>NC_140995.1:80331544-80933443 GCF_052327205.1 Somniosus microcephalus | reverse complement strand
TTTTGGAAGATGACCAGCAATGCATCTACTATTTCTAGGGCCACTTCCTTAAGTACCCTAGGATGTAGATTATCAGGCCCTGGGGATTTATCGGCCTTCAATCCCGTAAATTTCCCTAACACCATTTCCCTACAAATACCGATTTCATTCAGTTCCTCCCTCTCATTAGACCCTATGTTCCCCGACATCTCTGGGAGGTTATTCGTGTCCTCCTTTGTGAAGACAGAACCAAAGTATGTATTTAATTGGTCTGCCATTTCTTTGTACCCCATTATAAATTCCCGATTCTGACTGCAAGGGACCTATGCTTGACTTCACCAATCTTTTTCTCTTCACATATCTATAGAGAAGCTTTTAGTCAGTTTTTATGTTCCCTGCAAGCTTACTCTCATTCTATTTCCCCCCTCTTAATTAATCCCTTTGTCCTCCTTTGCTGAATCCTAAACTGCTCCCAATCCTCAGATTTGCTGCTTTTTCTGGCCAATTTATATGTCCTCTCTTTGGATTTTATGCTATCCCTAATTTCCCTCGTTAGCCACGGTTGAGTCACCTTTTTTGTTTTATTTTTATGCCAAACAGGGTATGAACAAATTCTGTAGTTCATCCATGCGATCGTTAAATGCTTGCCATTTAAATCCACCATCAACCCTTTAAGTAACATTCACCAAGCCATCCTAGCCAACTCGCGCCTCATACCATCATAGTTTCCTTTATTTAAATTCAGGACCCTAGTCTCTGAGTCAAATACTTCACTCTCCATCTTAATGAAGAATTCTATCATACAGGAAACTCTCATTTAAACGGCACCTAAATATCCGGGCTCTATTAACCGGCAAAATTCATACTCCGAAAACACCACCTCAATAACCGGAAATGTTGCCGAGTCCAAGTCTCCCGCGGTGGCCGAGTTAGTCAGTGGGGGTAGTTCTCCAAACTGCCACTACTCGGCTTCTTGGTGCTGTCGGAAGTCCGAACACCTCTAACAGTAGTCTGACTCTCCCGCGCTGCGGTAGTCTCTTCCGATCTGCCATTTTTCTGTTTACTGTATAAGTTTTGTTTTACAGTTAAGTAATTAAAGAGTTATGGATTACCCTCAACTGGCAGTACTGCACTTAATCAAGCATCTTCCACCATCCATTTAACACAACATTCTGTAGGTGAGTACCCAATTACTGTATACTGCACATTTCTTGATTTTTTAATTTTTGTTTGTTAAAAATAGCCTCGGTAGAGAACCCTCTCCGTCATGTGGAATTTTAATCAACCGGCACCATCCGGTCCCGTCGGTGCCGGATACCAGAGAGTTTCCTGTATTAGTATCGCTACGCCCCAAGGGGCCTCGCACAGCAAGATTGCTCATTAATCCTTTCTCATTACATAATACCCAGTCTAAGATGGCCTGATCTCTAGTTGGTTCCTTGACATATTGGTCCAGGAAACCATCCTGTATACACTCCAGGAATTCCTCCTCCACAGTATTGTTACTAATTTGGTTAGACCAATCTATATGTAGATTAAAGTCACCCATGATAACTGCGGTGCCCGTATTGCACGCTTCTCTAATTTCCTGTTTAATGCCATCCCCAATCTCAGCATTACTGTTTGGGGATCTGTATACAACTCCCACTAACGTTTTCTGCCCCGTGGTATTTCTCAGCTCTACCCATACAGGTTCCACGTCATCAGAGCGAATACCCTTCCTCACTATTACACAGAGCATCTCCCAAAAACACCACAAATAAATGACCAGTTAATCTGGTATTGGTTGAGGGCGGAATGGGGCTCAAACACCAAGAGAACTTCCTGCTCTTCGACAAATAGTACAGTAGGATCCCTTATATCCATCTGAAGACACAGATCAGGTCCCTTAAATAAAGACTTCATCAGAAAGTGGTACATCTGTTAAATGTAGATTAAACTCACAACCTTCTGATTCAAAGGTGAAAGTCCTGCCAACTGAGCCAAGATAACACTTTGTTCAGGTGGTAGCACTTTCAGAGCTAACTGACTTTTTAAAAAATTCTTGAGGGCATTAAGAGTTAACTATGTAGGGTGGAACTGGATCAGCAGTCAACCATCAAGTAGGGATAGCAGGTTCCTCTCCCTGAAGGACAATAGTGAATCAGTTTTTTTCCTAAAGACAATACAGCAGCTTTCATGGTCATTTTCTGGTACAGGTACTAACCCACAAACAGATTTTTTTAAATTCAATTTCACAATTTGCCATGATGGGATTTCAATTCACAGCCTGTAGGTTGTTAGCCCAGCACAACCACAGTATTGATTTTAATAATTAAACAGTAACTTTGATGCCCTTTCACTTTATTCTAATAGTAAAAATACTTTTCTTTAAACTGTGAGCAACTTCTGTAGCTACAATCTTTCACTCGTGGTGCTTTAGTAATCTCAACAACTTGCACTTATGTATTAAAACATCCGAAGGTACTTCACAGGAGTGTTATAAAAAGACACCAAGCCACATAAGGAGAAATTAGGGCAGGTGACCAAAAGCTTGGTCGAAGAGGTAGGTTTTAAGGAACGTCTTAAAAGGAGGAGTTAGAGGTAGAGAGGGGTTTAGGGAGGGAATTCAAGAGTTTAGGGCCTTGGCAACTAAAGGCACAGCCACCAATGGTGGAGCTATTAAAATCAAGGATGCTCAAGAGGGCAGAATTTGAGCACAGGCATCTTGGAGGGTTTTGGGGCTGAAGGAGATTAGAGATAGGGAACGGTGAGGCCATGGAGGGATTTGAAAACAAGAGTTTTGAAATCGAGGCGCTGCTTAACCAGGAGCCAATGTCAGTCAGCGAGCACAGGGGTGATGGGTGAATGGACGTGGTGCGAGTTAGGACATGGGCAGCAGAGTTTTGGATCACCTCAAGTTTACGTAGGGTAGAATGTGGGAGGCCAGCCAGGAGTGCGGTGAAAGAGTCAGGTCCAGAGGTAACAAAGGCATGGGTGAAAGTTTCAGCAGTGGATGAGCTGAGGCAAGGGTGGAGACAGGCGATGGAAGTGGAAGTAGGAAAGAACGACTTGCATTTATATAGCGTCTCTCACTACCACCAGACCTCTCAAAGCACTTTACAGCCAATGAAGTACTTTTTGAAGGAGTCATTGTTGTAGTGTAAGAAACATTAATGAGGTCTTAGTAACTGGGCAGACATGTGCTCGGAAGCCCATTTCAGGGTAAAATTTGGCTCACATCTTTTGTGTAGTTTCAGTCACCCGGTAAAGAGGGCGGCGGCTTTAACGCGATCAGCCAGCTCGGAGCATAGACAGACAGAGGGCGGCACTCACCCGTGGAGCGAGCCTTCTGCAGCCTGATTCCCAGAACGTCGCTCCGTGCCCCAGCCCCTGACCCACGGCTCATCGACCGACCAATTGATGAATACAGAGCGCTCACCGGAAGCACTGCCCCGGCAACCGCCACACTTCCGGTCACCGCGTGAAGCGCGTAGACGTTATCGTCAATCACGCATGCGCGGGTACGGGTGCGGCGGGGGGAGGGTCGAGGTGGGAGGGGGAGGGTCGAGGTGGGGAAGGGGAGGATCGGGAGGGAGGATCGGATCCGGAGGGGGGAGGATCGGGGGGAGGGAGGATCGGGAGGATGGAGGGGGAGGATCGGGGGAGGATGGATGGGAGTGGGGGAGGATCGAGGGGAGGATTGAGGGGGGAGGATCGAGGAGGGGGGAGGATCATGAGAAGGATCGAAGGGAGGGGGCTGGATTGTGGGGGGGGAGGATCGAGGATCATGGGAAGGATCGACGGGAGGGGGGAGGATCGTGGGGATTGGGGAGGATCGGGGGGGGGGAAGGATCAAGGGGAAGGAGGGAGGATCGAATGGAGGGGGGAGGGGAGAGCGAGGGAAGGGAGAGGGGGGTGGGGAGGGAGGGGTTGGAGCAAGAGGAGGGAGGGGGTTGGAGCGAGGGGAGGGAGGGGGTGGAGCGAGGGGAGGGAGGGGGGTGGAGCGAGGGGAGGGAGGGGGGTGGAGCGAGGGGAGGGGTGGAATGAAGGGGTGGAGGGAGGAGCAAGGGGAGGAGCGAATGCAGTGGAGTGAGGGGGGGAGGGAGGAGGAGCGAGGGGAGGGGGGTTGGAGTGAGGGGAGGGAGGAGGAGCAAGGGGAGGGGTGAGGGGGTGGAGCGAGGGGGGGAGGTAGAGCGGGGGAAGGTGGAGCTGGGGGGGTGGAGTGAGGGGAGGGAGGGGGGAGGAGGACCGAGGGGAGGGAGGGGGGAGGTAGAGCGAGGGGGAGGAGCGAGGGGAGGGGGTAGGAGGAGCGAGGTGACGAGGGAGAAGGAGGGGGGAGGAGCATGGGGAGGAGAGTAGGAGCGAGGGGAAAGGGAGGGAGGGGGTTGAGCGAGGGAGGAAGGGGGCTGGAGCGAGGGGAAGTAGGGGGGAGGAGCGAGGGGAGGGGAGCGGGGAGGAGGGAGGGGAAAGGAGGGGAGGGGGAGGGAGGGTGGTTTAGCGAGGGGAAGCGAGGGGAGGGAGGGAGAAGCGAGGGGAGGGAGGGGGAGAAGCGAGGGGAGGAGGGGGAGAAGCGAGGGGAGAAGGAGCGAGGGGGAGGGAGGGGGCTGGAGCGAGGGGAATTAGGGGGGAGGAGCAAGGGGAGGGAGGGGGTGGAGTGAGGGGAGGAGAGTGGGAGGGGAAAGGAGGGGAGGGGAGGAGCGAGTGGAGAGAGGGGGAAGGAGGGAGAAGCGAGTGGAGGGAGGGTGGAGGAGGGAGGGAGGGGGTGGAGCGAGGGGAGGAGGAGGGAGGGTGAGAAGCGGGGGGAGAAGCGAGGGGAGGGAGGGGGAGAAGCGAGGGGAGGGAGGGAGGGGGGAGAAGGAGCGAGGGGAGGGAGGGGGAGAAGGAGCGAGGGGAGGGAGGGGGAGAAGGAGTGAGGGGAGGGAGGGGGAGAAGGAGCGAGGGGAGGGAGGGGGAGAAGGAGTGAGGGGAGGGAGGGGGAGGAGGAGCGAGGGGGAGGAGGGAGGGGAAGAAGGGAGGAGGAGCGATGGGAGGGGGAGAAGAGAGGGAGGGATGAGCGAGGGGTGGGGGAGAGGAGAAGCGAGGGGAGGGAGGGGGAGAAGCGAGGGAGGGAGGGGGTGAGGAGGAGGGGCGAGGGGAGGGAGGGGAAGAAGGGAGGGGGGAGGTGGAGCGAGGGGAGGGGGAGGAGAGAGAGGGAGGGGGAGGAGAAGCGAGGAGGGGGGAGGGGAGGGGGAGGAGGAGCGAGGGGATGGGGTAGGGGGAGGGAGGGGTGAGGAGGAGCGGGGGGGAGGAGCGAGGGGAGGGAGGGTGAGGAGCGAGGGGAGGAGTGAGGGGGAGGGAGGGGGAGGAGCGAGGAGAGGAGGTGCGAGGGGAGGGGGAGGAGGTGCGAGGGGAGGGAGGGGGAGGAGCGAGGGGAGGGAGGTGGAGGAGGGAGGGAGGGGGAGAAGCGAGGGGAGGGAGGGGAAGAAAGGAGAGGAGGGGAGAGGAGAGAGGGGAGGGGGGAGAAGTGAGGGGAGGGAGGGGGGAGAAGTGAGGGAGGGAGGGGGGAGAAGTGAGGGGAGGGAGGGGGGAGAAGTGAGGGGAGGGAGGGGGGAGAAGCAAGGGGACGGAGGGGGGAGAAGGGAGGGTGGGAGGGGGTGAGGAGGAGCGGGGGAGGAGGGAGAGGGGAGGGAGGGGGATGAGCAAGGGAGAGGGGAGGAGGAGCGAGGGGAGGGGTAGGAGGAGCGAGGGGATGGGGTAGGAGGAGCGAGGGGAGGGGCGAGGGTAGGGAGGGGGAGCAAGGGGAGGGAGGGGGAGGAGCGAGAGGTGGGAGTGGGGAGGAGCGAGGGGAGGGAGGAGGGGGAGAAGTGAGGAGGGAGGGGGCAGGAGCGAGGGGAGGGAGGGGGCAGGAGCGGGGGGGAGGAGGGGTGAGGGGAGGGGAAGAGAGGGGAGGAGGAGGGATGGGGTGGAGCGAGGGTGGGAGGGGGAGGAGGGAGAAGCGAGTGGAGGGAGGGGGAGGAGGAGCGAGGGGAGGGGGAGGAGCGAAGGAGGGAGGGGGAGGAGCGAGTGGAGGGAGGGGGATGAGCGAGGGAGGGGAAAGGGGGGGAGGGGGAGGAGCGAGGGGAGGGGCTGGAGGGAGGGGGAAAGGGGCGGAGGGGGAATGGGGGGAGAGGGTACGGGCGAAGGCAAACGGGGGGAAGGGGGAACCGGGGGTGTGGATGGGGCATGGGGCGGGGCAAGGGGGGAGTGGGAGGGACGTGGCAGGGGGAACAGGGAGGCGGAGGGGAAAATTTGGGGGTGAGGGGGGAATGAGGGGAAACCGGGGGAGGGGGATCGGGCTGGGGAAACGGGGCAGTGCGGGGAGGGAGGGCAGAGGAGGGAATGGGGAGAGAGGGGGAGTGGAGGAAGGGGTGGGAGAGGAAGAGGGGGGTGGGGAAAGAGGGGAGAGAAAGTATCGTCCACTGAAAATCATTTTTTGGTTGCCCTTTACCACTAATAAAGAAGAACTTAACTGTGAAAAAGGAGCAAAGGAAACTTATAGTAAATAATATTGCTGCTAGTGTCCACTATACTCTCTGGTCCCTGCAGTGCCCACTGGTCGCAGAAGACCTCTCATACAGGCAGACACCGCATCCAACCTCTCCAGGGACACCTGGGCACGGACTAGACTGGAAGAGAGGCAGGTAGCATCCAGCCTGGACCTGTAGAAGGCAGAACGGGAATGAGACAGCAGGGAGTGAGCGGAACTTCATACCAAGCAGCACCTAGCTAATCTATGCTGTACCCCATCAACATTTTTCCTATAGAGTAGAGCCCAAAACTATGGTCTATATAAATCCAAATCACTCTTTCATTACTCAGACCTCTCATGATAGGGACCAGCCTTGTGGCAGTTCTCTGTACGGACTCCAATGCTTGAATGTCTCACCTGTATGTTCGTGACCAAAACCAGATACGATAGCAAAGATAGGTTCTGAGCAGAATGATAATCACTTTGCGTTTACCTGCCTTTGACTTGTGTTCTACTATTTTGACGATATAATTTAGTATTCCAGAGCTTTGTTGATTTCTGCTGTGCAGTGGTTAAAGACGGTGAATGTCGAGTATCAGCTTGGTTCATTGGTAGTACTCACATTTCTAAATCAGAGGTGTGGGTCCAGGACTTGAGCAAATAATCCAGCATGATATTTCAGTGCAGTAGTGAGGGAGGTGCTGTCTTTTGTTCCGGTGGATGTCAAAGATTCAGTCGCAATTTTCGAAGAGGGAATTCTCACTGTATCCTCAACATTCATCCTCAGACAGCACCACCAAAACAGATTAAGTGGTCATTTGGCTCACTGTTGTTTGTGCAGCTGTGCTGTGCACAAATTGGTCACTTCATTTGCCTACAAAAATAACTGCCTAAACTTCAAAAATTATTTAATTGGTTGTAAAGCACATTGTGATGTCCTGAGGATGTGAAAGGCACAATTTACTGACTCCTAGGTTTCTCAACTTTATCCTTAACCAGATCAGCCTAACTCAGAGCATTTGGCCCAGTTTCCTTTCTATGTGTAGCACATCTGTCCACATTAAATTTCATCTGCCATTGTTCTCCCTGCTTACATATTTTGTCCACGTCATTATGTAATTTCTGTGCTGCGTGTGAATCAACTGCCACTCCTCGTTTGGTATCATCTTCAAATTTAACCAGTTTGTACTGAGTTTCTGCATCTAACAGGACTAGACAGACTAGATGCAGGAAGGCTGTTCCCAATGCGGCGGAGTCCAGAACCAGGGGTCACAGCCTAAGGATAAGGGGTAAGCCATTTAGGACAGAGATGAGGAGGAATTTCTTCACCCAGAGAGTGGTAAACCTGTGCAATTCTCTACCACAGAAGGCAGTTGAGGCCAATTCATTAAATATATTCAAGAAGGAGTTAGATATATTTCTTAAGGCTAAGGGGATCAAGGGATATGAGGAGAAAGCAGGGACAGGGTACTGAATTTGGATGATCAGCCATGATCGCATTCAATGGCGGAGCAGGCTCGAGGGGCAGAATGGCCTACTTCTGCTCCTATCTTCTATGTTTCAAAGAATGGTGAATCTTTACAGCTTGAGATGAATTAATAGCCTGTTTTGTAGAACTTTGTCAAATGCCTTTTGGAATTTAGGTACACCACATCGTAGGGTCTCCCACAGTCCACTTGGGATGCCACTTCCTCAAAAAGCCAAGGAGTTGATCGGGCAGGTTCTTCCCCTCTAAATCCATGTTGATAATTGGACAGCTGTTCCACGTTAACTCCAAATTATTGATTCAATGAATTTACATGGTACTGAACTAAGGCTTGTGAAGTTACCAGCATTAAGATCATACAGCACATAAGGAGGCCATTCGGCCAGTTATGCATGTGTAGATGCTGGAAATATGAACAGAACATGCTGGAAATACTCAGCAGTTAGGCAGCATCTGTGGAGAGAGAAGCAGAGTTAACGGGTTTAATTTTAACTCAGCCGTCAGGTGGGCTTTGAGGCGTGTGGGGGGTTAAAATCGCAAAACCTGGGGGTCGGGACCGTCCCGCCCCCCCCCTCCCGCCCCCCCACCTGGTTCCCGACGCCTAGCCATTTTAACCCAGGCGTGTTTGATGGTCCCGAATCAGTCCCGCCTGCAACAGGCGGGACTGGACTTTAGGGCCCTTAAACAGCACTAATTGGCCTTTATAATCCCATTTTAACAGGCCCTTGCCTGTTTAACCCTTTTCCCACGTAAAACACGCCTGGTGGGGATCACGCCTGTGAAACCTGGCGTGAGCACTATTGCCTTGCTGACTATCAGCTGCAGGTCAACCATTAAAGAGGAGATTTGATCAGTCATCATTTGCAAGTGGCAGGACTTTGTTGTTTCAGTCCTGGGGCAACTTTTACCAGGCTTAACCACACCTGTGAAAGGTTGGAGCCTCACACACATCTCCAGTGTGACCTCCTGGGAAACCCCGCTCGCCACCTTCACTCAGCGCATCCTCAACGGAGGCATATACCAGAAGCATGGGAGCCATTTATTTCCTTCCCTTCTGGGCATTAGATGAGCTCGAACACCAGCCGCGGCACCAGCAGAACCAGGAACAACAGCAGCAGGAGCGCCAGGCTGCTGCTCACCCACCTGAAGCTGCACAGGCCAGAAGGGGCCAGCGCTCGGAAGTGCCTTGAGAGCACCTTGCTGCACATCAGGGGACCATGGGGACCCGTATCTGCACTGGCAGTCCTACTCAGAAGGACTTCTCTGTTCAATAGATGCCCATCGCTCCTCAAGAGATGTCATTCTATTATGAACACTCACCATGTTTTCCATACCCTAGCGACTTAGCTCCTCCATGGAGGTTGCCATCCTTTCCTTGGTGATGCGTTCATGCGCCAATGACTTCACAAAGGCTCTGCTCATGTTCGCTATGGACTCCTCCATTCGCTCCACACTCACATTGACCCTGGAGACAAAACCTGCCAGAGACTCCTGCATCTGTTCCTGGAGTTCCAGCCCCGCTGACCTTATGGATGGACCCAGAGGCAGAGGGTCGACATGCTGCTGAGCCGAGCTGGCATAGTCCTGCGCCCTCCGACTAGCACTCTCCACTGCTGTCCCTGTCTCTACAATCTGCTGATGGTCACTTGTGAGCTGTGATACACCAGGTGACAACACTACTCTATGTCCCGAAGGTCCCACCGAGGTGTGAGTGTCTGCGCTGGTGCTGGGTGCGATGAATTCCGCTGATGCTGCGCCCTCAGAGGTTGCAGATTCCTCTGAGGAGTCTGGAAGCTCAGGCTCTTCCTCCTGGACAGTGGGGACGGGGGCTCTCGATGGTCCTGTGGGGGAGTAAAGGAAAGAGTTAAGAGATGTGAGGTCAAGGTTACATGCACATTGCATATTGCAGATGATCATAGGTCCATCTGTTATAGCTTCAGAATCATTATCAGCGACTCATGCAATGTCAATGAGAGAGATGGAAAGCTATTCTGTCACCAGCTTGCTGTGATGCACCTGTCTGTCCGTCCCCCACTTGCGCCTCATCCTCCAGTACTACGATCTCCAGGACCGCCTCCTCCCAGGGGGTGAGGTGAGCTACTGATGGTGGCCCTCCTCCTGTCCTCGCTCGTTCTCTTTTATTGTGAGCTCTCTTTTCCTGCAATGAGGGAGATAAGTGGAGTTTGAGTGAGAATGAAGGAGTGAGTGTAGAGAATCCATAGCATAGATGCTTAGAAGGAGACACAGATGGAGTGAGGTGGCAAGACCAAGGGCTCTCCCTGTGTGTTGTCAGTTGTTTTCATAGCATCAGAGTGATAGGGAGTGTGAGGGCTGCATAGTCAAATAGTTAGGTGAATGTGAGCATAGAGAGAGAGGGAATGGGTAAGGGTGCATGGATGTCAGTGTCAAGTGGGATGTGGAGGAAGAGATTGCTAAAGCTGAGTGCTGGTGAGGAGAGGCAATGGAGATCAGATGGAGAGTGATGGGAACTTCATACTTTTCCAGTGTGCTGAAGGTCATGAAATCTCTTCCTGCACTGTATCCAGGTTCTGCAGGTAGCCGATAAGGAGTTGGCCTCCTCTGCCGCAGCCACGCAGCCTTTGTCTGCTGGGGAGGCATCTTCCTCCCTGATGAAGCGAAGAGTACCTCCTTGTGAGCTCTTGCTCCCTCCACTAAATCTTGCAGGGCAACGTCGTCAAAACGGGGTGCAGACCTCGGTCTTTCTCTTTCCATTCTGCTTCCAGCTCAGTGTATCAGCAAATGCCAAAAGGTTGGCAGCCTGCAAAAGAAGCAGGCTTGTTGCAGACCCTAACTGCAGCAGCAATAATGACGTCATATTATGCGACTTTTCGACTGGAAATATTCATTTGCCAAGGGTTCCCACATGTTGGAAATCAATTGGCCAATTCAATTAAAATTGCATCAATCCCACACACACATTTAGATTCGTGTGGGAAACACCAAATTCGGGGAACCCGACAATTCCCTGCACCTGAATTAAAATCGACCCCAACGTTTCAGGTCTGTGACCTTTTGTCACAGTTACAACAGTTACAAATGCAACAGGTTTTAAGCAAGTACAGAGGCAGGGAAATGTCGGGAGGAAGAAAGAACAAGAGGGAAGGTCTGTGATAGGGTGGAAGGCAGCAGTGATTAAATGACGAGAGAAGGGGTGATAATGGGACAAGTAAAATAAACAAAAGATGGGTCTAGAGGAGCTGTAAATGGCAACAGCAGAATCACTACCAGCACCTGCTGTCTGAAAAAAATGGCAGCAGTAGTTATGACCTGAAATTGTTGAACTCAACGTCGTGTTCGGAAGGCTGTAAAGTTCCTGATCGGAAGATGAAGTGGTGTTCCTCAAACTTCCGTTGAGTTTCATTGGAACTGTGTAGGAGGCCAAAGAGAGAGGTCAGAGTGGGAGTGGGACAGAGAATGAAAATGGCAAGCGACCTGAAGCTTAGGGTCACGCTTGTGGACTGAATGGAGGTGTTCAGCAAAGCACTCATCCAATCTGCGTTTGAACTCCCCATTGTAGACAAGACCGCAGCAGCGAATACAGTATACTAAATTGAAAGAAGTACAAGTAAATCGCTGTTTCACCTGGAGGAAGTGTTTGGGGTCCTAGACTGTGGGAAGGGAGCAGATGAAAGGTCAGGTGTTGCATCTCCTGTGCTTGCATGGGCAGGTACTGTGGGAAGGGGAGTAAGTGTTGGGTGTGATGGAAGAGTAGACCAGGATGTCGCAGAGGGAACGGTCCCTGCAGAATGCTGAAATGGGAGGGGAACATGTGTTTGGTGGTGGCATCGCGCTGGAAGTGGTGGAAATGGAGGAGGATAATTCGCCATTTGTGGAGGCTGGTGGGGTAGAAGGTGAGGACAAGGGGAACTCTATTGTGGTTCTGGAAGGGGAGGGGGAGGAGGGAGGGGGAGGGGAAGGGGAAGGGGGAGGGGAAGAACAAGGGGAGGGGAGGGGAAGAGGGGAGAGGAAGGGGAGAGGAAGAGGGAGGGGAGAGGGGGGAAGGGGAAGGGGTGTAATGTATATACCTTTAAGGGGGGAACTATCTTTTACAGCTCATGTATACTGCAGTACCGGCAGTGACCACACCTGTATATAGCACTGAGTAGTAATCTGTACAGATCAGTTCCAGTGTGAGCCACGTTGAGTAAACAACTGTTGTACCGTTCTCCTGCAATCTGTGTCTTATTATACACAGACACAACATTGGCGACAAGGCAAGTTCGAACCTACCTGCAACTCTGCATCACCTCCCGGGGATTCGTTCCTGGAGATCAGTGGATTGGAGGTCAAGGCCAGAGACTCGGGCGTCGACCATGGGCAACCGCCCAGTCATCCAGCAGAGACTCGAGAATTGCGGGGGAGGCTGTCGAGAGCCAGGCTTGGCTTTCCAGTTGAGGTGGTCCAGCGAAACGGGCTGGCAACAGGTAGTGCGCAGACCCTTCCCGGACAGCGGCGGGCTAGAGCCCGACCGAGCGGCACAGCAAAGGGCCGAGCAGCGTCGACGGGGGAGAGAGAGAGAGGGCAGAGCGCACAGGGTGCAGCCGGTGTTCAGGGGCCGAGCAGCGTCGAAGAGAGGGAGAGAGAGACGCGCAGAAACCCGCGAGGCGCCGCCATTGCCACGAGGACCGCCGAGAGCAGCGTTGGCAGCAGTGCAGGAGAAGCGCGCGAAACCTACAGGGCACCGCCATTGCCACGAGAACTGCCGGGAGCGGCGTTGGCAGCAGCGGGGGAGGAAGGAAAGCGCGGGAGACGCCATTTTAAGCCATTGGGAGACGCCATTTTAAACGACACCCAAAATGCCGAAGAGTGGCAGTATCGCCGCATTTGACAATGAAGTCGAAGATTGGACTACATATGTCGAACGAATAGAGGTATACTGCAAGGCAAATGAGGTGTCAGATGACAAGAAAGCGTCGGTATTGTTAAATTTAATGGGTGCAAAGACGTATGGTTTATTACGAAATCTAGTAACCCCAATGAAGCCAATGGAAAAGAGTTTTGAAGACATAGTAACGATACTACAGGAACATTTAAACCCCACACCAATGCTGATAGCAGAAAGATTCAAGTTTCACAAACAGAACCAGCATAAGGATGAAAGCAATGCTGATTATTTAACAGAACTGCGCAAACTATCGAAACACTGCCAGTTTGGAGCGGGACTGGCAGATACCTTAAGGGACAAGTTTGTGTGTGGGCTTCAAAGTGAAGGAACCCAGAAATGGCTTTTATCTGAAAAGGACCTTACGCTGGAAAAGGCTTTCAGCATTGCGGTATCATATGAAGCAGCAGCACGGGGCGCTGCAGAGATACAACAGAGACCGCAAGAATATGGCACAAACGAAATGTCATATAGAACAGAGAAGTGCTATCGCTGCAGCAGAACAACACACAACCAGAATGATTGCTGGTTGAAGGACAAAGTGTGCAGACAGTGTGGAAAAGTAGGACACATAGCACGAGTCTACAGGTCGGGAAAGAAAACCAGCAATAAGAAACCTACCAAAGAAAAGTACAAGAAGGTACATAAGATGACGGAGAATAGTTCAGACGAACAAAAGAGTGATAACGACTCCGAAAGCAGGGAACTGAGTTGTCTGAAACTACATAATGTGATCACAACGGAGGATCACCGAACCATTTGGGTCACTCTCAAGATAGCAGGAGTCCAGGTAAAGATGGAATTGGACACAGGATCAGCCCTAGCAGTCATAAACTGACAAGACTACAAGCGGCTATTCTCACACATACCCTTGAGAGACACAAAAATTATTTTGAAGACGTACACGGGGCAAAAAGTCTACCCCAAAGGAAAAATAAGGGTGACCGTTATATATAACGGTAAGGAAACACCAAAACTAGACCTGTATGTATTGCAAGATGGAGGACCACCATTACTGGGACGTGAATGGATCCGGAAAATACAACTGGATTGGCATTCCATACAGGCACTGACTGTGGCTGACAAAAAGGATGACGACGTCACACCTGGGCGACTGTCAAAGATCCTAACTGACGCGAAAGAAGTGTTCCAGTAAGGACTCGGAACACTAAAAGGCATGACAGCGATGATTAAAATTGAAGAAAACGCAAGCCCAAAATTTTTTAAGGCCAGACCGGTACCTTATGCAATCCGCCCATCCGTCGAAGCAGAGCTGGAGAGTCTGGAACGTTCAGGTGTACTGACCAAGGTAGACTGGAGCGAGTGGGCTACACCCATCGTCCCTGTGATGAAAAAGTCGTTGAGCAGCACGCCTGGGGAACCAAGGAAGGTTCGCATCTGTGGGGACTTTAAGGTAACAGTGAACCCGGACCTTCAGACCGTACAATATCCACTTCCGCGGATTGAAGATATTTTCGCCTCGCTATCTGGAGGGAAAAGCTTCACTAAGATTGATCTGGCCCAGGCATATCTGCAAATGGAGGTAGAAGAAGCATCAAAAAAATACCTCACAATCAACACCCATAAAGGTCTCTACCAATACAGCCGGCTGGTATTCGGGGTAGCATCAGCTCCGGCTATTTCGCAGAGGGCAATGGAACAAGTCCTGCAAGGGATCCCAGGGACCCAGTGTTATTTGGACGACATCCTGGTCACGGGCGAAAATGACAGTGATCACCTTGCCAACCTGGAGCAGGTGCTCACTAGATTGCAGGAATATGGGCTCCGAGCTAACCGCCCCAAATGCGAGTTTTTTAGAAAACAGATCTCGTATTGTGGCCACGTTATCGATAAAGAGGGGTTACATAAGTCCCCAGAGAAGATTGAGGCAGTAGTCAAGGCTCCAGCACCGGAAAATGTGTCACAACTGAGGTCGTTCCTCGGGCTGGTAAACTACTACCATAAGTTCTTGCCAAATTTGTCTACAATAATACACCCACTGAACACCCTACTGCAAACTGGGGTGCCATGGAAGTGGAGTGACGAATGTAGACGAGCTTTCCAGAAGAGCAAAACACTAATCACATCGAAAGAGGTATTGACCCATTACAACCCGGCATTACCAATTCAGTTGGCATGTGATGTGTCACCCTACGGCATTGGAGCGGTGCTGTCGCACAAATTCTCGGACGGCTCAGAGAGGCCAATAGCCTTTGCGTCACGATCACTAACCTCAGCCGAGCGTAACTACGCCCAGATTGACAGGGAGGCCCTCAGCCTAGTGTGGGGAGTGAAAAAGTTCAATCACTATCTGCACGGGCAGAAATTCACCTTGCTGACTGATCACCAGCCTCTTGTCTCCATTTTTAATCCGAAGAAGGGCGTTCCGGTGATGACTGCGCAACGACTACAAAAATGGTCACTTTTTCTAGGGGCGCACCACTATGAGATTGAATATAAGGGCACGAAACAGCATGGAAATGCTGATGGGCTATCACGCCTGCCACTGCCTACTGCGGAGGAAGCACCAGCAATGGATCCTCTCGAAATATTCCATTCGACTATAGTTGAATACCTACCGGTAACTAACGCTTGTATCGAAAAGGAAACCCGAAATGACCCGACACTGTCTCGGGTACATGATTTGACGGTGAAGGGATAGCCAGCACATGGCGACTCACTGTTGCCAGCATTCTCGACAAGGAGAGAACAGCTGTCAGTGTGCCGGGGGACCTTGATGTGTGGATCCCGAGTGGTAATTCCACCCAAGTTAAGGGATAGAGTGCTCAATGAGCTTCATGAGGGTCATCTGGGAGGGGTAAAAATGAAAAGCCTAGCCAGGGCTTATGTGTGGTGGCCGGGAATCGATAAACAAATCGAGGACCTGACCAAGAGCTGCTCAGGATGCCAGAAAGTCCAAAATGCACCACCACAGGCCCCTCTACACCCATGGGAGTGGCCCTCATCTCCATGGCAACGGGTGCATATTGATTTTGCTGGTCCATTCATGGACTCAATGTTTTTAATAGCCGTGGATGCGCACTCGAAATGGCCTGAGGTCATCAAAATGTCCTCCACCACCACGGAGAAAACTATTGCAGTCCTACGGACCATTTTTGCCAGGAATGGCTTGCCAGAACAGATTTGCTCCGACAACGGACCACAGTTTGTGTCCGAAGAGTTCCGGAGGTTCTTGAAAAAGAATGGGGTAAGGCATTACACATCCGCCCCGTATCATCCAGCCACAAATGGATTGGCTGAGAGGTTCGTACAAACCTTTAAGAAGGCAATAAAGGCTATGTACAATGACAACATTCCGCTGCAGCACAAGGTGGACAATTTCCTGTTCGCCTACCGGAATGCGACACATGCAGTCACCAACCAGGCCCCAGCCATGATGTTCTTTAACCGAAGGTTAAGATCTCGCCTGGATTTGCTCAGACCAAACGTACGAAGAGATGTTGAGAGTAAGCAATTCCAGCACATCCATGAGAAGCCAACAAGGAGCTTCAATGTAGGGCAACCAGTCTTGGCCCGCGACTACTGAACAGAAAAATGGCAGCCAGGAACGATATGCACACGGCAGGGCCCACTAATGTACACAGTGGATGTTGGGGAGAGCATTGTGAGACGCCATGCTGACCAGATCCTAGAGTCACAGGAACAAGTCAACCCCATGCCTCGCCCATACGTACCTGGTGATGAACTCGACGTACAGGTCGCATCTACCCCAGAAACAGTAGCATCGGAAGCTGATGAACCAACCGACGACAGGGGGCCAGAATCGCCTCCGCACCAAGAGCAAGACACTCAGGAAAGGCGCTATCCAGAAAGGATCAATGGTACTGTTAATCTGAAAGGGGAGGAATTGTAATGTATATACCTTTAAGGGGGGAACTATCTTTTACAGCTCATGTATACTGCAGTACCGGCAGTGACCACACCTGTATATAGCACTGAGTAGTAATCTGTACAGATCAGTTCCAGTGTGAGCCACGTTGAGTAAACACCTGTTGTACCGTTCTCCTGCAGTCTGTGTCTTATTATACGCAGACACAACAGGGGGGGAAGTGGGAGGGGGTGAAATAGGAGAAGGGGGGAAGTGGGAGAGAGGGGGAAGTGGGAGAGGGGGGGGAAGTGAGAGTGGGGGGAAGTGGAAGGGGGAAGTGGGAGAGGGGGGGAAGGGGGAGAGGGAAGGGGGGAGAGGGGGAAGGGGAGAGGGAAGGGGGAGAGGGGGAAGGGGAGAAGGGGAAGGGGGGAGAAGGGGGAGGGGGAAGGGGGGAATGGGGGAGAGGGGAAGGGAGAGGGTGGGAGAGGGGAATGGGGAGGGGAAGGGGAGGGGGTGAAGGAGGGAAGGGGCGAGGGGGAGAGGGAAGGGGAGAGGGAAGGGGAGAGGGAAGGGGGAGAGGAAGAAGAAGGGAGAGGGGAAGAAGGGGGAGGGGAGGGGAGAGGGGGAGGGGAGAGGGGAAGGGGGGGAAGTGGGAGTGGGGGGAAGTGGGAAGTGGGGGGGAGTGGGAGAGGGGGGAAGTAGGAGGGGGAAGTGGGAGTGGGGGAAAGTGGGAGTGGGGGGGAAGTGGAAGGGGGAAGTGGGGGGGGAGTGGGGGAAAGTGGGAGGGGGAAGCGGGAGAGGGGGGAAGTGGGAGGGGGGGAAGTGGGAGAGGGGGGAAGTGGGAGAGGGGGAAGGGGAGAGGGAGTGGGAGAGGGGGAAGGGGAGAGGGAGGGGGAGAGGGGAGGGGGAGAGGGAAGGGGGAGAGGGAGGGGGAGAGGGAAGGGGGAGAGGGAGGGGGAGAGGGAAGGGGGAGAGGGAGGGGGAGAGGGAAAGGGGAGAGGGAGGGGGAGAGGGAAGGAAGGGGGAGAGGAAGGGGAAGGTGAGAGGGGGAAAGGGAGGGGGAGAGGGAGGGGGAGAGGGAGGGGAAGGGGAGAGGAAGGGGAGAGGAAGGGGAAGGTGAGAGGGGGAAGGGGGAGAGGACGGGGGGAGAGGATGGGGAGGGGGGAGAGGACGGGGGGAGAGGGAAGGGGAGGGGGGAGAGGGAGAGGGAAGGGGGAGAAGGGGGAGAAGGGGGAGAGGGAAGGGGGAGAGAGGGGAAGGGGAAGGGGGGCAAGGGGAAGGGAGAGGGGGAAGTGGGAGTGGGGAATGGGGAAGAGGGAGGGGGAAGAGGGAGGGGGTGTAGGTGGGAGGGGAAGAGGGAGGGGGAAGAGGGAGGGTGTAGGGGGGAGGGGAAGAGGGAGTGGAAGAGGGAGGGGAAGGGGAGGGGGAGGGGAGGAAGGGCGAGAGCAGACATGCGGGAAATGGGACGGATGCAGTCGAGGGCCCTGTCAACCATGGTGGAGGGGAATCGTTGGTTGCTCTGAGATGGGTAGATTTTTGTTAGGTAAAGGTATCAAGGGATATGGAGCAAAGGTGGGCAAATGGGGTTAAGGTACAGATCAGCCATGGTCTAATTGAATGGTGGAACAAGTTTGAGGGGCTGAATGGCCTATTTCCATTCTTATGTTTCCAATCAACAATATTTCCCAAATGTGCAGTGACTCCTTCATAATGGCCACTAATACCTCAGAAATCTCCTCCCTCACTTCTTGTACTCCACGATAAGTACCATCTATCTCTGCAGATTTGTTTTGAAGCTTTGCTTAGAAATGGTATATTGCTCATATTTTCCCTTCTGAATGGCCTATATTTTATGTCTCAACCAACTTCACTAAAAACACAGATTATTTGGTCATTATCTCATTGTTATTTGTGGGGCCTTGCTGTACACAAATCGGCTGCTACGTTTCCTATGTTATTACAGTGACTACACTTCAAAAGTACTTCATTGGTTGTAAAGCACTTTGGGACATCCTGAGGTCATGAAAGACACAATATCAATGCAAGTCTTTCTTACTGTTCAACTGATAAGATTTTTTTTGACTGTTATTAGTCAATCTCCTATGGTGTTGTACATGGGGAGTGAAGACCAAAGGCACTTTTCAGGTCAAGCAGGGAGATAATTCCAGTAAGCGTGAATGGGGTGCCGGTTGGTGCTTTAAGTCACCAGCGGCAGTGAGGTCTGGTGTGCAAATGCTTCCTCAGTTCAAATTTGGTGGGGCCTGGTGAGTGTTCCTGCATTAAGCAGGTTTGGGGGTTGCCAGATCACACTTCTTGTATCCACAGGAGAAGGATTTACCAACTCGGACTCTAAACCACTTGGTAATTGCCAATTTATGTTTGGTTCGTCGAGTTGTCCATTAAAATAACTTTCCTGTTCTCACATTCTCTCCAAATCTCTTCACAGGGCAAACTGTCTTCTTAGGCTGATCTGGTGATCTCCAGCATGTCCCAAGTGCTAGTTTTATCTTTTTTGACATTAAAGATGTCTAACCAGTGTAGCTCATAGTGTATCTTTCCATCTCCCACAGCATCAACTTAATTTATGTCCCAGGTGTCCCTAAATTAGATGCTACACCACCTTTTTTGAACATGCCTTAATCCCTAAATGTTATATTTGTTACCATACTCTGGAGTATCAACATAATTATCACAAACAGTAAAAGGTCTTGGTTTTGGAATTATAGTAACACATTAGGTGGCTCAACTTAATACTGCAAATCTAGTTCAGATTTACAGCATCAGAGCCTTAGCTGGAGTCACAAGATTGACACAGATGAGGCTTGTCCATCTAGAAAGACCTTATAATCTCCCCCCACCCATATCTCAGGATTAATCTATTTCTTAAATGATTCCATGGTTTAGCCCTACTATCCTCCATGAAAATCCATTCCATGTATTAATCATTCTTTTGTAAAGAGGAACTTCCAATCCAATCTATCCTAAATTTAATTTTTAAATAGTTTGAACTTAAACCCCCTTGTCCAAGCTTGAAGTTGCCCCCAATTTTCTGATACGTGCTCACTGCCAGTTTAGAATCAGAAAATGTATCATCCATTGCTCACATCCCTTTCTTGAACTAATTTCTGACTTTTTAATCTGAAGTAAGTTAAAACAGCAGCAGGTTTCTATGCTGCTTGGACTGTTTAGGGATTCCTTTATATAGTTCAATAGTACCCCCACCAACAAATTAGATCTTATTATAAAACCACTTTTTTCTTCGTCTCTCCCTGCCTTTCCTCACCACTTCTGCTTTGTCTCAGTCACCACTTTAGACTCTAAAATCCCCATGAGATCCACCACCACTTTCCGTGGATCGGTTTGCAATTCAAGTTCCCGTGAACGCCCATTGATAGTGCTCATGGCCTGGCAGTTGAAAATAAAGATTTTCTTTGGTGGTCATAATAGCATGAAGCCATTTTCCTACCTCAACCAAATTGTTTGGGTATTGGAGAGGATATTGAACTAGCTGTTATTTCCTTAGCAGAAGTGCTTCTTGCCAGGTGAATTGGGGACTGCATTCCCATGCTGAAGATTGCCACCCACCTACCTGGACAGTATCTCCTGAAGAGGAAAAATACTGTGGCCCCGATTTTCTGCCAGCCGTTGGGTGGGTTTTCATGCGGGTGGGTGCAGAAAATCGCAGAAATAGGGGGTCGCGACCCCCCCCCCCGCCTGATTCCCCGCCCCGTCCGACTTTCGGACCGCCGTTTCTCCGCGACCCGAATCAGTCCCGCCCGCTGTTGGCGGGACTGGCCGTCAGGACCCTGATCACCAATTATTGGCATGTTTAATGCCATTTTCAGGGGCCGTTGCGATTTTGTGGGGTTCCCCACGCTAAACACGCCTGCGGGGAACCCCGCTGATGAAACCTGGCGTGAAGCTTGCCGGCTTGCTTGCTGTCAGCTGCAGGTCATTCGGGAAAGCTGCGATTTAATCGGAGAGCATTTGTATGGTGAAGGACCTTGTTGCTGCAGGCTTGGGGCTACTTCTTCAAGGCTTAGGCACAGCTGTGGAAGGTTGGAGCCTCACACACTTCTCCAATGTGATCTCCTGGGAAGCCCCTCTCGCCACGCTCACTCAGCGCTTCCTCAGCGGAGGCATCTACGAGAAGCATGGAACGCCTTTTTTTCCTTCCCTTCTTGCCATTAGAGGATCTCCAGCAGCAGAGGCGGCAGCAGCAGAACCAGGAACAGCAGGATGAGCACCAGGAGCACCAGGCTGCTGCTCACTCACCTGAAGCTGCACAGGCCAGAAGGGGCCAGCGCTTGGAAGTGGCTTGAGAGCACCTTGCTGCGCTTTAGGGGGCCATAGAGACCCGTTTCTGCACTGGCAGTCCTACTCAGAAGGACTTCCATGAAGGTCTGGTTTCTCTGTTCAATAGATGGCCAATGCTCCTCAAGAGATGTCATTCTCTTATGAGCACTCACCATGTTTTCCATACCCTGGCGAGTTATCTCCTCCATGGAAGTTGCCAACCTCTCCATGGTGATGCGTTCATGCACCAATGACTCCACAAAGGCTCTGCTCATGGTCGCTATGGACTCCTCCATTCGCTCCACACTCGCAGCGACCCTGGAGACAAAACCTGCCAGAGACTCCTGCATCTGTGCATGGAGATCCATCACCTCTTCTCTTGCGGATGGACCCAGAGGCAGAAGGTTGACGTGCAGCGCAGCTGAGCTGAGCTGGCAGAGTCCTGCGCCCTCCGACGAGGACTCTCCACTGCTGTCCCTGTCTCCAGAGTCTGCTGAGGCTCACTTGTGAGCTGTGAAACACCAGGTGACAACACTACTCTATGTCCCGAAGGTCCCCCCGAGGTGTGAGTGTCTGCGCTGGTGCTGGGTGCGCTTACTTCTGCTGACGCTGCGCCCTCAGAGGTTGGAGCTTCCTCTGAGGAGTCTGGCTGCACAGCCTCTTCCTCCTCCACAGTGGGGACGGGGGCTCAGGATGGTCCTGTGGGGGAGTAGAGGAAGGAGTTAGAGATGTGATGCCAAGGTTACATGCACATTCGAGTTGACGTCTGCTGACACCTGCATCCATGCAGCCTTGGTCTCAGTGGGAGGCCTTTTCCTGCCTGACCTAGGGAAAAGGACCTCCCTGTGAGCCCTAACCCCATCCAATAATGCCTGCAGTGAAGCTTCGTCGAATTTGGAGGCAGCTCGGGGTCTGGCACTGGCCACAGCTGCTGCAGGCTCCTCTGCCATCCTGTATGGTTCGTTTGGAAGCCAACAGAGGAAGCAATGCTTGCTGTGGACCTTGAAAGCACCACGAATGATGACATTATACTGTGGGGCTTTCTGACTAGAAATGGACGATTAGCAAGGCTGTCCACACGCTGGTAATTAATTGGCCACTTGAGGGAAAATTGCATGCAGCTGGCTGACATTTTTTTGTGGGTCAGAACCCCACATTCGGGGAATCCGACCATTTCCCACAAAATCGGGCCCTGTGTGTCCAAAAAGCTTGCCTTTCATTTCACAGCCACAGATTTCCAATCAACACATCTGAATCACTAGGCAAACTGCATTATAGGGGTCAAGAGGCTCATTTCTTGCTTGTTAGGGTACAAAATTACAATTATCATGGCTGAGCTCTAATTGGGTGGCTTAACTTCCCATGAGGCAGGTATCATACTGCTGCTGACTGGAAACTGTTCATCAAATGTATGGCTTACACAAAACCCTTTTCCCACGTAAAACACGCCTGGTGGGGATCACGCCTGTGAAACCTGGCGTGAGCACTATTGCCTTGCTGACTATCAGCTGCAGGTCAACCATTAAAGAGGAGATTTGATCAGTCATCATTTGCAGGTGGCAGGACTTTGTTGTTTCAGTCCTCGGGCAACTTTTACCAGGCTTAACCACACCTGTGGAAGGTTGGAGCCTCACGCACATCTCCAGTGTGACCTCCTGGGAAACCCCGCTCACCACCTTCACTCAGCGCATCCTCAACGGAGGCATATACCAGAAGCATGGGAGCCATTTATTTCCTTCCCTTCTGGACATTAGATGAGCTCAAACACCAGCCGCGGCACCAGCAGAACCAGGAACAACAGCAGCAGCAACAGGAGCGCCAGGCTGCTGCTCACCCACCTGAAGCTGCACAGGCCAGAAGGGGCCAGCACTTGGAAGTGGCTTGAGAGCACCTTGCTGCACATCAAGGGGCCATGGGGACCCGTATCTGCACTGGCAGTCCTACTCAGAAGGACTTCCATGAAGGTCTGGTTTCTCTGTTCAATAGATGCCCATCGCTCCTCAAGAGATGTCATTCTATTATGAACACTCACCATGTTTTCCATACCCTGGTGACTTATCTCCTCCATGGAGGTTGCCATCCTTTCCTTGGTGATGCGTTCATGTGCCAATGACTCCACAAAGGCTCTGCTCATGTTCGCTATGGACTCCTCCATTCGCTCCACACTCACATCGACCCTGGAGACAAAACCTGTCAGAGACTCCTGCATCTGTTCCTGGAGTTCCAGCCCCACTGATCTTATGGATGGACCAAGAGGCAGATGGACCCTATCCATCACTCATCTTCCCCTTACCCATCACTCCTCTCCCCTACCCATCAGCCCTTCCCCTACCCATCACTCCTCTCCACTACCCATCTCTTCTCTCCCCTAACCATCACCTGTCTCCCCGACCCATCTCCCCGCTCCCCTACCCAACACCTCTCTCCTCTACCTATCATTCCGCTCCCCTACCCATCAGCTCTCTCCCCGCACCCATCACCCCCTCTCCTACCCACCACCCCTCTCCCCCACCTACCAATCCTCTCCCCTACCAATCACCTCTCTCCCCCCACCCATCACCCACCTCCCCTACCCATCACCCCTCCCCCTACCCATCACTCCTCTCCCCTACCCATCACCCCTCCCCCTACCCATCACTCCTCTCCCCTACCCATCACCCCTCCCCCTACCCATCACTCCTCTCCCCTACCCCTCACCCCTACACATCACCCCTCTCCCTCTTCCCATCACCTCACTCCCCTACCCATCCCCACTGCCCCCTACCCATCACCTCTCCCCAACTCATCATCCCTCTCCCGTACCTATCTCCCCTCTCCTCTACCCATCAACTGTCCCATATCCATCGCCCCTCTCCCCTACCCATTTCCCCTCTCTCCTAAACATCACCCCTCTTCTCTACCCGTCACCTCCCCCCTACCCATCACCCCTATCCCCTACCCATCCCCTCTCGCCAACCATCACCCCTCTCCCCTACCCATCAGCCCTCTCCCCTACCCATCACCTCTCTCCCCTACCCATCACCCATCTCCCCTACCCATCACCTCCCTCCACGATCCATCACCCCTCACCCCTACCCATCACCTCTCCCCCCACCCATCACCCCGCTCCCCTGCCTATCACCTCTCTCCCCTACCCAACACCTCTCCCACCCTACCAATCACTCACCCCTCTGCCCTCCAACTAGCACTCTCCACTGCTGTCCCTGTCTCCACAATCTGCTGATGCTCATTTGAGAGCTGTGATACACCAGGTGACAACACTACGCTATGTCCCGAAGGTCCCACCGAGGTGTGAGTGTCTGCGCTGGTGCTGGGTGCGATGAATTCCGCTGATGCTGCGCCCTCAGAGGTTGCAGATTCCTCTGAGGAGTCTGGAAGCTCAGGCTCTTCCTCCTGGACAGTGGGGACGGGGGCTCTCGATGGTCCTGTGGGGTAGTAAAGGAAAGAGTTAGAGATGTGAGGTCAAGGTTACATGCACATTGCATATTGCAGATGATCATAAGTCCATCTGTTATAGCTTCAGAATCATTATCAGCGACCCATGCAATGTCAATGAGAGAGATGGAAAACTATTCTGTCACCAGCTTGCTGTGATGCACCCCTCTGTCCGTCCCCCACTTGTGCCTCATCCTCCAGTACTACGATCTCCAGGACTGCCTCCTCCCAGGGGGTGAGGTGGGCTACTGATGGTGGCCCTCCTCCTGTCCTCGCTCGTTCTCTTTTATTGTGAGCTCTCTTTTCCTGCAATGAGGGAGACAAGTGGAGTTTGAGTGAGAATGAAGGAGTGAATGTAGAGAATCCATAGCATAGATGCTTAGAAGGAGACAAAGATGGAGTGAGGTGGCAAGACCAAGGGCCCTCCCTGTGTGTTGTCAGTTGTTTTCATAGCATCAGAGTGATAGGGAGTGTGAGGGCTGCATAGTTGAATAGTTAGGTGAATGTGAGCATAGAGAGAGAGGGAATGGGTAAGGGTGCATGGATGTCAGTGTCAAGTGGGATGTGGAGGAAGAGATTGCTAAAGCTGAGTGCTGGTGAGGAGAGGCAATGGAGATCAGAATGAGAGTGATGGGAACTTCATGCTCACTTTTCCAGTGTGCTGAAGGTCATTAAATCTCTTCTTGCACTGAATCCAGGTTCTGCGGGTAGCTGATAAGGAGTTGACCTCCTCTGCCACTTGCAGCCACGCAGCCTTTGTCTGCTGGGGAGGCATCTTCCTCCCTGGTGAAGGGAAGAGCACCTCCTTGTGAGCTCTTGCTCCCTCCACTAAAACCTGCAGGGCAATGTCGTCAAAACGGGGTGCAGACCTCGGTCTTTCTCTTGCCATTCTGCTTCCAGCTCAGTGTATCAGCAAATGCCAAAAGTTTGGCAGCCTGCAGAAGAAGCAAGGCTTGTTGCAGACCCTAAATGCAGCAGCAATAATGACGTCATATTATGCGACTTTCTGACTGGAAATACTAATTTGCCAAGGGTTCCCACACATTGGAAATCAATTGGCCAATTGAGTTAATATTGCATCAATCTCACACACCCATTTAGATTCGTGTGGGAAACACCAAATTCGGGGAACCCGACAATTCCCCGCAGCCGAGTTAAAATTGACCCCATAACACCTGGAAACTTCCTCTCACCCAGGCCTCCAACTAAAATTATTAGCCCAGCAAATCCGGCAATGCAGCAATCAGATCTGTCAGTTGATATATCATCAGATTCTGCTGAATGGGATTGATAGATTACTTCTTAATGTATAGATTTGTATTTGTTGAAAAAATGTTAGCATCACTGTTAAAAACATGTGAGTCAAGTATGACCTAACTATAGCACACTCAGAATGAGTCATTTGTAACCTTTATCTAAACCGTAAAATGTCATGCAGTACCCACTCACTTAGAAATATGCATTGAAACTCCTACTTAAACCATGAATTCATGATTCACCTCATGAGATAACAATCACAGAACTATAATCTTACTCCATATGTCAGCATAGCAGAACACGGCCACCATTGCCTAACAACTTTACTCATAAGCTAGAAAAAAAGAAAACACAATGAACAAACATTTCCTAATTTAAATGGTCAGAAAATCATATGCAGCATGCACCCAAATTTCCAATAAGTACTCCCAGCCAGAGGCATGGGGGGGGAAATTCAGTATCGCCCCGTTTGGAGCGCTAGTATTGGTGGTGCGCAAAGTTTAGCGCCAGGCGTAAATTATCGCCACCTCGAGCGATATTGGGTTGCAGCGCCCCCTGAAGGTGATCACGGCGCTAAATCAGGCGCTGCACGGTAGTCTTAAGGCGCTAACCCGGCGGCACAATGCAATTTCTCCGCGGGTGGGCGCAGCGCAGGTGCTGTCAATAATCGATTTCACCGAGACACGCTGGTGCCAGCCAGCTCTTAAAGGGGCGGATCGATTCTCATCTGCAGCCACACTCTGCGCCTTGTAGGCCTCAAAATCGGCGGTTACCTATCTGTGGCGGCCAAAACTTCAAGGACATGGAGAGGGTCAGGGAGAGAGCGCAGCGCTTCAGCGAGGGGGCATTGGATGTTCTGGTTGGCGCGGTGGAGCGCCGGCGATCTGTGCTGTACCCGGAGAATGGCAGGAGGCCTAATCAGGCCGAATACCGCAGAGCTTGGAGGGAGGTTTCCCAAAGAGTCACCTCCAGCAGCATGATGCCCAGGACTCCTGTGCAATGCAGGAAGAAGTTCAACGACCTCACTCAGGTCATTAGGGCGAGTGCCTTTTTCAGAATCATCTCCATCCCTCCATCTGCACCTTACTTTATGGCCAGAGGATGCGCGAAGCCCCAATGGCCAGCTGTCATCCAGCACCCATGGCCCTTTCTGGAAACACACACGCACATTCAGCTCAGGGCATAATGTAAGGGCTATTCTACCATGGGAGGCATGTGATGTCAGCTCAGGGCAGCATGTTTCATCACACCCCATCCTTTCTCTTGCAGGCCAAGCTGGCGAGGAACCACAGGCAGCAGCTTCGTACCGGAGGAGGCCGGCCTCACCTGCAGACCCTTACAGACCTTGAGGAGTGAGTCCACCAGATCGTTGCAAGCCGGATGAGTGGTCCCGCCACCTCTGGAGCTGCCAACCCCATTGTGCACAGCGATGGTAAGGTCATCACCTTTTTGAACTCTCTCCTTCCACTTGTTCCCCCCACCAGCATGCTTTTTCACTCTGGACCCAAGTCAGAGCATTGCAGCACTCATGCATCCCTTGCTGCCACCCTGTCCTTTCGCTAAAGCCACTCTTCAACCTCCCTGCTTTCAGATGCTGCATCACCAGCTCGGGAGCCGGACCCTCAAGCTGCCACTGTGACTGACTCGGGAGGCAACGAGCAGGAGGAAGCCGGATCATCCGTACCACCCTCAGGCGAGCCAGCCCATCTGCAGACTGGGGAGACTACTTCCCTGGAGGGGAGCGGGGGGGGAATGCTCTGAGGAGGATGCAGCTCCAGTGTAATGATCAATAACATGTCATTCTATAGTGGACACTAGGTGGAGCCGTAGAGCTGTGTAGAGCTGTATATAGCTGTATGTATAAGACTACACTACCCAGCTATATATATATTAAGACTACATTACCCATGAGACTAGGCTACCCACAAGGCAACAGTCACAATGGCAGCCTGCACACAGGAGCACACATGCTGCATCTCTACAGATACTGTACCTAGAGAACGTGTACTGAATAAATGACTAGCTAGAAGCTAGCTGTGTTCATAATAAGAATGTCTATTTATTAATGAACATAACATGGTACCAGGGTGGTGAAGATCTGCTGAAAATTGTGAAAAGCGACATGGAGAATTTGAAGCCACCAGAGCGTTTGAATCTCGAGGGAAATGTCGACTACAATTGGCGGATTTTTAAACAACAATTTGAACTCTACATTGCAGCCATCGGATTCGGTACGAAGCCAGGCGCAAGGAAGATAGCGTTGCTGCTTACGGTTGCAGTCCCACAGGCGATAGAGGTAATTAATACATTTGTATTTAATCCAGAGGAGAACAGAGGAAAATTAGAAGATGTGTTAAAAAAATTTGATGCACATTGCTCTCCCAAAAAGAATGAGAAGTATGAAAGATACATCTTCTGTTCTCGGACACAGCAACAAAATGAAATTTTTGATAACTTTATAACTGATCTGAAACTGAAAGCACAGACATGTAATTTCTCTGAGCTCAAAGCATCAATGATTCGTGACCAGATTGTGTTTGGTATTCATGATAAAAAAGTCAGGGTAAACGTCTGTTGAGAGAAACCGAACTAAATTTGGAAAATGCGGTGAAAATATGTCAAGCCAGCGAGCTAGCTCGAAAGCACGCGAAGACTTTCAGTGAAATCAATAATGATGCGATTGTAATGAGTGATAATGCTGCTGTCGGTGCTGTGCCCTACAAGGGGAAGAAACGTGGGCAGAACAGAAATGAAAAGCAATCGGAGGATGAAATTTTTAATTGTAAACGCTGTGGTTACAAACACCAGTTAAGACAATGCCCAGCGTTTGGAAAAATGTGCACAAAGTGTAATGGAAAGAATCACTTTGCCAAACAATGCTTTTCAAAAGTAAAAACAACGAAAGGGCAACAAGTTAATGTGATTGAGGACACTGATTTAAGTGAGACATTTTTTGTAGGAATGGTGTCATGTGACGATATCAAAAAAGATACAGAAAATGTGCAGCCCTCAGAAATGGACAATGCTGAACATAAAGTCAATGCAGTAAAAGTGGACAAATGGATGATCCCACTGCAGATAAATGGAGCATTAGTTACATTGAAACTGGACACTGGGGCAAAAGCAAACTTAATCAGTATGAGTGACATTAACAATATGAAAGAAAAGCCCAAAATACAGAAAAAGTCAGTACTACTGAAGGACTATAATGGACAGAAAATAGATAGCTTAGGTGTATGCAGACTCAAAGTGACAGTCAAAGACAAAGTGCATCATCTCATGTTTTCTGTTGTGGCTGAAAGACTTGATTCGATACTAGGTGACAAAGCTTGTGAAGACTTAGAACTGGTCAAGAGAGTCTACCGTATAAACTGTGCCATAAGCAGACCAGATGACTCAGGTGATGAAGCACAGAGCCCATCAAGGATGAAAAGGCCAAAGGGTATCCATGCCTTCAAAAAGCCTAGTTTCTCCAAGAAGAAAGAAAAATACTTTAAGGTCAAAGAAAAGCACAAAGAGGAAAAACACAAGGAGAAAAAGTCCAAAGATATAACCGCAGCAGATGTTGTTAAGCAGTGGAAAGAGAAAAAGAAAAAGAAGAAGCCTGCACCAGAGCAGGAAGCAGTTCCGGTGGATACTCCTTCTTCCCTCAGGCCAATCTTTGGTGTTCCATTAGCCGAGGCTGCTGAGAGGACTATGCTGTATGATGGGATCCAGCTGCCAGCAGTTTTTCGAGAGTGCATTGACTACATTGAGAGTTATGGCATGAAGAGTGAAGGAAACACTGAAACCCTCTCCAAGCAAAGATCGCAAGGAGACCTCGATCTATACAAGAGCAGATTGATGACAATGCCACAACTGCATCTTGTCATTCACCGCCAGAACAATCTCATGAAGACACATCAGACTTACCTGTGTTGAGAAGATCCACACATGAAGTAAAAGAGCCTGATAGACTTAATCTTTGAGTACAATGTAAAGCTTTGAAAATGTGTTGACTGTTTTGAAAATGTTTATGTTTATAGAGCACTAACAAAAGTGTTACTGATATTATCTTTATTGTTTTCTTGAAAGTTGATTGATATTGATTTTGTTAAACCTCAAAGAAAGGGGGATGTAATGATCAATAACATGTCATTCTATAGTGGACACTAGGTGGAGCCGTAGAGCTGTGTAGAGCTGTATATAGCTGTATGTATAAGACTACACTACCCAGCTACATATATATTAAGATTACATTACCCATGAGGCTAGGCTACCCACAAGGCAACAGTCAAGATGGCAGCCTGCATACAGGAGCACACATGCTGCATCTCTACAGATACTGTACCTAGAGAACGTGTACTGAATAAATGACTAGCTAGAAGCTAGCTGTGTTCATAATAAGAATGTCTATTTATTAATGAACATAACACTCCAGGACCCAGCGGCCTGCAGCAATGCAAGGGGGGTAGGGAAGCTCGGGGGCCGTCTCCCCGGAGGGCGAGTCGGGCCGCGAGTGCTGCTGCACAGAGCGCAGAAGAGGTGCGTGCCCTCGCAGAAATGAATGCCCAGGCTGGGCTGAGGTACACTGAGCTCATGGCTGCAGTGGCAAGGATGCCTGAATCCACCAAGACACGGCAAGGAGTGTGCAGGACTTTGGCGCAGCACAGGCAAGGAGTGTGCAGGACTTCGGGACAGCACTGGCAAGGATTGTCCAGGGCTTCACCGAAGCACTGGCACCTGCCACCCAAGTGCTGAGTGCTGCCACACAGTTAGTCGCTGGTCTCATGCAGACACAGATTGAGGCCACCCTCACTGGATCGGGCAGGATTACCCGGGGCCCTCGCCGCGCCACAGCAGGCCAGCAATCTGTGCACCAGCCGATTGCTGCGCATGCTGTGGTGCTGCCCCGTCAGAGTGCCAGTGTGTCGGCTGACCAGGGAGCTGCTGTCCGCTCTCAGGATGACAGCATTCCTGATGCCACCACTGGCACATCTCCACTGCAGCTGCCACCACCTGTAGGACAGACTGCTTCTACCCATGCAGAGTTGGAGCAGTCAGCAGCTGGGCCTTCCAGGCCCAGAGCTCGTCCAGGCCGTCCCTCAGGGGCATCTGCGCTTTCGGACAGTCAGCAGGCCTCCCCCAGCCTTGCTGCAGCCACTGGGGTCCCATTACGGAGGAGCTGCAGGGAGGGAAAGGGCCAATCTCGCAAGCGAAGCAGATCACCATCGAGGGGGAAAAAGTAGAAGGTGCTGCTGATACCTGTTATTTGTAGAATTCAAGGCCGAGGATGCTGGTCTGAATGTGAGTTATGTTTTGGACAGTCTCCCGGGTGTGCGAGTCACTTATGTGGCAGTCTGTTTGTTTTGCTTTTTGTTGCCATTGCTTTGTCATGCGGGAAGGAAGCACACTTTGTAAAATAAACAACTTTCTTTATTTACAATGGCCATGTCTGCTCTTTACATACATTTTGCCCTTCACCAGCTTTGGGGTATCAGAACGGTTCCATTCCTGTTCTTGGAATGGCAGCAAGCATTCCCTGAGAGGGGCCTAGAAGTGACTTGTGATAAGCCTCTGATGGACGGCCCTTCCAGTTTGTGCCTCCCTCCCGTCTTGGTCCTCCTCCTCCTCCTCCTCTGCTGGTGCTTCAATGTCTGGTGGCATTGGCTGGGTCCTGAGGATTGCCAGGTTATGCAGCATGCAACACACAACCACGAAGTGGGAGACTCGTCAGGTGAGTACTGAAGGGCTCCTCCGGAATGGTCCAGACAGCGGAACCGTTGCTTCAGCCCACCGATTGTGTGCTCAATAATGTTCCTGGTTGCTTGATGGCTCTCGTTGTAGCGTTCTTCAGCAGGGGTGCTAGGCGAACGGAGCGGGGTCATCAGCCACGGGCACAGAGGATAGCCCTTGTCCCCGAGAAGCCAGCCTCCTGGGTGAGCCGGGGCCTCGAAAAGGTCTGCCACAGAAGTCTGGCGCAGGATGAAGGCGTCGTGGCTGCTGCCTGGAAACTGGGCATTCACAGCGAGGATCAGCTGTCGGTGGTCACAGACCAGCTGTACATTCAAGGAATGGAACCCCTTGTGGTTGCGGAACTCCTCCGCATTTTCTACAGGCACCCGCAAAGCTACATGCGTGCAGTCAATGGTGCCCTGCACCATGGGGAAATCCGCTATTCTTGCGAAGCCCTCTGCACGCTCCCGCTGCTTGTCTGGGGTCATTGGGAAGGAGATGTACTGCCGCCTCCTTTTAAAGAGGGCATTAGTCACTTGACGGATGCAGCAATGCACTGCGAACTGCGAGATGTTGGCTATGTCCCCAGTTGTGGCCTGAAAGGAGCCGCTTGCATAGAAGTTAAGCGCAACAGTGATCTTCACAGCCACCGACAGAGATGTCCTGCACCTTAGCTGAGGCTGCAGATCTGGCTGAAGCAGGTGGCACAGCTCAGTCACCACCTCCTTACTAAAGCGCAGCCTTCAGAAACACTGCTCCTCCGACATGTTCATATATGAAAATTGCTGTCGGAAAACCCTGGCAGCGTAAGGTCTCGTGTGGCAACGTCTGTTGGCCCTCCTCCATCTGGCCATGCCTGCCCCTCTATCCCTGCATCTCTGTGCCCTGTCAAGATGATTCAGAAGCAGGACATTCCCATCCAATGCTGCCCCCATATTAAGAGCGCAGAGAAAATTATGCCGTTTGAGATGCTCACTGTTAGATCCGTGTATCTTGATGTTGTGTCTTTCAATAATTAGACAAGAGACTGCAGGGAACAATCAACAGGTGTTTACTGCATGAGGGTTACTCTAAGTCTAAACTGTACAGATCCCTACTCAGGGTTTATATACAGGTGTGGTCACTGCCGGTACTACAGTATACAGGAGCTGTAAAAAGTAGTTCTCCCCTTAAAGGTACATACATTACAATTCCTCCCCTTTTAGATTAACAGTACCATAACATTCATTTAACAATTAAATATCAACTAATTACAATTAACTCTTTTAACATGCAACATTAACTGAAAATAGTCTATTTATAAATTCAGTCTTTGGGGAGGCTTCCTGATCCTTTCTGGATAGCGCCTTTCCTGAATGTCTTGCTCTTGGTGTGGAGGCGATTCTGGCCCCCTGTCGTCGGTTGGTTCATCCGCTTCCGATGCTACTGTTTCTGGGGTAGATGCTACCTGTACGTCGGGTTCATCACCAGGTACGTATGGGTGAGACATGGGGTTGACTCGTTCCTGTGACTCTAGGATCTGGTCAACATGGCGTCTCACAATGTTCTCCCCAACATCCACTGTGTACATTAGTGGCCCCTGCCGTGTGCATATCGTTCCTGGTTGCCATTTCTCTGTTCGGTAGTCGCGGGCCAAGACTGGTTGCCCGACATTGAAGCTCCTTGTCGGCTTCTCATTGATGTGCTGGAATTGCTTATTCTCAACATCTCTTCGTACATTTGGTCTGAGCAAATCCAGACGAGATCTCAACCTCCGGTTAAAGAACATCATGGCCGGTGTCTGGTTGGTGACTGCATGTGTCGCATTTCTGTAGGCTAACAGGAAATTGTCCACCTTATGCTGCAGTGGAATGTCGTCATCGCACATGGCCCTTACTGCTTTTTTAAAGGTTTGTACGAACCTCTCAGCCAATCCATTTGTGGCTGGATGATACGGGGCGGATGTGTAATGCCTTACCCCATTCCTTTTCATAAATCTTCGAAACTCTTCGGACACAAACTGTGGTCCGTTATCAGAGCAAATCTGCTCTGGCAAGCCGTTCCTGGCAAATATGGTCCGTAGGACTGCAATAGTTTTCTCCGTGGTGGTGGAGGACATTTTGATCACCTCAGGCCATTTCGAGTGCGCATCCACGGCTATTAAAAACATTGAGTCCATGAATGGACCAGCAAAATCAATATGCACCCGTTGCCATGGAGATGAGGGCCACTTCCATGGGTGTAGAGGGGCATGTGGTGGTGCATTTTGGACCTTCTGGCATCCTGAGCAGCTCTTTGTCAGGTCCTCGATTTGCTGATCGATCCCCAGCCACCACACCTAAGCCCTAGCAAGGCTTTTCATTTTCACTCCCCCCAGATGACCTTCGTGAAGCTCATTGAGCACTCTCTCCCTTAACTTGGGTGGAATTACCACTCGGGATCCACACATCAAGGTCCCCTGGCATACTGACAGCTGTTCTCTTCTGGATGAGAATGCTGGCAACAGTGAGTCGCCATGTGTTGGCCATCCCTTCACCGTCAAGTCATATACCTGAGACAGTGTCGGGTCATTTCGGGTCTACTTCTCTATACCAGCGTTAGTTACTGGCAAGCGTTCAATTATAGTCGAATGAAATATTTCGACAGGGTCCACTGCTGGTGCTTCCTCCACAGTAGGCAGTGGCAGGCGTGATAGCCCATCAGCGTTTCCATGCTGTTTCGTGCCCTTATACTCGATTTCATATTGGTGCGCCCCTAGAAAAAGGGACCATCTTTGTAGCCGTTGCGCAGTCATCACCGGAACGCCCTTCTTTGGATTAAAGATGGAGACAAGTGGTTGGTGGTCAGTCAGCAAGGTGAACTTCTGCCCGTGCAGATAGTGATTGAACTTTTTCACTCCCCACACTAGGCTGAGGGCCTCCCTGTCAATCTGGGCGTAGTTACGCTCGGCTGAGGTCAGTGACCGAGGCGCAAAGGCTACTGGCCTCTCCGAGCTGTCCGGGAATTTGTGCGACAGCACCGCTCCAATGCCATAGGGTGATGCATCACATGCCAACCGAATTGGTAGTGCTGGGTTGAAATGAGCCAACACCTCTTTTGATGTGATCAATGCTTTGCTCTTCTGGAAAGCTCATTTACATTCGTCACTCCACTTCCATGGTACCCCCGTTTGCAGTAGGGTGTTCAGTGGCTGTAGAACTGTAGACAAATTCGGCAAGAACTTATGGTAGTAGTTCACCAGCCCGAGGAACGACCTCAGTTGTGACACATTTTCCGGTGCTGGAGCCTTGACTACTGCCTCAATCTTTTCAGGGGACTTATGTAACCCCTCTTCATCAATAACGTGGCCACAATACGAGATCTGCTTCTGGAAAAACTCGCGTTTGTGGCGATTAGCTCGGAGCCCATATTCCTTCAATCTAGTGAGCACCTTCTCCAGGTTGGCGAGGTGATCACTGTCATTTTCGCCCGTGACCAGGATGTCATCCAAATAACACTGGCTCCCTGAAATCCCTTGCAGGACTTGATCCATTGCCCTTTGCCAAATAGCCGGAGCCGATGCTACCCCGAACACCAGCCGGTTGTATTGGTAGAGACCTTTATGAGTGTTGATCGTGAGGTATTGTTTCGAGGCTTCTTCTACCTCCATTTGCAGGTACGCCTGGGCCATATCAATCTTAGTGAAGCGTTTCCCTCCAGATAGCGAGGCGACAATATCTTCAATCCGCGGAAGCGGATATTGTACAGTGTGAAGGATTGGGTTCACTGTCACCTTAAAGTCCCCACAGATGCGAACCTTCTTTGGTTCCCCAGGTGTATTACTCAACGACCTCTTCATTACAGGAACGATGGGTGTAGCCCACTTGCTCCAGTCCACTTTGGACAGTACTCCTGAACGTTCCAAACCTTCCAGCTCTGCTTCGACGGCTGGGCGGATCGCATAAGGCACCGGTCTGGCCTTAAAAAACTTTGGGCTTGCATTTTCCTCTATTTTGATCGTCGCTGTTATGCCTTTTAGTGTTCCAAGTCCCTGCTGGAACACTTCTTGTGCGTCAGTTAGCATTTTTGACAGTCGTCCAGGTGTGACGTCGTCATCCTTTTTGGCATCTACAGTCAGTGCTTGTATGGAATGCCAATCTAGCTGTATCTTCCGGATCCATTCACGTCCTAGTAGTGGTGGTCCTCCATCTGGCAATACATATAGGTCCATTTTTGGTGTTTCCTTGCCGTTATATATAACGTTCACCCTTATTTTTCCTTTGGGGTAGACTTTTTGCCCCGTGTACGTCTTCAAGACAATCTCTGTATCTCTCAAGGGTATATGTGAGAATAGCCGCTTGTAGTCCCTTCGGTTTATGACTGTTAGGGCTGATCCTGTGTCCAATTCCATTTTCACTTGGACTCCGGCTATCTTGAGCGTGACCCAGATAGTTTGGTGATCCTCCGTTTTGATCACATTATGTAGTTTCAGACAACCCAGCTCCTTGCTTCCGGAGTCCGTATCACTTTTCTATTCGTCTGAACTACTCTCCGTCACCTTATGTACCTTCTTGTACTTCTCCTGTGGAGATTTCTTGCTGCTGGTTTTCTTTCCCGACCTGCAGACTCTTGCTATGTGTCCTACTTTTCCACACTGTCTGCACACTTTGTCCTTGAACCAGCAATCCTTATGGTCGTGTGTTGTTCTGCTGCAGCGATAGCACTTCACTGTTCCGTATGACATTTCATTTGTGCCATATTCTTGCGGTCTCCGTTGTATCTCTGCCGCGCCCCATGCTGCTGCTTCGTGTGATACTGCCATGCTGAAAGCCTTGTCCAGCGTAAGATCCTTTTCTGATAGAAGCCGTTTCTGGGTTCCTTCACTTTGAAACCCACACACAAACTTGTCCCTTAAAGTATCTGCTAGTCCTGTTCCAAACTGGCAGTGTTTCGATAGCTTGCGCAGTTCCGTTAAATACTCAGCATTACATTCATCTTTATGCTGGTTCCTTTTGTGAAACTTAAATCTTTCTGCTATCAGCAGCGGTGTGGGGTTTAAGTGGTCCTGTAGGATTGACACTATGTTTTCAAAATCCTTCAAAATCCTTTTCCACTGGCTTCTCTGGGTTTACTAGGTTTCGCAGTAAGCCATACGTTTTTGCACCCATTGAATTCAACAATACCAGCGCTTTCCTGTCATCTGGCACTTCATTCGCCTTGCAGTACACTTCTATGCGTTCGACATATGTCGTCCAATCTTCGACTTCATTGTCGAACGCTGTGACACTGCCACTCTTCGGCATCCCTGGGTGTGGTTAGACTGGCTCAAAATGGCATCTCCCGCGCTCTCCCTTCTTCCCCGCTGCGGCTTAAAATGGCGTCTCCCGCGCTTTCCTTTCTTCCCCGCTGACGCTGCTCGGCCCTTGAACACTGGCTGCTCTCTGTGCGTTTTCCTGCGTGCCTCTCTCCCCCATTGACGCTGCTCGGCCCTTGAACACCGGCTGCGCTCTGCGCATTTTCTTGCGCGCCTCACTCTCCCGTTGACGCTGCTCGGCCCTTGAACACCGGCTGCGCTCTGCTCTCTCTCGTTGACGCCACTCGGTCCTGAACACCGGCTGCCTCTACCCTCTCTCTTTCCGTCGACGCTGCTCGACCTTTTCCTGTGCCGTCGGTCGGCTCTAGCCGCCGCTGTCCGGGAAGGGTCTGCGCAGTACCTGTTGCCAGCCCTTTTCGCTGGACCACCGTGACTGGAGAACCAAGCCTGGCTCTCGACAGCCTCCCCTGCGATGCTCAAATCCCCGCTGGATGACTGGGGGGTTTCCCGTGGTCGACGTCCATGCTTCTGGATTCAGCCTCTTCCACTGTTCTCCAGGAGCGAATCCCTGGGAGGTGATGCAGAGTTGCAGGTAGGTTTGAATCTTCTCGTCGCCAATGTTAGATCCGTGTATCTTGATGTTGTGTCCTTCAATAATTAGACAAGAGACTGCAGGGAACAATCAACAGGTGGTTACTGCATGAGGGTTACTCTAAAACTAAACTGTACAGATCCCTGATGTGCCTTCAATAGCTCAAAGACAAGGAGTTTAAAGGATTCAACTAAGGCTTTTAATCACTAAGAACATAGCAGCATTACAGGTCTTCCCACATCGGGCGTCTGGTAGGAATGACTCATACAGCTCTTGAGACCTTTATATGGCAAAAGACAGGGGCGTAGCCAATACACACAATAGGAACAAAAGGGGGCGGTTCACACAATACAAGCAGGTGAAACACACAGGTAAAACACATAGGCTGATGAAGGCATATATTTCATCACATTTACCCCTTCTACAGATTTAGTCTGTCCGGGGGTGTGATAGTCCTTCCTGAACGTCGCAACAGTACCTCGGGTTCCAACCGGGAGTCCGTGGTGCCCTCCTGGGCATACCCATGTGCTGGGGGTGTTGCAGGTACTGCTGGGGGTGGTGAGGATACCTCTGGGGATGGTGGAGGTTCTTCTGGGGTGGTGGTGATGGGTCGTCGTCGTTGCTTCCTGCCGAGGCGAGGTCCTTTATGGACACGGTGTCTTCACGCCCGTCGGCGTGCTTGACGTACGCGTACTGTGGGTTTGCGTGGAGTAGGTGTACTGCATCCACGAGGGGATCCATTTTGTGGCCCCTCACATGTTTCTGTAACAGGACTGTCCCTGGGGCGGAGAGCCACGAGGGTAGGGATACTCCTGAGGTTGATTTGCGGGGAAAAACAAACATCTTCTCGTGAGGAGTGGCGTTAGTAGCAGTACACAGTAGCGACCTTATCGAGTGGAGTACGTCTGGGATGACCTCCTGCCAGCGGGAGGTGGGGAGGCCTTTAGACCTTAGTGCTAAGGTGACCGCCTTCCACACTGTCGCGTTCTCCCTCTCCACTTGCCCATTACCCCGGGGGTTATAACTAGTGGTCCGACTCGTGGCTATCCCCTTTGACAGCAGGTATTGGCGCAGTTCCTCGCTCATGAACGACGCCCGCCTGTCAGTGTGGATGTAGTTGGGCATGCCGAACGTGCAAAACAGGTTGCCGAGGCACTTGATGACCGTGGCACTGGTCATATCTGGGCAGGGGTAGGCGAATGGGAAGCGGGAGTACTCGTCCACAATGTTGAGGAAGTACTCATTGCGGTCGGTGGAGGGGAGTGTTCCCTTGAAATCTAAGCTCAGGCGCTCGAATGGCCGTGTAGCTTTGATCAGGTGGGCTCGGTTGGGCCTGAAAAAACGGGGCTTGCATTCCGCACAAGTGCGGCAGTCCCTGGTCATAGACCGGACCTCCTCGATGGAATAGGGCAGGTTACGGGATTTTATAAAGTGGAATAGCCGGGTGACCCCCGGGTGGCAGAGGCCATTGTGGAGGCCCTGTAGCCTGTCCCCCTGGATGCTGGCACACATCCCTCGTGATAGGGCGTCGGGGGATTCGTTGAGGGCCCCCGGCCTATATATTATGTCGTACTCAAACGTGGAGAGTTCGATCCGCCACCTGAGAATTTTGTCGTTCTTGATCTTCCCCCTCTGTTTGTTGTTAAACATGAAGGCTACTGACCGCTGGTCGGTAAGCAGGGTGAAGCGTTTACCGGCTAGGTAGTGCCTCCAGTGCCGCACTGCCTCCACTATGGCCTGGGCCTCCTTCTCTACCGAGGAGTGCCTGATCTCGGGCCCTTGGAGGGTTCTTGAGAAAAAGGCTACGGGCGCCCATCCTGGTTGAGGGTGGCTGCTAAAGCGAAGTCGGACGCATCGCTTTCGACCTGGAAAGGGATGTTTTCGTCCACTGCCCGCAGCGTGGCCTTCTCAATGTCGTGTTTAATGCTGTTGAAGGCGGCGTGGGCCTCGGCCGTGAGCGGGAAGGACATTGATTTCAGGAGGGGACGGGCCTTGTCGGAATAATTGGGCACCCATTGGGCGTAATAGGAGAAGAACCCCAGGCACCTTTTCAGGGCCTTGGGGGTGTTTGGTAGGGGTAGCTCCCGTCGGGGGCGCAATCGGTCGGGGTCCGGACCGATTTCCCCGTTTTCCACCACGCAGCCCAGGATACAGAGGCGCGTGGTGCTAAAGACACACTTATCCTCGTTGTAGGTGAGATTGAGTCTGAGGGCGGTTTTCAGAAATCTCGTGAGGTTCGAGTCGTGGTCTTGCTGGTCGTGGCCGCAGATGGTGACGTTGTCTAGGTATGGGTAGGTGGCTGTTAACTGGTTCTCATCGACCATGCGGTCCATCTCCCGCTGGAAGACCGAGACCCCGTTCGTTACCCCAAAGGGGACTCTGAGGAAGTGGTAGAGACGTCCGTTCGCCTCGAAGGCGGTGTATGGACGGTCCTCCGGCCTAATGGGGAGCTGGTGGTATGCCGATTTTAGGTCGGTGGTGGAAAACACCCGGTATTGCGCGATTTGGTTAACCATATCCGCTATGCGGGGCAGAGGGTAGGCGTCTAGCTGGGTGTATAGATTAACCGTCTGGCTATAATCTATCACCATCCGCTTCTTTTCGCTACCCTTAACTACTACTACCTGGGCGTGCCACGGGCTGGTACTGCATTCGATGATACCTTCCCGCTTGAGTCTTTCTACTTCCGACGCAATGAACCGTCTGTCCTCCCAGCTGTACTGCCTACTCTTGGTCGCTATGGGTCGACAGTTGGGTGCGAGGTTGGCGAACAGAGAGGGCGGCTTGACCTTCAGGGTAGCCAGACCGCACACTGTGAGGGGCGGCTGGGACCCACCGTAGGTAAGCGTGATACTTTGGTGGTGGCACTGGAAGTCCAGACCCAAGATCACGCTCACACAGAGATCTGGCATTATCAATAGTTTAAAATCTCTGTAACCATTGCCTTTTACCGACAACATAACCGCGCAGAAACCTTTAATTTTTGAGGTATGAGTCTTATCGGCCATGGCGATTTTGCCCTGTGTGGGGACTATTGTTAGTGAAAGTCATTTTACCAGGCTAGGATGAATAAAGCTTTCGGTGCTCCCGCAGTCAATCAAGCATTTAACCTTGTTCCCGTTTACCTCTATGTCCATCATCGATTTAGACAACGGATGCGGCCTGGACTGATCCACTGTGATCGAGGCCACCAGTGGGTCCTGGAGGTCCGTGTAGTCGGGGCAAGATGGTGGACTCCATGAGGGTGGACAAGATGGCTTCCAAGATGGCCGCTCCCACGGCGCGCACGCGGCGGTGGCGGAGTTGGAGGCGGGGTTCCCTCTGCAGACTTTGCTGAAATGTCCTTTCTTCCCGCATTTAAAACAGGTGGTGCCCTTCGCTGGGCACAGATGCCTGGAGTGTTTGTCCTGGCCGCAGAAGTAGCATTTCAGGCCCCGATGCATTGCGGCAGTAGTGGGGCTCCTGGGTGGAGGGGGGGGCTCCGATGGTGCTGGGCTGGCCTGAGACCTGGGAGGTGAAGATGGCTTCCAAGATGGTGGCCCCCACGGTGCGCACGAGGCGGAGTGGGCCACGTGGCCTGGGGAACAGGATTCAGAGTTCCTCTGGGCCATATCCAGCGATCGCGCTATATCTATAGCCTGTTTTAAGTCCAGTCCCTCCTTTTCAAACAGTTTCTGCCGAATATAATTTGAACTGAGGCCCGCAATAAGGGAGTCTCGAATCAGCTCCTCCGTGTACACGATGGCAGACACGGCCTTACAGTTACAGTCTCTGCCTAGTACTTTTAGGTTTAGTATAAAGTCCTCTAGTGACTCACCATGCCGCTGCGTGCGAGTAGTCAGAAGATGCCTGGCGTACACCACGTTTATTGGCCGCGCGTAGTGGGCCTTCAGGATGGTGCAGGCCTCCTCGTAGCTGGTGGCATCTTGGATGAGGGGGGAGACCCGATGGCTCACCCAGTTTCGCAGGATTCCCAGTTTCATGTCTCCGGTAGCGGTTTCGGCTGCGGCTATGGCAGTGGATGAGTTTGCAATGAAAAATTCGAAGCATTGGAACCAGTGTCCGAACTGTGTGGCTGCGTCTGAGGCATGGGGGTCCAGGTCCAAGCACTCTGGTTTCAGGAGTCGATCCATCCTGGTGTTTTAGTGATTAAAATTGATGTGCCTTCAATAACTCAAAGACAAGGAGTTTAAAGGATTCAACTAAGGCTTTTAATCACTAAGAACATAGCAGCATTACAGGTCTTCCCACATTGGGCGTCTGGTAGGAATGACTCATACAGCTCTTGAGACCTTTATATGGCAAAAGACAGGAGCGTAGCCAATACACACAATAGGAACAAAAGGGGGCGGTTCACACAATACAAGCAGGTGAAACACACAGGTAAAACACATAGGCTGATGAAGGCATATATTTCATCACAATCCCTACTCAGGGTTTATATACAGGTGTGGTCACTGCCGGTACTACAGTATACAGGAGCTGTAAAAAGTAGTTCTCCCCTTAAAAGGTACATACATTACACTCACCAACAGCAAGGTGATGGTCAGAAGGTTGAAGTTCTTCTGCCAGTGCTGGCTCAATGTAGAAATGGCTCTCCTTGTGCAGCTGAGCAACTCTCTGTATCTCTCTAAGAGGTTGTGGTCCAAAAATGGCTGCCGCTTTTATTCCACACCAGTCCCCTTTAAAGAACGCCCCCCCCAGCCCAACAGTGACTGGGAAACGTTCCAGGTAAGCTGTCCTTATTAGCGCCAGGCGGAACAGAGGGGGGCGCCACTGAATTTCCGGTCCGGGGCGCCCCAAAGGCGTTGCACACTGAAATGACGTCATGATCTGCGTGTGCCGGTGAGCGGGTGCTACGGTTTAGCGCCGGCGCTAAATGTCCGCTCAATATGGGTAGAGGCGTAGGGATCGCTCCGCCCGGGTGCTAGTTGGCTAGCGCCCCACTTGCCGGCCTCTTTAGGCGCTAATGGGTGGCACAACCAACCGAATTTTTCCCCCACGAAGTTTTAAAATTACCCCTGCAAACGAACCCATTAATAAGTCACTGCAATATCAGAACTATTTTTGTTGTTGATTTAAGGTATCATTTATGGGGTGATTCCACAATCCAGCACCAGGAGTAGGGAGTGACACTTGCAGACTGGATCACAGGAAATCTCTTGTGGGCACAGCTCCATCCTGGGAATATCGGATTGTGGAATCAGCCCTTATGTTCAACAACACTGCAGTTAGATTCTGTTAAATTCTATTCCTGTTTCCTGACATATTCTAAGCTAATAGTTTGTCATTTCTATATATTTCTCATTTCTATATATTTATATTTTATATATGTATGTATGGTGTAAATTTATGAATTTGCACTCTTGTCGTTGAGATTCACCCGCAGGAACCGCGAGTTAAAAATTTGGGTAACATATTAAAAATTCCTAATATGCATTCTAGTGGGAAAAGCTCTGTGTCAGAAATGCAAATTCTTAAAATTACCTTCATGGTACAGACAGCAAACATACTGGAAATCCAATATACAAAGTATGCACTCATCATAACCTAAGTTGCCCATTGGAATGCGCTCCCATCACGTATCCTATTCCCAGTAAGCACCATTTGTAATATTGTAAATTCCACAAAATATTTTATCTTGTGGAGAAGACATCAAATCACATTGGACAGTTTTCCATTGGAACTTTGCGTGAAGAAAATGTTCAAAGTGGAAACATTGAAATGAAGCACTGCATGGGGCAGTTGGAAGCAGGTTATCCTTTTACCTCTGGGACCTGGATTCAAAATCAGCTAAACCATGGGATGAAAGTCTATCAGAGTCCTACATAAAATGTGCAATCTTAATCCAAATCCTAATAGATGCAGCCCATACATAAAACTGCTCACAATTTGGAACTAATTGCCATAACCATAGCTGGTGTGAAAAGTGGAAGAACTTCCATTGATGCACTTAGGTTGTTATCTGAGTTAGGGTTAAGGCATACCATTGAGGCAAAGTAGATGAAATTCTAGTTTGCAGCTCTTGATGCTGTTGCTGACACTAGATGCTCAAACAAGAAAAGTGTTACATTCCTAGTACTGAAGCTTCACATGATGAGTGAACTGAAAGACAAATTCTAAACCCACAACTTACAACAGCACCTGGGGGAAATAATTCAAACTTGCTCTGAATATGGATATTTATGTTGATGGTTTCAAAATCTTGTGATAATCAGAAATGGAATTCTATTATCCATAATCAAATTCACCATTAAACCATTTTTAAACTGCTCTGTCTAATTTATTTCCAACATATTTAATAAAAGAATACAGCATCACCTGCATATTGGGGCATGGGTTGGGAGGAATTTCAACTTGCTGCCTGGCAATAATACTGGTGGTGCTGATTGCTGCCCATTATAGAAAAGGACCAATTTTTATTTCTATTGGATGAGTGTTCTGCAATTCCAGTTTTATATCTGGGTGGCAAATTGAAAAGTTACCCCATGGTGTTCCTCATTTACCTTTTTAACTATAATAATCCACTATCTTTTGTCTAAGGGTGTACAGCCTTATACGTAGATGGTTCTAGATTATACTCCCTCTCTGTTTCTGTTTTGTCTCATGAATGCATTTCTTTATTATGCTTTGGGGTCATCTACTTGTATCACTAAAACTACAATAAAGGTAAGGTTTTACAAAAAAATCATAATTTATTTCTGACTTCTTGTTTAGAATAGAAACATTCAAGATGATGCCAGTGAAGCAGAATCACAAAACAGCACAGCACCCATCTAAAATCCAGGAAGATAAGTAATGACATTATAAATGTATATGGTACCTAGTTCTGACAAAGTAGTTTTGTAACATAGGAACAGGGGTAGGCCATACAGCCCCTCGAGTCTGTTTCACCATTTAATTAGCCCACGGCTGATCGGTATCTCCACTCCATTTACCCGCCTTTGTTCTACATCCCTTGATACCCCTACCTAACAAAAATCTGTCAATCTCAGTCGTGAAAATTTCAATTGACTCAGCATCCACAGCCTTTTGGGGGAGAGAGTTCTAGATTTCCACTACCCATTGCATGAAAAAATGCTTCCTGATTTCACTCCTAAATGGCCTAACTGTAACTTTAAGGTTATGCCCTCTTGTTTTGGATTCCCCCACCAGAGGAAATAGCTTATCTTTATCTACCCGACTGAACCACTTAATCATTTTAAATACCTTGATTAGATCGTCCCTCAACCTTCTAAACTCAAGAGATTAAAAGCCAAGTTCATGCAATCTGTCCTCATAATTTAGCCCTTTATCCCCGGGCATCATGGTGGTAAATTTTCACTGTACGCCCTCCAAGGCCAATATCTCTTTCCTGAGATATAAACAGAAAATGTTGGAAATACTCAGCAGGTCAGGAAGCATCTGTGGAGAGAGAAACAGAGTTAACGCTTCAGGTCAATGACCTTTCGTTAGACCTGGCAAATGTTATAGAAGTAACAGGTTTTAAGCAAGTACAGAGGCAGGAAAAGGTGGAGGGGAGGAAAGATCAAAAGGGAACGTTTGTGATGAGTGGAAGGCAGGAGTGATTTCAACGACAAAAGGAATGATGGTGCATGGCAAAAGGGGGTGGTAATGGGACAAGTAAAGAAACAGAAGATGGATCTCGAGGAGCTGTAAATGGCAACAACAGAATCATTAGCAGCATCTGCTGTCCGAACAAATGGGAGCAGTGGTTATGATCTGAAATTGTTGAACTCAATCTTGAGTCCGAACCTGTAAAGTGCCTAATCGAAAGATGTGGTGCTGTTCCTCAAGTTTCCGTTGAGCTTCTTTGGAACAGTGTAGGATGCCAAGGACAGAGAGGTCAGAGTGGGAGTGGGGCAGAGAATTAAAATGGCAAACGTCCGGATGCTCGGGGTCACGTTAGCGGACCGAATGGAGGTGTTCAGCAAAGTGATAACCCAATCTGTGTTTGGCTTCCCCAATGTAAAGGAGACCAGTGAATCCGATATGTTTTCCTTTTTCTTCAACCAAGGATTCCTCTCCACTCTGGTTGACACGGCCCTTGACTGCGTCCGTCCCATTTCCCGCACTTCTGCTCTCACCCCTTCCCCTCCCAGAACCATGATAGAGTTCCCCTTGTCCTCACCTTTCACCCCACCAGCCTCCACATTCAACGGATCATCCTCTGCCATTTCCGCCACCTCCAGTGTGATCCCACCACCAAACACATCTTCCCCTCACTTCCCCTTTCAGCATTCCGAAGGGACCACACCCTCCGCGACACCCTGGTCTACTCTTCCATCACCTGTTGTATCTATGCTTTAATACATTCAATCAAGCATGTAGATACGTCGAATTAAATCAGAGTCAGGCAGACAGGCTTATAACTGTGATCTTTACTTTATTCCTAAAATGGCTGACTGCTGCTTTCCTCGGGTAATTCCCATAATGCAATGCACATTACATTACCGTATTAACTGGTGTTAAACTCGCACATTACATTACCGTATTGACTGGTGTCAAACTCGCAATCAATACACGACATCCCCCTTTTCCTTGGAAACAAACTTGCAGTTTACAAACAGTTTATTACACTAACACTACATAACTTATTTGGTTTATAAACTTTTTACAAACTTGTGTCTTACCACACAACTAAATAATTCCCAGGTTTAAACATTTATCATCACCCATGCAGTTCTCGCACAGTTTATGTTGTGACATAATCAGACAGTCTGTGGGGTTTTCTTTTAACCCTTTGATGTCTGACTGTATTGGGTATGTCTGACATGTTGGTGTCAGTGGGTATTGCCTGTGTCACAGTGGTATGTGTGTCAGGGTCTACTATACTGTCCTCAGTCCCTTGTGTTTCCTCCTGCTCATGGAGTGTCTCCTTTGGTCCATTGGTTCTGTATTTCTTCACAAACATAATGTTTCTCGAGTAGCATGCTCCGTCTGGAGATTCTACTACTACTTGACTCCCTGTTTTACTCAAAACTTTGTGCGGTGTGGCATTAAAAGGAGTGGTGAACTTGTCCACTTTGTCCTGCCGTACCAGCACCGTGTCGCCAACTTCCACCTCTGAGTATTGTGTTCTCCGCTGTTCATCTGCGTACAGTTTGGACTTGCCTTTTTGTTCTGCGTTCCGGTCACGTACTTCCATGTCTGCGCACGACTCTGTGATGTCTGGCAGCTTTCCTCTCATTTTCCGTTTAAAGAGCAGCTCTGCCGGGCTCTTTCCTGTTGTGGCATGGTCAATGCTCCTGTACACAGTCACATATTTTCTAAGTTCACGTTTCCAATCTAGTCCTTCTGACTGAGCAATTCTGATTCTCTTCATCAGCGATGCATTCTGGCGCTCGACTTCTCCGTTAGCCTGAGCCCATTTTGCTGTCGTTTTCAGGTGTTTGATCCTGTTGTTTTCACAGTATCCTTTGAATAATTCAGATCTGAATTGGGGACCATTATCAGATTTGCAGGTGATTGGCAAACCATGACGGCTGAAGATTGACTCTAAACTATCAATAACCTTCTCTGTTGTTGTGGAGGTCATGATGTCGTATTCATAGTAGCGACTATAATAATCAACTACCACAAGAATGGAGTGGTTGGATGGCAAGGGTCCCAGTAAGTCTATAGCTACATCCTGCCAGGGGCCCTCCGGTAATGGTTTTGGTCTCAACGGTTCAGGTGGGTCGGGTCTGGCTACTATCTGACAGCCGTGGCACGCTTTACAGTGTTTTTCAGCTGCCTTGTCCATGCCAGGCCACCAAACCTTGGTTCTGAGATGTTGCTTTGTTCCAGCTATTCCCAAGTGTCCTTCATGTGCTAACACCAGGGCTCATGCGTGTAACATTGTGGGTAGCACGATGTGTGTTCCTCGAAGAACTAGGTACCCCACTACGCACAGCTAATTTGCAATTGCTGCATAAGCTTTACAGTTCTCAAAATGTCCGTTTGTGATTGCCTTCCGTACCTCAATCAGCTCTGGGTCGGTAGCAGAGGCTTCCTCCACCTCTCTAGTAGTGAGTGCTTTTGGTGTTGCACTCACAGCTACAAATCTCACGCATTCATCTGAGCCATGAGAATGTCTCTCCTATTTTGCTGTCTCCCCCAGCAATCGTGACAGTGGGTCTGCAATGTTTTGCTTGCCTGGAATGTGTATCACCTTAAAATCGTACGGCTGTAATCTAAGTACCCATCTCTCTATACGGGCACAGGGTTTAGCGTGTGGGCCGTATATCACTTGTAATGGCTTATGGTCAGTTACCAAGTTAAATTTTCGGCCATACACATATGGATGCAGCCTCTCACAAGCCCATACAAGAGCTAAGGCCTCTCTCTCTGTTTGAGAGTATTTCCTCTCACAGTCTGTTAAACTACGACTTACATAGCATATTGGCACCTCTTGTCCCTGTTGGTCCTGAACTAGTACTGCGCCTAAACCTACAGGACTGGCATCTACTATCACCTTGGTTGGTGCGTTCTTATCAAAATATGCTAAAGTGCCGGCTCTGGCCAACTCTTCCTTGAGTGCACTGAATGACTGTCTCTGTTGTGATCCAAATTTAAATGGTGTGTCTTTTCTCGTCAGGCGTCGCAGTGGCTCTGATAGCGTTGCAAACTGCGGGATGAATTTGCTACTGTACCCAACGAATCCCAAGAAATTCCTCACCTCTGTAGCATTCTCTGGTTCCCGAGCTTTTGCCACCGCTCGCACTCTCTCTGCTGTTGGTCCGATGCCCTTTTCAGACAACAGGATTCCCATGAAAATCAATCGGTCCATGTTGAATTGGCACTTCTCTGAGTTTAGTGTCAGTCCACTTTCCATTAGTCTGGTCATGACAGCGTGCAGGCGTCTGTCGTGTGTTTCCTGGTCCTGTGCATGCACGATAATGTCGTCTGAGATGTTTTCAACACCCTCTATTCCAGCTAAGGCATTAGCTATCTCGTGCTGATATTGCTCACTAGCTGAAGATACACCGAATATCAGCCTCTTGTACCTGTATACTCCGTTATGTACTGCAAACGTTGTGATTTCTCGTGACTCAGGGGTCAGTTCTAGCTGGTGATAACCCCATTTCAAGTCTAGCTTACTAAACACCGTCGAGCCATTCATACCTTGGAGTATCTCATCAGCGGTGGGGATTGGATATCGTTCCCTCACTATTGCCTGGTTTGCTCGTCTCATGTCTAGGCATAACCTTACATCCTTATCTGCTTTTGGTACAATATCCACAGGATTTACCCATGGGGTGGGACCAGTTACAGGTTCGATAATGTCCATGTCCCTCAATTGTTTTATTTTGGCCTCTACTGCCCCCCTTAAGTTGAATGGTATATGCCTGAGTGGCTGGGCCACAGGCTTCACTTGTGGGTCGATATACAAACGGAACTGTTTTGTGTTCAGCCTTCCTACTCCCTGGAACACCTTTGGATACCGCTGATCTAGTAGCTGTCTTACATCTACCACAGCTGAGACATCTGCTCCTATTTTTAAAACTCCCAGTTTCATGGCTGTCTCCCTTCCTAGCAACGGCTCTCCATGGCCTTTAACCACAATGAACTCCGCCTGCTCAGTTCTCTTACCTATTGTAATCCCACATGTGAATACACCTTTAACTGACAGTGGTCGGCTAGAAGCATAAGAGAATAACTTTCTCTCTGTCTTAGGGACATGTGACTGACACTTAATGTGTTCTGATTTTAACCCTTCCCATGTATTCGCATCTATCACATTATTAGTTGCACCCGAATCAATTAACATTCTCAGGTTTACTCCCCCCACACAAAAAGTAAGTCTCTCTGTCCCCTTATTTCCAGTAACAGCAAATGCACAGTTATTTTGTTCCTCTACATTGTTCACACTGTGTTTCTTTGTACCCTTTGTGTGGCATACTTTGGAGAAATGATCCTTTCCCTTGCACTTATGACACGTTTGTCCGCGTGCTGGGCATTTCGGATCTCTGCCCATGTGGTTTGTGTGTCCACATCTATAACATTTCCTTTCGTTCCTATCGCCATTTCCTTTTGGTTTCTCTGTCGAGCTTTTCGTATACAGGTAGACTACCCTTTATCCGGACTTCCGAAAACCGAAACCCTCTAAAAACCGAAGGTTTTTTCGTTCAGCGTAAGTCGTGCGTACGAACGAAAAAACCTTCGGTTTTTAGAGGGTTCCGGTTTCGGAAGTTCGGATAAAGGGTAAGTCGTGCGCACGACCCCCCCCCCCCCGTGGACCCCGCCGGCCCCGACAACCGCCGACCCCCCCCGCGGACCCCGCCGGCCCCGACAACCGCCGACCCCGCCAGCCCCGACAACCGCCGACCCCCCCGCGGACCCCGCCGGCCCCGACAACCGCCGACCCCGCCAGCCCCGACAACCGCCGACCCCCCCGCGGACCCCGCCGGCCCCGACAACCGCCGACCCCCCCGCGGACCCCGCCAGCCCCGACAACCGCCGATCCCCCCCAGGGACCCCGCCGGCCCCGACAACCGCGGACCCCGCCGGCCCCGACCCCCGCCGACCCCGACTGACTTACGCTGAGCGTCAGCGTAAGTCGTGCGCACGACCCCCCGCCGACCCCCCCCGCGGACCCCCGCCGACCCCCCCCCCGCGGACCCCTGCCAACCCACCTTCCGAAATCCGAAATTCTCCTTTATCCGAAACTCGGCTGGTCCCGAGGTTTTCGGATAAAGGATAGTCTACCTGTAATACCCTCTTTTCTGTGTAACACGACGAACAGTATCTGTCTCCGCCTTCTCTGTACATGACATGGCTGACATCTGCTCCTCGACGTTTTCACATTGAGAGGCCAATTGTAACGTGCGGGCGAGTGTTAGACCATGCACTTCCTCTAGCAATTTCCTCCGCACATAGGCTGACGTGCACCTACTCAGGATAGCGTCTCTTATTTGATTATCCGCATCCCCCCCAAAAGCACAGTTTTTAGCAGCCTGCCGCAAGCGAGTAGCAAATTGTTGCAGTCTCACCTGTCTTCTGGGACAACTTATGAAAAGTCTGTCTAGCAAATGCTGCGTTGACCTGGGGCATGAAGTAGTGATTCAAAGCACTAACCGCCGCTGTGTAGTCTGCTGGCTCTCCTGTGCCCGGTAGAGTCGAAAAGATATCCTGGACATCTGGCCCTGCTAAGTGTAGAAGTAGAGCTCTTCTCCTCTGCTTCATGGCAGCTGTAGAGGTATCGTCGATAATGAGTCCTTTGCCGTCGGCATAAAGCTCAAAAGACGTTAACCACCTTGTCCATCTTGGACCCAACGTGGCTGGCTCGGCGGAACATGCAAAATTTTGAATGCCGGTCTTCTCCATCCTAGCTAACTAAAACTTGGGCAACTACCTATTTAAAATGATTCCTTTCGTTATCCTCGTCGCCAATGTTGTATCTATGCTTTAATACATTCAATCAAGCATGTAGATACGTCGAATTAAATCAGAGTCAGGCAGACAGGCTTATAACTGTGATCTCTACTTTATTCCTAAAATGGCTGACTGCTGCTTTCCCGGGTAATTCCCATAATGCAATGCACATTACATTACCGTATTAACTGGTGTTAAACTCACACATTACATTACTGTATTGACTGGTGTCTAACTCGCAATCAATACACGACATCACCCACTCCCCTTCCCACAGAGATGCAACGCCTACCGTTCACCTCCTCCCTTCCTGCCGTCCAGACCCTCTGTAAAGTCTGTGTGTTCTAGTTGTAATTAATAACACACAGGCTACAAGATTAAAGTTCAACAGGTCTTTACTGGTTGGAGGTCAGGACTATCTGAAATACAATCTTACTACACAGTGCTTATATACCGGTGGTCACCACCGGTATTACGTATACAGCAGCCAGAGAAAGTAGTACATCTCTTAAGGTGGAACAGGCTTAAGTTCTCTTAAGGTGGAATAGGTTACATACACCACAATCCTCCCTTTTTAGCTTAATAGTCATATCCCCATTTAACATAACATCATAACATATATACATATATAACTTCAGGTATAAACAGTTCAAAGGTTCAGTCTCTCAGGAGGCCTTCTGATTCGGTCTGGATAACGCCTTTCAGTGGTCTCTGATTCTTGTTGCTGAGGTGACTCTGCTTGTTGGTTCCCTATGTATTGGACGTCATCATCAGGTACAGTCCCTGCCGAGGTAGATGCTTCAGGTTCATTAACGTCTTCCACAGTTGTCTCTGTCGCAACCATGGGTTCGACCCTTGCTCTTGATTCTACCAGTTGATCCGCATGACGCCTTATCACATTGTTACCAATATCTACTGTGTACATCAGAGGTCCTTGTCTGGCCCGAATTGTTCCGGGCTGCCATTTTTCGTTTCCATAGCCCCTTGCCAACACTGGTTGTCCTACTTCGAAACTTCGAGTGGACTTGTTATTAATATGCCGGAACCGTTTGTTTTCCACTTCCCTCCGCACATTTGGTTTTAACAAGTCCAACCTGGACCGCAACCTCCTGTTATAAAACATCATGGCAGGACTTTGGTTAGTCACTGCATGAGCGGCGTTTCGATACGCCATTAGGAAATTGTCCACCTTGTGCTGTAGCGGAATCTGGTCATCGTTCATGGCCTTTATTGCCTTTTTGAATGTTTGGACAAATCTCTCGGCCAACCCGTTTGTCGCCGGGTGATATGGGGCAGAGGTATAATGTTTCACCCCATTCTTCTTTAAGAATTTTTGGAATTCTTCCGACACGAACTGTGGTCCGTTGTCTGAACAGATCTGTTCTGGCAATCTGTTCCTTGCGAATATTGTTCTTAACACCGCAATTGTCTTTTCTGAAGTAGTGGTATTCATCTTGATCACTTCTGGCCATTTGGAATGTGCGTCCACCGCAATTAGGAACATGGAGTCCATGAATGGACCAGCAAAGTCAATATGTACGCGTTGCCATGGGGCTGAAGGCTATTCCCATGGGTGTAGTGGTGCGATTGGAGGTGCATTTTGCACTTTTTGGCACCCAGCGCAGCTTTTCGTCAACTCCTCTATCTGTTGGTCAATACCCGGCCACCATACATAAGCCTTAGCAAGACTTTTCATCTTAACTCCCCCCAGATGACCTTCATGCAGTTCTTTTAGAACTCTTTCCCTTAACTTGGGAGGAATAATCACTCTTGTCCCGTACATCAAAGTACCATGGCAGACGGACAGTTGGTCTCGCCTTGCCGAGAATGCCGGTAACAGAGGATCACCACGTGTTGGCCATCCTTTCACTGTCACCTCGTAGACTCTGGACAGTGTCAGGTCGTTCCTGGTTTCTCTTTCAATACTTGCATTGGTGACTGGTAAACACTCGATGATGGTCGAATGAAATAACTCAACAGGGTCGGCTTTCGTCGTTTCTTCTTCTTCAGGTAGTGGCAGGCGCGACAGCCCATCAGCATTGCCATGCTGCTTCGTACCTTTGAATTCTATTTGATATTGATGTGCCCCTAGGAAAAGGGACCATCTCTGGAGACGCTGTGCTGTCATCACTGAAACACCCTTCTTAGGGTTAAAAATGGATACCAACGGCTGATGGTCTGTCAGAAGTGTGAATTTTTGGCCCTGCAGGTAATGATTAAACTTCTTCACTCCCCATACAAGGCCGAGAGCCTCCCTATCAATCTGCGCATAGTTGCGCTCAGCGGAGGTCAATGATCTGGATGCAAATGCGACTGGCCTTTCCGTGCCATTTGGCAACTTGTGTGAGAGTACTGCCCCAATACCATATGGAGAAGCATCACAAGCCAACCGAATAGGCAGTGTCGGGTTGAAGTGAGCCAACACTTCCTCTGAGGTGATCAATTCTTTGCTTTTGCGAAATGCCTTCTTACAGTTTTCGCTCCATTCCCATGGTACCCCCTTCTGTAAAAGAGCGTTTAGCGAGTGCAGTACCGTGGATAGATTTGGTAGAAATTTATGGTAATAGTTAATCAATCCTAGAAACGACCTCAACTGAGAGACATTATCCGGAGCGGAAGCCTTTACAACTGCCTCTATCTTGTCAGGAGACTTATGGAGCCCCTCCCGGTCAATGACATGACCACAGTACGAGATCCGCTTCTGGAAGAACTCGCATTTCTGCCGATTAACTCTAAGTCCATACTCTTTCAGTCTGTTGAGCACCAGTTCCAAGTTTGCGAGGTGTTCTTCATCACCATCACCTGTAATCAGAATATCGTCCAGGTAACATTGTGTGCCTGGAATTCCCTGTAATACCTGCTCCATGGCCCTCTGCCAAATTGCTGGAGCCGATGCCACTCCAAAAACCAGTCTATTGTACCGGTACAAACCTCGATGCGTGTTGATCGTGAGGTATTGGCGTGACTCTTCTTCAACCTCCATCTGCAAGTACGCCTGCGCCAGGTCTATCTTGGTGAAGTGTTTCCCGCCAGACAACGAAGCAAAAATATCCTCAATCCGCGGAAGCGGATACTGCACCGTGTGAAGCACCGGATTAACGGTGATTTTGAAATCTCCACAGATGCGAACCTTCCCTGGTTCTCCTGGCTTGTTGCTCGAAGGACGTTTCATAACGGGAACAATGGGCGTAGCCCACTCACTCCAATCTACCTTAGACAGTACACCTGAACGTTCTAGCGCTTCCAGTTCCGCTTCTACAGTAGGTCGTATTGCATAGGGTACCGGTCTGGCTTTAAAAAATTTTGGTTGTGCATGTTCATCAATCTTGATGTTTGCCGTAATTCCTCTCAGTGTTCCCAGTCCCTGCTGGAACACCTCTTTAGCATCATCCAATATTCTGGACAATCGTTTAGGTTTGACATCTGTTTCCCCGGAATCTACCGTTAGTGCCTTCAAGGAGTGCCAGTCCATATTAATTTCCCTAATCCACTCCCGTCCCAGTAGTGGTGGACCTCCTTCAGGTAGCACATATAAAGTCCATTACTTGGCTTTCTTCGCCCTTGTGGACCACTTTTACCTCTATCTTTCCGATGGGGTACACTCTTTGCCCCGTGTATGTTTTCAATATAATCTCCGTATCCCGTAGGGGAATATGTTGGAATAACCTTTTGTAATCTTTCTTATTCATGACCGTCAATGCCGATCCAGTGTTCAATTCCATCTTTACTTGGACTCCTGCTATCTGAAGGGTGACCCAAATTGTCTGGAGATCTGCATCCTTACCAACGTTGTGTACTCTTAAGCTACCCAGTTCATTACTGCTAGCGTCTGAATCTGACTTCTGTTCGGTCGAACTGTTCTTTGTCACCTTGTGTACCTTTATGTATTTTCCTTGCGGTGACTTTTTGTTGCTGGTCTTCTTTCCTGACCGGCATACTTTAGCTATGTGGCCAAGCCTGCCACACGTTCTGCATTCTTGGTTTTTAAACCAACACTGGTTCTGATCGTGCGTTGTCTTTCCGCAACGATAACATTTTACAGTACTCAAACCCAATTTATTTGTATTGAGTTCCGGTGACCGTAGCTGCATTACTGCAGTGCCTCTCGCTGCGGCTTCGTGTGCTGCTGCCATAGTGACCGCTTTCTCAAGCGTCAGCTCATTCTCCTCGAGCAATCGCTTTTGTGTATCTTCTTTTAATAACCCACACACAAATTTATCTCGTAGCGCCTCTGTCAATCTCGTTCCGAATTGACAGTACTTTGCTAGCTTACGCAATTCCATTAAATATTCAGCATTGCTTTCATCCTTCAGCTGCCTTCTGCTGTAAAATTTAAATCGTTCCGCTAGCATCAGCGGCGTGGGGTTTAGGTGATTTTTCAGGACAGTAACAATCTCCTCGAACGTCTTATCCGCCGGTTCATCTGGTGATACAAGGTGTTTCAATTGCCCGTATGTCTTCGCACCCATTAAGTTTAATAATGTTAGTGCTTTCTCTGCATCTGGGATTTTATTTGCTTTACAATAATTTTGTATGCGTTCTACATACATAGCCCAATCTTCGATGTCGCTATCAAAGGTATTAATGTTCCCATGTTTAGGCATCGTTGCAATTTAATTTATTTTTATTTTTATCCAAGATGGCGGCTTCCACGCTCTTTTCTTCGTCCTCCGCCTACAAAATGGCGGTTTTCCCGCGCTTGGCGGTCTTCACCCTTCCCCCGACGCTGTCTCCGCTTCACTGCGGCTCTCGCACCTTCAGTTGCCCCCAGACGCTGCGCCTTTTTAGCCCGAATGCGGCCCGGCCCTTATCACCAGCCGCGATCGATGTCCCCGTGCTGCGCCATTCGGCCCGGCCCTTATCTCCGGTCGCGATCGATCTCACCGCCCTTATTTCTCCGTCTTCCCTCCCCGTCTGTACAGCCAACGTGGCCGATTTTCTGGTCGCGTCGCTGCCCGGCTTACCCACTACCGAGGTAGAAAGAAGATAGCTGACAGCCGCTGATCGAGGCTTCAAGTTCAGGATGTCTTCTGCACTCTGGTTTCTCGATGTCTGCCGCGCGACATGTCTTCCAGCAGGGTGATGAGGATGGAAACCTCTCTTCGACGTCCGTTCAGTGGACGAAGCCGCCGTGGATATAACTGCCGCAGGGTAAGAATCTGACTCGTCGCCACTGTAAAGTCTGTGTGTTCTAGTTGTAATTAATAACACACAGGCTACAAGATTAAAGTTCAACAGGTCTTTACTGGTTGGAGGTCCTCTTTTTATTTGAACCAAAATTTAAAATTTAAACCAGATCAACTGTAAATAAACAAAAGTTCAACTAAACCTTAATAAATCAAATTAAAATTTGGTGTTCCAAATTGACGATGCACTCCAGCCCCCGCGGCGCCCAACGGTCACAGAAATACTCAAGCGTACCAGCGGACACCGCGTGCTCCATCTCCAGGGCCACCCGGCCGCGAACATGGCCGCGGAAGAGAGGCAGGAAATCCGGCTGGATGACCCCCTCGATCGCCCGCTGCCTGGACCAATTGATTGCTCTTTTAGCCAGGCCCAGGAGCAGGCCCACAAGGAGGTCCTCCAGCCTACCCGCTCCCCTCCGCACCGGGTGACCGTAGATCAAGAGCGTGGGACTGAAGTGCAACCAAAAATCGAGGAGCAGCCCCTTTAAGTAGTGAAAGAGGGGCTGCAACCTCTCACACTCCATATAAACGTGGAAAACGGACTCCTCCAGGCCGCAAAAAACACAGGCGGCCTGGGAGTCCGTGAACCTACTTAAAACCTTATTGCACGGGACCGCTCCGTGCAACACCCTCCAGGCCAAGTCCCCGATGGAACAAGGGAGGACTCCTGCGTAGAGAGCCCTCCATTGGGGACCTCCGCCACCGCCAGTCGGCAAGACGCCACGCCAAGGCGTGTCTGGACGGCAGACGAAGATGGCAAAGTGGAGAGTGTGCAGGAGCAGCCCGTACAGGAAACCCCTCCGCGCGGAATGAAAAGGCACGGAGGGTATTTCCTCGAGACGGCTCAAGTTGTGAGGCGCCGGCTCCCGAGGGGAGTTTCGGGGCCGGGCGCCAATAAGGAATTCCGTCCGGACGGGGGTAAGCTCGGACGGGATCGCCCCACGTGCTTGAGCCGCCTCGATACACCTAGTGGAATCGGGGCCCAGTGCCGCTTTCACCGACTCGATGGCTTCGGCCACGAGCCGGACGTTGGCCCAGGACAGGCGCCACGCCAGCTCCTCCGGCGCCATCCAGCCCGCTCCTCCGACATCGAGCAGGTCCCCGACTCTGGTCACACCACCAGCCACAGCCCCACCCTCCGCCAGCCGCCCGAACCCACATTCACGGAGGTGCGGATTCCTGAGCAGCGGCTCCCGAAGGAGAGCCGCCGCTCCTGACGGGGGAGAGCTCCGCCTGGAAGCGACATAGTTCCAAACCCATAGTAGTTCCTGGTAGAAGACAGGCAGCTCCTGCAGGCCGGCACGCCTGCAGCCCACTTTCACAAACAGGAGCTGCGTGTCGTAATTGAGGCCGTGCAGCTGGCGGAAGAAAAACGTCGCCAGCGCACACCATCTCGGAGGATTCTCTACGTACAGGTATCTCTGCAGCGTCTGAAGACGGAAAGTCGCCGCCTGGGTGCGAAGGCACACCAGCGCCTGACCGCCCTCCCTAAGCGGGAGACACAGAACCGCAGCAGAGACCCAGTGCTTCCTTTTGTCCCAGAAGAAGTCGATGAGCTTCTTCTGTATCTTGGCGACAAACGCAGGGGGAGGGATCAAAGTGACCAACCGGTACCACAACATGGCAGCCACCAGCTGGTTTATGATCAGCGCTCGACCCCTGTAGGACAACACTCGGAGCAGTCCTGTCCAGCGTCCTAGGCGAGCGGTGACTTTGGCCTCCAGCTCCTGCCAGTTTGCCGGCCAGGCGTCCTCGGCAGGGCTAAGGTAGACTCCCAAATAGAGGAGGTGCGTGGTGCTCCAGGCGAAAGGCCTGAACTCCTCCGGCAGGGAGTCCACCCGCCACTGACCCACCAGGAGTCCGGAACATTTCTCCCAGTTGATCTTGGCGGAGGATGCGTCCGAGTAAATCTGCTGGCATTCCCGCATCCTCCGCAAGTCAGCGGGATCCGTGACCGTGAGGAGCACGTCATTGGCGTAAGCCGAGAGGACCACCTCCATGCCCGGCCCTTGCAGAGCCAGTCCCGTCAACCTCTTCCACAAGAGGCGCAGGAATGGCTCCACGCAAATGGCGTATAACTGACCGGACATGGGGCATCCCTGACGCACCCCCCTCCCGAAGCGAAGGGGCGCCGTCAAGGACCCGTTAACTTTAATCAGACACTCTGCGGCGGCGTACAGAAGTCGGATCCGGGCGACGAAATGCGTCCCGAACCCGAATGCGCGCAGAGTCCCGAAAAGATACTCGTGATCCACCCTGTCGAACGCCTTCTCCTGATCCAGGGAGAGGAAGGCGACCGACAGACCAGCCCTCTGGGAGTGGTGGACCAGGTCCCGGACCAGATGGATGTTGTCGTGGATGGTCCGGCCCGGGACCGTGTAGGACTGGTCGGGGTGGATCATGTGGGCCAGCACGGTGCCAAGGCGAGCAGACATAGCCCTGGCAAAGATTTTATAGTCCGTGCTAAGGAGGGAGACCGGGCGCCAGTTCTTGAGGAGGCGGAGATCGCCCCTCTTAGGCAGCAGGACAATGACCGCCCTGCGCCAAGAGAGGGGCATCTCCCCAGTCGCCAAACTTTCCCCCAGGACCCGCGCGTAGTCGCCCCCCAAGACGTCCCAGAACGCCCTGTGGAACTCCACGGTCAGCCCGTCCAGCCCCGGGGACTTTCCCGTAGAGAGCTGGCGGAGGGCGCCGGTCAGCTCCGCCAGGCTTAGCGGAGTGTCCAATTTTTCAGCGCCCTCCGGACTGACCTTCGGCACGTCCTCCCACAAAACTCTGCGCGCATCCTCGCTGGACGGATCCGGAGAGAACAGAGCCCCGTAGTAGGCGCGGGTCTCCGCGCTGATTCCCTCCGGATCCGAGACCAGAGATCCGTCGTCGGCCAGCAGCCCCAAGAGCTGCTTACGGACCCCTCGTCTTTTTTCCAGCGAGTAGAAGAAGGGGGAGCCGCGGTCCAGGTCCCGCAGGAGCTGGATCCGCGACCTCACGTACGCGCCTCGGGACCCGACGAGCTGCAGGTCCTTCAGCGCGCCCTTCTTCTCTTCGTACACCTTCCGCAGGGCCGAGTCCCCGACGACTTGACCGAGACGGGACTCCAGGTCGAGCACCTCCTTCTCCGACCGCCCGACCCGGGCCTCCCGCCTCTTGGTCGACCCCTTCGCATACTCCTGACAGAAGAGACGCACGTGAGCCTTGCCCACGTGCCACCACAGCCTCAAGGAGGGGAAGCCCCCCTGCTTCCTTCTCCAGTCGGCCCAGAACCGACGAAACGAATCCCGGAACCGCGCGTCCTCCAGCAGCAGGTTGTTAAAGTGCCAGTACGCGGACCCTCCCCGAGCGCGCAGCGGGACGAGCTCCGCCCACACCAGGTGGTGGTCCGTGCACGGCACCGGCCGCATGGAAGCCGCCGGAACGCAGGATACGTACGCCCGGGAAATGTAGAGGCGGTCGATTCTGGACCCTCCTCCTCCAGACCTCACGTAAGTGAAGGCGCTGGAGTCGGGATGAAGGTTTCGCCAGACGTCCACCAAGTCGAAGGACCCGACCAGGTCCCTCAACTTCTCCATCGCCGGCGGGCATCGCGGGGGACCCGTACGGTCCCTCGCCTCGAGGGTACAGTTAAAATCCCCCCCGAGGATGACGCACTCGCCCACGTCGATGGAGCCCAGAAGAGCGGACACTTCTTCAAAGAAGCGCACTTGCTGCGCACCGGCCTGAGGAGCATACACGTTCACTAGATGGAGCGGCACGCCCCCCAGGCGAACAGTGACCTGGAGCAAGCGGCCCGGCACGTGCTCCTTGACCCCCAAGATCTCCGGCTGAAAATGCAGGGCCAGCAAGATAGCCACCCCGCTGGAATTATTGGAGAGGTGACTCATGCTGACCCCTCCTTGCCACTCCAGGAGCCACGTGGCTTCGTCTCCCGGAACAGTGTGGGTTTCTTGCAGGAAGCACACCGCATACTTCCCGTCCCGAAGGACCGAGAAGTTATTGAATCTGCGGCGCGCCTCCCCGCTGCCGTTGATGTTGAGGCTGGCTATGGTTATCTTCATGTCAGAAGCATAGTGCAACCTCCACCTACAACTAACGGGGGGAGGAAGCGCGGCCGCTAGTCAGCCGCCACCTCCTCAGCAGCCCAGTGAGAAGTGTTCTGAGCCGACGCAGCTCAAGTGGGTTCACACCCTCGTCCGCATCCATGGTCTTAACGGCGGCGCGGACGGAATCAATGAGCAGCGCCAGCTCCGACCACCTGTCGAGGGCCAGCCGGACCTTCCCGCGCCGACCCAGGCACGTGGCCATAAAATCCCGGAGTTCCCTTGCGGGAATGAGGGGAGACTCGGCAAGGGGCACGAGGTCGTCCACCGCCTCGTCGGCGCCGGAGTCCGACTCGTCCTCCGTGCCCATCACCGAGTCCCCATCCTCCTCCAGGGGGTCATCACCAGCGGCCGACCCGCCCACCGCGCAGTGCGCAGCGGACGGCTCGGCCGCAACAGCCGGCCCCGCCTCCGCCCGGATCCCACCCCCAGGATCGGTGGCGGAGGAATTCTCCCTGGGCTCCTCCGGGGGCGCCGGGCCAGAAGACGGCGGCGGCGGTTCGGAGCCCCCCTCCGCCCCAGACGCCAGATCGAACGGAGAAATCGGGGAGAACACAAATCCGAACTCCCCCAGGACGTCCGGCGCCCGAGACACAGCCAGAGGGCCTTCCTCTTCCGCGCCACCGGCCTCTGACCCGGCAGATGGGACGTCTTTGGCTAAATCCTCGACCAGGCCGAGCAGCCCCTGGGAAATGACCGGGCCGCTTTGGGCGAGCTCACTTTCTTCGAACTCGCCCGACCCAGACCCCGACCCCAGGCCGCCCGACCCGTCGAGGGGTAACGGCATCGATAAATAGTCTATTTCAGCCGCGGGTTGATCCGCGACCCCCCCCACGGGCAGGGCCTCGTCCTCATCCCCGGGAGGCACGTGCTGCACAGACACATCTGCCTCAGCCTCCCGAGGGACAGGCGACCCCTGCCGATCGCCGGTGATGGTGGCAGCGGTGGGGGGGGCGCAGCACCCGCGGCGGGCGACGACTCCCCCTGTTCGGGGGGACCCTCCTCCTCCTCCCGGTCCTCCTCCTCATCCAGGGTGTCGCGCCTTCTTTTTAGCGCGGAGGGAGCGAGGGAGACCTCCATGTCTGCAAAGGCCTCCTCCTCAACTCCCTCCGGCGGAGCAGGTTTGTCGGGTTCCTCGGGCCCGAGCCCAGCCGCAGGTAATGGCAATACCGCTGCGGCGGTTGCGGCCACAGGCTCGGGCACGAGGCCCCTCCCGCTCGCATCTGCCCCGGTCAACTCCGCGAGGAGCGCGGGTGTAAGGGGCTCAAGGGTTCGCCATCCACGGGGGGACCCGCCCTAAGGTGTTTATTCTTTCCCCGCGCCTTTTTTCCGGCCGGACACGCTCCCTCCCCCCCGCCGGAGGCCTTGGTGGCATCGGCCCCCGACGTCAACTGCGCATCAGACGTACTTGACGCGCGGGCAGACCCGGGGGGAGGAGCAGCGGCGGCGCCAGCCTCGGCCGCACGAGATGATCCGGCGGCCTTGGAGGCAGGGCAGTTCCTCCTGATATGCCCCACCTCCTTGCAGGCGTGGCACCGCACACCGTCCAAAAGACGCGATAGGCGGTCCCCTCGTGGAGGACGACGAACGCTCCGTCAGTGTCCTCCTCCCGCGCCAGCTGGATAAACAGCTGGCGCCGGAAGGAGAAGACGTGGCGAAGGCTGGCCTCCCGGAAGCCGAGCGGGATAGGCGTGATCCCCGACCTCACCTCCCCAAGCTGACGCAAATGGGGAAGGAGGAGCTCACCGGGAACATAGGGCGGGACGTTAGAGATGACAATCCTCTGCGCGGTGGCCTCGAGAGGATCCACCGGCAGGAAGGTCCCGCCCACGGTGAGCCCCTTGGTGACGGCCAGGGACACCGCCCGCTCCGACCCCAGGAAGAACACAGCCTTCCCGTACATTTTCGAGGCCGCGACGATGGCTGAGGGGCCGACAACCCCAGCCATGGCTTTGACGCAGGCCTCGATGGTCATAGTGGGGTGAGTGTAGCTCTTCACCCCAAGCTTTTTCGTTATCAGTTTAAATGGTGACGGGGCAGCAGAAGCAGCGGGAGCAGCTGTGGCTGTGGCTGCTGCTCCCGCATAAGTCTTGCCTTGCCCCGCCACCGGCGATGATGTAGTCGCCATTCTGGGGTGCTTTAAGGGCTACACTCACCCCAAGTCACAGGCCTGAAGGTATTAATGGCCTCAGGTAATATATATATTTTTTTGTCCTCTATTGAGCAGAGGGAGCTGATTAAAATGAGGACACACCTCTCCCCTTACTGAATGAAATTGGGGGAGGGGCCCTCTCCCCTCTGCTCAATAGGCAATTAATAAAAGGTGATGGGACTGAGGTGCCTTAGAAAGACAGGCAGAGAGAGATAGAGAGAGAGAGAGAGAGAGAGAGGGGGGTAGGAAGGAGGGAGACCACAAGGGCAGTGTTGCCACTCAGGATGGTGGGTGGGTGTTGGCAGGGGGGCACTCTCTGATGTAGTTTAAAAGTCTTTGGTGATGGTCTTCTGGCAGGGGGAGAAGATGTCTTCACCTGGAAAAGCTGGAGAAGCCCAGGCTTAGTCCTGCAACAGGTCTTAATGATGTAATTAATGAAATTAGAGACTTCACCTGGTCAGCTCCAGCTCACCCAGGCAGGCAATTGTAGGGGTGCTAATTAGTGGTGTGTGTGGCCTAGCTTTTAACAAGAGTCACACACACACACACTACACCCCTTGATGGTCCGGCCTTGCTTCTTCTTTTCTCCCCCCACCTAAAATACAAAGTCTTGGGAGAGTGCCCCAAATAACACCCACCTGTAGATGTTTCAAACGAGATGAATCTTCCCTCCTTCCAAACAGTTGGTGGTTTTTTTCCGATGTTTCTCTCCCCTCTCTCCCGAAGTGGAGGCCAATTTGGGGAGGCAGTGATAGAAAAGGCCTCTCCCCGGTTGATGTTGATATAGGCCTCCTTTCTCCTTCTCCTCCTCTGCCCAATCTCTCCAGGCACCTCAGTTGTTTGAAGATGTTGGAGGAGGTGGAGGTGGTGATCTATCTTTCAGCTACTCCTCTTCCTGGTCAGGAGACCACCACTCTCCACTCTCTTGTTTTGGCAGCTCCTTCTCCTCTTGCTGCTTGAGACAGCCAGAAAAGCACACAAGTCTTTACTGGTTGGAGGTCGGGACTATCTGAGATACAATCTTACTACACAGTGCTTATATACCGGTGGTCACCACCGGTATTACGTATACAGCAGCCAGAGAAAGTAGTACATCTCTTAAGGTGGAACAGGCTTAAGTTCTCTTAAGGTGGAACAGGTTACATACACCACACCCTCAAACTCTCCTTCCAGGTGAAACAGCGATTTACTTGTACTTCTTTCAATTTAATATGCTATATTCACTGCTCACAATGCGGTCTCCTCTACATTGGGGCAATCAAACGCAGATTGGGTGACCGTTTTGCTGAACACCACCGTTCAGTCCGTAAGGGTGACCCCGAGCTTCTGGTCGCCTGTCACTTTAATTCACCGCCCCCTCCCACTCTGACCTCTCCATCCTCGGCCTCTTACACTGTTCCAATGAAGCTCAGCGGAAACTTGAGAAACAGCACCTCATCTTTTGATTAGGCACTTTATAGCCTTCTGGCCTCAACATCGAGTTCAACAATTTCCGTTCATAACCACTGCTCCCACTTGTTCGGACAGTGGGTGCTGGTAATGAGCCTGCTGTTGCCATTTACACCACCTCTAGACCCATCTTTTGTATCTTTACTTGTCCCATTACCATCTCCTTTTGCCTTGCACCATCATCCCTTTTGTCATTGAAATCTCTCCACCCTATCACAGGCCTTCCCTTTTGTTCTTTCTTCCCCCACCCCTTTCCCTGCCCCTGCACTTTAAAACCTGTTACATCTCTAACATTTTTCCGTTCTGACGAAAGGTCCCAGACCTGAAACATTAACTCTGTTTTCTCTCTCCACAGATGCTGCCTGGCCTGCTGAGAATTTCCAGCATTTTCTGTTTATATAGTAAGAAATTCTTGCAGTGTTATAACAGCAAGAGGGTGATCAAAGAGCAGAAACCCCCAAAACATGTGAACAGGATTCAAACCGATGTGAAACAAAAAATAGTAACCAGACTGAATGATTGCTTCCTGGAAGAAATTAGTAGCATCCTTACCATCAAACCTGAATGTAAGGACTTTGATGTCCTAACCATTTTGGGATATCTAAAGGGCAGCTAGTTAAGTACATGAGGGAGAAAGGAATTGAAGGATATGTTGATAGGGTTAGATGAAGAGGGGTAGGAGGAGGCTTGTGTGGTGCATAAACACTAGCATAGTTGACCAAATGGCCTGTTTTTGTGCTGTGCATTCTATTTTGTTTATAAAGGGTTATATTTACAAATTAAGGACAACAGAAGAAAATAGGAAATGCAGGAGGATTTTTTTTTACTAATTATGTGGAACAGATGACCAACACAGGAGGAGGAATAAGAAACAAGAAACCTTAACAGGATTCACGAAGGAACTAGAACGGTTCTTGTCAACAATTCGGATTCAGGGTTATTAGAAATGCATCAAAGGAATACTGTGGATAGGTGGGCTAGATGGACTTCTGTCTAAAACTGTTACTATGGGAGCGATTTTATCCCTGCCTGCCTGGTGGAAGCTGGGTGGACGGGCAGCTAAAATCTACTGGGAGACTTATCCACTGATGTCCCGCTCCCTTCCTGCAGCCTTCATTTTAACCTGCTCTTTTGATGTCATTCAGGCCCAACTGCTATTTTAACTGGTAGCCTGGGTGAGGTAACCATTGTGATTTAACTACCAGGTGAGGTTTGCAGGTAAAAGAGCCCAAAAAGGTACATTTTTTAACTTCTTTTTACTTTCCTTGTTGAATATACTTGTGATGCTGTGGCTAGTTGTGGTTTAACTACCAGGTGGGGCCAATTAGGGACCAAAAAGGAGACCTATACATGGAGGCAGAGGGTATGGCTGAGGAACTAAATTAGTAATTTGCATCTGTCTTCACCATGGAAGAGGATGCTGCCATAGACATAGTGAAGGAGGAGGTAGTGGAGATACTTGATAGGATAAAAATTGATAAAGAGGAGGCATTAGAAATGCTGGCTGTACTTAAAGTAGATAAGTCACCAGGAGCGGATGGGATGCATCCTAGGATGCTGAGGAAATTGAAGTAGGTACTGGCCATAATATTCCAATCCTCCTTAGATACGAAAGAGCGGATCTGGAGGGAGTACAGCAAGAGCGAGAGCAGCGCAGTTAAAAGGAGCGGCAGCAACTCAACAGAGGCAGTATTTGAAAAAGTGATGTCAGAGTAAAAAAGTGACATCGGCACAAGGGAAGGAGCTGATTGGTGAGTGGCTGCTGAGTGTATTTTTTTTTAAGTTTATCTCTGCTAAGTTAGTTAATAGCCTATTAAATAGAGGGAAAGAGCTGATTGGTGAGTAGCTGAGGAGTGTTTTTTGTTAAGTTTATTTCTGCTGGGTTAGTTCTTAGACTATTAAATAGAGGCATGGCAGGGCAGCTTAGTCCCGTGGAGTGCACATCCTGTGCCATGTGGGAAGTCCTGGATGCTTTGCATAGCCTGGATGACCACATGTGCGGGAAGTGTCGCCAACTACAGCAACTCGAGCTCCGGGTTTTGGAGCTTGAGCTGCGGCTGGAGTCACTGCGCTGCATCCATGAGGCTGACAGTTACGTGGATAGCACGTTTCTAGAGGTGGTCACTGTTAGATCCGTGGTTCAGTGGATAAATAATTACACGGATGCTGTACATAAACAAACAACAGGTCTTTACTGGAGGAGGGTCATCTCTAGACTGGGGTACAGAGGCATGCGCACAGCTTATATACCGGTGTGGTTACTGCCGGTACTACAGTATACAGGAGCTGTAAAAAGTAGTTCTGACTTAAAGCACATACACTACAATTCCTCCCTTTTTAGATTAATAATACCCCCTTAATATTCAAATAACAATTACATTTTTACATGTACATTTAATAACAAAAGTCCATTTATAGATTCAGTCTTTGGGGCGGCTTCCTGACCTTTTCGGGATAGCGCCTTTCCGGAGGTTCTTGTTCTTGGTGCAGAGGCGATTCTGACCCCTTTTCATCGGGTAGTTCATCGGGTTCCACTGCTACTGGGTCTGAAGTAGATGCTACCGGTATGTCGGGTTCATCCCCAGGTACTCGAGACATGGGGTCGACGCCTTCCTGTGACGCTAAGATCTGATCGACGTGGCGTCTCACAATGTTCTCCCCGACATCCACTGTGTACATTAATGGCCCCTGCCTTGTACATATCGTTCCGGGTTGCCACTTCTCTGTTCGATAGTCATGGGCCAAAACTGGTTGCCCTACATTGAAGCTCCTTGTCGGCTTCTCGTTGATGTGCTGGAATTGTTTGTCCTCAACATTTCTTCGCACATTTGGTCTGAGCAAGTCCAGACGAGATCTCAACCTTCGGTTAAAGAACATCATGGCCGGGGTCTGGTTGGTAACTGCATGTGTCGCGTTTCGGTAGGCTAATAAGAAATTGTCCATCTTATGCTGTAGTGGAATTTCCTCGTCACACATGGCATTTATCGCCTTCTTAAAGGTTTGTACGAACCTCTCAGCCAATCCATTGGTGGCTGGATGATACGGGCGGATGTGTAATGCCTTACCCCATTCCTTTTCATGAATTTTTGGAACTCGTCGGACACAAACTGTGGTCCATTATCAGAGCAGATCTGCTCTGGCAAACTGTTTCTGGCAAATATGGTCCGTAGGACTGCAATCGTTTTCTCTGTAGTGGTTGAAGACATCTTTATCACCTCAGGCCACTTTGAATGAGCATCCACTGCTATTAAGAACATTGAGTCCATGAATGGACCAGCAAAATCAATGTGCACCCGTTGCCATGGAGAGGAGGGCCACTCCCATGGGTGTAGAGGGGCATGTGGTGGTGCATTTTGGACCTTCTGGCATCCTAAGCAGCTCTTAGTTAGGTATTCAATTTGTTGATCGATTCCCGGCCACCACACATAAGCCCTAACAAGGCTTTTCATTTTCACTCCCCCCCAGATGACCTTCATGTAGCTCCTTTAGCACTCTCTCCCTTAACTTGGGTGGAATCACCGCTCTGGATCCACACATCACTGTCCCCTGGCATACTGACAGCTGTTCTCTTCTGGATGAGAATGCTGGCAACAGTGAGTCGCCATGTGTTGGCCATCCCCTCACCGTCAATTCATATACCCGTGACAGCGTCGGATCATTGCGGGTCTCCTTCTCTATATCCGCGTTTGTTACTGGCAATCGTTCAATTATCGACGAATAAAATATCTCGATAGGGTCCACTGCTGGTGCTTCCTCCACCGTAGGCAGTGGCAGGCGCGATAGCCCATCAGCGTTCCCATGCTGTTTCGTGCCTTTATATTCTATTTCATATTGATTTGCCCCTAAAAACAGGGACCATCTTTGTAACCGCTGTGCAGTCATTACTGGCACGCCCTTCTTAGGATTAAAGATGGAGACAAGTGGTTGGTGGTCAGTCAGCACGGTGAACTTCTGCCCATGCAGATAATGGTTGAATTTTTTTACTCCCCATACTAGGCTGAGGGCCGCCCTGTCAATCTGGGCGTAGTTGCGCTCGGCTGAGGTTAGTGACCGAGACGCAAAGGCCACTGGCCTCTCCTACCAGTCTGGGAATTTGTGCGACAGCACCGCTCCAATGCCGTAGGGTGATGCATCACATGCCAAACGAATTGGTAGTGCTGGGTTGAAATGGGTCAACACCTCCTTTGATGTGATCAATTCTTTACACTTCTGGAAAGCTCATCTACGTTCGTCATCCCACTTCCATGGTACCCCTGTTTGCAGTAGGGTGTTCAGCGGGTGTAGTACCGTCGACAAATTTGGTAAGAACTTGTGGTAATAGTTTACCAGCCTGAGGAATGACCTCAGTTGTGACACATTTTCCAGTGCTGGAGCCTTGACTACTGCCTCAATCTTGTCAGGGGACTTATGTAACCCCTCTTCATCGATGACGTGGCCGCAATACGAGATCTGTTTCTGGAAAAACTCGCACTTGTGGCGATTAGCTCGTAGCCCATATTCCTTTAATCTGGCGAGCACCTTCTCCAAGTTAGCGAGGTGATCACCGTCATTTTCGCCCGTGACCAAGATGTCGTCCAAATAACACTGGGTCCCTGGAATCCCTTGCAGTACCTGATCCATCGCCCTTTGCCAGATAGCCGGAGCCGAGGCTACTCCAAGCACCAGCCGGTTGTATTGATAGAGACCTTTATGGGTGTTGATCGTAAGGTAATGTTTCGAAGCTTCTTCTACCTCCATTTGCAAGTACGCCTGGGCTAGATCAATTTTGGTGAAGCGCTTACCACCAGATAGTGAGACGAAAATATCCTCAATTCGTGGAAGCGGATATTGCACCGTGTGAAGGACTGGGTTCACTGTCACCTTAAAATCCCCACAGATGCGGACCTTCTTTGGTTCCCCAGGCGTATTACTCAACGACCTCTTCATTACAGGGACGATGGGTGTAGCCCACTCGCTCCAGTCCACTTTGGACAGTACTCCTGAACGTTCCAACCCTTCCAGCTCTGCTTCAACCACTGGTCTGATCGCATAAGGCACTGGTCTGGCCTTCAGAAACTTTGGGCTTGCATTATCCTCTATTTTAATTGTTGCTGTTATTCCTTTTAGTGTTCCTAGTCCCTCCTGGGACACTTCTTCTGCGTCAGTTAGCATTTTTGACAGTCGTCCAGGTGTGACGTCGTCATCCTTTTTGGCCTCCACCTTCAGTGCCTGTATGGAATGCCAATTTAAATGTATCTTCTGGATCCACTCACATCCTAGCAGTGGTGGTCCTCCATTTGGCAATACATATATATCCATTTTAGGTATTTCCTGACCTTTATATGTCACTTTCACCCTTATTTTTCCTTTGGGGTAGACGTTTTGCCCCGTGTACGTCTTCAAGACAATCTCTGTAGCTTTCAAGGGTATGTGTGAAAATAGCCGCTTGTAGTCTCTTTGATTTATGACTGTTAGAGGTGACCCTGTGTCCAATTCGATTTCCACTTGGACTCCGTCTATCTTGAGTGTAACCCAGATAGTCTGGTGATCCTCTATTTCGGTTACATTATGTAGTTTCAGACAACCCAGCTCCTTGCTTCCGGAGTCTGTGTCACTTTTCTGTTCATCTGAACCACTGTCCTTCACCTGGTGTACCTTTTTGTACTTCTCCTGTGGAGATTTCTTACTGTTGGTTTTCTTCCCAGACCTGCAGACTCTTGCTATGTGTCCTGCTTTCCCACACTGTCTGCACACTTGGTCCTTGAACCAACAATCTTTCTGGTCATGTGTTGTTCTGCCGCAGCGATAGCACTTCCCTGTTCCATAGGTATTCTTGCGGTCTCCGTTGTATCTCTGCAGCGCCCCTTGCGGCTGCTTTGTGTGATACTGCCATATTGAAAGCTTTGTCCAGCGTAAGGTCCTTTTCTGATAGAAGCCGTTTCTGGGTTCCTTCACTTTGTAGCCCACACACAAACTTGTCCCTTAACGTGTCTGCTAGTCCTGCTCCAAACTGGCAGTATTTCGATAGCTTGCGCAGTTCCGTTAGGTACTCAGCATTGCTTTCGTCTTTGTGTTGGTTCCTTTTATGGAACTTAAATCGTTCTGCTATCAGCAGCGGTGTGGGGCTTAAGTGGTCCTGTAGGATTTCTACTATGCTTCCAAAATCCTTGTTTACCGGCTTCTCTGGGGTTATTAGATTTCGCAGTAACCCATAAGTTTTTGCACCCATGGAATTTAACAGAACCAGTGCTTTATTAGCATCTGGCACTTCATTCGCCCTGCAGTACACTTCAATACGTTCCACATATGTCGCCCAATCTTCGACTTCATCGTCGAACGTAAAGATACTGCCACTCTTCGGCATCCTTGGTTGTGCGTTAACTATCCCCAATGGCGCCTCCCGCGCTTCCCCTTCTTCTCCGCTGGCACAAAATGGCATCTCCCGCGCTTTACTTCCTTCCCGCGCTCGCCCGTCTTCTCCGCTGCGGCTTCGCAAAATGGCGTCTCCCGCGCTCTTCCTTCTTCTCCACAGCTCAATGGCGCCTCCCGCGCTCTCCCTGCTTCTCCGCGGCTCAATGGCGCCTCCCGCGCTCTCCCTGCTTCTCCGCAGCTCAATGGCGTCTCCCCTTGCTTCGCCCCGCGGACCCTGATCAGCCCGTGATCCCTGGCTGTGCTCTGCGTGTTCTTCTCTTGATATTTGTCGACGCCGCTCAGTCTAGAACCCGGCTGTTTCTTACCCTCTCTCTCTCCAGTTTGCAGTATTTTTCCTTGACGCCGCTCGGTGATCAATCCCCGGCTGCACCCTGCTCTCTTCACCCTCTTTCTTACCCCGTCGACGCTGCCCGGCTCTCTCTCTCTGCCGTCGGTCGACTCCAGCCGCCGCTGCTCGGGTAGGGTCTGCTCTGGACCTGTCGTCGGTCTCTTACTGCTCGTTGTGGCTGGGGAACCAAGCCCAGCTCTCCACAGCCTCCCCAGCGAAGTTGGATCTCTGCCTGACTGCTGGGCGGTTGCTCGCGGTTGACGCCCGTGTTCCTGGACTCAACTATTTTTTTTTTTTAATGTTGCAGGTAGATTCGCATCAACACTCGTCGCCACTGTTAGATCCGTGGTTCAGTGGATAAATAATTACACGGATGCTGTACATAAACAAACAACAGGTCTTTACTGGAGGAGGGTCATCTCTGGACTGGGGTACAGAGGCATGCGCACAGCTTATATACCGGTGTGGTTACTGCCGGTACTACAGTATACAGGAGCTGTAAAAAGTAGTTCTGACTTAAAGCACATACACTACAGTCACCCCGCAGCTTAAGAGTATGCAGGCAGAGAGGGAATGGGTGACCGCCAGACAGAAGAGGAGGACCAGGCATGTACTGCAGGAGTCCCCGGAGTGCATTGCACTCTCCAACCAGTATTCTATTCTGAGTACTGGTGAGGGTGATGGTTCCTCTGGGGAGAGCAGCCAGAGTCAAGTCCACGGTACCACTGGTGGCTCAGCTGCACAGCGGGGAGGAAAAAGATTGGAAGAGCAATAGTGGTAGGGGATTCGATAGTTAGGGGAGCAGACAGGCGTTTCTGCGGCCGTAGGCGTGACTCCAGGATGGTATGTTGCCTCCCTGGTGCCAGGGTCAAGGATGTCACTGAGCGGCTACAGGACACTCTGAGGGGGGAGGGTGAACAGCCAGAGGTCATTGTCCATATCAGTACCAACGACATAGGCAGAAAGAGAGATGAGGTCCTGCAGGCAGAGTTTAGGGAGCTAGGAGAGAATTTAAAAAGCTGGACCTCAAAAGGTAGTAATCTCCAGATTACTCCCGATGCCACATGCTAGTGAGTACAGGAATAGGAGAATAGAACAGATGAATGCATGGCTGGAGAGGTGGTGCAGGAGGGAGGGCTTTAGATTCCTGAGGCATTGGGACCGTTTCTGGGGAAGGTGGGACCTGTACAAGCCGGATGGGTTACACCTCAACAGAGCCGGGACCAATATTCTCGCGGGAAGGTTTGCTAGTGCTGTTGAGGAGGGTTTAAACTAGCTTGGCAGGGGGATGGACACCAGCATATAGGAGTAGAAAAGAGGAATAACGTGCATAAAAGAGTAAGTGTGTTGGACAGTACTAGAGAAGATAGTACTAGAGGCAGTAATAGTACCATATTAGATAGGAGCAAACTAAGAAAGACTACGAAAAATTTAAAAATGGGTTTAGAATGCATGTACGTAAATGCACAAAGTGTGGTGAATAAGGTTGGTGAGCTACAAGCACAATTAGCCTTGTGGCAATATGATGTTGTGGCAATAATGGAAACGTGGCTTAAAAATGGTGAGGACTGGGCACTTAATATTCAAGGGTACAAGGTGTTCAGAAAAAAGAGAGGGAAGGAAAAAAGGGAGGTGGGGTGGCGGTGCTGATTAAGGAAGACATTGTAGTGTTGGAAAGGGAGGATGTTCTTGAGGGGACAAGGACAGAATCCATTTGGTTAGAGTTGAGGAGCAAAAAGGGTATGATCACGCTATTGGGGGTATTCTATAGGCCTCCAAATAGTGAGAGGGAGGTATAGGAGCAAATCTGCAGGGAAATCGCAGAGGTATGCAAGAGCTATAGAGTGGTGATATTGTGGACTTTAATTACCCAAATATTGATTGGGATAATACTAGGGTAAAGGGAAAGGAATTTCTGAAATGTGTTCAGGAGAATTTCCTTGACCAATATGTTCTTGGTCCAACTAGGAAGGAGGCATTGCTGGATCTGGTGCTGGGGAATGAGGTGGGGCAGGTCGACCAAGTGTCTGTGGGAGAACGCTTGGGTACGATTGATCATCATATCATAAGATTTAGATTAGCAATGGAGAGGAGTAAGGAACAATCTAGAGTAGAACTTCTAAACTGGAATAGGGTTAGCTTCAATGGGATGCGAAAGGACCTAGCTAGGGTAAAATGGAACAAAAGACTGACAAGAAAAACTGTAATGGAACAATGGGTGATCTTTAAGGAGGAGATGTTCCAAGTACAGGCTAGGTACATTCCAACAAAAGGGAAGGGTAAGGGAACCAAAGCAAGGGCTACTTGGATGACGAGGGAGATAGAGAAGGTGATGAAACAAAAAAAGAGGGTGTATGATGCATGTCAGGTGAATTCTTCAAGGGAGAACCAGACCAATTACAGTAAGTTGAGAGGGGATGTGAAGATGAAAATAAGATTGGCAAAGAGAGAACATGAGAGAAGAATGGTGGTTAACATAAAAGGGAACCCAAAAATCTTCTACCGGCATGTAAACAGTAAGCGGGTAGTAAGAGGCGAGGTGGGGCCTATTAGAGTCAAAGAAGGTGATATATGCTTAGAGGTGCAGGGCAAGGCTAGAATACTCAATGAGTACTTTGTATCGGTGTTTACTAAGGAGGTGCATGCTGACAAAACATTGGTAGCAGTGGAAAAGGTAGAAGCAATGGAAGGGGTGAAAATTGATAGACAGGATGTACTAGAAAAGCTGGGTATGCTTAGAGTGGACAAGTCGCCTGGTCCAGATGGCTTGCATCCCAGGTTGCTAAGGGAATTGGGGGAGGAGATAGCAGAAGGGCTTGACATAATTTTCCAATCTTCCCTAAACGCGGGGGAGGTGCCTGAGGATTGGAAAGTGGCAAATGTGACTCCATTGTTCAAGAAAGGGTGCAAGGACAATCCTAGTAACTACAGGCCGGTCAGTTTAACATCAGTGGTGGGTAAAGTTTTAGAAACAATAATCAAGGAAAACTTTAATGGGCATTTGAAGAGGTTTAAGCTAATTAAGGAGAGCCAACATGGGTTAGTAAAAAGATCATGTTTGACTAATCTAATTGAATTTTTTGATGAAGTAACAGAGAGGATTGATGAAGGGAATGCAATGGATGTTGTCTACATGGATTTTTTGAAGGCCTTTGACAAAGCATCACATAGAAGGCTGGTTAACAAAATTGAAGCTCATGGAATAGGTGGGTCAGTGACAGCTTGGATAAGGAATTGGCTTAAGGACAGAAAACAGCGAGTTGTGGTAAGTGGCTGTTTTTCAGACTGAAGGTAGACAGTGGTGTTCCCCAAGGGTCAGTGCTGGAGCCACTGTTTTTTTTGATATATGTATAAATGACCTGGATATTGGAATACAGAGTAGAAATTCTAAATTTGCCGATGACACCAAACTTGGGGGTGTGGCAAACAGTGATGCTGATATCAATCGACTGCAACAGGACATAGAAAGGCTAGCAGAATGAGCAGACAAGTGGCAGATAGAATTTAATACAGAGAAGCGTGAGGTGATGCATTTTAGTAGAAGGAGCAGGGAGAGGCAATATACACTTAATGGCACAGTTTTAAAGAGTGTGCAGGGACAGAGGGACCTGGGAGTTAATGTGCATAGGTCCCTGAAGGTGGCAGGACATATTGAGAGAGTGGTTAACAAAGCATATGGGATCTTGGGCTTCATAAATAGAGGTATTGAGTACAAAAGTAGAGAAGTTATGCTGAACCTTTATAAAGCGCTGGTTAGGCCACAATTGGAGTATTGCGTCCAGTTCTTTGTCACCACACTTTAGGAAGGATGAGGGTGCAGAGGAGATTTACCAGAATGGTTCTGGGGATGGGGGTTCTTAGCTACAAGGACAGTTTGGAGAAGCTGGATTTGTTTTCATTACAGCAAAGGAGTTTGAGGGGTGATTTGATAGAGCTGTAAAAGATTATGATGGGTTTGGATAGGCTAGACGGGGAAAGGCTGTTCCCACTAGTTGATGGTAGAAGGACTAGGGGACGCAGATTTAAGGTTTTGGCCAAGAGATACAGGGGGGATGTGAGGAAAAACCTTTTTACACAGCGAGTGGTGATGACCTGGAATTCGCTGCCGACGGAAGTGGTGGAAGCGGAGACACTCAATATTTTCAAGGGGATACTGGATAGGCACTTGAGGGAAATAAACTTGCAGGGCTACGAGGATAGAGCGGGGGAATGGATTGCTCTACAGAGAGCCGGCACGGACTCAATGGGCTGAATGGCCTCCTTCTGTGCCGTTATAACTCTAAGACTATGACTTTATGACAGGGTGGTGCCAGAGGACTGGAGAATTGCAAATGTTACACCATTGTTCAAAAAAGGATGTACTCTTTTGTGCTAACAAAAACAAATAAACTGTAACTTAACTTAAAACATTAAACGAATCTTAATAATTTAAATTAAAATTCCATTACCAGTGGTGGTAATGCACTCCAGTCCCTGCAGTGCCCATTGGTCGTGGAAGGCCTCGAGCGTGCCAGTGCAAAAAAGGGTGTAAAGAAAAACCCACCAACTACAGGCCAGTCAGTTTGACCTCGATATTGGGGAAGCTTTTAGAAACAGTAATCAGGGTCAAAATTAACAGTCACTTGGACAAGTGTGGATTAATTAAGGAAAGCCAGCATGGATTTGTTAAAGGCAAATTATGTTTAACTAACTTGATTTAGTTCTTTGATGAGGTAACAAAGAGGGTTGTTGAGGGAAATGCAGTTGACGTAGTGTACATGGATTTCCAAAAGGTGTTTGACAAAGTGCCATATAATAGGCTTGGCAGTTGAAGCCCATGGAATAAATGGGACAGTGGCAGCATGGATACGGAATTGGCTAAGTGGTAGGAAACAGTGTACAGGGCACAATTTCAAAATTTGATGACACAAAACTTGGAAGTATAGTGAACAGTGAGGAGGAGAATGGTAGACTTCAGGAAGACATAGGCAGGCTGGTGAAATGGGCGGACACGTGGCAGATGAAATTTAATGCAGAAAAGTGTGAAGTGATACATTTTGGTAGAAAGAATGAGGAGAGGACATATAACCAGCCCCAACTGGAGTACTGTGTCCAATTCTGGGCACTACACTTTAGGAAGGATGTGAAGGCCTTAGAGAAGGTGCAGAAAAGATTTACGAGAATGATTCCAGTTACTTTGAAGAAGCTGGGGTTGTTCTTGGAGCAGAGAAGATTGAGAGGAGACTTGATAGAGGTGTTCAAAGTCATGAGGGGTCTGGACAGAGCAGATAGAGGGAAACTGTTCCCATTGGCAGAAGGGTTGAGAACCAGAGGACACAGATTTAAGGTGATTGGCAAAAGAATCAAAGGCGACGTAAGAAAAAATGTTTTTACGCAGCGAGTGGGTAAGATCTGGAATGCACTGCCTGAAGGGGTGGTGGAGGCAGATTCAATCACGGCTTTCAAAAGGGAATTGGATAAGTAGCTGAAGGAAAGAAATTTGCAGGGCTACAGGGAAAGGGCAGAAGAGTGGGACTTGCTGAGGTGGTCTTGAGGAGAGCCGGCATGGGCTCGACGGGTCGAATTGCCTTCTTCCGTGCTGTAACCATTCTATGATTCTAATCACCTGCTCTACATTATCCAGTGGGAGACTAGCTACAGAATTGCAAGTACAGTCAGCAAGTACAGCACTTTCACTTTCTTCAGCGGCAGTCTTCTGCCAAACTTTATCCCATGCTGATCTCCGCTTCACTTTATCCAATGCCAGTCTCTTGCTTTACTCTATCCAGCACTGATCTCCTGCTCTACTTTTTAGTCATTTAAGAACATCCTCCTCCCCCACTTGAGCCTCAAACATTGCTTTATACATGAGTATATACGGTAGTCATCTTCTTGTGGAATGCCCCAGGAATACAGAACTAAATGTTGGCAACTATCCTAATTGGAACCACTGGGAATCTGATCAGAATACTGGAAGAATAAATGTGGGCAAACCTTTCCCTTTACTATTTGGCAGATGATTAAAAATAGTCTTTGAATTGTTTTTCAGTGCTGGAGAAACTGGAGGAGGACTTGACATGCTGTAGGCTGTAGAAAGCTATTGGAACAGTGACAGCTTTTCTGTACAAATGTACTTAGAGTATATTTGTGGGGAAGCGGTGAGGGGTGGAAGAGGAGGATGCAATTAAATTTGCATAATGCATAGATTGGAGTTGACAGACACCTGGCTAGATAATTATCTGGAAATTCCTCAGTGGATAAATGTTATCCCATGGGCAAAGTGAGAGTAAAAGTGGAAGAAATGATGGTGTGACCAATTGCCCATCATTTACTCACTTGCGTATTCCCCAACATTCCTCCCTATTGTCTGGAATAACTGCAATCGTTAAGTTCCTGTGAAAGATAATTAAGCTTACCTTGATCAGAACTCCTGTGCTTTCAAGTTCCTACATATTTTATGTGGTCCCAGGCCATAGACCTCACTGAGTGGCAGTGCCTTAGGAAGCTGTACATGAGCAGGGAGACACTCACTGATTAGTACCCATATGAGGGGGCATTCCAGTATGGGCCAAACAGTTAATTGTAGTAGTGAGCTGCACACTACACAAAGTTGCCAATAGATAGAATCAGTACCCAGAAAAAAGTTGAGCATGAAGCAGAAGAGTTGCAATAGAATGTTTTTATTGTTGTAATAATGCAGGCAATAGTTTGTATGATGTAATGTGGTGCAGTCTGCTGCTTGTATGGTGTGATGTATCTTGTGACCTACTCCTCGATGTGTCTATGGAAGGAATAGGTCAGTTGGCAAGCTGTGATGTTTTCAACAGAGTCCCTTGGGATTGTGGTGGACCTGTGATCACCATGTGCCACTAACCCAGACATTCCTGTTGTGCCGTTCTGAATATTTGGACAGGTGTATTCAAGGGGATGGATGGATGTCCACTGTCACTTGTGTAGAGGTGTGTGATGGCACAGGATTAGAATTGGCTTGTTCCTGTGATACTGGATACACGTTACTGATCAAAGGCATCCACTGCTCCATGAGGTCTTGGAATTCCTAATAAATGATTTCCTCCAACTGTCTGCTTCGCACCAAGTCCCGTTCGCCCATCTCCCCTGTGCTCGCTGACCTACATTGGCTCTCAGTTAAGCAGCGCCTCGATTTCAAAATTTTCATCCTTGTTTCCATGGCCTCGCCCCTTCCTATCTCGTAATCTCCTTCAGCCCCACAACCGCCCCCTCCCCCCCCCCCCCCCCCAGATACCTGCGCTCCTCTAATTCTGCCCTCTTGAACATCCCTGATTATAATCGCTCAACCTTTGGTGACCGTGCCTTCTGTTGCCTAGGCCCTAAGCTCTGGAATTCCCTGCCTAAACCTCTCCGCCTCGCTACCTCTCTTTCCTCCTTTAAGACGCTCCTTAAAACCTACCTCTTTGACCAAGCTTTTGGTCACCTGCCCTAATTTATCCTTATGGTCTCGGTGTCAAATTTTTTGTCTTAATACACTCCTGTGCAGCACCTACGTTTAAAGGTGCTATATAAATACAAGTTGTTGTTGTTGTGAAAGGAATATACTTATAAATAATTGAATGTCTCAATGTAAAGGGAGTCTATGCTGGCTGCACATATATACCAAGGGTATGAATGGTTACATTTATAATGTCAGATTTTAAGAGTCCAGCCCTCAGCTGTGAGCCTAGTTCTGATCCAGAGACAACTGCACCAAAGCACTATGGGGCAGATTTTGCAATGCGTATGATGGCGTACTCTGAGAGTATGCCGCCATACCGCCTTCTAAAAGGACCGCAAGTTACAACTTGACAAATGATCCGCACCGACGGGGAAATACTCATTGCTGGCGCAGAGTAGGGCTAAATGCCCACGAACTGCCCAGCATTTATGGACAAAAATGTTATGGTTAGTGAAAGCAGGCACAGGAGCCTGTTTCACTGCGAAAGGAACCAACTTTCCATTCTTTTGCAGGTTATTTGTGATGATTAATGAAGCCGCATTATTGGTAAAAATAATAAGAGTTTGCATCCAGCCAAAATCATCTATGTAAAAGTTTGCAACCGTGTCAACAAGCTGTCTAAGCAGCCAATTACATTGCCTGGCTTCCTTTCTGTAAGAATTCTGCAATGAGAAGCTGCTTTTATCCGGACTTTAAAAAAATGTTACAGAGAGCGATATAAAGATTGGGACACTCACATGTGGATAAGGTAGAAGCTGAAAGATCATGAACAAACTTTTTTTATAAGTTTTTTTTTTAATTGTAATTTTTATCATAATGGAGAAATTTGACACTGCACAAATATAAAAATTAGTTTTCCAGGGCCAGAACTTTTGTTTACCAATCAATACACTGTTAAAACCCCAGTTACACAAGGCTTAATATACATTTAATGGGGTATTTAACAGTGTTACCACTGCGGAAAAGCCCAAGTTTTGATCAGTTTCACTGATTACTGGCTTGGAGGAGTGGGGGGGGCTCCACAGCACAGCCAGCATCTGAGCAGTAAATAACTGACTGCAACTTCAGGATTTCTGCGTTTAGATGCGCATGTGCTAAATCCTGAAGTTGTGGTCAGTTTCAAAGGGGTAATAACGGTGAACGCTGGTAGTTTGCCATCATTAACCACTGCAAATTCCGCCCCATAATTTTTATATAATGAGGCATTGTGTTTTACATGGTATAATGCTCCTGTCCTAATAAAACAACAGATCCTTCAACTCCCTGTGAGTAATACCATGGCTGATCCCTGAGTAATTAGTTAGGTACAGAACTGGATTGAACTAATTATCAGACACAGCAATGGAAGTTTTGTGCTTTTTGTAAAGTAGAAATAAAGGTGGCACTGGGATGAAAAACACATAAGAACATAAGAAATAGGAGCAGGAGTCGGCCATTCGGCGCCTCGAGCCTGCTCCGCCATTCAATAAGATCATGGCTGATCTTCCTCAACTCCACTTTTCTGCCCTACCTCCATATCCCTTGATTCCCTTAATATCCAAAAATCTATCGATCTCTGTCTTGAATATACTCAACGACTGAGCCTCCACAACCCTCTGGGGTAGAGAATTCCGAAGATTCACCACCCTCTGAGTGAAGAAATTTCTCCTCATCTCAGTCCTAAATGTCTGACCCCTTATTTTGAGACTGTGACCCCTGGTTCTAGGCTCTCCAGCCAGGGGAAACATCCTCTCTGCATCTACCCTGTCAAGCCCTGTAAGAATTTTGTATGTTTCAATGAGATCACCTCTCATTCTTCTAAACTCTAGAGAATATAGGCCTAGTCTACTCAATCTCTCCTCATAGGACAATCCCCCCATCCCAGGAACCAGTCTGGTGAACCTTTGTTGCATTCCCTCTATGGCAAGTATATCCTTCCTTAGGTAAGGAGACCAAAACTGTACACAATACACCAGGTGTGGTTTCACCAAGGCCCTATATAATTGCAGTAAGCTACTAAGTATATTGTGAATAGCAGATATCATTACAGATGTGATTGGAATTCTTTGCTTAGAATCATAGAATCATTACAGCACGTAAGAAGGCCATTTGGCCCGTTGAGCCTTTGCCGACTCTCAGCTAGTCCCATTTCCCCTGCCCTTTCCCCGTAGCCCTACCAATTTTTTTCCTTCAGATACTTATCCAACTCCCTTTTGAAAGGTAAGATTGAGTCTGCCTCCACTACCCTTTCAGGCAGTGCATTCCAGATCTTAACCACTCGCTGTGTAAAAAAGTTTTTTCTTACGTCACCTTTGGTTCTTTTGCCAATCACCTTAAATCTGTGTCCTCTGGTTCTCGACCCTTCTGCCAATGGGAACAGTTTCTCTCTATCTGTCCAGACCCCTCATGATTTTGAACACCTCTATCAAATCTCCTCTCAATCTTCTCTGCTCCAAGGAGAACAACCCCAGCTTCTCCAGTCTATCAACGTAACTGAAGTCCCTCGTTCCTGGAATCGTTCTCGTAAATCTTTTCTGCACCTTCTCTAAGACCTTCACATCCTTCCTAAAGTGTGGTGCCCAGAATTGGACACAGTACTCCAGTTGGGGCTGAACCAGTGTTTTATACAGGTTCATCATAATTTCCACACTTTTGTATTCTATACCTCTACTTATGAAGCCCAGGATCCCGTAAGCTTTAATAACTGCTTTCTCAACCTGCCCTGCCACCTTCAACGATTTGTGCACACATACTCTCAGGTCTCTCTGTTCTTGCGCCCCCTTTAGGATTGTACCATTTAGTTTATATGTCCTCTCATTCTTTCTAATAAAATGTATCACTTTGCACTTTTCTGCGTTAAATTTCATCTGCCACGTGTCTGCCCATTTCACCAGCCTGTCTATGTCTTCCTGAAGTCTATCACTCTCCTCCTCACTGTTCACTATACTTCCAAGTTTAGTGTCATCTGCAAATTTTGAAATTGTGCCCTGTACACCCACGTCCAAGTCATTAATATATATCAGGAAAAGCAGTGGCCCTAGAACCATTGATGACTTGGATATGAATGTAAAAGGTATGATCAGTAAGTTCGCGGATGATACAAAAATTGGTAGGGTGGTAAATAGCGAGGAGGGTAGCCTCAGTCTGCAGGACGATATAGATGGGTTGGTCAGATGGGCGGAACAGTGGCAAATGGAATTTAACCCGGAAAAGTGCGAGGTGATGCACTTTGGGGGGACTAACAAGGCAAGGGAATACACAATGAATGGTAAGACCCTAGGCAAGACGGAGGGTCAGAGGGATCTGGGTGTGCAAGTACACAGATCCCTGAAGGCGGCGGAACAGGTGGACAAGGTGGTAAAAAAGGCATATGGGATACTTGCCTTCATTAGCCGAGGCATTGAATATAAGAGCAAGGAGGTTATGATGGAGCTGTATAAAACACTGGTTAGGCCACAGCTGGAATACTGTGTGCAGTTCTGGTCGCCACACTACAGGAAGGATGTGATCGCGTTGGAGAGGGTGCAGAGGAGGTTCACCAGGATGTTACCAGGGCTGGAGCGCTTCAGCTATGAAGAGAGACTGGGCAGATTGGGTTTGTTTTCCTTGGAGCAGAGGAGGCTGAGGGGGGACATGATTGAGGTGTACAAAATTATGAGGGGCATAGATAGGATGGATGCTGAGGAGCTTTTTCCCTTAGTAGAGGGGTCAATAACTAGGGGGCATAGATTCAAGGTAAAGGGCGGGAGGTTTAGAGGGGATTTGAGAAAGAACTTTTTCACCCAGAGGGTGGTTGGAGTCTGGAACTCACTGCCTGAAAGGGTTGTGGAGGCAGGAACCCTCACAACATTTAAGAAGCATTTGGATGAGCACTTGAAATGCCACAGCATACAAGGCTACGGACCAAATGCTGGAATATGGGATTAGATTAGACAGGGCTTGATGGCCGGCGCGGACACGATGGGCCGAAGGGCCTCTATCCGTGCTGTATAACTCTATGACTCTATGACTCTATAACCGACCCCTGAGGATAGTCAGCATGGCTTTGTCAGAGGGCGATCATGTCTAACCAATTTGATTGAATTTTTTGAGGGGGTGACTAGGTGTGTGGATGAGGGTAGTGCAGTTGAGGGTAGTGCAGTTGATGTAGTCTACATAGACTTCAGTAAGGCTTTTGACAAAGTCCCACATGGGAAACTGGTCAAGAAGGTAAGAGCCCATGGGATCAAGGGCAATTTGGCACATTGGATCCAAAATTGGCTTAGTGGCAGGAGGCAGAGGGTGATGGTCGAAGGTTGTTTTTGTGACTGGAAGCCTGTGTCCAGTGGTGTACCACAGGGATCGGTGCTGGGTCCTTTGCTGTTTGTAGTGTACATTAATGATTCAGATATGAATGTAGGTGGTATGATCAGTAAGTTTGCAGATGACACAAAAATTGGTGGAGTGGTAAATAGCGAGGAGGGAAGCCTCAGGCTACAGGATGATATAGGTGGGTTGGTTAGATGGGCAGAACAGTGGCAAATGGAATTTAACCCTGAAAAGTGTGAGGTGATGCATTTTGGGAGGACTAACAGGGCAAGGGAATACACAATGAATGGTAGGACCCTAGGAAGGACAGAGGATCCTTGGTGTGCATGTACATAGATCCCTGAAGGCAGCAGGACAGGTAGATAAGGCGGTTAAAAAGGCATATGGGATACTTGCCTTCATTAGCTGAGGCATAGAATATAAGAGCATGGAGGTTATGATGGAGCTGTACAAAACGCTAGTTAGGCCACAGCTGGAATACTATGTGCAGTTCTGGTCGCCACATGATAGGAAGGATGTGATTGCATTGGAGAGGATGCAGAGGAGATTCATCAGGATGTTACCTGGGCTGGAGTGCTTCAGCTATGAAGAGAGACTGGACAGGCTGGGGTTGTTTTCCTTAGAGCAGAGAAGGCTGAGGAGGGACCTGATTGAGGTGTACAAAATTATGAGGGGCATAGATAGGGTAGATAGAAAGGAACTTTTCCACTTAATAGAGGTGTCAATAACCAGGGGGCATAGTTTCAAGGTAAGGGGCAGGAGGTTTAGAGGTGATTTGAGGAAAAACTTTTTCACCCAGAGGGTGGTTGGAATCTGGAACTCACTGCCTGAAAGGGTGATAGAAGCAAGAACCCTCACAGCATTCAAGAAGCATTTAGATGAGCACTTGAAATGCCATAGCACACAAGGCTACAGACCAAGTGCTGGAAAATGGGATTAGAATAGACAGGGCTTGATGGCCGGCGCGGATACGATGGGCCAAAGGGCCTCTTTCTGTGCTGTATAACTCTATGACTATGACTCTACCACCACTATATACCTTCCTCCAGTTCGAAAAACAACTGTTCACCACTTGTGACAGAGATCCAAAATGTACCTCAACAGTAACTGACAGGGTTAATGCTGGGAAAATGTTCCCCCTGGCTGGGGAATCTAGAACACGGGGTCACAGTCTCAGAATAAGGGGTTGGCCATTTAGGACTGAGATGAGGATTAATTTCTTCACTCTATGGGTTGTGAATCTTTGGAATTCTCTACCCCAGAGAGCTGTGGATGCTCAGTCGTTGAGTATATTCAAGACAGAGGTCGATTAATTTTTGGGAATTAAGGGATATGGGGATAGTGCGGGAAGTTGGAGTTGAGGTAGCAGATCAGCCATGATCTTGTTGAATGGTGGAGCAGGCTCGAATGGCCTACTCCAGCTCCTATTTCTTATGTTCTTATGTAATACCTCACGATTGGGGGGGAGGCGGGGGAAGTAGCACTAGGGTGAACTGAATTGTTTGTATGTATATATGTAAATGTGTGTGTATATACACTGCATTCTATTGTGTCACGTACGGTATTCAGTACCCCCTACAAAGGTCTCAGGGTGGCAATGTTCCATAACTTTAAAATAAGCCCTCCTCTCTCTCACTCCACTAATGAAGTGCCTGACTGCAACTACAACCTAACTTCCGCTGCGAGCGCCATCGCAGCTTGTTTGGGGTGGGTGGGTGGGGGGGGGGGAAGAGACTTTCTCCATTTGCTCGCTGCTGATTGGCCCGCAGGCGCCACCGACCGTCCAATGCCGTCCGGGGAGGCGCGGGCGCCGGGTGATTGACGGCTGGCGGCGACGTCACGCGCTCATTGACGGGCTGGGCTGGTGCGTGGCTCGAGCCGCGCTGGGCGAGGAGACGCTGCTGCAGCCTGCACTGGAGATTGTGGCAGTTTCCTTGGCGAAAGTACATTTATATATAGATATATATTTTTTAAATTACTATTGTTTTTAAGAATGGGTGTCGAAATCGAGACAATATCTCCAGGAGACGGTAATTCTTCTTCTTCCCAAGGGATTTATTGTGTTTAACTGGCTTTACATGGCAGCAGCCTTGTCTTTAGCAGTCTAGACAAATTTGGTAGCAATGCAGTGTGTGTAGATTTTTAAATGGCATTTGCTGACAGCTGCGTAAAGGCCAGTACTGTACTGTAAAGGAGAGATAACCGGGCGACTGCGGGATTTCACTCTACTTAGATTTTCATTAGTATTTCTTCTGTTCGTATCCGTGGTAAAGGGAAATGATTAGGCGTGTTCATATGAATACTGATTCTATAAAACGTGTGCCTGAAAAGGTATTTAAACTTTAGTTCCAGCAGCAAAAATTAAATCCTGAAAGGCCTAAAGCTAACCACTCATTGTGAAACAGTCATAAAATGCAAAATCGTGTATCAATTATAAAAACGGCGGCCACATTTCAGCAACTAATTTGGCACTCCATTCTGAAAGTTAACGTGGTTTTGTGCTATTCTCTAAAGCCATTATAAAAAAAATTAATTAATTGGAATATCGTACAGTTGCACTGGTACACCTGTACTTAATCTAGTTGTGCAATCTATTACAAAGAATTGTGGCTTTCCTTACTCATAATGAACACTAAATATAATATACTAATTTCATGTTTTTTTTTAGGCAGGACATTTCCAAAAAAGGGACAGACATGTGTTGTTCACTATATAGGTAATGTATATTATAAATCATACATTTCAGTTTGATAAGAAAAGAATGTCACCAGTGGGAGGGAATGGGCATTGCAGCTTTCTGAAGGTAGGATCTATGATGGTGTTTTTGGAGCCCTGTCCTATTTCAGTATAGAATTGTCGGACCCTGTCTTGTATTTGCAGTCTCTCCCACACACAGTTCTTGATTTTGCCCATGTCACATGGCAAAGTGCTGAAAAGCAGCCAGGTGCTTTCCCTCCAGGAGGAAGAGAAAATTGTACAAAAAGTTGCTCTCAGCTGAACTAGTGCACCTCTTGGCTGCTGATTTCAGAATGGCTGGCAGATTCCCAGGAGAAGTTCACTCATCCAACCAGAGATAGTGCATGGTATGAGGCGATGCAACAAAGGAGAAAATGCCTTAAGAGAAAGGCAGTCTTGTAAATATATACAGGCAACAGCTACATTACTTAGCAAACTATTGATACCACAGGTATTGCATTTTTCCAAATAACTGTGAAAGTGTTGTGTATAATTCAAATTCTAAATTATTTTGTGTGTCTCAATGCAGTTGAGATGCTAAGCAGAGCTTTGTCTCAAGGTAAAATAAGGCTGCCAATCGGTGTGATTTTTAAAGATATAATCTGAGTACTGACTGCTACAGTGCTGCTTCTTGTACGTGTAAAATAACTTTGAAATTGATAGCTAAAATAGCTAACTAAATGGATTAGTTGATTAAAACAAATGAATATACAACATAATGTAAAATTCAAATAATTATTTCCTATTAATCCACCATACAGTAATTCAGCGCTGAAACATTTATAACACTATTGCAGTACTTTCACAACAGGGGCATAATGGCTTATTATGTGACTATTATACAATTGTTTGATGCACCTGTAGGGTGTGTTGGACTTCTTGCATGTATATTTCTTGGTGTAATACAAAGTTCTTCTACGTCGGCTTAGATATGTTGACAAATGGGATCGTTCCAGCATATTTTTAGCATTCTGCTTTTCAGATGTAAGGTATTAATAACCTTGGAAGGGCTTCTTCATTTGTTTTGGAAAGATGGTCTTATCAAGTAAGCTACTACTTTCTTATAAGCTATAAAACTGATGATTACTGTGTTGCCTGGCTCACTTCTCTTTCTTTACTCACTTTTGCTACCAGACCTTAAATCTTGGAGGACTTTGGTCAAAAGTATCTTGCCCTTGTCAAATTCCATTACCCTGCCCTTTTATTTATAGAATTGAAAAATAAATGATAAATAAAAAGACAATGTAACTCTAGACCATCTGTAAAGTGTCAGAAGCATTTCCCAGCATCTCCATTTTGTATACAAATCTCAAATCGGGTTAGCTCCAAGATGACATACTTGGAGATGGGTGATTTTGAACCAAGTTGATCCTTGGAGTAGACTTGGTAATCGCTTACCTGAGTCAGGTAGGTCTCCAGCCTGGCTCATTAATGGGACCTGGATGGGAAAATCTGTTACTAGGTGTTGGCATTCTTCCCATTCAGTTTGTATAATGCTGCAAGCTAACACTTGATAGGCCCAAGTAAGTTGTGCAGTTTTAGCTGGTTAAACTCTAGTAGTACCCCTATGCATTTTGGGAGTTTTAGCCCTAACTCTTGCTAACCTGGGTTTAAAATCCCACAAATGAGAGAAATTGTCAGTTAATTTGTCTTTAGTGATGTTGATTGAGGGAGGAAAGTTGCTCTGCTTCGAACAGTGCCACTGTTAACATCTCGCCCAAAAGACAGCACCTCTGGTATTGAAACACTACCTCAGTATTGCAATGAAATTGTGCGCTGAAGTCCTTTCACTGAGGCAAGAGTACAACTGATCTAAGCGAACACTTGAGTAAATTGGTCACAATGCACATCTTCTTTTGCTTTCTTTTGTTTTTCTCTTTTTGTAGTGATGTCAGTCTTGCCCGAGACAAGAAGTAGTTGTTCTGAATTCTTACCTGTTATCATTGCTGCCATGTGTGTGAGCATCTAGTGAGGGCAGGACCAGCTTAGGCTCCAATGTCACTTGGGACTGAATAGCTTTCTGCCATTCATTGTCATGTCTCCCTTGAGTAATGGCCATTTGGGTGAGGTAACAGAGGGTCTGGCACCTGTAGAAGCTACTCCTGCAAGGAATCATTGTGTTTGTGGAGTGTGGCAGAGGTAGAGGGGAGGGGGTGTGGCAGAGGCGGGGTGGCAGGGGCGGGGGGGACCCGCGGGGGAGGGGGGCCGCGGGGAGGGGTGTGGGGCCGCGGGGGTGGGAGGGATGGGGGGGAGGGGCCGGTGGGAGGGATGGGGGGGAGGGGCCGAGGGGAGGGGGCCGCGGGGAGGGGAGGGGTGTGGGGCCGCGGGGAGGGGAGGGGAGGGGGCCGCAGGGAGGGGGTGGGGCGGCGGGGAGGGGAGGGGGTGGGATGGGGCCGTGGGGAGGGGGAGGGGCCGGGGTGGGGTGGGGCCGTGGGGAGGGGGTGGGGCCAGGGGGAGGGGGTGGGGCCGAGGGGAGGGGAGCGGGCCGCGGGGAGGGGGTGGGGCCGAGGGGAGCGATGGGGGGATGGGGGGCCGCGGGGAGGGCGGGGGAGGGGGTGGGGCCGCGGGGAGGGCGGGGGAGGGGGTGGGGCCGCGGGGAGGGCGGGGGGGCGGGGGAGGGGCCGCGGGGGGGAGGGGGTGGGGAGGGCGGGGGGGCGGGGGAGGGGCCGCGGGGGGGAGGGGGTGGGGCCGCGGGGAAGGGCCGCGGGGGGGGAGGGGGTGGGGCCGCGGGGGGGGAGGGGGTGGGGCCGCGGGGGGGGAGGGGGTGGGGCCGCGGGGAGGGGAGGGGGAGAGGCCAGGGGGAGGGGGTGGGGGCGGGGCCGCAGGAGGGGAGCGGGCCGCGGGGAGGGATGGGGGGCCGAGGGGAGGGATGGGGATGGGGGGGCTGGGGGGGGGGTGGGGCCGCGGGGAGGGCGGGGAGGGGGTGGGGCCGCGGGAAGGGCAGGGGAGGGGTGGGGCCGCGGGGAGGGCAGGGGCGGGGGTGTGGCTGAGGGGAGGGGGTGGGGCCGAGGGGAGGGGGCCACGGGGAGGGGAGGGGGTGGGGCCGAGGGGAGGGGGCCGAGGGGAGGGGGTGGGGCCACGGGGAGGGGAGGGGGTGGGGCCGCGGGGAGGGGGTGGGGCCGATGGGAGGGGGCCGCGGGGAGGGGGGGTGGGGCCGAGGGGGTGGGGCCGCGGGGAGGGGGTGGGGGTGGGGCCGATGGGAGGGGGCCGCGGGGAGGGGGGGTGGGGCCGAGGGGAGGGGGCCGCGGGGAGGGGAGGGGGTGGGGGCGCGTGGAGGGGGTGGGGCCGGAGGGGAGGGGAGGGGGTGGGGCTGCGGGGAGGGGAGGTGGGAGGTGGAGGGGAGGGGGTGGGGCCGGAGGGGAGGGGAGGGGGTGGGGCTGCGGGGAGGGGAGGTGGGAGGTGGAGGGGAGGGGGTGGGGCTGCGGGGCGGGGGGGCCGCGAGAGGGGGGGTGGGGAGGGTGAGGGCCGCGAGGGGGGGGGGAGGGCCGTGGGGTGGGGCCGCGGGGAGGGGGTGAGGGTGAGGCCAAGGGGAGGGGGTGAGGCCGAGGGTGGGGGCAAGGGGGCGAGGGGAGGCGGGAGGAGGGGAGGGGGCGGGGGAGAGGTGGGGAGGGAGGGGACCAGGGGAGGCGGGGGAGGGCGTGGGGGCGGAGGGGAGGGGGGAAGGGGCGAGGGGAGGGGGGCGAGGGGAGGGGGCCGGAGGCGAGGAGAGGGGGCGAGGGGGCCGGGGCCGGAGGGGGGGGGGGAGGGGGCCGAGGCGCAGGGAGGGGGCGGCGCGGTGAGGGGGTAGGGGCGGGGCAGAGGGGAGGGGAGGGGGCGGGGCAGAGGGGAGGGAGGGGTGGGGCGGGGGTGGGGGAGAGGGTGGCAGAGGCGAGGGGAGGGGGGTTGGGGCAGAGGCGAGGCGCGAGGGGGGGGTGGGGCAGAGGCGCGAGGGGGGGTGGGGCAGAGGCGCGGGGAGGGGGTGGGGCAGAGGCACGGGGAGGGGGTGGGGGGAGGGGGTGGGGCAGAGGCACGGGGAGGGGGTGGGGGGGAGGGGGTGGGGCAGAGGCACGGGGAGGGGGTGGGGGGGAGGGGGTGGGGCAGAGGCACGGGGAGGGGGTGGGGGGAGGGGGTGAGGCGGAGGGGGTGGGGTAGGGCAGAGGCCCGAGGAGGGGACGGGGTGGGGCGAGGGGGTGGGGCAGAGGTGCGGGGAGGGGAGGGGGTGGGGCAGATGCGCGGGGTGGGGAGGGGAGGGGGGTGGGGCAGAGGGGGGGGTCAGAGGCGCGGGGCGGGGATGGGGTGGGGCAGAGGCGCGGGGAGGGGATGGGCAGAGGCGCGGGGAGGGGATGGGCAGAGGCGCGGGGAGGGGGTGAGGCAGAGGTGCGGCGGGGGGGAGGGGAGTGGGGCAGAGGCACGGAGGGGAGGGGAGTGGGGCAGAGGCATGGGTGGGGCAGAGGCTCCGGGGGTGGGGGGTGCAGAGGCACCGGAGAGGGGGGCGGGGTGGAGGCACGGGGGGGTTGGGGGTGGAGGCACGTGGAGGTGGAGGCACGGGGGGGTGTGGGGGCGGAGGCATGGGGTGTGTGTGGGGGCGGGGTGGAGGCACGGGGAGAGGGTGGGAGCAGGTCAGAGGCACGGTGAGGGGGCAGGGGCCGGAGACACGGGGAGGGGCAGCGGCACGGGGAGGGGGTGGGTCAGAGGCACGGAGGGGCAGAGGCGAGGGGGTGGGGCAGAGGCACGGGGAGGTGGTGGGGCAGAGGCCCAGGGAGGGGGTGGGGGAGGGGGTGGGGCAGAGGCATGGGGAGGGGGTGGGGCGGAGGGGGAAGGGCAGGGGCACGGGGAGAGGAAAAACTGTCAAGTACCTTTTTGATCTCTTTGCCACTGTCTCCTATGTTTTATAACTCAGTAATTCTTCTGTTTATCATGTATGCCACACTTTCTTATATCTGTCAAATTTCTGGTGCATACATGTCAATTCTCTTCTGTATTATTAAACCATTTCATCTGCTGTTGCTGCTCTTGCATTCTGAATCTCTACTTAATGATTCCCGATGCCAATGTCAACCAGTACTTCCGAAACTTCATATTCCCTGGCTATCTTAATGGTTCAGTGGAAAAATGTTGTGGTAGTGACTGTACAGATGAGGAAGGTTCCCATATTTTAATCCTGGGCTCTGTTGAGCTAGCGGATCTTGGCCAGAACAGCAGTGGAAGCACTATATCTACGGAAGCACTACAGCTGCTTTTAATTGATTTGGAGCATTATCCACTACTGACAGTTTTCCTGCAATCGACTGTGCTCCTCAAAGTAAACTGACAGAACTGTGCTGAGCAAAGAACCACTTTTTCTTCGACTTCCATATTTTCTGTCAAAACTACAACCTCCTCCTCCTCTGCCTGCCAGCTAATGCACTGAGACAGTGTCGTATGATATCTTACTTGCGTTATGATACAAAACAACATTATAATATGGCCATCCTGTCCCATGGGACGGGCTCAGCATCAATTTTCAGACCTCCTGAATCCAATTTTTGCTCGTAGGCCCACCATTCTAAAATACGTTGTATTGTACTGTGCCATTGGAGAATTCAGAAACCGGAAACCTGGTCTTTCGTCATGCACAAGACTAGACCTGTTTTGTAAATCAGTGTGCACCTGGCTTACAGAGGCACATGTCAGTGTGCAGTACAGAGGAGTGTTTGGCATTGCTCTCTGAAAACCAGGCTTTTAACATAAGACTTTTAGCCTCAGTGCCCTGGGCTAGGAAGAAAAAAATTCAACTAGGGCTCCATTCTTTTTATCTGTTTATTGACATGCTTAAAAAGTGTGTCTGTGAGCACTGTACGAGGATAGGATGAAGCTCCGCTGTGATTTTCTCCACAGTTGAATAGCATATCTAGAATTACACATGTGGAATGGCCATTTTGGTGCAATAGTGAAGTGCTGTTGGTGATGGTGGAATTGTATCCTATTGTGTATCACTGGCTTCAGGAAGTGGGGGAAAAACAAACCACGTCGACCAAAAATCTTCACTTGAAAATTGTGGCATGCTTAAACATTGCCCATTTTGTTTATCTTGAAACACTTGAGTTAGCTTGAATACCTTGGTGTAAGTTGGACACCTGTTCATGGACCATTCCAACATATATGATTAATTGTGTTGATCCTTCAAGTCATGATGGCCTAACACTAATATAGTACTCAATCAAGAGGATAGACCGTGACCTGCTCTCAGACTTGTGCCAATGCTATTCTGGAGCTAGTTGCTATGAAAGTTCCAAGCCTTGGCCCTAAAGGGAATTGCTTGAGCTGCATTCTGCCCCTCCTCCAATGGTAGGTTCAAAATTTAGAACTTGCCATGTTTTGAATTAGGATTTTTGAAAGCTATCCTAGGCCAAAAAGTAGTCTTAAAAAATGTTGTCTTAATTTAAAAATTCTTTTAATTATTCTGCCTTTTCCATATTTTTCAATACCTATTCTTTTTGTCTCATTTATTTTATTCTTATGCCTATGTTTACCTTATGTTTTTCATGAGTTCCTTTTATGCAAAGTCCATCGTGTTTTATTTAACTTTCTTTTCATTTGTTTTTTACTTTTAGCACTCTACTTCCCTTTTTATGTGCTTCCTGCCATTTGTGTTTTATTTTTTCCTGTTGTCTATAATTTAGGTGCTCTCATTTTTTCCTAAAGCTATGTACCCGATCAGATTTTCTTTGTATTTTTCATTTAATTTATTCACTGAGATGGCAGGGGATTATTGGGGTCAGGCATTAATATTGAAAAATATGCACTGAAGAATCTCTATGAATTCCAAGCTTTATGTGGTGCATATTTTAGAGCACTCTATATTCATATACTTGTTCGGGTTTTTTTTTGATAACATTAGATCGAATTTGAAGTAATGGCCAAAATTTTCCCAAGCACTAATAAACTAGGTATAGCAATGAGACCAAGTAGAATTGCACTCATATTTCCCCTTTTAAGGGAACATTTCCTCCTGCCCTGCCCATTCATTCCAGAAGTCCTTTTGAGACAAGAAACTCATCATGTGTTGAATTTTATGGAGAATCTGAATCTGCACTATATAGCAGAGTTCACCAATACATGGGTCTCCAGTACTTATGATTTTGGGGTGTTCAGATTCAAATATCAATGACCTTGAATCAAATACAGGATATTTACTAAATTACTTAGTGCTACAACCTTACACACTTAATCCTTCATGCTCACTCACGTTCAAGAGTCATATATAGTACTGTAGATACACTGCAGTAAAGAAAGCAATAACTCCATCCTTAATCTCTTTCCCATATCAGGTAAAATACTGAGATGTCTGAGAAAAAATGTTACACTGAGCTTTATAAGTAGTTCCTTGCTTTGAACAAAAACAGATTTAACATGAAGAGTACTTGTAACTACTGGACTATTTATAAGATAATGATTTCCTACTTCAGTGTAATTTCAACTTGTAATACAGTTTCTATTGAAAATCTCCATAAAACTATTAGGCAAAGCAGGTATGCACATTTTTGTAACTATCACTGCTCACCATGTTTTTAATGTACTTTTGTCCAACTTTCATTCCCATCTTGGAAGCAGTGATTCTGGTACCATAGTTGCTGGTTGCAATCTGGTGCCTCATCAAAATGGTTATTCCTCGTGTGAGCCTCAGAAGGCTTTTGGACAAGTGACTTTCAGCAGGATTCATTGGATAGCGATCAGGAATGGGAAATCTAATGTATCCCCCTCTTCCTAGGGGCCTGTTGTAGCATCCTAACTGCTGTTCTGGCCAAGATAGCTAACTCATGACAGACTCTGGATCAAACTTGGGACTTTCTATTCTGTATGACTTCTTGCTACGTCAGACAATGCCTTTACCCACTAGGCCATCAGGGAAGCTGCTTAATGTACATTTTAATATGCTTCTCTATTTAACATAAATGTTTGTCGTCTTCCTTTGTTGGATTCAGATGTTTGCTTTGTTCTCTGCCTGACTATAATCAGAAATAGTTCAGAGTAACCTTTCCCCACTGTGATATTTTAATACTTTATCAGGCTTTGTCATGCAGTATGCAATTCATAAAATATAATCTTTGGTAGTCATTCAGATATGTGCCTGACTCTGTATAGAATAGTACAGCACTTAGCTGTAATCTCAATCACTTATTAGATTTTCACCAAGCTTGGATATTGACTTTCTGTCATCAGATTCTGGCTTCCTTTTGAAACTGGGATGTTGGAAACTGTATCTGTACCTACATGTACCTTGAGCAAGTGATCAGTAATGTTTCGAACCAATCAGTTAAGCAGTTATTCATCAGATTTGATCACTCGCTTTCAGTTGTTATCCCATCTCCATAAATACTGATTGTTATTTAGTAGCACTTTATTGGATAGTTAACATAATTAATCAGTGATTTTGTTTTGTAACACTTCAGTTACCACCAAAAATGGCCATAATAGAAGCTCTTGAATCAATCCCTTCATCTACAAGCAATAGAGACCCACCTCTAATTTTCAATAGTAGCAGTTTTTCACAGTATTACATAAGCTGTTTCCTCTTTCAGATTTTGAGTTTTTATAAAGTGGGTAGAATGGAAATTTGTTTGTAAATGCCATCCTTTGATAGTGTACTGGTTAATGCATTTTATAAAATATTCCCTTGTGCACTATTTAAAGGCAGTCATTAACCCATATAAAATAAATGGCTAAAATCCTGTACAAAGGACTTTAATGAGAACATGTTAAACAGCTACCAAAATAACTAAATCCAACAAAGTCACCTCATTGGGTTAAAAATCAGATTTAGTGACTTCAGCCATTCATCTTTAGTTGCCTTTTGAAAATGATGCCTAAAGGGGAACTGCCTGCTATTAACCCCAAGACAATTAGCAGGTAGAAGGAATGACTCTCATTGGGCCACCTGGGTTTGCATTTGTTTTTGCCACTCACCCACTGTTTTACTACAAGGCATATAGATTGATTCTAAGCAAAATAAAACCAATTACTGTTATGGCAGTTCCTTGGGAATATTCAATAATTTATACTGTAAAGGTATTTTAATACTATGTACAGTGAAGTGTTATCTTAGATTTTTAATTCACAATATAAGGATTGTTCTTGGTACTTGGGAAGAATGTATTTGGGAAGAATTAAATATATACAGTACATAGTTACTGAATTGGGAAGACAGTAATTTCTCTTTACTGCAAGTACAATTACCATTATCTGTTTGAATAATTAGGGATTAATTGTAGACAGAAGACATTTGTGTGGAGGTGGCCTTCGAGATGAGTGTTCTAGTCAAAGTATAATTTTTTTTGCTTATATATGTTTCATTATTCAGCTCCACTGTTCTGTGAGGCAAGCCAGTTTACCTACAGAAGCTGCTGTTTGCTAATGTAACTAGACAAAACTGGTCTCTTTTAGTATCACTAATTTTATGTTTGGTGCAATGTGAGAACCAAATACTGTATAATATGTTGTGTTTTAACTTGGAGTAACGTAGGCCCATATTTTCCTCAGTGTGTAAACTAAATCAGTTTACTTTAATAAATTCCCTTACTGTGTGATCCCCTGAAAGTGTTTTCTTCCTGTTTGTTAAATACTGATATGTAAGTAATAAATATAGAAGCAAAACAAATTTGTAAAATGTTTGTTAATGCCAGTAATGTGTTGAACTTTTTTTGCATAGAAACAGTTGGGACTTTCCACAAATGAGTCTTACAAACAGTTCACGTCTTGTCAGATCCGACACCAATATTTAGAGGTTCAGTTATCCGAAGTTTTCTCCCTCTCTAAGGCTGAGGGGAGAAAAATCAATTTATTAAACCATCTTTATAAACCAATAAATTTTTTAAAACTTTTCTCTTTAATGAGCATTTAGTTCAACAATTTATGTTCAACAATTTATCTTCAAATGTACACAGATATTTAAAAATCTCCCAACAATTAAAACCTGAAGGAATGAGACTCCACATACTAAGTTAATTTTCCATGCCAGAGAGGTTGACTGGCAGTAATTATGACGTAGTGGAGAATAGATGGTGAATACTGCAGATAGGAGGCTACCTCCTTTCAAAGCACTGCAAGGTTGTTATACCTATCAGGAAAGGATGACCAGGTTGGGCCTCTCTTCTCTTGAAGAAAAGAGAAGGCTGAGAGGTGACCTAATAGAGGTCTTTAAAATTATGAAATGTTTTGACAGTGTTTCCAGTTGTTGGGAAGAGCAAAACCAGAGGCCATCAATATAAGATAGTCACCTAGAAATCAAATGGGGAATTCAGAAGAAACTTCTTTACCTAGAGAGTGGTGAGAATGTGGAACTCGCTACCACAGGGAGTGGTTGAGGTGAATTGTATAGATGCATTTAAGGGGAAGCTAGATAAGTATGAGGGAGAAGGGAAGAGAGGATTATGCTGATAATAGATGAGGAAAGATGGTAGGAAGCTCGAGTGGAGCATAAACGGTGGCATGGACTGGTTGCGCCAAATGGCCTGTTTCTGTGCTGTATATCTATGTTATAAAAAAAAAAAAAAAAAAAAATCATTTCCATTATAATGTCAGTACAGGGCTATGTCTAACATCGGACGACGACGACTGCAATGTTTTAAGAAATCAGATTTAAAAATACAAGGGCAAACTTGGCAAGATGCGCTACTGATTTGAGGCCTTGCTGAAACTGGTGTATGGGAATCCGAAATAGCCCCATCAACCCATACTTCCTTCTATTGAGGTTCTGTATGAGGAAAGGCCTGCTGCATTTGTGGTTCCATTTCTGCATGACCATGGAGCTATCCTCAAGTTGTGGTCTTCTCCTCAAGTCCTTTCATGCTCTGGGTTTCTGAGCTGATATTGATAATGCTCAGCAATCAAGATAGCCTTGACTTGAACTCGGCTAGTGGGCCACTGAAAAGATCCTGAATAGATATTAATTGTCGTGCATGTAGCTATGGTCTGAAAATCAGGGTTGCCAGATGTTATGTGCAGCATTGTCTGTGCAGTCTGTTTTCCTCACTATCTTTATTGTCTGTTCAAAAATTCTGGTGATTAAACAGCTCATTAACTGTTTGCAAAGTATAAAAATGAGCTCAGTGGAGGTATTGGCTGATTGGTTGGGCAAGATTATCAAACTAGTGAGGCATGAATATGACGAGGAAACCCAGATGTACCTGCCAGTTTGATATACAGGTCCTGCTCAAAGCAAAAGCATTGAACCTAAAAAGTAGAAAATAATGGCCAATAGGTTAAATCAAATGTAGTAGGCATTTTCAAAATGTAATATAAGTTACAAATGTCTTGTCTATAATGGTTGCTGTCTAAAACAGGGACGTGTAGGAGTCTTCATTATATTAGGGTCCATCGTTGACTTTGAGAGTTCCCTGTGAGAGTTACTGAAATTCCTAAATGATTGATGCAGGGCTCCTGCATGCACTGATGACCATGTTTGCATAGGAATACAAGTATCAAGTAATGATAAAGGTAGAAAAAAGTGAGTGTTGAATATATATAAAATAATGATATGCTTGAGGTAACAGCAGGAAAACGATCTGGGGATTTTGGTGGATAGGTTGTTCAAACTGTCAGTTCAGTTTATGAAGAAAGTAAATAACATGTTGGATGCATAACTAAGGCTAACTTAACAACTTGTATTTAGATAACAACTTTAACATCATAAAATCTCTTGAGGCACTTCACAGAAGCTTTACAAACAACATTTGACACCAAGCCACATGAGATATTTGGGCAGATTACCAAAAGCTTGGTCAAAGAGGTCGGTATTAAGGAGCGTCTGAAAGGAGGTAGCGTGGCAGAGAGTTTATGGTAAGAAATCCCAGAGCTTGGCAGCTGAAGGCACGGCTACCAATGGTGGAGCAATTAAAATCGGGGATGCTCGAGGCTAGAATTAGAGGAGCGCAGATATCTCGGCAGGTTGTGGTGCTGGAGGAGATTACAGAGATAGTCTAAAGAGATTATGTTGAATTCGGAAGTTATCTGGTCTTGGTGAGACTGCATCTGAAGTTCTTTGTTTATTTGTGGTCTCTTTTATTACAGGATAGATGTAGAATTATTGGAGAGAGTTCAGAGGATATCCATGAGGAAAGCTTATCTATCTTTTGACTTTATGGAGAAGACGAGGCTTGGTAGCAACTTAATAGAGGTATTAAGATTTTTAAAGGAATTAACATAGAAACATAGAAGATAGGAGCAGGAGTAGGCCATTCGGCCCCTTGAGCCTGCTCCGCCATTCAATGCGATCATGGCTGATCATCCAAATTCAGTACCCTGTCCCTGCTTTCTCCCCATATCCCTTGAATTGAGAATTTGGATCCAAAATTATTGTTCTGTTGGGGCCAGGATTCACGGACTAGGCAGCACTGTTCTAAGTTAAGGGGGTCAAAAGCAAATGTAAGTTTTATTTTAGTAAGAGGGTGATAGAATTGTGGAGTGGATTACCAGCGCAGGCGATGGAACACATAGTCCTGGGAAGTTTTAAAAACTGATGGGATGATTTTCTGTTGGGAAAGAGATGCCGGGTTATTAGTTCCAGATTTATGGTAAAGAAATAAAGTTTGGAAGAATAGGCTAAATGGACTTCAGCTGCTCAAAAAATTACTATTTATATAGGCTTGTAATTTGCAGTCGGCGATTGCCACTGACCTTGAAGAAAGCTGCCCAGAGATTTTGCGATCTCTGTGGCGAAAACTTGAGGTTTCTCGACGTGAAATTAATTGTAGGTATTCTGTGATGAGTGTCTCACCTCCTGACTCCCCAAAGCCTTTCCACCATCTACAAGGCACAAGTAAGGAATTTTTCATGCTCTGGGTTACTGGATGAGTGCAGCTCCAACAACACTCAAGCTCGACACCATCCAGGATAAAGCAGCCCGCTTGATTAGTACCCCATCCACCACCTTAAACATTCACTCCCTCCACCACCGGCATACCGTGGCTGCAGTGTGTACCATCTGCAAGATGCACTGCAGCAACTCGCCAAGGCTTCTTCGGCAACACCTCCCAAACCCGCGACCTCTTCCACCTAGAAGGACAAGGGCAGCAGGTGCATGGGAACACCACCACTTTCAAGTTCCCCTCCAAGTCACACACCATCCTGACTTAGAAGTATATCGCCGATCCTTCATCACGCTGGGCCAAAATCCTGGAACTCCCTACCAAACCGCACTGTGGGAGTACCATCACCACACGGACTGCAGCAGTTCAAGAAGGCGGCTCACCCCCACTTTCTCAAGGGCAGTTGGGGATGGGCAATAAATGCTGGCCTTGCCAGTGATGCTCACATCCCAGGAACGAATAAAAAAAATTTTTTAATTGTAACGCTGTAACGGGATTCCTAGTATAGTGCAGCAGTGATATCATCAAGCAGCCAATCACATTGAAGAATTCTCAGACAGCAAACCAGGAAATGAAAAGCACTAATTATCTGCACTTTTACATTTTTTTTTTTTACAAAGAGCGAAATAAAGATTGGGATATATACATGGGGTTAAGGCAGAAGCTGAAATATCATCAACAAGCTTTATTTTTTTTTAAATCTAGTAATTTTTATCTTAATTGAGAAATTTGATATTCCACAAATAAAAATTAGTTTTTCAGGGCCAGAATGGTGGTTTAGCAGTCAGCACACTGTTAAAACCCCAGTTACACCTATTCCAATAAGGCTTAACATTTAATGGGGTGTTTAACAGCGATATTAACATGGAAAAGCTCAAGTTTTCATCAGTTTCACTGATTGCCGGCTATGGGGCTTGTGGGGGGTGGGGTGTCCACAGCGCAGCCTGTGTCAAGCAGTGAATGACTAACAGCAACTTCAGGATTTTCCACATTTAGATGCACACGCTACATCACAAGTCCGTTTCAGAGGGGTAATGACGATGAATGCCCACCACAAAATCAGGGACATACATACAGCACAGACGGGGGTGTTTCATGCCCGTGTCTACTCTTTGAAAGAGCTATCCTATTACAGGTACACTATCCCTTATCCGAAAGCCTTGGGACCAGCTGAGTTTCGGTTTTCAGAATTTTTCAGATTTCAGAAGGTATTATAAGACTGGGAAATTTGTATTTAATATAAATTGTAAAAGTTCAGGCTACCTCTTGTGACTGTTCCGTGTCTCATTCCCTTTCCTGCTTCTCTGGAAAGCCGGATATCGGTTGACTCCTACTAAGCTGGCCCGCAAATCAAGTCGGGGGGTGAGAAAAGAATATCGGACGGGCCGCGGTGCGGTGGGGGGGGGCGGAGAAAAGAATATCGGGTCGGGTCGGGAGAAAAGAATATCGGACGGGCCGCGGTTCAGTTCGGGGGGTGGGGGGGGGGTGGGGGGAAGAGAAAAGAATATCGGACGGGCCGCTGTATTATTGGGTTCACTCTCCCGGTACCTCCTTCACACTGCCTGGCTCGGCCTGCAATCTCCTACCCAGGAGGGAACTCTGTGACCCTCTGCCCTGCTCAGCGTAAGTCGTGCGCTACTCTGGTCATTTCGTGCGCACGACTTACGCTGAACAAAAAAACTTTCGGTTTTTAGAGGTTTTCGGTTTTCGGAAGTTCGGATAAAGGATAGTCTACCTGTATTCCCATTCCCCTGCCCTTTTCCCATATTTGGATTGTATTTATCCAATTCCCTTTTGAAAGTTATTATTGAATCTGCTTCCACCACCATTTCAGGCTCATAACTCGTTGCAGGAAAAATAAAGTTCTCCTCATCTTGCCTTTGGTTCTTTTGGATAACGGAGGACTCTGCATTAGTTCACTTTGCATGTTTCGAATATTTTGTTTTGTATAATCTATTTTGAAATATTTAAATATTGCTGATTAACTGGGTTGAAGTACAAATAATATATTGCAAATTAGTATTGTTTACAGGTGAGCTTATAGAATGTCTGATACAAGCATTCCATTTCTTGGCAAACAAAAATATATCTATCATGGTAAAAAATGTCTTATTTTAATAACATTGCCCATCTCTGGACAATAAAGAAATAGAAAGTCAATATGGGCTAAAGAGTGTAAAGGTACAATGTGTTCTAATTAATTTGTTATCCTTCACACACACCAGAGAAAAGCTAAAGCAGGAGAAAATCATAGGGATATTTCCTTTTAAGTCATTTGCATGTCTTGATGGATGATGTATGACCACCCTCTTCCATGCATTGTATATAATTCCTGCCCTTGGGCACTTAAAGCCCCTCAGTTCTTTTCCCATTACCTCTGCTTCTACTCAACTTCACAGAAATATCTTTGTAGAGACAGACTAAAAGTTTCTAAACATTTGTCAGTTGAATCCACTAGACCCAACTTATTTTTCAAACTAAAAATTGCTGTCCATAGCTGACTTATTGGCATCTGTTATTAAGAACATAAAACTGTTTTTCTGGGCCGAGGACACACGAACTTTAGGTGACTTACAACTGGATAAGTACCTGATTAGGAATTGGTTTGAAGTTGTTAATTTTTTCCACAATGCCAAGTGTGTTGGATAATTGAGGATCTGCTAGTACCTGTAGTCATTTTTTGCCTGCTTGGAATGTTTTGTGTAAGTTTTTGCACACTGTTTGAATTGAAATTTTATTGAATCGTAACTTGATTGTGTTGTGGTTGTGGCACATCTTACAAATTTAGCATTCTAAATAAGTCCATAGAACTTCGGGCACAAACGTTCATTTCTTGGTAAACAAAATATATTTATCAGGATTAAACTGTCTTGTACAGATAAGGATCATTTAGCATCAGCCACTATGAAGTCTCTGGGCAAGTTCCTGAGTGGTTGGACAGAAATAAGTGGAACTCATACTGAGTTCTGGATGCACACACAACTTCTGGAGGGTGAAATTATTCCATGTTGGAGCAAGTGCACATTAAATGTGTGTTAATAATATAGTAATTTGGTGAGTTAATATAAATGGATATTTGCTCATGCTCATAAAGTTCCTCTGGGGAGTAATCTGGTTTGATGCACCTTAGACACAGGCCCAGTGTTAACTTTTTTTGGCTTGTAGAGCACCAATAAAAAGTAAACATGCAAATCTGCTCAAGCTTGCTTTCCTGCTCTCATCAGTTTAAAACACACAAGCTGTAAAAGTGATTAAAGTTAAGGTAGGTGAGCGAGTCAGCACAGATGCAGTATGGAGCCTCGGATATTGAGGAGAAACTGGACTGTTTCAGTCCAATCAGCAAGTCTCGCTATGCTCAGCATGTTGGGCCATGAGAGAATAGGTGGAGCCCCAGAGGAAGCTCTGAAACGTACAAGGCTATAGTAGGAGGACCACCAGGATCCATTACTACTCAAGGTAGCATGCCGACGCTGCAGCCAGGCAGCAGAGCTACCTGCAATGACAGAGCAACTACAGCACTTTGTTTAAGGTAGTGGTGAAAATAAAGCACTTGGCATTATTGCTACAGGCAACAACAGGATCAGCCAGTTTATGGTTTTCTGCTGCTTAACCAGGACCAAAGATGCCCACTTTCAACATGCTGTACAGTTGAAAAGAGAGACTTGCATTTATGTAGCGCCTTTCATGGCCTCAGGACGTCCCAAACGCTTTACAGCCTTTGAAGTGTAGTCACTGTTGTAATGTAGGAGACTTATAGTTACATTAAATTCAGTACAGGGTAAGGCAGGAACAGGAGAGGCAAATGTGTTTTTTTAAAGATTTGGCAGAATCCATTCAAACTCGATGGTGTTCATCAAAAGAAAAGCACACCTCAATAAATATTCAAATAATCTGCGCTCACCGCCAAATCATTCATGTGATAATCCAGGGAATCCCCATGACACCTATATCCCAAGAGAATCATGGGTTCCCCACTTACTCCAGGGTGATGATACGTTGTCTCTTGGAGATGTGGGTTACCTGCTCAAAATGTGGCTCATTACACTGAGGAGAATGCTGAGTGAACAGATGCAGAGCTGCCACTTTTTTTTAAAAAGCAGGAAGTCACACAACACCAGGTTGTAGTCCAACAGCTTTATTTGAAATCACAAGCTTTCGGAGCGCTGCTCCTTCGTCAGGTGAAGAAGGAGCAGCGCTCCAAAAGCTTGTGATTTCAAATAAAGCTGTTGGACTATAACCTGGTGTTGTGTGACTTCCCACATTTGTCCACCCCAGTCCAACACCGGCATCTCCACATCATTAAAAAAAAAAGCAATTGCTGAGGAGTTTCTTGTTCGGTGAGGCTTACCTTTGTTTCATTGGAAAAAAATTTTTAACCAAAGTTTATTTATTGCTGCTGTTTCTGTGGAAGAAATTAGGTAGGAGAAAGCTGAATTAATCATGTGCAATCCCAGTGTTTTTTGCTTCCAGCAACCACAACACAAGATGTCTGTCCTTGTTATGGTTGCTGCTTCTTGCTGTATGCTGTTTTATTGCATAATATACCAGAGGGTGGGGAAGAATTCCATTCTCCTGTCTTTTGGTGTTTGTTTCCCTTTATATCTGTCGTATGGCATTTTTGGGAAAAATGTTTAATGAAAATTTATTAAGTTGCATCAATAAAGGAATTCAACCTGCCACTTTAGGGCCATTTCCTTAATTCTTTTATCTAGTGATTGGGTTTGTGCATGGTGTGGGAAAGGACGGATGTCATCTCCATGACCAGTGCTACTCACTATTGTAAATAGTGGGTTATAATTTTGTATGGTATTCTGCTTGTTCCCTTCCTTCACTGAAGATACTTTACCTAACCAGTGTTTAGGTACTTATCTATTGTAGCACATAGCCATTTCATATCTTCAAAAACAAACGAGAGAAAAGATTACATAGAATAAGAATAGTAGAGATAGCCTATTAAATGTTTATTTGACATTTAAAAAAAAAAAACTACTGCTCACAATAGCAGTGTATACTAAACATACAATCTGCTTACACTTTACTGGATTTTTTTTTACAAATGTGTAATAGCAAATCAACAACACCCTTCATGCAGTTTACTATAGAAATGTGGGAAGGTCAAATAACAATGGTATTGTGAGGAAAAAACCTTGGCTTTCTATTATCACTATTGGAGATATTTTTGAATTCACTAATACATTCATTTTTCTATCAAAATAAAGTTACTGACATTAAGACTACAGCTGAAATAATTTTTAAAAACTATTTATCTATAATTCTTGTGTTTAATGCGCCCTTAAATCCTGTCACTTTTATTTTGTCACACTATTGCTGTAATGATTCAGTTTCCCTTTTATTTTAATGGTGCTGATTCAGTCCTCCGAGCTGGAGTTCTCAGCTATTACATTTGCCTGTCATTGGCCGGAGTGGATCATGTGATGTGCACCTTGACACCCCAAGTCTTGGCCCCATTGTAGCTCAGAAAGCCTTGATGTACCACCTGACTCTGGGTGTGTTTTCACAGCTTTGCTTCTTCTATATGTGGAATTTTGTTTCATTTTTTTCTACCCTGTTGACTTCTTTAAAGGCTAAACTATTTTTCAAGACCCATTGCCTGCTCTCTTTTGATTTCTTCACCATTTCCCCCCCAATTGTCTGTTGCTCTTTGCTTTAGCCTGCAATTGTTAAAGCCCCCATTCCCTGCTGTTTCCCCCCTCCTGACTATCTCTCTTTAACGCCCCTTTGTTTCCTGGTTCAGTCTTTATCTTAAGGTTCCATTGCTAGTTTTTTTTTTGAGTTCAGTGTCCCATTTTCTTTTTCAAATGGGGGGGAAATTAGAGTCAGTATTGCAGACATAGTTGGAGTAAGCTGAAGACACTTTTATTAGGCCCCTCCCCCTCAAACTATTGCAGCCTGCCTGCCCAATGTTAGCAGACAATGTACCCCCCCCACCAGTGCCTCCTGGAACCCTCTCCCCAGCCCTTGCAGATCCTGGCATCTCGCTCAGCATACCTCTCCCACTGCAATGAAATTGAGATGGCCTTTCCCAGATTCCGAGACACCAATCCCACCACTAACAGACCAAAAGTACTACTACCCAATACTCCCATTTCCCAGGATACCCCCACTTCAATGCTCCCATAGACCAGAAATGCCCTCTCCACTGTCTCCCTCCCCCTGCCCACTCCCCAGTACTCTCAGATCCTAAGAAAATAGAAGAAAGGAGCAGGAGTAGGCCATTCGGCCCTTCGAGCCTGTTCCGCCATTCAATGAGATCATGGCTGATCATCCAAACTCAGTACCCTGTCCCTGCTTTCTCCCCATATCCCTTGATCCCTTTAGCCTTAAGAAATATATCTAACTCCTTCTTGAATATATTTAATTAATTGGCCTCAACTGCCTTCTGTGGTAGAGAATTCCACAGGTTCACCACTCTGGGTGAAGAAATTCCTCCTCATCTCAGTCCTAAATGGCTTACCTCTTCTCCTTCGACTGTGACCCCTGGTTCTGGACTCCCCCGCCATCGGGAACATCCTTCCTGCATCTAGACTGTCTAGTCCTGTTAGAATTTTATAAGTTTCAATGAGATCCCCTCTCATTCTTCTAAACTCCAGCGAATATAAGCCTAATCGACCCAATCTCTCTTCATATGTCATTCCTGCCATCCCAGGTATCAGTCTGGTGAATCTTCGCTGCACTCTCTCCATGGCAAGAACATCCTTCCTCAGATAAGGTGACCAAAACTGCACACAATACTCAAGGTGTGGTCTCACCAAGGTCCTGTTCAACTGCAGGAAAGATCCTTGCTCCTGTACTCTAATCCTCTCGCTGTGAAGGCCAACATACCATTTAACCGCCTGCTGCACCTGCATGCTTACCTTCAGCGACTGGTGCACAAGGACACACAGGTCTTATTGCACTTCCCCTTTTCCCAATCTATTGCCGTTCAGATAATAATCTGTCTTCCTGTTTTTGCCACCGAAGTGGATAAGACTGCAGCACTGCTCACAAAATCTGGAACCCTCTCTTCTCCAGTACTCTGATACTGGGAACTTCCCATCCTCACCCAGTTGTCCCACATGCAGGAACCTGCCATCCCTCAGTATTACCATGGTGCAGCACGGTGGCATAGTGGTTAGCACTGTTGCCTCACAGCGCCAGGGACCCGGGTTCGAATCCGGCTCGGGTGATTGTGTGGAGTTTGCACATTGTCCCCGTGTTTGCGTGGGTTTCCTCAGGGTGCTCCGGTTTCCTCCCACAGTCCAAAAGATGTGCGGGTTAGGTTGATTGGCTATGATAAATTGAACCTTAGTGTTAGGGGGATTAAATACGTGGGGTTACGGGGATAGGGTGGGATATGTGTAAGGGTTACGGGGATCGGGTGGGATATGTGTCGGTGCAGGCTCGATGGGCCGAAATGGCCTCTATCTGCACTGTGGGGTTTCTGTGAAACCCCAACTCTGACACTCCAGTCTACAAAAGTATTTCCAAGCTCCAGCACCCTGCCCCAATCTTACCAATCTCACACATACCCTTCAGTGCTACCTAAACCTAGGACTTTTCTCTCTCCTCCATCACCGCACCCACCCTTCTACCACCTTCCAGTTCTACTTCATGTCACGTACCTACCTGCAACCTGTTACATTTTCCCTATCATCTTCCTCTTAATCCTTCAAAAAGATTTAAAAAAAGAAAGACTTGCATTTATATAGCACCTTTCACGACCACCGGACGTCTCAAAGCGCTTTACAGCCAATGAAGTACTTTTGAAGTGTAGTCACTGTTGTAATATGGGGGGGAAAAAAGCTTGTTATAAGCGATTAAAAAAAAAAATTAAATAACTAAAACCGCCTATAATAATCAAAACTACTTACATTTTTCATGTAGAACACCAAATAAAAATCCCAGAATTCCATTTAATAAAAATGATTGTCAATCACTAAGTCACTGCCACTCAGAACATTTCAATTTAGCAGACATCACAACCCTCTTTTATAAAACAAACATCCTCTGACTGACCCTGAGCAACGCCACCAGAGATCTGTGAAGAAACTGATAGAATCGTGTCTTTTCTGCTGCAATTTTAACCTTGCAGTTCAAATTACAGATGTAAAAGTAACTAAAATGCTCTCTATATACTTTTGATTTGAGTACAAAAATGTTTTCATTGCATTTTTTATTTTATTTCCCTTTCTAGAATAGACAGCTACTTCAGGACACCTGCCCATGTTATTCCCTTTGATCAAGCACTGTCTTTTCCATATCCAGCTATCTCTGGTTTGTGTAATGAATACCCTTCTCTCCAACAGACTAATAATTGGATTGGAGATTTTATCTTGGAGCTGGTGCCATAACAGAAGAAACAGGATTTGCTTTAGTTAATTTGCACTGATATTGCTGAGGTCATTTTGAGTTGCTGATTACTTTGCCCCTCACACAGATGTCGTGTGGTTTTATTTTTCACATCCATCAGTACAAGGGCTTTCTGTGGAAAATTTCCCAAGAATATTTATTTTTTATTTTTAATTCCCAAGAATAATTTTACTCCCAAGTGACACCATGTTTTTCACAATGAAAAGAAGGAAGTTCTTCAAGCACACCCAGGATAATGTTTAAAACAATATTTCTTGTATAAACACACTTTCACCTTCCTCTTCGTACTTACTGTATACAGAATTTATTTCTAAATAAAAACTGCTCGTGGCAAGTTGAGCTGAAAACGGACTGTTTACAGAAGCATCTCTGTTTATGGGTACCAGGCACACACAGCCTTTAGGCAAATGCAGGTGTTTACATTAATTTTCAAAGAAAGAAATGACCCCTGTCTACTTCAGTATAAAATCCAATAAAGTTGGATTGGCATGTTTTAAATAAAAGACATTTTGAAAAGTAAGTAACAGTAATTGACCTTCAGTGGGAACTGCAGGAATTGTTCTTCCCATTCTCTTGGCCATAACCATACAATTTATTCATATTTTCTCTGAAATGCACAAATTGAAAAGTGCATTATTGCTGATTGTTTGCACCTGACTCTTCTGCTGAATAAGGGAAAAGCAGAGGCAAAGATTGCTATTAGTTTGGAAACAAATGTAGAATGTAATTCAGCAGTGACATGCTTAAAGTGAAATGAATACATTTTTAATAAAATATTTGAAAAGGCAGTTTAGAGAAATGTTTGTCAGCAAGATCAATATCACTGCAGCAGTGTTGGCTTGCTGTAGGTTGTCATGTCATAAGAATTGTTTTACCCAATTTTCCTTCCCTATTTTGTATCTGGAAATAAATTCATAAAATGGCAGATTAATTAATTGCGATGTAGTCACAAAATCTGAAGTGGCCAAAGTTGCACCACAGAGTACCAGTATATGAGGTCTGTGCTGGAAATTCACCACATGACGGGCTCTCGGTTGTGGCCAACTTGTGGTGGCAACACCAATTTTCATGAGAGTTGAAAAATAAAGTTGATTCGTGGCAAGTTACGAAGCAATATATCCCAGGGATGTTGTGTATGATGTAGCAGAATTTTTTTTCAAAAGGAAATCATTTTTTTTTAAATGATGAATAAATCTCCGGATTTTTCAGAACATTTGGCAAATTGGGAATATCATTTGTCTTTGTCTAAGCTGAGTTTTGGAGGAATCTTTTATGCACAATCCAATATTTATCAACATACTTCTCTAGTTACACAACGTCTAACTGATTCATTAGTTTCTTACTATTCAAATACACTGTAAAACTAATTGGTTTCAGGCTACAAATATTTTGCATTGCAGAAGATAGTCATTTTTTTCCTGAATGTTACCATTTCAGTGAAATGTGTTAAGAACAAGCTAATTTAATATAATTGTCATTATAATTATAAAATTAAATGGCAGTGCCAGTTACTAATAGTGAATTTATTTTTTATTGGTAAAATAATCCATTTTGTTGTGTTTCCATTCATGATGTAATCTGTGAAAACATTTTTACTTTCTCTCATGCTCTAAATGACTTGCAACGTAAAATGGGTATTTATAGAATGCCTTTTGAAAGATTTGTTCCCAAAGCATATGCAGAGTACACTGCCATAAGGATTTGTTTAATACAGGATTCATGGTGACGTTTATTTTCTGTGAATTTATGGAGCCTTTGAATGGTATCTAACGCACACTCAGACAACCAAAGGCAAAACTATGACCTAGATTTGATGGCCAGCTCTGCAGAAATAGGTCAGCATTTTGCAGTTCCTCGATAATGTATTTTTGTACGATGCTTGAGAAACATGTTGATTTTCATGCTAAATTTATTACTTATGCACATTCTTCTGTAATTTGCATAGTCACAATCTATTTAAATTAGTATTTGAAACATTGGCACACAAGTAATGAGAGTACTAATGATACAAAACAACTTGCTGCTAGAATGTTATAGCAGTTGAGATTTGTTTGTGACTAGTTGGTGCTCCGTTCTGGTGAAGTTTCAATGTCCTGTAATTACATTCTGTGTACATAGAACTGATGGTGTCTTCCCTATGGGCTCTTGGGGGCAGGGGGGAAATAAATCACATTTTAATGAGATGTGCTTTGAAAATATTTGCATTTATTAGCATAAATCACTAATGGCAAAGCTACATTTTTGTATAATTACACTTTTAAAATGGTGTGCTTTTTGCTCAGTTTTATTTCAACAGTGTTGTCATTCAAATACAAGTTGCATAGGAATGAGCCTGTTCCAACTTGTAAATTTAACAATAGCACCGTACTTATGTCATCAAAATGTAGAATTTTATAATTTGACTCTCGTCCTGTTTGTAAAAGACTATATTGGGGCTGGTATTATGCAATGGGATATTAAGTAAATTTACCATTTGTCTGAAACTACTCTTTTTGCTATTCTGGTAAGGTCATTAACCTGTTTAAAATAATTGTTAATGTTTTTGCTAAAACTATGGAGCAAGGAATTTCAAACAATGTATTAAACATTCATACACTAGTAACCCACAGCATAATATTAGGACAATTGAGAGTAACCATCTTATTTTTGACATAACCTCAATGAGATTTTCTTTTTTAAAAAGGAAAATTAAGTCAAAGATGAGAATAACAATTCGACCTATCTAAGCTAGCCTCTCTGTTACACTCGAGTCACCCAGCCAAGCATCCAACTGTATTTTAAATGTTCTGTCTTTGACTCTATAATTTGACTGACTGTTCCAAACATTTATCACCTTTTGAGTAAACATTTGTTTCTAATCTGTTTTACATTTCATTAATTTAAACTTATGTCATCTTGTCCTACTCAGTTAACTTACTTTATTCTGGGTCCACCTTCTCTGCATCACGTAATAATTTGTATACACATTATATGGCAAATAAAAGGCCACCCTTATATGACACCAAATCTGTTAAACTCTCATACATATACAGTTTCAAAATTGTCTTTTTTGGGTGAAAACTTTGAACCAGAAGTATAGGACAATGGTTTTTGAGCAAAGGTTTATTGAAAAAGAAAATCATGTGATTCTAGGAGATCCAAGGTTATGTGATGGTATAAAATAAAAGAATTACTTCTAAATAAATTTTCACTCCATACAGAAGGTTTGGGGTATCAACTTGTTTGTGTAGAGCAAGCTCATTATAAGGAAATACATTTTTCCAAAAGTATTTTGACATCGGCAATTGTACAGCATTATGATGCCTGGGTTTGTCATTTTAGTTAGAGAAAGTAGTCTTGAACTATCAGTTTTGTTTTTTTTGTTCTTCTGTCTGTCATTGCTTCAAAGAGAATTTTGTGGTATTTGCAGGAATGCTGCAGAATGGAAAGAAGTTTGATTCTTCCAGAGACAGGAACAAGCCTTTCAAGTTCAAGATTGGCAGACAGGAAGTAATTAAAGGCTGGGAAGAAGGTGTAGCACAGGTATTTATTGCTTGGTTCTATACTTAAAGATTTATATTCTATCAGAAATATTTTTTAGACTGTTGTGTTATGGTAGCTGCAGCTTATAACTTTAATATACCTCTCTATAGGCTGTATAATAATAAAAATATTTTTCATGGGTTGTGTGAGATCAGTCAAACTCTACATGGTATCAGCTATGATTATGTATATTTCTAGCACATTAAATAATAGCTTTAACCATGAACATCCAATTTAAAGGAGCAGTAAAATCAAATGTGAAGTTTGGATAAAAGGGTTGGTTGGTTACAATGACTGTGTGGGCAGAAGGCTCACGAATCAAAGGGCCTTTCCGAGAGGCCAGCACAGTTAAAAGTGCAGTCTGATCTAGTATTTTCAAAGAGGATGATGAAAGTGCATTGAAATGGTAGATGCAGTTTGCTGTGGGTCAACGGAGCTTTGACAGCAGGGAATAACCAACTAAAAAATTAAACGTCAGTGTCTATCTTTAGGTTGGAGGAATCAGTTTTTCAATTTGTGACTTATATTTTATCATTATGTAAACAAATAGAAGGAAAACATTGTTTTAAATGAATGGAAACTAATGAATACAAATATAATCAATGTGAATTGTATTTCAATAACAGATGAGTTTGGGGCAAAGGGCAAAACTGACCTGTACCCCTGACATGGCATACGGTGCAACAGGCCATCCCGGAGTCATCCCAGGAAATGCCACCCTTATCTTTGATGTAGAGCTGCTGAAGTTGGAGTGAAGACGACCTTAATTGATATTAGTTGCAAGGTACAGAAGCTTGCTTAAGACCACTACAGGTTTTTGTAGAAAAAATTGTCTTTTGAGAGGATTGAACTGAAACTTTAAGGAATTATAACCTTAATCCATGTGTCACAATACTTTAAAATATGCCACGGCAGCAGCCTGAGCGGAGAGGATCAGGGTTACAAAGCACACATTTAGGACAAGCACCAGGAGGTACTTACACAGAGGCTGATAACAGCTGCAATGGCTTGCTAGGAAAAATGCTTGAGGCCAGGACATTGGATTAATTTAAGAAGTGGCTTGATTTTTTAATTCAAAGACAAGAGGGGTTGGTACTTTGGAAGGATTAGGTCAAGTGGGCTGAAGGGCCAACTTCATCTGAACCTATCTTGTGAACCAAGATAATTTGAGGTTGGGATTAATCTCATGACCCTCTGGACTGGAAGCTTGACACTTCCATTAGAGCTACTGGTGGATCCAAAATGCTGAAGGTCCCCTATTTTTCTTTATTCCCCATCTTGAATAACAGCTACAAGGGATAGAATACTTCACATAAGTGCAATTCTATGATATCCTTTCTGTGGTAAATAAATGCATTATTACATTACTGAATTTCTACAAAAATTAGTGCGTGATTAGGACATTTGGAAGAGGATCTTGACTGTGAGCAAACTTTAATTGTAGTAATACAGAACCAGTGCCTGCAAACTTCACTATGATAAGTGCAAAAAAACAAAATTTTTTTGTACATATGCAGTGGTACATGCCTATTGGTTTGGTAAAAGTATGTTGGTACAAATTTTTACTTGCTCTTTAAACAGCCAATAATCATGAATTAATAAAAGAAATGAGTAAAGTAGTAACGAATTCATACTTTGCTCTTTCACATCAATTTCCCAATAAATTCAATCCAAGTTGGCTGTGGACCAATTGAGCATATTCGGTGAAATTAAGAACCTCAAATTAATGAGGAATTTAATACTAGTCTGTAGTTCATCCCTGTAATCTGTTACTTTAATTAATATCTACATCCCTTCCCCTGTCCACTTTCATTGTGCACCATAGTGAGATAATAGTCATTACTGGCCTACTCTCCCATACAATCATGGGGTGTGTGGCTTCATTAGCATAAGAGAACAGTTGACCTATTTCATTGCAGATTCAGAATTTACAGGAATGCTTTTTTTTTTTAATTGCAAGTTAAGAACATAAGAAATAGGAGCAGGAGTAGGTCATTTGGCGCCTTGAGCCTGCTCCGCCATTCAGTATGATCATGGCTGATCTTCGACCTCAACTCCACTTTCCTGCACTATCCCCATACCCTTGATTCCATTAGTTCTGACTAATAGTACATAGTTAAACTCCCTGATTTTCAGCTGAAAGTGCACAGGCACGAGATAGCATGCTTTGTTGACTACTCCATCTTGATTGCTCAATTAACCATTGTTTACCAGTAAGATTATAGTCATTTTGCTTTGAATAAAACATTGGTATCCTGATGATAGAAAACTTGTAAAAATAAATGAACAAGAGTTCATTGACTTGTATTTAAATTGTAATTTTATTTTTCTCTTTTTAAAGGGATGGCATAGGGAGTCCTGGGTTTCAATACTGTGGAATAGATCTTCAGTGGCTCTCAGAAGCCAGTTAGAAGAGCTTTTGTGATATTGATTAAAAAGACCCAATCCTACCTAACTACCTACATCCTGTTTGTTTTGCTCTTGATACTTGGAAATGTTAGTTTTGACTGCCAGTGTTGTTGATTTGTAGATCCTGTGCTTATGGGATTCATATTTCATTTTTTTGGTTTCTGGTCTGTTTAATTGCATGCACTATTTAATGAATTTAAATAATTTCTCATTATTTGATAACGTTGACCTGACTGGGGTCTAACCTAATTTTTGAATAACAAAGACCTTAAGAAAGGCATACAAAGATTTTATGGAATTAAAATAAATGGGCATTCATAAGAAACTACAGGACCTGTGTTGCCAGTCTTACACTGAAGCAAGAACTGATGTAAAACCTAATTGCTTGTTTAAATAAAAAAAACTTTATGTTCACCTTAAAAATATAGTCCCAGCTAATTGTATGGTTTTCTTTTTCATCTGTTGGGACAATTATCGTTATTGTTGATTTTAATCTTAAATTTTGGCAACACCCCATGAGCCATAAGCTTTGTAATGCAACGTGTACAGACAAATCTAGAACAAAGCAGAAAAATGTAGCATTGCAAACTGATTTTACAAAACAACTGGGTAGCTTAAGTAGTTAAGTACATGATTATCAACCAGAAGTTGGTAAGTTTAAATGTCAGGGCAACATGCTACACAGATTCTGTGCTTTAGTCAAATTGAGTGTTGTGTGTTCTCATTTAGGCTGTTGAATGGAATGCCATGTAATAGTGATATCACACAATGACGAGTCTGAAATGCAGACAAAATGACTTGCTCTACTTCGTATCAACAAATTTTAAAATATGACCTGCTCGCCTTGAATCTTGTCTCTGGAAAGCAGAGCCTCAACCATTTCACTTTCCTGACCTAAGGAAGTTGCATGGAAACAAGTACCACATTGAAAGGAGGAGAGGATTACGAAAACTGGAGAAACAAATGTACATTTAAAGTAGCTTGTTTCACTTTGCAGTTTTTCTTTTTTTTTTTTAAATGTTAATACAGATGAGCAATTGTTGGATTATACTTAACATTTCAAAGCATGAAAATTATGAAAACTTTGAAAATGACTTGCAATTTCATCAGTTTGGATGTTTGCAAAATGTGTTTATAATGAACAATTAAAAAAAAAAAAAAGTATTTATATACATACATTATCAAATGACATCTCAAAACTTTTGATGACATGGATATAATCAAATGGATCTTTTAAAGAAACAATTTTATTAACATTGAGTTATTGACTTTGGATGTTAATATGTGGGCAAATAAAACTTAATAGGAATTCCCATTATGATGAAAGCAGAGCTTTTTGGTCTTGTCAAATAAGAACAAACTTTGACTTATTTAGCAGCTTATCACTTCCTCGGGATATCCCAAAGCCCTTTGTAACCAATTATTTACTTTTGAAGTATGTCACTGTTGCAATGTAGGCAAATGCAGCAGCCAAGTTGCACATAGCAAGATCTCAAACAGCAAATTAAATTAATCTGTTTTTGGTAATGTTGGTCAGGAAACCCTCCATGCTCTTGGAATGCTCCTATGGGAATTTGTCTTAAACATCTATCGAAACATACAGACAAGCAACATCTCATCCGAAAGACAGCACTCTGATAATGCAGTACTTAATACTGCACTGAAGTGTCGGCCTAGATTATATGTTCAACTGTTGGTGTTTGGGTTGAGCCCACAACCTTCTAACTGAGGCGAGAGTATCGCCTGAGCCGAACTGACACTTTGATCAGTTGGTCGCACTTTCCTTAAGACACTTAAGGATTTTTAAGATAAATGTGATTTTATAATTGGTTCTAGCTAGCCTGATCTGAAACAGAGTCCCTTTTTCTCTCGGGGGAATAGAAAATGCAGAAAACTGAACTGACATCCCTTTTTGGACTTCAAGAAAGATTCTGTGCATGGAGTTGACTTTGCTATGGTTTATTTCAACAAGCCAGGTTGATTGCATTCTGGCTATATGACAGATCAGAAAATTGACCTCCATGCTAATCAAATTATACATAGTTAAAGCATTAATGGATATGTGAGGCCTATTCAAGGTGTGAATATCTGCCTATCAATAATTCTATGCATTAACTTAATTGACTGGAAATTCTTTATTCACAAGCTTCCGGACTGGAATAAATGCTGGCGATTTCTTTTGTTTCTGGTGTTAATTTGGTCTAATGGAATGCTGGGCTCTGTGTTGGCAGAGTTTTTATAATATTACATAATAAAGGTCTTTGCTTCACCCATAAAACAAATACATTCTAGTAAAGGTATATTAATCCTTTATGGACTGATTTTATCTTTGTTTCCTAAGCATTTGTGCCATCAGTAACTTGTGTATCCTATTGCTTCTGTGCGTCATCTTATAACTAAATCTGACACCTAGTTTTAGCCTGAATGTAGTGGTCCGACAGTGTGATATGTAACACTTTTCAGAGTGGAAGGAGAAGATGGTGAGTATTCTGTGGTGCATTTTTCAGTAGTGAAGCGGTAATTGTTAGTCCTTGGTTCGCGCTCTCACTCCTGGTACATAGAAGGGCACAGGTCCTATTTCATAAGAGAATCTGTCTCTGATTTTTCAACCTAAACTTTAAATTGCTATCCATCAACAATATGTACCAAATTTGCCAATATTTAACTCCTGAGTCTAGCGCTTGATCATTTAATTCCCAAATAAGTGTAGTTTATTAATGGCCCTTGGCATAATGTGTAGCTGTTCCTAAATTATAATATACTTGTGTGTGTGTATATAGCACTGCTCATGTAAAAGAACACTTGAGTTGCCTTTAAGTGGATGATGTACATGCCAAGCAGGAAGTAAATTAATTTGGGGGAGGAGGGAGGGAATGGGTCAGGAGACCAGATAGAGGGGCTGGAAATAAACCTATTTAATGTTGTAAGACTGGGCAGATGTTCCTCTTGTTATGCCTGGCTGTAATAGATTGCTTGGATGCAGCGCAGAGGAAAATCTGGTGAGATGGATCTCAAGCTGGGAATGGAGCCTGTGTGATTACATCCATTTAAATTAATAGATGAAAATTTGGGTAGATTGCATTACAGGTATGCATTTCTCCTTCGCCCTCTCCCCCCAACCCCCCCCGCCCGATTTTTCTTCTACGCATTGTGTCCAGTCAATCCAATTCGCCCAAGCTTGGTAAAAGGAGAATCAAGTGTAAAGCATCCAGTATCCTTGGTGCAACTACTAAAATAATATTCTGCTGAAGCTTAATGGGGTAAATTTCCATCTGGAGGTAATTTTGAATGGTGACATTCAGCCCAGGCATTAGGTTATGTTTGGGTACTATTTCCAGCTGTTTACAAAGTCTGATTTGGTTAGTAAATCTTTTATGCCAGTGGTGTAAAAGCAACAGTTGAGACAATTTTTTTTGTGGGGTTGGGGAAGGAGAGCGGCAGATCAGATTTATTTAAGTCGCACTGCAAATTATTATAGCATATTCAGGCGGAGTTGTGAAGTCCGTATAATGGAAGTCTATTTATTATACTTACCAGCTGATCTTCTCTGGCACTGTTCAGGGGCAGTCTTGGATTTAGAGCATAGTTGTAATATTTAGCCTTTGTTTAAGGCTGCTGCTCGGGTACTCTCTATAGGGATGCTTTCTAAATAGATCGTGGGATCAGTTGGAGGCTAATTATTGTTGGACATTTCTCTGGAGTGGCAACTGCTTCACTTCTCTCCTGGTTATCTCAAAGTCACAAACACAACAGGAAATAACAATCTTTTTTTGTATTTTTTAAGATTGTTCAGTTGTGATTTATTGATGTTTTATACCAAGTGTGACGGATGCTCTCAACTTTAAAAACTGTGTAAACTAGTGTGTTATTTGTGTATGTATTTTTGGTATAATGTCTAGCACATACGTTGTTCAATCTCACATTGCCATTATTCCTTTGTTTATACCAATTTCTTACAGCTGACTGGATCAGATTTCATAATCATAAAGCATCTACAACTCAGCCTAGGGAATGTACAAATCAAAAGCACAAAGTGAGCAGCAAAAATACCACCGAGGAACAAGTCAGGAGCAGAAAATAGTTCACTTTATAAAAAAAAAAGTTCCTAGAGATGTAGTTCACTCCATAAATTTTGTGAAGTTGGTTTCAGCTTCCATCAAATGGTAAAGGGATTCAATAGGGTAGAAACAAGGAAACTATTTCCTCTGGTGGGGGAATCCAGAACAAGAGGGCATAGTCTTAAAATTAGATCTAGGTCGTTTAGGAGTAAAATCGAGAAGCACTTTTTCCACACCAAGGGTAGCAGAAATCTGGAACTCCCCACCCCCCCCCCCCCGCCAAGGTGCTGGATGCTGGTTTAAATGAGATTTTCAAGACGACAGGTCAAGTAGATTTCTGTAGGGTAAGGATATCCAAGTGATGTGGAATGAAAGTGGGTAATTGGAGTCGAGGTACGGATCATCCATGATCTAATTGAATGGCGGAACAGGCTCAAGGGGTTGAAAGGTTTACTTGTGTTCGCATGTCCCATCTGGAATATTTTTCCTTCAGATGAAAATTTACTGGTAAAAGTAACACAAAACATCCAATTCTGAATAAAATGCTTATTCTTGCTCAGGGTTCCCTGTATGTTATTGTAGATAACTGGAAGACTCTTTTCTCCGAGACCTACTCTGGGTAGCCTGAGTCTCAACTTGGAGTTCTTAACGGGAGCTTGGATTACTATCTTGAGTTTTTCTAACCATTTTTTTCTTCTGCAAATGTCTTGGTTGCCTGAAGTCCATTGTAATCATAGCAAGATTCTCCCCTCTTCATTTTGGCATTGGAATGCAGATCAAGGTTATGTTCCATAATGAACACCAAATATTGGAGGGAGGCATTATATCACAGACCAGGATTTTGTTTCTCATAATTGGCATCTGCCAAGGCTTGTTTATAAGCCCTGACCCCTTGTTCCCTCCCCTGTCCAGCAATGGACTTCAGTGAGGTAAACCATTAATTTTTGGACATCATCTGAGAAAATTGATGTAAACTGTTACATAAAAGGGTTTGTTTTCATTTGTGCAATTTATGCCAATGTGTTTATATACTGTTCTAGGGACACATTCTTCCTACTCATCCAGTCACACTCCTCATTCTCACCTAGGAATGTAACTTGTGGTTTGCTTTTTACTCGATGTGCAAATCTGGGTTACTAAACCTTATCAGCAATTGAACACTATCACTTTGTCCTCAGCCCCTACATCTCCTATTTCCTAATTTTATGTTCTTGCATCATTTTACTGGAGTAAAGAACAGTGAGGCCACATAACTGATGCAACTGGAGAGGATCAAGAATGACTCTGATCAGATTGAATTTGACCAGGCTACGAAGGTTTGCTGTTCCCCCGCTTCAAACACTTCCTGGCTCGCTTGCCCATCCACCATGAATGATTCTTGCCTGTCCCAAGTACTTACTGATCCACTTACTCATTTAGCCCAATCTAACTCTCTAACCTCCTCCAGCCCTACAAGCCTTCCTGGTCTCGCCACTCCTCCAATTCTGGCCTCTTCTGCATCCCCAATTTTAATCATTCCTCCATTAGTGGCAATGCTTTCAACTGCCTTGGCTCTAAGCTCTGGAATGCCTTCCCTTAGGAATCTATCTGCCTTTCTACCTCTTTCACCTTTTAAGATGCTCCTTAAAACCTACCTCTTTGACCAAGTTTTGGTCACCTGTCCTGATGGCTCCTTCTGTGGCCCAGTGTCATAGAAACATAGAAGATAGGAGTAGGCTATTCGGCCCTTCGAGCCTGCTCTGCCATTCAATGAGATCATGGCTGATCATCCAAATTCAGTACCCTGTCCCTGCCTTCTCCCCATATCCCTTGATCCCTTTAGCCTTAAGAAATATATCCAACTCTTTCTTGAATATATTTAGTGAACTGGCCTCCACCGCCCTCTGTGGCAGAGAATTCCACAGGTTCACCACTCTCTGGGTGAAGAAATTCCTCCTCATTTCAGTCCTAAATGGCTTACCCCTTATCCTTAGACTATGACCCCTGGTTCTGGACTCCCCGGCCATCAGAAACATCCTTCCTGCATCTAGTCTGTCCAGGCCTGACAGAATTTTATAGGTTTCGATGGGATCCCCTCTCAATCTTCTAAACTCCAGTGAGTATAAGCCCAATCGACACAATCTCTCCTCATACGTCATTCCTGCCATCCCAGGTATCAGCCTGGTGAATCTTCGCTGCACTCCTTCCATGGCAAGAATGTCCTTCCTCAGGTAAGGCGATCAAAAATGCACACAATACTCAAGGTGCGGTCTCACCAAGGCCATGTACAACTGTATCCATGGTGTGGAGATGCCGGAGTTGGACTGGGGTGGACAAATGTAAAAAGTCACACAACACCAGGTTATAGTCCAACAGCTTTATTTGAAATCACAAGCTTTCGGAGCGCTGCTCCTTCTTCAGGTGAAGTGGAGAAATGCATAAAGACACAGCTTATATAGTCAGAGAATCATGTCAGATGTTTACAGGTAACCTTTCCAACTGCCATTAATCACACCTCGGCAGAGAGATAATCACAGCAGTCAAAGGTGTGAATGGTGTCCAAACAGGTCAGTCAGGGAAACATTACATCAAAGAACAATGAGGTGGGGTCACAAGGGGTCAAATATTGCAGATGCTGGGGTCTGTATGAAAAACAAAAAAACAGACAAAAAACTTTTTTTTTTTTTTTTTTGGCTGGAAATCACAGCAGGTCTCATCTCTGTTGAGGCCGTCCTCATGGGTGCGGAACTTGGCTATCAGTTTCTGCTCGACGATTTTGCGTTGTCGTGTGTCTCGAAGGCCACCTTGGAGAATGCTTACCCGAAGATCGGAGGCTGAATGTCCTTGACTGCTGAAGTGACACGCTTCGAGACACACGACAACGCAAAATCGTCGAGCAGAAACTGATAGCCAAGTTCCGCACCCATGAGGACGGCCTCAACAGAGATCTTGGGTTCATGTCACGCTACATGTAACCCCACCTGATGCAGGGTCATCCAGACTCGAGTCGACATTGGCTTGTTCTCTCTACACGGATGCGGCCGGACCTGCTGTGATTTCCAGCCAAAAAAAAAATAAATTTTTTTTGTTTTTCATACAGACCCCAGCATCTGCAATATTTGACCCCTTGTGACCCCACCTCATTGTTCTTTGATGTAATGTTTCCCTGACTGATCTGTTTGGACACCATTCACACCTTTGACTGCTGTGATTATCTCTCTGCCGAGGTGTGATTAATGGCAGTTGGAAAGGTTACCTGTAAACATCTGACATGATTCTCTGACTATATAAGCTGTGTCTTTATGCATTTCTCCACTTCACCTGAAGAAGGAGCAGCGCTCCGAAAGCTTGTGATTTCAAATAAAGCTGTTGGACTATAACCTGGTGTTGTGTGACTTTTTACAACTGTAGCCAGACATCCTTGTTCCTGTACTCCAACCCTCTTGCTACGAAGGCCAACATACCATTTGCCGCCTTAACCGCCTGCTGCACCTGCATGCTTACCTTCAGCGACTGGTGCACAAGGACACCCAGGTCTCTCTGCACTTCCCCTTCTCCCAATCTATTGCCATTCAAATAATCTGCCTTCCTGTTTTTGCCACCAAAGTGGATAACCTCACATTTATCCACATTATAGTGCATTTGCCATGTTTCTACCCAGTCACCCAACCTGTCCAAATCGTACTGGAGTTTCATGACATCCTCCTCACAGCATACCCTCCCACCCAGCTTTGTGTCATCTGCAAATTTGGAGATATTACATCCAATTTCCTCATCCAGATCATTAATATATATTGTGAACAGCTGGGGTCCTAGGACCGATCCTTGCGGTACCCCACTAGTCACTGCCTGCCACTCGGAAAAAGACCGGTTTATTCCAACTCTTTGCTTTCTGTCCGCCAACCATTTCTCTATCCAAGTCAATACCTTGCCCCCAATCCCATGTGCCTTAATTTTGCACGCTAATCTCTTATGCGGGACCTTATCGAAAGCCTTCTGAAAGTCCAAATACACCACATCCACTGGTTCTCCCTTATCTATTTTACCAGTTACATCCTCAAAAAATTCCAGTAGATTAGTCAAGCATGATTCACCATGTTGACTTTGTCCGATCCTGTCACTGCTTTCCAAGTGCTCTGCTATTACATCTTTTATAATGGACTCTAGCATTTTCCCTTTTCTCTACCACCTTTTTTGAATAGCGGGGTAACATTAGCTACCCTCCAATCCGTGGGTACTGTTCCAGAGTCTATCGAGTTCTGGAAGATGACCAGCAATGCATCTACTATTTCTAGGGCCACTTCCTTACGTACCCTGGGATGTAGACCATCAGGTCCTGGGGATTTATCGGCCTTCAGTTCCATCAATTTTCCTAACACCATTTCCCTACAAATACTGATTTCTTTCAGTTCCACCCTTTCATCAGACCCTATGTTCCCCGGCATCTCTGGGAGGTTATTTGTGTCCTCCTTTGTGAAGACGGAACCAAAATATGTATTTAGTTGATCCCCCATTTCTTTGTTCCCCATTATAAATCCCCCTGATTCTGACTGCAAGGGACCTACGTTTGACTTCACCAATCTTTTTCTCTTCACATATCTATAAAAGCTTTTACAGTCAGTTTTTATGTTCCCTGCAAGCTTACTCTCATATTCTATTTTCCCTTTCTTAATTAATCCCTTTGTCCTCCTTTGTTGAATCCTAAACTGCTCCCAATCCTCAGGATTATTGCTTTTTCTGGCCAATTTATATGTCCTCTCCTTGGATCTTATGCTTTCCCTAATTTCCCTTGTTAGCCACGGTTGAGTTACCTTTTTTGTTTTATTTTTATGCCAAACTGGGATGAGCAAATTCTGTAGCTCGTCCATTCGGTCTTTGAATGTTTGCCATTGCCTATCCACCGTCAACCCTTTGAGTGCCATTCCCCAATCAATCCTACCCAACTCGCTCCTCAGACCATCGTAGTTTCCTTTATTTAAATTGAGGACCCTAGTCTCTGAGTCAACTACTTCATTCTCCATCTTAATGAAGAATTCGATCATATTATGATCGCTCTGACCCAAGGGGCCTTGTACAAGAAGATTGCTAATTAATCCTTTCTCGTTACATAATACCCAGTCTAAGATGGCCTGATCTCTGGTTGGTTCCCCGCCATATTGGTCCAGGAAACCATCTCGTAAACACTCCAGGAATTCCTCCTCCGTAGTATTGTTACTAATTTGGTTGGCCCAATCTATATGTAGATTAAAGTCACCCATGATGACTGCTGTGCCCTTATTGCACGCTTCTTTAATTTCCCTTTTAATGCCATCCCCAACCTCCGCCTTACTGTTTGGAGGTCTATATACCACTCCCACTAACATTTTTTCCCCCTTAGTATTTCTCAATTCTACCCATACAGATTCCACATCATCAGAGCTAATATCCTTCATTACAATTTTGTTAATCCCTTCTTTAACCAGTAATGCTACCCCACCTCCCTTTCCTTTTTGCCTATCTTTCCTGAATATCGAATACCCCTGGATGTTGAGTTCCCAGTCTTGGCCATCCTTGAGCCACGTTTCCGTAATCCCAACCAAATCTTATTCGCTTACCTCTATTTGCGCAGCCAATTCATCCACCTTATTACAAATGCTCCTCGCATTAAGACACAAAGCCTTCAGGCTTGTTTTTTTAATGCTGTTAGACCTATTAGAATTATTATTTACTGTGGCCACGTTTGATTTAAACCGTTGATTTCTCTGACTGCCACTTTTGTTTTTCTCCTTCCTATCTTTTGCTTTTATCCTTGTTTCCCTTTCCTCTGTCTCCCTGCTCAGGTTCCCAACCCCCTGCCATTTTAGTTTAAACCTTCCCCCACAGCACTAGCAAACACTCCCCCTAGGACAGCGGTTCCAGCCCTGCCCAGGTGCAAACCGTCCGGTTTGAACTGGTCCCACCTCTCCCAGAACCGGTTCCAATGTCCCAGGAACTTGAATCCCTCCCCCTTGCACCATTCCTCTAGCCACGTATTCACAGAATCACAGAATCCCCACAGTGCAGATAGAGGCCATTTCGGCCCATCGAGCCTGCACCGACACATATCCCACCCTATCCCCGTAACCCCACGCATTTAATCCCCTAACACTAAGGGTCAATTTATCATAGGAAACCGGAGCACCCGGAGAAAACCCACGCAGACACAGGGAGAATGTGCAAACTCCACACAGACAGTCGCCCGAGGCCAGATTTGAACCCGGGTCCCTGGCGCTGTGAGGCAACAGTGCTAACCACTATGCCACCGTGCCAGTATTCATCTGAAGTATCCTTCTATTTCTACTCTGACTAGCACGTGGCACTGGTAGCAATCCTGAGATTACTACCTTTGAGGTCCTGTTTTTTAATTTATGTCCTAACTCCCTATATTCCGCTTTTAGGACCTCATCCCGCTTTTTACCTCTATCGTTGGTGCCTATATGCACCACGATGACTGGCTGTTCACCCTCCCCTTCCAAGATGTTCTGCAGCCGCTCTGAGACATCCTTGACCCTTGCACCAGGGAGGCAACACACCATCCTTGAGTCTCATTTGCGGCCGCAGAAACGCCTGTCTATTCCCCTTACAATTGAATCCCCTATTACTGTAGCTCTACCCCTCTTTTTCCTCCCATTCTGTGCAGCAGAGCCACCCCTGGTGCCAGGAAGTTGGCTGCTGCTGCCTTCCTCTGATAAGCCATCCCCCCCAGCAGTACCCAAAGTGGTGTATCTGTTGGAGAGGGGGATGTCCACAGGGGACCCCTGCACTACCTGCCTGCGCCTAGTACTCTGCCTGTTGGTCACCCGTTCCCTTTCTTCCTGTCCAACCTCTACCTGCGGTGTGTCCAACTCCGTAAATGTGCTATTCACAATGTCCTGAGCATCGTGAACGCTCCAGTATGCATCCAATCGCAGCTCCAGTGCCGCAATGCGGTCTGTCAGTAGCTGCAGCTGGATGCACTTCCTACACATGATGTTGTCAGGGACACAGGAAGTGTCCCTGAGTTCCCACATATTGCAGGAGGAGCATATCACGGGGCCCGGCTGTCCTGCCATGACTTACCCTTTAATTAATTGGATTTAACTTAAATTAATCAATCCCACTATTACACTACAGTTAATTGGTTTACCAACAGTCCCCGCTACGCCAGAGAGACCTTAGAAACTATAAACCAGAGTTAAAGTTTAAAAAAAAGAGAAATACTCACCAACCAATCACTTACCTGCTTCCTGGTGACGTCACACTTTGATTACTTTTTGTTGCCTAATCCATCTGCCAATTTTGTTGCATTGCTATTCCCCAGAGCAGTGTCAACAATGTTTTTATTGCTTTTGTTAAGCACCTTGGGACGTTTTGCTATGTTAAATGCGCTCTATAAATGTAAGTTGTTGAAGTGCTTCCTGGACTGCCCACTCCAAGGATTCCTTGGGTTCACCTGCCCCCTCAGACTGATTGGTTCTTGGTCCACGTGCCCGCCCAGCCCAAATGATACATGGCTTACCTCACAGTTTATCTTCTTCCTGATTCATTAAATCATGACAAAGTAGAACTAGAATTGAAAGAGAAAGAAGGGGAGAGAGACTTTCTTGCAGACTTAGCAGTACCAGTATCCTTAGAGGGGCACAAAAGGCTGACATTTTTTGGTGGGACTTGGCCCAAAAAAATATTTGAGAAGTACTGAATTAGATGGATTTATTTCTGTAGTCTAGAGTGAATATGTCCTGAGTGAGCCAGGGTTGAAGGCAGCTTTAAAATATAAAAACCAAAACAATTTGCTCTGCAGTATCAGGATTTTGCAACGGGAAATGTAATGGTGCTGACTTCTCTCCAACACCTCTGACCAATTCTCTCAGCCTTTTCACCATGTCTTGCCTGTTGCCTAACCCTTCTGCCAATTTTGTTGCATTGCCATTCCCCAGAGCCCCCAAAAGTACTGCTAAATGCTAGTTAGCCCCAAATCCTACAATCGTATTGCATGTTCTTGGACCCCAGTGCTGCCATAAGTCATTTCTAATGATACTGTATGCCCCTTCCACTACTTCCTATGCTATGGCCCCTACCAGCCACCCCTTCTGATGCTCCAGTCCCAACATATTCCTGCTGCAGTCTCTAGTCTCACTTGGCCTGACCCTCAACCCCATTTTCCCTCTCAATTGCCTATGTTCATCTCGTCACATCCCCACCGCCAACCTAGCATATATTGCTTGCCATCTCCATGTGTACCTTAGACTGGAGAGGAGGAGAGATTTTCAGAAAATTGAACCAAATAATGAAAAGAGTGGGAGTGATACAGCTACCACAATTAGAAAAGTCCATGACAGCTAAGGGACAGAGATGTGGAAGACAAATACTTTGAAACAAGAATTAGAGTGGGAAAGAAGCAGTGAAGCAGTTGTGGGGCAATGCTATGAAAAATCAACTGTAGTATAATGTAAATTTTCCAATTGGGCATTACAGTTAGGTGGTGCATTATTAGTTGATACTCCCTGATTTTGCAAAATCAGCTTTGTTTACATAGTGTAGATGAAATCGGAGCCTGCCTGGCAGTCACAGAGGATGGGGCTTGCCTGGTATTTGGAGACTGGGGCCTGTGTGGTCCTAGAGTATGCTATTCCTAGAATCCCTATGGAAAGGCCCTGAAGAAAATTGTGACTGGCTGCATTCTAGGGTAATATCAATGCATCTTCTGGTTTCACATCACTGATGAGCCCAAGTGCTCTAACAATGGTGAACAAAACCAATTGCATTATATTGAGGATGTTTTATTCTAAGACTGCACAATGCCATGGATATTGTGGCCTGCTTAAACAAAACCAAATCCTCCTGCGCAAGAGGCGGGAATGTCAAAGGGGCTGTTGAAAGGCCAGTGTCTGCCTCATATGTTTGAAATGTCTCCTGGTCTGCTATTGGAGACCACCCTACATTATTTGCAGTGACTCAGTGAAAACCTTGTGGAAGATCAAGTAATGGGTACTGTGTCTTTCTGCTGATTGGCAACACACTATGGACATCACTCCCTGGCTAGCAATTGCTCAATGGATGTAGCTGACTCTCCCTCCTATGCAGGAAATATATTTTACACTTATTATAGACTGCTGAGACTCTTGGGTTGATATTTCTGTATCAGAGATGAACTAGAATAGGTTCATAATTGTTTTCTCTAGTTGCAATTTTTTTTAGGGAGGGCAGAATAAATCACCTTGGTGTGCTTTGGACTGTTGAGCATTGAAGCTGATGTATCATGTCCTTTTTGAGATTGTTGCCTGTTGTCTCCAAATCTACAGCCTTCATCAAATTTTAGGAATGTTATCCTTTCAAAATCATGACCCATCCATGATGTTGTCCCTGTGGAGTAGTTAGGATTAACTGTCAAAGAAAGTGACTGTACTTTGAACTGTTCAAAATAAACAATTCAAATTCTGCAAAATGCCAGTGTGTCTGACTCCATTCCATTTCATGCCCTTACTGCTTCTGCTATAATTGGGATGGACCATGTCATGATTAGCATGTGGAGTAAACTACTTGCCAGTAGGTTAAAATGCAATGTTTCTGCTTCGGTGATGAGTGAAATGCCATAATGCCTGCAAATTGGAATATTACCACAAAGACCTCATCCTAGAATATTATTCTTGGCAAAATTGAAGCCCATGGGAATAAAGGGGCAGTGGCAGCATAGATACAAAATTAGATGCGAGACAGAAAGCAGAGAGTAGTAGCGATCTGTTGTTTTTCAGACTGGGGGAATGGGGGGGGTGGGGGAAGTATACAGTGGTGTTCCCTGTTATTGATATACATTAATGATCTGGACTTGGGTATAGGGGGCATAATTTCAAAGTTTCCAGATGACACAAAGCTTGAAAATGTAGTAAACAGTGAGTAGGAAAGTAATTAGGCCTCAGCTAGAGTACTGCGTGCAATTCTGGTCACCACATTACAGGAAAGATGTGATTGCACTAGAGAGGGTACAGAGGAGATTTACAAGGATGTTGCTGGGAGTAGAGAATCTTAGCTATGAGGAATGACTGGATAGGCTGGGTCTGTTTTCCTTGGAACAGAGGAGGCTGAGGGGAGACCTTATTGAGGTGTATAAAATTATGAGGGGAATCGATAAAGTGGATAGAAAGGACCTATTTTCCTTAGCAGAGGGGTCAAAAACCAAGGGGCACAGATTTAAAGTAATTGGGGGAAGGTTTAGAGGGGATTTGAGAGGAAATTTCTTCACCCAGATGGTTGAGAGAGTCTGGAACTCACTGCCTGAAAGGGTGGTAGAGGCAGGAACCCTAACCACATTTAAAAAGTACTTAGATGTGCACTTGGGATGCTCTAACCTGCAGGGCTATGGACCAAGAGCTGGGAAGTGGGATTGGGCTGGATAGCTCTTTGTTGGCCGGCACGGACACGATAGGCTGAAATAGCCTCCTTCTGTGCTGTAACTTTCTATGATTCTATAAGACTTCAGGAAGACATAGACCAGTGAAAGGGACAGACACATTTCAGATTAAATTTAATGCAGAGAAGTGGTGCATTTTGGAAGAAAAAAAGACGAGAGGCAGTATAAACTATCTGAGAGCTGGAGGTGCAGGGAAAGTTGGGAGCTTACGGGGGTGGGGGGGGTGCGGTTGGGAGCTCATGGAGGGGAGGCCTCGTGTGGGGTCTCCGATCGCGGGGGGTGGTTTATGCAGGGATGCTGGATCCAGGGGGTAAGTGTTAAGGCACTTATCTCCTGGATCCAGCAGTCACAATTCACAATTCACAATTCAAATCGCTTTATTGGCATGATAAGTTACATCTTATGTTGCCAAAGCATCAAAATACATTTATGGTTTAGCACATAAACGCAGTTCTATTCATACAGTGTATAAACAGGTATACCCCTGAGTGTATAAATATACATTCGCATTGTTTATATATATTCTTTTCTTAGTTTACTGGTTGTCCCTCTGTTCATGGCAAGCTGTAACATAGTGTGCCGCCAGTGTTACACAGCTTCTCTCCTCTCCCAGTAGGAATGGGAGTTTTTGGTTGTCATTCAGATTTCTGAAATCAGGGCATATTTGTGAGAAATTTTGGTAGAAATTCTCCCTGATGCCCTGATATTTTCCGCAGGCTGTGAGGAAGTGCATCTCTGTCTCCACTACTCCCTGACTGCAGTGAGAGCATATCCTGTCTTCTCTTGGTAGCCTGGTCTGCCTGTGTCTGCCTTTTTCAATCACTAGGCTATGTTCGCTAAGTCTGTACCTTGTCAAGGTTCTTCTCAGTTTGTTATCCTTTACCATGGTCAGGTAATCAGCTATGTTGTATTGTCTGTTTAGGGCCAAGTAGCAATTGAGTTTGCTTTGGGTTTTTGTTGTTTCTGCCCAATATGTCAGATATTTTTCCTTTTGCTTAGCAACGATTGTGTTGGGTCGAATTCTTTGTGTTACCCTGTCACTGTCCTGGGGCTGGTTATTGTTAGTATTGTTAGTAGTTACTTCACTGAGTCCCAGGACTAGTTGACTGAGGGTATTCTTCTTTATGGTCAGTTCTTGGCATTTCAGGGCGTCGTAGTGATAGCATTGGGGATTGCTCATTTGTAGGTGATTCCAAAATTTGGTGGCTCTTTTTTGGATAGTGATTATTAATGGATATTGGCCTAGTTCCGCCCTGCATGCATTCATTGCCTTCCATTAGCTGGTGGGTTTCACGAGGCCTGCAAAACCTGACCAGCCACTGTTAAATTTTAAATGGTGGTTAAATCTGAGGTATGCTAGCCTAATAATAATATTTAAATGGGCGACCCACCTCCTAGCAGCAGGTTGGCTGCCCACCCCTTGGTTAAAAATGGAAGTGGGCGGGTTGGAGGTGGGATCTGGTCGGGATACAGATTTTTAACACTTTAACCTCCCATCTGACCCCAACCCACCTGTTTTTTTGGGGTTTAAAATTCCCCCCATAAGTGTACCAAAGCAAGGAAGTTATGCTAAATATTTATAAATCACTGGTTAGACCTCAGCTAGTGTATTGTCTAATTCTAGTCAGAAAGGATGCCAATGCCTTGGCGAGAGTGCCGAGGAGATTTACTAGAATGGTACCAGGGATGCAGGGTTTCTGTTATCTGGAGAAGCTGGGATTGTTCTTCTCAGAGCAGAGAATGTTGAGGGGAAATGTTTTAAGTTGTTCAAAATTATGGGGGGTTTTGATAGAGTAGATACCGAGAAAATGTTTCCACTGGCAGGAGGGTTGGTAATCGGAAGATATAGATTTAAAATATTGGCAAAAAAGACAGGGTGATGAGAATTTTTTTTACTCCGAGTTATGATCCGGAATGCATTGCCTGAAAGGATGGTGGAAGCAGATTCAACAGTAACTTTGAAAAGGAATTGGATCTCTACTTAAAAAGGAATCATTTGCAGGGTTATGGGGAAAGAACAGGAGAGTGGGACTAGTTGGTCGCTCTTTCAGAGAGCCGGCACAGGCAGGATGGGGTAAATGGTTCCCTACAAAATCCAAATTTACATAGGCAGTTTCCATTATAAATCTGGACATAGGAATTTATAATGCATATATAAACATAAGGACAGAATGTATGACTTTAAAATGGGAACTGAATTATGTTTGAGTCCTCTGGTCTAATTATTTCCTGGCCTCTAACCTCGTTTGACTTGAAGACTACACTTGGTCTTGACTCCCCGTGTGTAATGCCACAGCAGATTAACTAATATTTTATTGAACAATCTTACATGGGACATGCATTTCCTAATAACAAACCTTACTTTTTGTCCTGATTTTTGGTCATGCTTTTCTGTTAACATTTACCATTGTGAATTGCTATGTCAACATTTCCAATTTAATTTTGCTATCTCAAATGTAGTTGCAGACTTTGGCCAATAAGTGGTTCTATGGAATGAGTTTCTGAAGACTTGCCATCTTATGTATATGTGTGTATGTGTATGTATATGTATATATAGCTGGAGTGCCCGGCGGTGCCGAGGGTTTTTTGAGGGCATGTTATGAAAAAAGAAATAATTTATATATATATATATATATAGATGAGTTTCTCTGTCTGTGTGGGAAGGAGAGAGAGAGGAAAAGAGAGAGAGAGGGGGAAAGAGAGAGAGGGGGAAAGAGAGAGAGAGGGAAGGAGAGGGGGAAGGAAGGAGAGAGAGAGAGGGAAGGAGAGAGAGAGAGAGGGAAGGAGAGAGAGAGAGAGAGAGAGAGAGGGGGAAGGAGAGAGAGAGAGGGGGAAGGAGAGAGAGAGGGAAGGAAGGAGAGAGAGAGGGGGAAGGAAGGAGAGAGAGAGAGAGGGGGAAGGAAGGAGAGAGAGAGAGGGGGAAGGAAGGAGAGAGAGAGAGGGGGAAGGAGAGAGAGAGAGAGGGGGAAGGAGAGAGAGGGAGAGGGGGAAGGAGAGAGAGAGAGAGCGGGAAGGAGAGAGAGAGAGCGGGAAGGAGAGAGAGAGAGCGGGAAGGAGAGAGAGAGAGCGGGAAGGAGAGAGAGAGCGGGAAGGAGAGAGAGAGCGGGAAGGAAGGAGAGAGAGAGAGGGAAGGAGAGAGAGAGGGAAGGAGAGAGAGAGAGGGAAGGAAGGAGAGAGAGAAGGAAGGAGAGAGAGAGAGAGGGAAGGAAAGAGAGAGAGAGAGAGGGAAGGAGAGAGAGGGAAGGAGAGAGAGAGATAGCGGGAAGGAGAGAGAGAGATAGCGGGAAGGAGAGAGAGAGAGAGCGGGAAGGAGAGAGAGAGAGGGAAGGAAGGAGAGAGAGAGAGAGAGAGGGAAGGAGAGAGAGAGATAGCGGGAAGGAGAGAGAGAGAGCGGGAAGGAGAGAGAGAGAGCGGGAAGGAGAGAGAGAGAGAGCGGGAAGGAGAGAGAGAGAGAGCGGGAAGGAGAGAGAGAGAGAGCGGGAAGGAGAGAGAGGGAAGGAGAGAGAGAGAGAAGGAGAGAGAGGGAAGGAGAGAGAGAGAGAGGGAAGGAGAGAGAGAGAGAGAGAGGGAAGGAGAGAGAGAGAGAGGGCAGGAGAGAGAGAGAGAGGGAAGGAGAGAGAGAGAGAGAGAGGAAAGGAGAAAGGGAAGGAGAGAGAGAGAGAGAGCAGAGAGAGAGAGAGAGGAAAGGAGAGAGGGAAGGAGAGAGAGAGAGAGGGAAGGAGAGAGAGAGCAGGAAGGAGAGAACGGAAAGGAGAGAGTGAGAGAGAGCAGGAAGGAGAGAGAGAGCGGGAAGGAGAGAGAGAGAGAGGGAAGGAAAGAGAGAGAGGGAAGGAGAGAGAGAGAGAGAGGGAAGGAGAGAGAGAGAGAGGGGGAAGGAGAGAGAGAGAGAGGGAAGGAAAGAGAGAGAGGGAAGGAGAGAGAAAGAGAGGGAAGGAGAGAGAGAGAGGGGGAAGGAGAGAGAGAGAGAGGGGGAAGGAGAGAGAGAGAGAGGGGGAAGGAGAGAGAGAGAGAGCGGGAAGGAGAGAGAGAGAGGGAAGGAAGGAGAGAGAGAGAGAGAGGGAAGGAGAGAGAGAGATAGCGGGAAGGAGAGAGAGAGAGCGGGAAGGAGAGAGAGAGAGAGCGGGAAGGAGAGAGAGAGAGAGCGGGAAGGAGAGAGAGAGAGAGCGGGAAGGAGAGAGAGAGAGAGCGGGAAGGAGAGAGAGGGAAGGAGAGAGAGAGAGAAGGAGAGAGAGGGAAGGAGAGAGAGAGAGGGGGAAGGAGAGAGAGAGAGAGAGAGGGAAGGAGAGAGAGAGAGAGGGCAGGAGAGAGAGAGAGAGGGAAGGAGAGAGAGAGAGAGAGAGGAAAGGAGAGAGGGAAGGAGAGAGAGAGAGAGAGAGGGGAGAGAGAGAGAGAGAGGAAAGGAGAGAGGGAAGGAAAGAGAGAGAGAGAGGGAAGGAGAGAGAGAGAGCGGGAAGGAGAGAGCGGGAAGGAGAGAGTGAGAGAGAGCAGGAAGGAGAGAGAGAGTGGGAAGGAGAGAGAGAGAGAGGGAAGGAAAGAGAGAGGGAAGGAAAGAGAGAGAGGGAAGGAGAGAGAAAGAGAGGGAAGGAGAGAGAGAGGGGGGAAGGAGAGAGAGAGAGAGGGGGGAAGGAGAGAGAGAGAGAGGGAAGGAGAGAGAGAGAGAGAGGGAAGGAGAGAGAGAGAGAGAGGGAAGGAAGGAGAGAGAGAGAGAGAGGGAAGGAAGGGGAGAGAGAGAGAGAGAGAGGGAAGGAGAGAGAGAGAGAGGGAAGGAGAGAGAGAGAGAGGGAAGGAAGGAGAGAGAGAGAGGGAAGGAAGGAGAGAGGGGGAGAGGGAAGGAAAGAGAGAGAGAGAGGGGGAAGGAAGGAGAGAGAGAGGGAAGGAAAGAGAGAGAGAGAGAGAGGGAAGGAAGGGGAGAGAGAGAGAGGGAAGGAAGGAGAGAGAGAGAGAGAGGGAAGGAAGGGGACTCAGTGAAGTAACTACTAACACTACTAATAATAACCAGCCCCAGGACAGTGACATCATAGCACAGAGAATTCGACCCAACACAATTGTCACTAAGCAAAAGGAAAAATATCTGACATATTGGGGAGAAACAACAAAAACCCAAAACAAACTCAATTGCTACTTGGCCCTAAACAGACAATACAACATGGCTGAATACCTGACCACGATAAAAGATAGCAAATTGAGAAAAACCTTGACTATGTACAGACTTAGTGAGCATAGCCTGGCCATCGAAAAAGGCAGACACAGACAGAACTGGCTGCCAAGAGAGGACAGGATATGCTCTCACTGCAGTCAGGGAGTGGTGGAGACAGAGATGCACTTCCTCACAGCTTGTGGAAAATATCAGGGCATAAGGGGGAATTTCTACCCAAAATTCATAAAAATATGCCCTGAATTCAAAAATTTGAATGACGACCAAAAACTCCCATACCTATTAGGGGAACAGAGAAATTGCGTAACCTTAGCGGCAAACTATGTTACAGCTTGCCATAAGCAGAGGGACAACCATTAAATCTAAGAAAAGAGTATATACATATTATTCTAGCTGGAGTGCCCGGTGGTGCCGAGGCTTTTTCGAGGGTATGTTGTTGTTGGAAGAGAGAGAGAGCGCGACTGGGGGGAAGAGAGAGAGCGACTGGGGGGGAAGAGAAAAAGCAACTGGGGGGAAGAGAGAGAGCGACTGGGGGGAAGAGAGAGAGCGACTGGGGGGAAGAGAGAGAGCGACTGGGGGGAAGAGAGAGAGAGCGATTGGGGGGAAGAGAGAGAGCAACTGGGGGGAAGAGAGAGCGAGTGGGGGGACGAGAGCGTCTGGGGGGAAGAGAGAGCGATTGGGGGGAAGAGAGAGAGCGACGGGGGGAAGAGAGAGAGCGACTGGGGGGGAAGAGAGAGAGCGACTGGGGGGGAAGAGAGAGAGCGACGGGGGGAAGAGAGAGAGCGACTGGGGGGGAAGAGAGAGTGTGACTGGGGGGAGAAGAGAGAGAGCGACTGGGGGGGAAGAGAGAGAGCGACTGGGGGGGAAGAGAGAGAGCGACTGGGGGGAAGAGAGAGCGACTGGGGGGGAAGAGAGAGAGCGACTGGGGGAAGAGAGAGCGACGGGGGGAAGAGAGCGAGCGACGGGGGGAAGAGAGCGAGCGACTGGGGGGATGAGAGAGAGCGACTGGGGGGAAGAGAGAGAGCGACTGGGGGGAAGAGAGTGAGCGACTGGGGGGAAGAGAGAGCGATTGGGGGGAAGAGAGAGACTGACTGGGGGGGAAGAGAGAGAGCGACGGGGGGGGAAGAGAGAGAGCGACTGGGGGGGGAAGAGAGAGAGCGATGGGGGGGAAGAGAGAGCGACTGGGGGGAAGAGAGAAAGCGACAGGGGGAAGAGAGAGAGCGACTGGGGGGAAGAGAGAAAGCGACTGGGGGAAGAGAGAGAGCGACTGGGGGAAGAGAGAGAGCGACTGGGGGAAGAGAGAGAGCGACTGGGGAGGGGGGAAGGGGAGGGGATGGAGAGGGAGGAGGGGAGAGCCATTAATAATTACTGTCCAAAAAAGAGCCACCAAATTCTGGAAACACCTAAAAATGAGCCACCCCCACTGCTATCATTACGAAGCCCTGAAATGCCAAGAGAGGATCATAAAGAAGAATACCCTCAGTCAACTAGTCCTGGGACTCAGTGAAGTAACTACTAACACTACTAACAATAACCAGCCCCAGGACAGTGACATCGTAGCACAGAGAATTTGACCCAACACAATTGTCACTAAGCAAAAGGAAAAATATCTGTCATATTGGGCAGAAACAACAAAAACCCAAAACAAACTCAATTGCTACTTGGCCCTAAACAGACAACACAACATGGCTGAATACCTGACCATGGTAAAAGATAGCAAATTGAGAAAAACCTTGATTATGTACAGACTTAGTGAGCATAGCCTGGCTATCAAAAAAGGCAGACACAGACAGAACTGGCTGACAAGAGAGAACAGGATATGCTCTCACTGCAGTCAGGGAGTGGTGGAGACAGAGATGCACTTCCTCACAGCTTGTGGAAAATATCAGGGCATAAGGGAGAATTTCTACCCAAAATTCACAAAAATATGCCCTGAATTCAGAAATTTGAATGACGACCAAAAACTCCCATACCTACTAGGGGAACAGAGTAATTGTGTTACCTTAGCGGCACACTATGTTACAGCTTGCCATAAACAGAGGGACAACCATTAAATCTAAGAAAAGAGTATATACAAATTATATGAATGTATATCTGTTTATACACTGTATGGATAGATCCGCGTTTATGTGTTCAACCATAAATGTTTTTTTGATGCTTTGGCCACATAAGATGTACCTTGTCATGCCAATAAAGCAATTTGAATTGAATTGAATTGAGAGAGAGAGAGGGAAGGAGAGAGAGAGAGAGGGGGAAGGAGAGAGAGACAGAGAGAGAGAGGGAAGGAGAGAGAGAGAGAGAGAGAGAGGGAAGGAGAGAGAGACAGAGAGAGGGAAGGAGAGAGAGAGAGTGAGGGAAGGAGAGAGAGTGAGGGAAGGAGAGAGAGAGAGACAGAGAGAGAGAGAGGGAAGGAGAGAGAGACAGAGAGAGAGAGGGAAGGAGAGAGAGACAGAGAGAGAGAGGGAAGGAGAGCGAGACAGAGAGAGAGAGGGAAGGAGAGAGAGGGAAGGAGAGAGAGTGAGGGAAGGAGAGAGAGAGAGGGAAGGAGAGAGAGGGAAGGAGAGAGGGAAGGAGAGAGAGAGAGAGGGAAGGAAGAGAGAGAGAGAGAGAGGAAGGAGAGGGGGAAGGAGAGAGAGACAGAGAGAGAGAGAGGGAAGGAGAGAGAGACAGAGAGAGAGAGGGAATGAGAGAGAGACAGAGAGAGAGAGAGGGAAGGAGAGAGAGAGAGAGAGGGAAGGAGAGAGAGAGAGAGGGAAGGAGAGACCAACACTAATAATAATAACCAGCCCCAGGACAGTGACACCCTAGCACAGAGAATTCAACCCAACACAATTATCACTAAACAAAAGGAAAAATACTTGACCTATTGGACAGAAACGACAAAAACCCAAAACAAACTCGATACTATTTGGCCCTAAACAGACAATACACCATGGCTGAATACCTGACCATGGTAAAGGATAGCAAACTGAGAAAAACCTTGACAATGTTCAGACTTAGTGAACATAGCCTGGCCATCGAAAAAGGCAGACACAGGCAGACCCGGCTGCCAAGAGAGGACAGGATATGCTCTCACTGCAGTCAGGGAGTGGTGGAGACAGAGATGCACTTCCTCACAGCTTGTGGAAAATATCAGGGCATAAGGGGGAATTTCTACCCAAAATTCATAAAAATATGCCCTGAATTCAAAAATTTGAATGACGACTAAAAACTCCCATACCTATTAGGGGAACAGAGAAATTGCGTAACCTTAGCGGCAAACTATGTTACAGCTTGCCACAAGCAGAGGGACAACCAGTGACACATTAAATCTAAGAAAAGATTATATGCATATTATATGTGCATATAGCTATGTATACATGGGTATACTTGTCCATACACTGTATGTCTAGATCGGTGTTTATGTGGTCAATCATACATGTATTTCTGTGCTTTGGCAACATAAGATGTATCTTGTCATGCCAATAAAGCAATTTGAATTGAATTGAATTGAGAGAGAGAGGGAAGGAGAGAGAGAGAGAGGGAAGGAGAGAGAGAGAAACAGAGAGAGAGAGGGAAGGAGAGAGAGAGAGAGACAGAGAGAGAGGGAAGGAGAGAGAGACAGAGAGAGAGAGGGAAGGAGAGAGAGACAGAGAGGGAAGGAGAGAGAGACAGAGAGAGGGAAGGAGAGAGAGACAGAGAGAGGGAAAGAGAGAGAGAGAGAGGGAAGGAGAGAGAGACAGAGAGGGAGAGGGAAGGAGACAGACCATACCTTGGGGCCAAATATGTAACAACATGTCACAACCTGAGGACTGTTTAAAATTAAGACTGTTTAAAATTAATATTGAACGTACCAAATGAAGTACAAAGACTGTTTAAAATTAATATTGTTTAAAAGTAATATTGTATGTACCCAACAAATGTCAAATCGATTGACACCTACAGAATGTTGGAAAACTGTACCTTTTTGCTATGTAAGCTTTGGCAATATGGTTCTCTGTAAACTTTCATGCCAATAAAGCATTTTAATTGGAATTGGAAATTGGGAAGGAGAGAGAGAGAGTGAGAAGGAGAGAGAGAGAGAGAGAGGGGGGAAGGAGAGAGAGAGAGGGGGGAAGGAGAGAGAGAGAGAGGGGGGGAAGGAGAGAGAGGGGGGGAAGGAGAGAGAGAGCGAGAGAGAGGAAGAAGGAGAGAGTAAGTGTGAGCTGAGCCCAGCGCCCCCCCCCGGGTGTGTGGGGGGTAATTGGCCGGGGGCGGGGAGGAAGGAGGGAATGGCGCCGAGTCTCTCTCACACACCCCGAGCCCCCCGGGGCTGTAATAGAGCCGGTTTCCCTCTCCCCCGGGCTCTCAGGCGGCACAGTTGAGACCGTGGGGAAGGGGTAGGACTCAGAGCCCGGCCTAGGTGACCTGGAGCCGCCGTGCGTGGCGGCTCCCGCTCTGGACCGCCGCCGCCGCTCACCTGCTCGCTTTCGGTTGGGCTGACCCCTGATGAGCTCCCACTCCGAGCCCCCGACGACGGCGGGCTGACCCCTGATGAGCTCCTGCTCCGGGCCCCCGACGACGGTCCCCCGCTCGATGTCTTTCCGGCTGTCAGGCCTATGAAATTTTTTTTTAAATAATCTATTTAAAAAGTTAATTAAAAAATAACCGTAACTCCTAACTACAACACCCGAAATTAAAAATTTTTTTTTTTAAAGATAAAACCCCGAGAGAAATAAAGAGCTAATAATGGAGAGTTTATTTATTTTTTAAGGAAATTACTGAAGTAAAATTTTTTTAAATCGGTAACTAAAGCGGCGAAAAATCCGTTAAACCTCATCCCCCTCGTCGGCCTCCGAATGAAAACCGCGGCGTCTTTGTCGGAAAGCACTCCCAGGTTGAGCCTCTCGTGGCGCCGGCTTCAGACCGCCGATTGCATCTTTCCGGCTGTGAGGCCTACGAAAAAAAATTAAAAATAATCTATTCAAAATGTTATTGAAAAGAAAAACGTAACTCTTAACTACAACACCCGAAAAAACATTTTTAAAAAGATAAAACCCCGAGAGAAATAAGGAGCTATTAACGGAGAGTTTATTAATTTTTTTAGGAAAATATATAATAAAGAGATAATAACACACCGTGCGTTACTGGGTATAACGCTCTTGTATTATCTGTCTATCTATATAAAAGGATCCGTCTGTCTGTCTGTGTGGGAAGGAGAGAGAGAGAGAGTGGGAAGGAGAGAGAGTGGGAAGGAGAGAGAGAGAGAGAGAGAGAGAGAGAGGGAAGGAGAGAGAGAGAGAGAGAGGGAAGGAGAGAGAGAGAGGGAAGGAGAGAGAGACAGAGAGGCCTTGGTGACCTGGAGTCCCCGTGCGCCGCCGCTCACCTGCTCGCTTCCCTCTCCCCCGGGCTCTCGGGCCACGCGGTTGATACCGCGGGGAAGGGTTAGGCGGTTTATCTTGCGCTCACCTGCTCGCTTCCCTCTCCCCCGGGATCTCGGGTGTTTGATGGGACAGTAGAGGGAGCTTTACTCGGTATCTAACCCGTGCTGTCGCTGCCCTGGGAGTGTTTGATGGGGCAATGCAGAGGGAGCTTTACTCTGTATCTAACCCAGGCCCCGCCCACACACGCCATGAAATGCCACCCGTGACGCACCGCACTTCCCCGAAGGATTGGTCAACCATCACGTCACTCAACGCTAATGAGCGGCAGTATTGGTCAACCGCTAATGAGCGGATTTAGTCCGTTTTTTGAACGTTTTTTAAAAGTAAATACGCCTATGACACTCCCCTGATTGGTCAACCGCAAATGAGGTTGGCAATTCACCTCACTGTTTCTGGGGTGGGGCGGGGCGTCACTTGGTTCTCGGAGCCGGGTTTGCCAGATTCCCTCCGGCAGTTGCTGGGCTGGGACACTGAGAGCGGACCGAGTAGGGTGATACCCGTGGGCGGGGTAATGCAGAGGGAGCTTTACTCTGTATCTAATCCAGGCCCTGCCCACACGCGCCATGAAACATCCCCCGTGACGCACTGCACTTCCCCCGTAGGATTGGTCAACCATCATGTCACTCAACACTAATGAGCGGTAGGATTGGTCAACCGCTAATGAGCGGATTTAGTCTGTTTTTTGAACATTTAAAAAAAGTAAATGTGCCTATGACACTCCCCTGATTGGTCAACCGCTAATGAGCGGATTTTGTCCGTTTTTTGAACGTTTTTTTAAAGTAAATACGCCTATGACACTCCCCTGATTGGTCAACCGCTAATGAGGTTGGCAATTCACCTCACTGTTTCTCTCAACAACAACAAAACCCCCCCTACCATTCTTACCAGTCATCTGAGATGCCAATGTTTGTGTCAAAGGCTACCAGATTTGGAAATTGAACAAATGTGGATGAAACTTCAAATGAAAGGGGGGAAAAAACACCTTGGGCTTGTTTCAGACACTACTTCAGATTTTTGAAGGAGAAAGCCATTAAAAAAACAGTGCATTATTATTGCTGGAGAAGAAAAGTGACAGTTAATTCCAAAAATAAAAACGCAAAGCGGAGAGAGCTTCAATGAGCTGCCACAGGAAAGATGGCGGCGGTTTGCCAACGGCTGGCCATTGGGGTGGGGAAGGCGGGAAAAAGCAAGAGCGCGAGTGGGCGGCACGCAAGAAACAGGGAGCGAGAAACAGGGAGCGCGCCAGAGTTTGAAATCAAACAAAACCGTTGGAGAAAACACGTGATCGCTTTCGCCCGCCTGCTTCCTCCCTCCCCGGGCTGGGACACTGAGAGCGGACCGAGTAGGGTGAACCCCATGGGCGGGGGTGGGGTGGGGTGTCACGTGGTTCTCGGAGCCGGGTTTGCCAGACTCCCTCCGGCAGTTGCTGGGCTGGGACACTGAGAGCGGACCGAGTAGGGTGAACCCCATGGGCGGGGTGGGGTGTCACGTGGTTCTCGCCGCTGGGACACTGAGAGCGGACCGAGTAGGGTGCTACCCGGGCAGGGGTGTCACGTGGCTATCGGTGCTGGGACACTGAGCCGAGCCCCGGGACCGGTCCAAGGGGGGGAAAGGCCGAGTCCCTGGCCCACGGCCGCAAACGGAGCCGAGCCCCGGGACCGGGCCGAGGGGGGGAAAGGCCGAGTCCCCAGCCCGCGGCCGCAAACGGAGCCGAGCCCCGGGACCGGGCCGAGGGGTGGAAAGTCCGAGTCCCCAGCCACAAATGGAGCCGAGCCCCGGTACCGGGCCGAGGGGGGGAAAGCCCAAGTCCCCGGCCCGCGGCCGCAAACGAAGCCGAGGACCGGGCCGAGGGGGGGAAAGCCCGAGTCCCCGGCTGGGGCCTCCAGCTCCACAAGGTGGGGAGACCTTCCCTGGAAGACAACTGAGTTCCTTCATACTTGAAATGGATCACTTCATTTCTAACTGTTCCTAAATACTATTTAAAACAGAATTAATTTGTTCTTTTCCTTAGTTCCCTGTATTAAAGTTCAGGTTTTTAAGCACCCCATAGCTAAGAAGACAACTGCACTGCATGATCTGGCATTAAGCCATATAGAACAGGAAGGTGGCAGCTGTTAAAATGTGAATAAAACTGAAAGCTGAGGTAAAGATGGCCGAATTAATGACAGTTTGAAAGATCAGGCCCCACCCACACACGCCATGAAATGCCCCCCGTGACGCAACACGCTCCCCCCCCGTAGGATTGGTCAACCTTCACGTCACTCAACCGCTAATGAGCGGAATTTTGCCGTTTTTTGAACGTTTTTTGTATACTGTCCGAACAATTTTTGTCTGACCAAAAAGTAAATACGCCTATGACGCTCCCTAATCATAAGCTTTCTTTTGATATAACATATGTGTAGGTACACTCTATAACTTTTGAGTGATGCCCGGACAGACAGACAGACAGACAGACAGACCGACCGACCGGCCGACCGACCGACCGACCGACCGACCGACCGACCGACCCTTATATAGATATAATATAAAAACTTGTATTCATCAATTGACTGGGCATTACCATAAGCAATTTACTATTTTTTTTACCTACAGCATGCACTTTCTTTGTTTACAGGAAGGTCATGTCAAACTATTTCCATCACATGTGGGTGTTAACGTTGGGTATTATGTGTAAGCTGGTGAAGTTTCCCACATACTTACATTATACTTGACCTTTCAGCTCTCCCAGCTCCAGAGATTTGCATCTCCAAGTTAGGTGACACTGTAACAGCACCTGCTTCTTCTTCTTCTTAGGCAGTCCCTCGGAACCGAGGATGACTTGCTTCCACATTAAAAATGAGTTCGCAGGTGACTGATGAGTCCAATGCAGGACCTACAGTCTCTTGTCACAGGTGGGGCAGACGGTGGTTGAAGGGGCAGGTGGGTGGGGTGCTTGGGTTGATGTGCGCTCCTTGCGCTGCCTACGCTTGGCTTCTGCTTACCCCCGGCGAAGAGACTCGATGTTCGGCGCCTTCCCGAATGTTTCTCCTCCACTTTGTGCGGTCTTGGGCCAGGGATTCCCAGGTGTCGGTGGGGATGTTACACTTTTTCAAGGAGGCTTTGAGGGTATCCTTGAAGCGTTTCCTCTGCCCACCTAGGGCGCTCTTGCCGTGCTGGAGCTCCGAGTAGAGCGCTTATTTTGGGAGTCTCGTATCGGGCATGCGGACAATGTGACCCGTCCATCGGAGCTGATTGAGCGTGGTCAGAGCTTCGATGCTGGGGATGTTGGCCTGAGCAAGAACACTGATGTTGGTGCGCCCATCCTGCCAATGGATTTGCAGGATCTTGCGGAGGCAGCGTTGGTGGTACCTCTCCAGTGCTTTGAGGTGCCTGCTGTACATGGTCCATGTCTCTGAGGCATACAGCAGGGCAGGTATCACTGCTGCCCTGTAGACCATGAGCTTAGTGCTGGGTTTGAAGTCCTGGTCTTCAAACACTTCAAACAACAGAACTCGAGAGCAAGAAAGCAGCTCTACAGAAGCCTGAAGGCCGAGGTAAAAAACTCGCGACCTAAAGAACAGATGGTGGGTGGAGAAAGCGCAGGAGATCCAGCAGCTAGCCGACAACCATGACGTGCGTGGATTCTTTAGCGCAGTCAAGACCATCTACGGCCCAAGTAACAGCACCACCCCATCTGTGGCCAACTCCAGTTTGGCCTCTTGGTCCCTGCCATGTTCCTGCTGCCAGTAGAAATCATCTTTAAGTTCCTTTAAGTGTTTTTAAAAAATATTAATAGGTGCATAACAAACATAAAGCTGTTTCTGTGCATGACAGTGTGGGGATCTGGACTAGAGCTCTGGTCAGCGAAGGAGAGGAGCTCCTGGATAGCACATGGGAACTTGGACTTATGAGGATACAAGGTGGAGGGAGGGGATCAGCAGCAGAAGGTCAGTAATGGTGAAAGCTTGAGCCAACAACAGCTTGGGGCCCAGTTGACCATGCAGCAATTGGTGGAGGCTTGGGCTCCTGGTCCTGATAGTGGTGCAGTGGCTGGTGGCCTTGACAGAGAGGGGGGGATGCAGCAGACAGCAGATTTCATTTTGGGCATTCATGCTTTACAAAGCCCTCTATTATTAAATACCTGTAGTACTATTTGAGATTTAAATAAAGAAGGGCTTTCATATTTTCCCACACCTCTGAAAAACCACCTGTGGTCCGAAAGCCATTAGCAAACCTTTTGGCGTGTGATTCCTGACCGGTCTCCCACGTTCTACATTCTAAATTTACAAAACTCTGCTTTCCGGGTCCTACCTCACACCAAGTTCCATTCACCCAACACCCCTGTGCGCGCTGACCTACATTGGCTCCCTATTAAGCAATGCCTCAACTTTAAAATTCTCATCCTAGTTTTCAAATTCTTCCATGGCCTCACCCCTCCCTATTTCTGTAATCTCCTCCAGCTACACAACCCTCTGAGATATCTGTGCTCCTCAAATTCTGGCCTCTTGAGCATCCCTGATTATAATCGCTCAACCATTGGTGGCCGTGCCTTCAGCTGCCAAGCTACTAAGCTCTGGAATTCCCTCCCTAAACCTCTCCACCTCACTATCTCTCTTCCCTCCTTTAAGGTGCTCCTTAAAACCTACCTCTTTGACCAAGCTTTTGGTCATCTGCCCTAATATCTCCTTATGTGGCCCCGTGTCAAATTCTGTTTTATAATGCTCCTGTGAAGCGCCTTGGGATGTTTTGCTACGTTAAAGGCGCTATATAAATACAAGTTGTTGTTGTTGATGACCCTGACCCTAGCCCAATCCCTCTCCCCATTGGTGGCCTGCATCTGCCATTGGAAAATGCAAACCAAAAAAATCATGAGCTTTTTTCCCTGACATGCCATCCATTGCCTTGTACTCAAAAGGACAGAAGAAAAGTGAGAGAGAGAAAAGCAGCAATATGAAAACAATTGAGACAGGTAAGAGAGTGCACATTTCCTCTGCCTCACCCTGAACAACACCATGGAAGATCTCCGAGTCTTATAATAAAAACAGTATGCGTGTAAGCCTTTCCTGTCTTATCACACCACATTTCTTGCATCACACTGCTCTGTGACACCTAATTATAGGCAAGTTTATTCTAGGCAAACTTCTTCCAGCTGATTGGCTGATATGCAAAGTAATTCCAACAATTGTACATAGTATTATCATAGTATTACATAATATTACCAGCACAGAAACAACATAATGATATGATTGGTCTCTTAAGTAAACAGCCTCATATGGCACTCTCATTGTCAATGGAAATCATGACTGTTGCCAAGTTTGCCGGATAGCCCTATGGGAACCATGTGATTGATAATGAGTATGATTGACAAGCTTTGGGAGCTATTATGTGACATGTGACCAAGGCTCAATAGGAATGGGTTGGCCACTAAAAAAAATGTCAGCCACAAATTAAACTGCAAAGCTTCTACTCAATTCCCTGCTCTATGCTTGGTTGCCCTAGGAACCACTCGCTACCTGTTCTAATGCCCAGCTTGAAACAGTAACAACAACTTGCATTTATATAGCACCTTTAACATAGTAAAACATCCCACGGTGCTTCAACAACAACTTGTATTTATATAGCGCCTTTAACGTAGTAAAACATCCCAAGGCGCTGCACAGGAGTATTTTAAGACAAAAAATTTGACACCGAGCCACATAAGGATAAATTAGGGCAGGTGACCAAAAGCTTGGTCAAAGAGGTAAGTTTTAAGGAGCGTCTTAAATGAGGAAAGAGAGGTAGCGAGGCAGAGAGGTTTAGGCAGGGAATTCCAGAGCTTAGGGCCTAGGCAACAGAAGGCACGGCCACCAATGGTTGAGCGATTATAATCAGGGATGCTCAAGAGGGCAGAATTAGAGGAGCGCAGATATCTCGGGGGGGGGGGGGTTGTGGGGCTGAAGGAGATTACAGAGATAGGAAGGGGCGAGGCCATGAAGGGATTTGAAAACAAGGATGAGAATTTTGAAATCGAGGCGCTGCTTAACCGGGAGCCAATGTAGGTCAGCGAGCACAGGGGAGATGGGCGAACGGGACTTGGTGCGAGTTAGGACAAGGGCAGCTGAGTTTTGGATGAGCTCAAGTTTACGTTGGGTGGAATGGGTGGAGTGCGTTGGAATAGCCAAGTCTAGAGGTAACAAAGGCATGGATGAGGTGAGGCAAGGGCAGAGATGGGCGATGTTACAGAGGTGGAAGTAGGCGGTCTTTGTTATGCTGCGGATATGTGGTTGGAAGCTCATTTGAGGGTCAAATATGACACCAAGGTTACGAACAGTGTGGTTCAGCCTCAGACAGATGTTAGGGAGAGGGATGGAGTCAGAGGCTAGGGAACGGAGTTTGTGGCGGGGACCGAAAACAATGGCTTCACAGAAATAAGCTGTCCCTCTGCCTTCCTGAGCCCAGGCTGTTCTCTATGTAGCTGCTGGTAAAGAGGATGATTGCCTATTTTGTCCTGGACCTAGTCCAAGGTGAAGGCCCATTCCTCCACAGAACCCTGCAGTCAAGGCAACCAGCAGGCTGACATGCTCGCCAAGGAGGGTGCCCGTACAGGCACTTTCTGGGACCCATATGGGTCCAGACCCATGGCGGCAGTCAGAGGTAGGGACGGGAACCAAGGGAGTGCAGGGGTAACTTTAGCCCCGGACCTTAAGACGGTCCAAGCCCAAGACCCCGTCCTCAAGGTGGTCCTCAGCGCAGTGACTGAGGGAAAAGGGATAGAGGGTCCGTACGGCACAGCGACCCTCTCCATGAAAGAGGGCATGCTGTTCCGGGGGAACAGTGGGTCGTGCCGCAGCAGCACTGGAGGGAATTCCTTCAACTGGCCCATGAGGGTCCAGGAGCGGGACACCCCAGGCCTGAGACCACCTGGCAATGGGTGGAACAGGCGGGATGGTGGCCAGGACTCAGGGAAGATGTCCGCGAGTTCTGTGCCGGCTGTCTTGTGTGCGCTGCTAATAACCCTGACCCCCACAAAAGGAAGGTACCTATGGGATACATCAGGAGGGTAGAGGGACCATGGCAGTCGATCCAGGTCGACTACATCGGGCCCCTGCCCACCGCCCAGGGAGGCTATAAGTACTGCCTAGTCCTGGTGGATGTGTTCACCAAATGGGTAGAGGCCTTCCCCTGCAGAACAGCCACAGCTCTGGGTACTGCCAGGATCCTGGTCCGGGAGGTGTTCTTGCGGTGGGGGCTACCACAGTATGTGGAGTCTGACCAAGGGAGTCATTTCACCGGACAGGTGATGCAGAATACCCTTATGCTGCTAGGCATCGAGGGGAAGTGGCACGTGGCCCACAATCCACAGTCATCAGGGATTGTGGAAAGAATAAATAGGACCCTAAAGGAAAGGTTGAGGAAGGAGACGGTGGACTCGCCCCGTAAATGGGCCGAGGTCCTACCGTTGGTTCTGATGGGGATCCGGGCCAGCCAGTCAAAAAGCACGGGGTACTCACCGTACGAGCTGATGACTGGCAGGGTTATGCGGACCACCATCATGTACTCGCCCCGGTGCTCACGGAGGGTCAGCTCAGAGAGGTAAACCGGGACAGGTTCGCCCGAAACCTCTTTGAGCACCTTAAGCAGGTCCACGAGCAGGCGGCTGGGAACATGGGAAAGCAGCATCGGAGTAACCGATTGCTGTTAGAACCCCGAAAACACCACGAGTGGGAGGTAGGGGATCAGGTCATGCTGAGGAACTACGCCCAAGTAGGGAGTCTGGAACCATTATACATGGGGCCCTACAGCATTGTAGGCAAGGCCAGTCATGGTATACGCCATTAAGATGCCTCGGCGCACCAAATGGTTCCATATTAATCAATGTAAACTGTTTAAACCCGAAAGGAGAAAACAGCCAGTTGGGGTAGGGCCTGAGGATAGAAATCCTCAGCCTGCACAGGAGCGAGTTCACAGACTGCACGGGCAGGCGCTGTGGCTTGCTTAAGGGGAGGGGCCATCCCGCCCACCGATTGGGACACTCCCCCACTCTTCTGGGCTCCAGATGAGGAGGGACCCGAGGGCGAAGACCCTGCCCCTGACCCAGGTGTAGAGGAGGAGGGACCTGAGGGCAAAGACCCCGCCCCGGACCCAGGTTTGGGACCTGGGGGCGGAGTCTCCCAGCCTGCAGCAACAGGCTGCGAAGAGTTACCTGCCCCTAGCCCAGGTTCGGGGGAGGTAAAGCCTGAGGAAGAAGATCTCCAGCCGGCGGTAGTGGTAAGTCCACAGACCGCACCGGAAGGGGCAGTGGCTCGGGTTAAAGGCCCACCAGCCAAGAAAACCCCACCCGCCAAAGCCCTCAGAAGGTCCCCACGGACGCCCCAGCCAAGGAAGCCATGGTCACCAGCTCCCTATTTTAAAGAGACCGCCTCCCGAGTCAGGGGGAAGTCCAAGGACAGAGGTCCCCAGCCGGCAGCCACGGGCGGCGAGGGACCGACAGTGCAGGACAGTGCGACGACGCTGGAGGGAGCGGTGGGCCGCAGTCCAAACAGAGATTAGCCTGGCCGCCCGGAGACGGGCGGGGGATGTACATAGTTAGGTAACGAAAGTCTATATTGTTAAGTTTGGGTGTTTGGTTTAAGTTAAACGAGGTGATGGGTAGTCTAAATAGTAGTTTTGTTAAGAATGTGTATTGAGTCGAGGTCACAAGACTCGACTATGCTTCACCCAAGCCAGAGAATCTCCTCGGGACTTGGCTATATGCTCTTGTGTCTCTTTGCAGGAAGTGGATTTGAGAATGAAGGGGGGCATACTCCCACTCGCCCTGCTAGGGATGAGCGTCGGAAAGTGAGGCGATGTGGAGGATTCTCACATCTATGGGTGCTCAGGAGGAAGAGCACCTATAGTTACCGACGGAAGTGGCGAACGGGATGCGGAGGAGCTCGTCATCTACTTCCACGAGGGAAGGTGGCCAGGGTGGCTGGGGTCCAATTCGTCTCAGTACTCCAGCCAGACCGGGTTCACGTACGGGGAGGCCTCCCTCCTGTGCCCCAGGGTACAGGTCATTGCCACAAGGGTCAGCGTCACCATAGGGAAACGTGTATATTTAACATGCAAGGGAAGGATTCCTCTGGATAGGTGGTGGTGGCTCAGGAAACTGAGCAAAAACATGGGAAACCCCGCAGTCAGGTGGGAACGATTGGGGAACAATACCCATCGGACGATTACAGGGACTCACGGGGGATTGAGTGTGTGCTGGGACAAGTGGTGGGAACCGGATCAGGAGATTTATGTCTGCATGTGGCGGTCAGAGAAGGCCTACCTCTCAGGCATATCCATCATTTTCCACCGGCAATGGCAAGATGCCGGGGAGGGGGGTGGAGTGGGATTCCAGCCTGAAGGCGTGCGCAGTCCCATACTCCCCGATTCCAGGGAATGCCACTGAACTTGTGACCCGCCCCCTAAAGCTCCTGCCCACGACCCAGGCAGCAAGAACACACAGGGAGGGGTGCCCCACCACCACCAAGGGACCAGGGAATGGGCTGGTACTAGTGCCTACCGATCAGGTGCTGTACCAGGGGGTACACTACGCGGTAGCCTCCATGATTTTAAACCTCACCGAGGTACACTTACCGGAGTGGTGCCCCAAAGAGACAGAGCAGCTATACCAGGCCCTATTAAAGGAGATGTTCAGAAAATGTTATCAGTTCGATTTTGCCAATGTCGACAAAACCGAACTGTACACCACACACCAAGAGTTTTTGGGTAATGCAGGGAGACAAAGAAGGGGAGCATAGAATGATGTTTTTACTGGGTTTAATACTGGGTCCTCTGTCATCAACAGTTTAGATGACATAGAGCTGCAGACCCAGATAAACGGTTTAAAAACACAGTTAAGGAAGATATTAATGGACGAGAACAAAGTAGTGGGCTCGGAGTTACATGAGGACCAGGCCATGACGGTCCATTTAAAAGAGATTATAGCCGAGCTGGAGAAGTACACAAAGACTGTAAATGCCCTCATAAGAGAGGACAGAAATGCTTCTGACCAGGCTGCGCAGAATGAGGTGTGCGTGCTATACGGGGCATGGTTGCTGGGCGAGGGCCGCAGTAATCTGGAGGTTTTAAAACAGGGTTTAGTCCCCTCCTGGATCAGCAGCAAACACCTCGCAGCCCTCCATCCGTTTGAGAATGCATTAAGCCCGTGTCAACTCTGGCTAGCTTCCGAGGCCTACCCAGTCCCAGTAGATTGTGGACAGTCCAACCACACCATTATGGGTATAGTAGTTAGGATGCCGGTCATGGGTAGGACAGCCCGACCCGCACCGATATACAGGGTTGAGAACATTGGAGTCATTCAAGGGGGTGCACACATTCGTTTCACAGCGGTCCCACCTCAAAGTGGGAACATGCTATGACAGGTACTGACCTCTCGGGGTGCCGGAGCTGGGGAGCACACATAATACTGTGTCCCCAGCACTTGAACGCCTATTCAAAACCACAGTGCGGGTTTAAAGCTGTTGGCGCAAAACCTATAAATTGTACCATGGAGGCAATGGCACAAGGCCATGTTCCCCCACAGGTAGCATATATAGGAGGTGGGACATATTGTGTCACCACAGGGGCGCCCCACTACCAGCATGGACAGCATAGCTGGTGTCCAGTAAGTGACAGCAGTTTCTGCTTTAAACCCGAGGCAGAAGTTCAAGTGGCCCAGGAACGAATTGTCCCCATTCCTGAACCCTCCACTGTTCACCTCACTGTGAAGGAGAATTTTACCAACCTGCAAAAGTATGTAGCGCATTTTGGCTACGAAATTCCCCCTCTCCCAGAACACCTTACCAAAATACTCAAAGCCGTTATAGTCTCGCAGATACATTTCTACACATTCGAGCAGAAAACGGTAGAGATAGGGGCTAAGATATTGGACATTGTGATTCCACCCTAGTGGGACATTTTCAATAATATAGAGGTCCCTTCATGGATCAGACTGGCTTCCCACATTCTCGTGGTTTGCCAGCTGGGAATAGTGTTGTACTTAGTATGCACTCAGTGCAAGGGAAAAGGTCAAATACTAGAATTCCAAAACCAGAGGACTTGAAAGGAACATTATGTGAAGGTGGAGGGAGATACACCTGTTTGAGTTTTTGTATTTCTGATTAAAGATTGTCGTTTTTTCCGTGTTTTGTTTTTAATAAAGATTTTCAAACATGTTGTTAATAAAGATATATGTGTACCAAGTGGTGCAGGGGTGTCGGACCCCTCCACACTTGGATGTGTGTAAATGACTGTAATTATTCTATGTATACATATGTACACCACATTTTCGCGGAATGGGAAGTGCATGTGTCGTGGGTATGTTAAATAGGTAATTACAAGGTTGACTATGGAGGGTCGGAAATTTTGCTCACCCCATCAGGATGATACTTAAAGCAAGTTTAGTATCAACAGGGAGGAGTGTAAGTTGCAGGGTTCTCAAAATTCCCGCACTCCCCAAATTATGGATCAAGGGACCCTGTTTGGACAAGTTATTAAAAACAGGGTAACCAAAATGGCTTCTGTAACCTCATGACCAAAACCAACAGGATTTTTAAAGCAAGGCTCTGCAGACAAGCAGGCCCGGAGATGAAACTTAAAATGCAGGGATCTGTGAAAAGGACTCTCTGGAGCCAGCCAGACAAAGTAAACACAGAATACGCATTCATTCGACTTGAAATAGATCAAGCCAGAATGGGCCTAGAATCGAGGCCATTAGGTTTCTGCATATTTAATCGGTAACAGCTCACAGTAGCCATCAAGTCAGGATGGGGACCATTAAGTCTTATCCATGACAAACAAACCAGGACATCGGGGCCATTAGACCCAGAGACAACCACTCCACGAGTCATTAAAATAAATGGCTGTAATCATTTAAACAAACCCGCCAAAAGTTAAACAATGGACTGACCTGATTTGGCGTGCAGATAAGGAGTTGAAGAACGGGTATAATTGTAGGCCCATCAGTGGCAATCACTCTCTTTACTCTGGCCTCTCATCGGTTGGCTTTTGGCCTGCTGCCACTCGTTCTCGTGCCCTGGCCTCATGGCAGACTCTCTTCTCGCTCTCCGCACTGCTCAACAACCAAGGACGCCCATTACACCGGGACAAAAATGCGGGAGGAGAACGAGACCCAAGTTCAAAACCACACAGGACACACAGGCCACAAACGGGCAGACGAGACGAGACGATATGAAGAAGGTAAACCGATAAAAGCAGAGAAGGGCAGCGAAAGACGCATTGGGAAAAACCAAACGCCTAGTTATAAGCTGGCGTTTGGTGAATAAGTTGACGTTGCATGCATGAAAAGTGCGAATAAGCTGGCGTTCGAAGAGTGGGTGGCAGTGCACATGATGAATAAACTGGTGTTTGAAGCTTGGATAGTGAAATCATTCAGATGGTGAAAACCGCCAACCGACCCCCCACCGTGACGTTACCGCCGACGACCACCCGAGGGAGAAGAAGAAGAAAACCCATCGCGATGAGACGACGACGGTAGCCGAGGAAAAGGAGGGTGCTTCGCATCAACAACTTCAGCGCCACGCCCTGAGACCACGTGGCAACGGGGTACCCCAAAGGATAGGGAGGACGGACCTCAAAACTCACAACCGTTAAAGCAACAGGTTTTGGATTGGTGAGCATGAATTCCTGGCCCCTCATAGCTTAATCTAGTTAGGTATAGGGGGTGGGATAAGGATAAGGGGATTGTTAATGTAGTTGTTTTCCCTCGATGTGCCATGTGTTCCCCATTCCCATATAAGTGTAATTGTTTTATGCCTGTAATTTTCATAAGATTGTTGTATTCTGCTTATAATAAAATTTTGGTTTTCTTACACCAAACCACTTGTCTACTCAATTTTCTGTATCGCCGCCTGTACCTAAGTCCGGTGTCTAGAATCCGGGGTGTGGGAGCGATTCGAACCTCTCAAAGACAGTCAGAGGTGAAGCTGACTGGGTGCACACGCCACACCCTACAGAGTCAGTGCCTTTCTGGTCAGCTCCTGCTCTCAACTTGTCATTGTGTCCCAGTCTCTGAGTTCACTGCCATATATCAGTCACAACCGTTTTTCTCAGTCAGACAGCCACCAGTTATGTCCTATTTTGGGTATCCATTTGAGCTTCTGGCTGCATCACTCCCTCAGACATCTGCCCATCATGATTAGTACACAGCCGTGCTCCCAGACATCAATCCTTCCCCCATATTAGTGTCAAAGAGCCCCTGCATAATGCTCCCAGACCAGCTATCCCACCCTAAACCTCAGACCCATTCCTTCTGTTAGTGTTCCCTGATCCCCAGAAGTGCTCTTCGACCCTACACCCTCATCATACTCCCAGGCTGCTCGTCTACCATCCTCCACCCTCCAGTACACCAAAGTCCCAGTCGGCTCTGCTTTCAAATTCTAACTCCAATCCCAGACCACCATTCCCTCTTAGCCAACCCCTTTCCAACAAACTTGGAATGCTACTTAACGGATCTATCTGGATTCAACTAAATGAAAGGAATACAGCAGTGGAAGCCTATGAACAGCCTGTCAGTAGCATTCCAAGTTTGCTGCTGTCAAGTTGATGATGATTCTGTCAAGTTAATCTGTGTATTTCATTCAGTTTAGAATTAATCCCTCCATCACAGTTTCTGTAATGGCATAAAATTTGTTTTGTTATACAGAAATAATATGATACTTTGTGCCACTGTTATTCTATTGTAGTAGCTCTGCATGCTGGGAGTTGTCTGATTTTAGGGGAGGCTTGCTACTAAACGGACTATTCGCCTAGTTTAATTTTATAGCCTTGTGTCAAGCCTTCCTCCTTTGTTTGGTGGATTGAGCAGAATAATAAGAGATCCGCATTACTTTAGTGGTACATTGCCTGCAGTACTCTAATCACTTAATTTGCAATAAGACTTTTACAAGCTTGAGTCTCAGGTGTCTGTAATATGCATTCCGTTTGCTCAGTTAAATGACCTTCAGTTCTGAAGCAATAAGGGGAAGGAGCAGAGGAGGAAGAAACCCTCTTGAATTGCCTGCTTGAATTGCAGCTTCCTTTGGTTAATAAGAACATCATTTATAGCAAATACTGAGAAAGTTGCAGCCCAGGCCAAGGGGTAGTGTGGAGATTTAGTTACACCTGAAATACAAATGATAAGAATAGTCAAAATGAAAGGAAAGAAGGCTTCACTATGCTATTGAAACAGGCTTTGCTTCCAAAACAGTGGGGAACAGATTAAAAATGTATATATATGGATTCAGAGATGTCTGACCACTGAAATCCTGAGATAAAATACAACTTTGTTAGATATAAGCAGATACAAGGTTACAGAGACAACACTACTTGAAATTGATCAATTGAGCTATAACTGAAGGTGACAATAGACTCTCCATAAGCAGGGAAGGAATAATTTGAACGAGTTTGATTGAAAGGTTTGAGTTGGTTACACAGCTCAGTAGCTCTGAAATGGCTATTGGGAAAGAAAATCATAGACTGGATCTCACTGAATTAGTGTAACATTGTATCTTCCCATCAGTTATATAGATTTTTTTCTTGATTTATTTCAAGAAACTAAACACTACAAACAAACAGATTATGAGCTGATATTTAAAAAGAATCACAGAATCACAGAAACCCCACAGTGCAGATAGAGGCCATTTCGGCCCATCGAGCCTGCACCGACACATATCCCACCCGATCCCCGTAACCCCACGTATTTAATCCCCCTAACACTAAGGATCAATTTATCATAGCCAATCAACCTAACCCGCACATCTTTGGACTGTGGGAGGAAACCGGAGCACCCGGAGGAAACCCACGCAAACACGGGGAGAATGTGCAAACTCCACACAGACAGTCACCCGAGGCCGGATTCGAACCCGGGTCCCTGGCGCTGTGAGGCAACAGTGCTAACCGCTATGCCACCGTGCTGCCCGAAGCGGGAAAATATTTAACAATTAGCAGTCTAGGTATCATTTCTCCTTAAAAATTTAACATTCTAAAAAAATGTTTTTTTACAAAAGAAAAAAATCTAACTTTTCACCAAATGTACCCTACCTTATGTAGGTTCAGCCCTCCTGTCAGGTCAATGCTGGAGAGTGTGGACAGAGTGGTGATGCATACACACATACTACTAGTTCTGCTCCCAAATCTAACCCTTTTGGGAAGATGTAAGAAATCACACAATGTTGAGTTATTCTCTGACTATATAAGCTGTGTTTTTATGCATCTCTCCACTTCACCTGACGAAGGAGCAGTGCTCCGAAAGCTTGTGATTTCAAATAAAGCTGTTGGACTATAACCTGGTGTTGTGTGATTTCTTACATTTGTCCACCCCAGTCCAACACTGGCATCTCCACACCATGGCCTTTTGGGAAGAGATCTGGGATGCCACAGACTAGCACAGCAATCACTTCTAAAGGCAAGGTGATGTGACCTGCCCAACTGTGGAGAAACTGTTCTCCTCCCACCACAGACATGTTGATCAAACACCTGTGGTTCATAGACCAGTCAAAGTGCAAGATGTACTGAATATTGAGCAGTCTAGACCACATTTCTGGAAAACTGTACAATAAATTCTCTTTCACAACTCAGACAACACACTGCTGCAGAAGGAGGCATAGGCCAGTATCAATGAGTGTAAGAAGTCACACAACACCAGGTTATAGTCCAACAGTTTTATTTGAAATCACAAGCTTTCGGAGCGCTGCTCCTTCATCAGGTGAAGTGGAGAGATGCATAAAAACACAGCTTATATAGTCTGAGAATAATGCCAGATGATTACAGGTAATCTTTCTAACTGCCATTTATCACACCTCGGCAGAGAGATAATCACAGCAATCAAAGGTGTTGGTCACATTTCTGATATGTGTCGCCCACCAGCAGCAGGCGAAGCACCCCACTGGTAGCATGAAATTGAAAAATTACCCCTTTATATATATATACATAAATATATGTATCATATTGATCTTAAATAACTTAGAAACTGGGATATGTGGGAATACACAGATTTGATATGAGGACATTACACGGAACCTAAAGCCAATTCTCGAGTTGCAATAAAACTTGAAGTTGCATATTCATTTCTAAGAGAAGAAAATCACTGGACTAAATTATAGCAGAGCCCCAAGACTCGTTCATTTGCACATAATGGGCTGATACATTTGGTCATTAAGGGAGTCTTACTGGATAGGCACTGTAGCATATCTGATCAGCTAATCCTTACCACTTGAACACACATTATCCAGACAAAATGAAAATGTGTGTGTAATTGCATTAGCAGAATAAGGATAATGAAACTGGGCAGTGCTTAAGGTTATAAAATGTAAAACCATTCTGTACCATTGCTTGGCTGCTGTCAGGCTGGGAATTGAATAGTGAGTGCTCTTATTTGTCCTCTAGTGTGACTACAGTGCCCACTTATACTTTTGTTCAGTTGGACACATATTTTAATATCCTCCACATTATTGAACAAATAATAAATCTGCAGTGTGGAAATATGTATAGTAACAGATAATGTTGAAAGATTACAAAACTGAATCTAATTCTGAGATTTAGATAATGTTACTGAACCCCTTATTTGGGATACAATCTTAAAATCACTCTCTTATTTATAACACATGCTAAATATATTTAAGCATGTAAATCCTATTGTTTTGGACAATGGCCTTGAATCTTCTGGCTGTGAAGTTCCTCTGGAACTCTAACCACAGGAAATAATATTTTTTTTAAATATGAATAAACATCAACTCTGATGCAGATGTGCAAAAAATATAATAATAAATAGCATGGATTTCAAAAGGGAAAGTCTTGCTTGACCAACCTAATTGAATTTTTTGAAGAGGTAACAGAGAGAGGAGACAATTGTAATGCAGTAGATGTAATTTATCTAGATTTTCAAAAGGCCTTTGTTAAGGTACCACATAATAGACTAATGAATAAGGTCAGGGAATGTGGAGTCAGGGGACAAGTAGCAGAATGGATAGCTAACTGGCTTCAAGACAGAAAGCAGAGAGTAGGGGTAAAGTGCAGCTATTCAGAGTGGCAGAAGGTGGGTAGTGGTGTTCCACAAGGATCAGTGCTGGGACCACTGTTGTTCACAATTTATATTAACGATTTAGACCTTGGAATCAAAAACACAATTTCTAAATTCGCGGGGGATAGTCAATACTGAGGAGGACTGCAACAAATTACAAGAAGACATTAATAAATTTGCAGAATGGGCATATAATTGGCAAGTGAAATTCAACACAGATAAATATGAAGTATTACATTTTGGTAAGAAAAACAGGGAGGTCACATATTCTTGGAAAATAAGAATCTAAATGGGGTAGAGGAACAAAGGGATCTCAGAGTACAAATACACAAATCACTAAAAGTATCGACACAGGTTAACAAGGCCATAAAAAAAGCAAACTAAGCACTAGGGTTTATTTCTAGAGGGATAGAATTGAAAAGTTGTGAAGTTATGCTAAACTTGTATCAAATCCTGGTTAGACCACATTTGGAGTATTGTGTGCAATTCTGGTCACCATATTATAAAAAGGATATAGAGGCACTGGAGAGAGTGCAGAGAAGATTTACAAGGATGATACCAGAAATGTGAGGGTATACATATCAGGAAAGCATGAACAGGCTGAAGGGTGACCTAACAGAGGTCTTTAAAATTATGAAAGGTTTTGATAGACTGGATAGAGAGAGCGTGTTTCCACTTGTGGAGAAGAGCAAAACTAGAGGCCAACAATATAAGATAGTCACCAAAAAATCAAATAGGGAATTCAGAAGAAACTTTTTTTACCCAGAGTGGTGAGAATGTGGAACTTGCTACCACAGGGAGTGGTTGAAGCCAATAGCATTTAAGGGGCGGTTAGATAAGCATTTGAGGGAGAAGGGAATAGAGGGTTATGCTGATAGGGTTAGATGAGGAAAGACGGGAGGAGGCTCGAGTGGAGCATAAACACCAGCATGGACTGGTTGGGTCGAATGGCCTGTTTCTGTGCTGTATAGCCTATGTAATCCTATGTACAATTAATCAGTAAGTAGAACATGGCTCCAAAGGATAACAAATGATCTGATGCAAAAAAGGCAGAAAATAAATAATAAAAGCTTGAAAATAATGGGAAAACACCAAAGTAATTTCAAAGTCAGTGAGCTGCTGTACTGTATTCTATTCCATTGTAGTGTATTGTATTGCATTGTATTGTATTCATTTGCTCTTTCAAAAATTCTAAAATGCTTTTTCTTACCTTTCATTCGGAGCCATTTTACACTGATTTATATTGTTGGCTCCCACATGAATCACAACCTCCAATTTTACCCCCTCCCGGTACTGAGAATCTGTTGGACAACTCTTATTTCACAGATATGCTAACTGAGCAGGTGAATACGTTCCTGTAATCAACTACATTGCTTACACCAGCAGAAGAAACTAGGATCTGTTCCAAAATTTTTCTTCAATTTCCCAAGCCCCATGAGCTGTTAATGCTGCGACAAAATACTGTAACAAATTTCTTTTGTAAATTGTTTATCCCAGTTGCACTGGAGACAACGTGGACACCTGCCCAAGATATGTGAAATAACCTGACCATGGGATTTAGCACAGGGTTAGGATCCTGCAGACAGGGCGGGTGGAAGTTGGACAGGTTTTGAAAAAGGACTGGATGAATTCCAGCTCATAAAGATGACTCAGGGCTATTAGTTTTATGATCATAGTATGGAACCTGATGGGAAGTTTTAATGGGCAGGCCAGGTGAATCTATGGTCCATTCCACTGTCACAGGCAGATTTGACTATTCCAACATCCTTCTTCCTGGCCTCCCATCCTCCACACTTCATAAAGTTCAACTTGTCCAAAAGTCTACTGCACATGTCCTGTCTAAGTCCCAGTCGTCCATCACCCCCATCCTCCCTGTCCTCCAAAGCATTAAATTAAAAATCCGTGTTCTCATCTATAAATCCCTCATATCTTTGCTCCACCCTACCTCTGCCAGCTCCTCTAGCCCAGAAAACTCTTCCAAATGGTCTATTCCTCTCATAGCAGCTTTCTCGTCATCCTCTCCCCTCTCTCTTCTCCCACCGCTGGTGGCAGAGCCTATGATTGCCTTGGTACTACTCTCTGGAATTCACTCCCTAGACTTTTCCACTGCTCTCTCCAATTTAAACGTTGTCAAAACTCATCACTTCAACCAAGCTTGCCATCACAGCTCCTAATCTCTCTTCCTGGCCAGGTGTCCATTTCCAATGTCCAGCTGTGAAGGCCCTTAAGCAGTTGAAAGATCTTCAGATGATAGTGGGAGAATTTTAAAAAATGCATAAATAAAAAGATTGAAGACCTGAAAGAGAAACAGAAGTTGTTCGAGGCTGCAACAGCAAATATATCTTAAGAGGGCTAGGATGTGGAGATCTTTAATGGACACATAGGACTGAAATTCGATATGTATGAGGATAAGTAGGTGAAGATATTACAAACACTGATACTCAAAATAAGGTAATTGAAGTAAGCAAAGTTATGTGAGCTGAGGGGGTAGGTTTAATGGGCTGAATGTCCTTTCTGATTTTCTGCAAATCAGGTACACCAAATCCACCACCGCCCCCCCACCCCCAGCCCCACCCAAGCCTAGTTATCTGATCTGCCTCCCATCAAGCAAGGCTCTGTGCCAGGAGTGCTAATTCATAAAATTTACTCCCTTGTTTAAAATGGCAAACATACATCAATATTGCTGTATTGATGAATCAGAATGTATAATTCCTGATGGAAAAGGTCTGGGAATTTATCCTGTGTTTCCCACTTGGTCTGAAATCTTCCTTGCCCTGTCAATAAATGACTGGTGCACTATTCCATGGAACACTGGCCGCATATACCACAGTAGATAATTTCATGGTGAAAAACTCTCCCTTATATTTGACGAGCTGGAGTGCCCGGCGGTGCCGAGGGTTTTTTGAGGGCATGTTGTTGTTGGAAGAGAGAGAGAGAGAGAGAGACTGGGGGGGAGAAGAGAGAGACTGGGGGGGGGAGAGAGCGACTGGGGGGGAGAGAGAAAAAGAGAGAGAGACTGGGGGGAAGAGAGAGAAAGAGAGAGAGACTGGGGGAAAGAGAGAGAGACTGGGGGGAAGAGAGAGAAAGAGAGAGAGACTGGGGGGAAGAGAGAGAAAGAGAGAGAGACTGGGGGGAAGAGAGAGAAAGATAAAATGCGAAAAATTCAACACATCAAGAAACATATTATTCAACAAACTAAGCCAAACAACCCCAGATTTCAAGGAATTGGATGACCTGTCAAAATTAAGATTAGTCCTGGGAGAAGGAGACAGACCATACCTTGGGGCCAAATATGTAACAACATGTCACAACCTGAGGACTGTTTAAAAAATTAAGACTGTTTAAAATTAATATTGAACGTACCCAATGAGATACAAAGACTGTTTAAAATTAATATTGTTTAAAAGTAATATTGTATGCACCCAACAAATGTCAAATCGACTGACACCTACAGAATGTTGGAAAACTGTACCTTTCTTGATATGTAAGCTTTGGCAATATGGTTCTCTGTAAACTTTCATGCCAATGAAGCATTTGAATTGGAATTGGAATTGGAATTGGAAAGAGAGAGAGACTGGGGGGAAGAGAGAGAAAGAGAGAGAGACTGGGGGGAAGAGAGAGAGAGAGACTGGGGGGAAGAGAGAGAAAGAGAGAGAGACTGGGGGGAAGAGAGAGAGAGAGACTGGGGGGAAGAGAGAGAGAGAGAGAGACTGGGGGGAAGAGAGAGAGAGAGACGGGGGAGTGAGAGAGAGAGAGACTGGGGGGAGAAGAGAGAGACGGGGGGGAGAGAGAGACGGGGGGGAAGAGATAGCGAGAGAGACTGCTGGATTTAGTTCGGGATTAGCCTGGAGAGAGAGGGGGGGAAGGAGCGCCTCAGGCCTGGCCCGATGGACCCCTGCGAAGGAAGGAAGGAAGGAAGAAGGCGAGCTCTCCCTCCCTGTCCCACCCCCTCACTCTTTCGCTCCCTCCCCCTGTCTGTCCCTGCTTTACTCTCTCTCACTCCATCCCCTCTCCTCTCCCTCCCTGCCCCTCACCTCCCCCTCCCTCCCCCTCTCCTCTCGCTCCCTTCCCCTCTCCTCTCCTCACCCTCCCACCCTCTCCTCTCCCTCCCTCCCCCTCTCCTCTCCCTCCATCCCCCCTCTCCTCTCCCTCCCTCCCCCTCTCCTCTCCCTCCCTCCCCCTCTCCTCTCCCTCCCTCCCCCTCTCCTCTCCCTCCCCCCTCCTCTCGCTCCCCCTCTCCTCTCCCTCCCCCCTCTCCTCTCCCTCCCTCCCCCTCTCCTCTCCCTCCCTCCCCCCTCTCCTCTCCCTCCCCCCCCTCTCCTCTCACTCCCCCTCTCCTCTCCTTCCCCTGTCTTTCCCTGATTTCCTCTCTGTCCCTCCCTCCCCCTCTCTGTCTGCCTTTCCTGAGAGCCCGGCCGTGGTGAGCCGAAGCCCCGTGTGCGGATCAGGGCCGGCCGGTGCGCGCCTAGTGCATGAGGCCCGGCCGGACTCACCTTAGCTGAGGTCGCGCTCCGGCCGCCGCCGACGTTGACGCGCGCGCTGACTCCCGCCCCGCCAGCCTTTACTAAGATGGCGGCAATGCTATGCTCGGCTCAGTCCCGCGCCGCCAACCTTTACCAAGATGGCGGCAATCGCGGGGCGGGCCCAGCGGGACAGGTGGTGCCTAGCTCTGGCGTGGCTGGTGAGGAGAGGCCGAGGCTTCGAGGCCTGCAGGTGGGGTAACCCTCCAAGGTTGCGGTGCCCGGCGGAGGCAGCGAGTCAAGAGGAAAAAAAAGGGTGAAAGGTAGGAAAATTAATCAGCTTAGAAAAAATATTTACAAATTAATTTACTTTTTTTTAAAACAATTTCCCCTCCACACACACAGAAAGTGGGAAAAATAAACACACAGTAAGTGGGAAAAATAAATCAATAGTTAGAAATCAAGATGGCGGCCACTCACCTCAGCTCAGGAGGATTAGGCCCACCCACACACTCAATGAACCCCCCCCCGTGATGCACCAATTGGTCAACCATCACACCACTCAACGCTAATTGTAATGTATGTACCTTTAAGAGAGGAACTATCTTTTACAGCCCCTGTATACTGCAGTACCAGTAGTGACCACACTTGTATATAACACCGTGTAGTAATTTGTACAGTTAGTTCCAGCATACCCTCTGTTCAGTAAACACCTGTTATTACCGTTCTCCTGCAGTCCGTGTGCTATTTATACGCGGACACTACAGTGGCGACGAGCAGGTTCGAACTCACCTGCAGTACTGCATCACCTCACGGGGATCCATCCCTGAAAAGAAGCTTCTTGGAGGTCGAAGCCAGAGCAACGGGCGTCGACCGCGGGCAACCGCCCAGTGATCCATCGGAGTTCAGAGAATCGCAGGGGAGGCTGTGGAGAGCTGGGCTTGGTTCTCCAGCCAAGGTGTTCCAGCAAATCGGGCTGGTAACAGGTAGTGCGCTGACCCTTCCCGGACTGCGGTGGGCTAGAGCTCGATTGAGCGGCTCTGCAAAGGGGCCGAGCAGCGTCGTCGGGAAGAAAAAGAGAGAGCGAGGGTGGAGCACACAGGGCGCGGCCGGTGCTCAAGAGCCGGGCAGCGTTAAAGAAAATAAAAAAGGGGGAAGGAAAAGAGACGCGCAGTGAACAGTGTTGAAGAAGAATAAAACTAAGAAAATTAATTAACAAAAGAGAGACGCGCAGAAAGCCGCGAGGCGCTGCCATTACTATTTAGAACGCTAGGAGCAGCGTTGGCAGCAGCGGGGAAGAAGGAAAAGTGCGGGAGGCGTGATTTTAATCCATTGGGAAGAAGGAAAAGCGCGGGAGGCGCCATTTTAAACCACCCAAGATGCAAAGAGTGGCAGTATCACTGCTTTCGACAACGAAATAGAAGACTGGACCACGTATGTGGAAAGAATTGAAGTGTACTGCAAGGCAAATGAGGTGGCCGATGAAAAGAAGGCGTCGGTATTATTGAATTTGATGGGCGCGAGAACATACGGCCTATTGCGGAATTTAATTACCCCAGCTAAACCAATGGAGAAAAGCTTTGAAGAGATTGTCAATATCTTACAGGAACATCTAAACCCTACACCGCTGCTGATAGCAGAAAGATTCAAGTTCCATAAAAGAAACCAGCACAAGACGAAAGTAATGCTGACTATCTTACGGAACTATGCAAGTTATCGAAACACTGCCAGTTCAGAGCAGGACTGGCAGATACCTTAAGGGATAAGTTTGTCTGCGGGCTCCAGAGTGAAGGAACCAGAAACGACTACTTTCGGAAAGGACCTTACGCTAGAAAAGGCTTTCAGCGTTGCAGTATCCTACGAAACAGCAGCACGGGGAGCTGTGGAAATACAACAGAAACCGCAAGAATATAGCACCAATGAAATAGCATATGGAGCAGAAAAGTGTTATCGCTGCGGCAGAACAACCCATGACCAGAAGGACTGCTGGTTTAAGGACAAAGTAGGCAGGCAATGTGGAAAAGTGGGACACATAGCACGAGTCTGCAGGTCGGGATAGAAACCAACACTAAAAGAACTACTAAGGAAAAGTACAAGAAAGTACAAAAGATGACGGACAGTAGTTCAGAAGATCAGAAGAGTGATAATGACTCCGGGAGCAGGAGACTAAGTTGTCTAAAGTTACACAACGTGATCGCAAAGGAGGATCACCGAACCATTTGGGTCACCCTCATGATAGCAGGGTCCCAAGTAAAGATGGAATTGGACACAGGATCAGCCCTAACAGTCATGAATCGACGAGACTATGAGCGGCTATTCTCACACATACCCTTGAAGGACACGTCCATTGCCTTGAAGACATATATGGGGCAAAAGTCTACCCAGAGGAAAAATAAGGGTGCCCATTAAATACAACGGCAAGGAAACACAGAAACTGTATCTATATATACTACAAGATGGAGGACTACCATTATTGGGACATGAATGGATCCGAATAATACAATTGGATTGGCATTCCATTCAGGCGCTAACTGTGGCTGACAAAAAGGATGAAGACGTCACACCTGGATGACTGTCAAAAATTCTAACTGACGCGAAAGAAGTGTTCCAGCAAGGACTTGGGACTCTAAAAGGCGTAACGGCAATGATAAAAATTGAAGATAACGCAAACCCAAAATTTTTTAAGGCCAGACCGGTACCATTTGCGATCCGCCCAGCCGTCGAAGCAGAGCTGGAGAGTCTGGAGCGTTCGGGTGTGCTGTCCAAGGTGGACTGGAGTGAGTGGGCCACACCCATCGTTCCTGTAATGAAGAAATCATTGAGCAGCACGCCTGGGGAGCCGAAGAAGGTTCGCATCTGTGGGGACTTTAAGGTAACTGTGAACCCAATCCTTCACACAGTACAATATTCACTTCCGCAGATAGAAGATATATTCGCCTCACTATCTGGAGGAAACGCTTTACGAAGATTGATCTGGCCCAAGTGTATCTACAAATGAAGTAGAAGAAGCATCTAGAAAATACCTCACGATAAACACTCACAAAGGTCTTTACCAGTACAACCGACTGGTATTTGGGGTAGCATCAGCTCCAGCTATTTGGCAGAGGGTGATGGAACAAGTCCTGCAAGGGATCCCGGGGACCCAGTGTTATTTGGACGACATCCTGGTTACGGGCGAAAATGACAGTGAACACCTTGCCAACCTGGAGCAGGTGCTCACTAGATTACAAGAATATGGGCTACGAGCCAACCGCCCCAAATGCGAGTTTTTCAGGAAACAAATCTCGTATTGTGGCCACGTGATTGATGAAGAGGGGTTACATAAGTCCCCAGACAAGATTGAGGCAGTAGTCAAGGCTCCAGCACCGGAAAATGTGTCGCAACTGAGTCGTTCCTCGGGTTGGTGAACTAGTACCATAAGTTCTTGCCAAATTTGTCTACAATTCTGCACCCACTGAATGCCCTGCTGCAAACTGGAGTAGCATGGAAATGGAGTGATGAGTGTAAGCGTGCCTTTCAGAAATGTAAATGCCTAATCACTTCAAAAGAAGTATTAGCCCACTACAATCCAACACTACCGATTCGGTTGGCATGTGATGCGTCTCCCTACGGCATTGGAGCGGTGCTGTTGCACAAATTCCTTGACGGTTCAGAGAGGCCAATAGCCTTTGCGTCACGCTCGTTAACCTCAGCCGAGCGTAACTACGCCCAGATTGACAGGGAGGCCCTCAGCCTGGTGTGGGGGGTGAAGAAGTTCAATCACTATCTGCACGGGCAGAAATTCACCTTACTGACTGATCACCAGCCTCTTGTCTCCATTTTTAACCCAAAAAAGGGCGTTCCGGTGATGACGGCGCAACGACTGCAAAGATGGTCCCTTTTTCTAGGGACACATCAATATGAAATAGAGTATAAGGCATGAAACAGCATGGAAATGCTAATGGGCTGTCGCGCCTGCCGCTGCCTACGGTGGAGGAAGCACCTGCAGTGGACCCTGTTGAGATATTCCATTCGACCATAGTCGAATGTCTACCTGTTACAAACTCAAGTCTAGAGAAGGAAACCCGAAATGACCCGACACTCTCTCTGGTCTATGATTTGATGGTGAAGGGATGGCCAGCACATGGTGACTCACTGTTGCCAGCATTCTCGCCAAGGAGAGAACAGCTGTCAGTGTGCTGGGGGACCTTGATGTGTGGATCCCGAGCGGTAATTCCACCCAAGTTGAGAGATAGAGTGCTCAATGAGCTTCATGAGGGTCATCTGGGAGGGGTAAAAATGAAGAGCCTAGCCAGGGCATTTGTGTGGTGGCCGGGAATCGATAAAGAAATCGAGGAAATGACCAAGAGCTGCACAGGATGCAGAAAGTCCAAAACGCTCCACCACAGGCCCCGCTACACCCATGGGAGTGGCCCTCATCTCCATGGCAACGGGTACACATTGATTTTGCTGGTCCATTTATGGACTCAATGTTTTAATCGCCATGGATGCACATTCAAAATGGCCAGAGGCCATCAAAATGTCCTCCACCACCACGGAGAAAACTATTGCAGTCCTACGGACCATCTTCGCCAGGAATGGCTTGCCAGAACAGATTTGCTCCGACAATGGACCACAGTTTGTGTCCGAGGATTTCCGGAGGTTTTTGAGGAATAATGGGGTAAAGCATTACACATCCGCCCATATCATCCAGCCACAAATGGATTGGCTGAGAGGTTTGTTCAAACCTTTAAAAAGCAATAAAGGCGATGTATAATGACAACATACCACTGCAACACAAGGTGGATAATTTCTTGTTTGCTTACCAGAATGCGACACATGCAGTCACCAACCAAGCTCCAGCCATGATGTTCTTTAACCGAAGGTTAAGATGTCGCCTGGATTTGCTCAAACCAAACATAAGACGAGATGTTGAGAATAAGCAATTCCAGCACATCAATGAGAAGCCAACCAGGAGCTTCAAGATAGGGCAACCAGTCCTGGCCCGTGAGTACCGAACAGAAAAATGGCAGCCAGGAACGATATATACACGGCAGGGACCACTAATGTACACAGTGGACATTGGAGAGAGCATCGTGAGACGCCATGCTGACCAGATTCTAGAGTCACAGGAACAAGTCAAACCATGCCACGATCATACGCACCTGGTGATGAACCCGAAGTACAGATTGCGTCTACCTCAGAATCAGTGGTATTGGAAGCTGACGAACCAACCAATGACAATGAGCCAGAATCGACTCCGCCGCAAGAACAGGATACTCGAGAAAGGCGCTATCCAGACAGGATCAGGAAGCCTCCTCAAAGACTGAATTTATAAATGATTACTTTCAGCTGATGTATATAGTACAAAGAAAATTGTAATTGTAATTAGTTATTATTTAATTGTTAAATGAATGTTATGTACTGGTTATCTAAAAGGGGAGGAATTGTAATGTATGTACCTTTAAGAGAGGAACTATCTTTTACAGCCCCTGTATACTGCAGTACCAGTAGTGACCGCACCTGTATATAACACCGTGTAGTAATTTGTACAGTTAGTTCCAGCATACCCTCTGTTCAGTAAACACCTGTTATTACCATTCTCCTGCAGTCCGTGTGTTATTTATACGCAGACACTACACTAATGAGCGGAATTTTGACGTTTTTTGAAACTTTTTTGTATACTGTCGGAACAAATTTTGTCTGACCAAAAAGTAATACGCCTATTAGACTCCCCTAATGATAAGCTTTCTTTTGATATAACATGCGTGTAGGTACGCTCTATAACTTTTGAGTGTATAGCGGACAGACAGACAGACAAACAGAGAGACAAACAGACAAACCGCTTTATATATATAGATGCCCGGCGGTGCCGAGGTTTTTTTTAGGGCATGTTGTTGTTGGAAGAGAGAGAGAGAGAGACTGGGGGGAGAAGAGAGAGACTGGGGGGAGAAGAGAGAGACGGGGGGGAAGAGAGAGAGAGAGACTGCTGGATTTAGTTCGGGATTAGCCTGGAGAGAGAGGGGGGGAAGGAGCGCCTCAGGCCTGGCCCGATGGACCCCTGCGAAGGAAGGAAGGAAGGAAGAAGGTGAGCTCTCCCTCCCTCTCCCACCCCCTCACTCTTTCCCTCCCTCACCCTCTCTCTCTCCCTCCCCCTGTCTCTCCCTGCTTTACTCTCTCTCCCTCCCTCCCCTCTCCTCTCCCTCCCTGCCCCTCTCCTCACCCTCCCTCCCCCTCTCCTCCCCTTCCCCCCTCCCCCTCCTCCCCTTCCCCCCTCCCCCTCCCCCCTTCCCCCTCCTCCCTCTTCCCCCTCCCCGTGCTCCCTCTTCCCCCCTCCCCTCCTCCTCCTCCTCTTCCCCCCTCCCCGTGCTCCCCCTTCCCCCCTCCCCCTCCTCCCTCTTCCCCCTCCCCCTCCTCCCTCTTCCCCCCTCCCCCTCCTCCCTCTTCCCCTCTCCCCCTCCTCCCTCTTCCCCCCTCCCCCTCCTCCCTCTTCCCCCCTCCCCGTGCTCCCTCTTCCCCCTCCCCCTCCTCCCTCTTCCCCCCTCCCCGTGCTCCCTCTTCCCCCCTCCCCCTCCTCCCTCTTCCCCCTCCCCTCCTCCCTCTTCCCCCCTCCCCGTGCTCCCTCTTCCCCCTCCCCCTCCTCCCATTTCCCTCCTCCCCGTGCTCCCTCTTCCCCCTCCCCTCCTCCCTCTTCCCCCTCCCCCTCCTCCCTCTTCCCCCCTCCCCCTCCTCCTTCTTCACCCCCTCCCCCTCCTCCCCCCTCCCTCTTCCCCCTCCCTCTTACCCTCTCCCCTCCCCCTCTCCCTCCCCGAGCCCTCATCCCCCGCTCCAATCCCTCTTTCCACCCCGGGGCCCGGGCCTCGGCACCTGGATGAACGCGTTCCCCTGGACCTTTTTGGCGGCTCGGCCGTCACCTTGATGCCGTTGGCTGAGTCGAAGACGGTGACCTGGTCAGCTTTCCGCCCTGGGGCCCGGGCCTTGGTACCTGGATAAACGCGTTCCCCTGGACGCTTTTGGCGGCCTCGGCTGTCACCCCGATGCCGTTGGCCGAGGCGAAGACGGTGACGTGGTTGCGGAAATAAACGGCCTTCAGCAGGTTCGACAGGTTCCCGGCGCGCCCCACTACAATAAAGAGAGATTCCTAAATATTAAAGTTCAGGTTTTTAAGCACCCCATAGCTAAGAAGACAACTGCACAAAAGAACCTAACGGGGTACACACAGAAAGTGGGAAAAATAAACACACAGAAAGTGGGAAAAATAAATCAATAGTTAGGAATCAAGATGGCGGCCACTCACCTCAGCTCAGAAGGATTAGGCCCGCCCACACACGCAATGAAACGCCCCCCTGTGACGCACCGATTGGTCAACCATCAGGTTAACCCCCTGTACGATTGGTCAATCATCACATCACTCAACGCTAATGAGTGGAATATTGCCGTTTTTTGAAGCTTTTTTGTATACTGTCTGAACAATTTTTGTCTGGCCAGAAAGTAAATATGCCTATTAGACTCCCCTAATGATAAGCTTTCTTTTGATATAACATATGTGTGGAGTTTGCACATTCTCCCCGTGTTTGCGTGGGTTTCCTCCGGGTGCTCCGGTTTCCTCCCACAGTCCAAAGATGTGCGGGTTAGGTTGATTGGCTATGATAAATTGACCCTTAGTGTTAGGGGGATTAAATACGTGGGGTTACGGGGATAGGGTGGGATGTGTGTTGGTGTGGGGGTTACGGGGATCGGGTGGGATGTGTGCCGGTGCAGGCTCGATGGGCCGAAATGGCCTCTATCTGCACTGTGAGGTTTCTGTGATTTCTGTGATATGTGTAGGTACGCTCTATAACTTTTGATTGTATAGCCGGACAGACAGACAGACACGCTTTATTATATACTAGCTGAAGTGCCCGGCGGTGCCGAGGCTTTTTCGAGGGCATGTTGTTGTTGGAAGAGAGAGCGAGAGCGACTGGGGGGAAGAGAGAGCGACTGGGGGGAAGAGAGAGTGCGACTGGGGGGAAGAGAGAGAGCGACTGGGGGGAAGAGAGAGAGCGTCTGGGGGGAAGAGAGAGAGCGACTGGGGGGAAGAGAGAGAGCGGGGAGGGCGGGGAGGGGGAGGAGAGAGAGCGGGGAGGGCGGGGAGGGGGAGGGTGGGGAGGGCGGGGAGGGCAGGGAGGGGGAGGAGGGGGGGCGAGGGGGGGAGGGAGTGGGGGCGAGGAGGGGGGAGGGAGTGGGGGAGAGAAGGGGGAGCGAGGGAGAGAAGGGGGTGAGAAGGGGAGAGAAGGGGGGAGCGGGGAGAGAAGGGGGAGAGAAGGGGGGGAGAGAAGGGGGGGAGAGAAGGGGGGAGAGAAGGGGGGGAGAGAAGGGGGGGAGAGAAGGGGGGAGGGGGGAGAGAAGGGGGGAGGGGGGGAGGGGGGAGAGAAGGGGGGAGGGGAAGAGAAGGGGGGAGGGGGGGAGAGAAGGGGGAGGGGGGAGAGAGGGGGGAGGGGGGAGAGAAGGGGGAGGGGGGAGAGAAGGGGGAGGGGGGAGGGGGAGAGAAGGGGGAGAAGGGGGGAGGGGGGAGAGAAGGGGGGGAGGGAAGGGGGGGAGGGGGGAGAGAAGGGGGGAGGGGGGAGAGAAGGGGGGAGAGAAGGGGGGAGAGAAGGGGGAGCGGGAGAGAAGGGGGGGAGGGGGGGAGAGAGGGGGGAGGGGGGGAGAGAAACGGGGGGAGGGGGGAGAGAAGGGGGGAAGGGTGGGAGAGAAGGGGGGAGGGGGGAGAGAAGGGGGGGAGGGGGGGAGAAAAGGGGGGAGGGGGGGTAGAGAAGGGGGGGAGGGGGGGAGAGAGGCAGAGGGAAGGAGAGAGAGAGGGCGAGTGGCCTGCGGCCGTAAATGGAGCCAAGCCCCGAGAACAGGCGTGAGCTGGCTTGAGGCTGAGAGACGGCCATGCCCGGTTGCCGGGGTAACCCTTCCCCCCCTTCCGAGCCCCCGTCCTCCCGAGCACCGGCCGCGCCGCCCCGCCCCACACTCCCGGGTGCCCCGCTCTCCGAGCCCCGCCCGCCCCGCACTCCTGAGAGCCCCGCTCTCCGAGCCCCAGCCGCTCCGCCCCGCACTCCCGAGAGCCCCGCTCTCCGAGCCCCGCCCGCCCTGCACTCCCGAGAGCCCCGCTCTCCAAGCCCCGGCCGCCCCGCCCCGCACCCCCGAAAGCCCCGCTCTCCGAGCCCCGCCCCCCGGCCGAGCCGGCTTGAAGTCCGCCGATTGCGGCTGTGAGAGACGGCCGACGGGCCTGGTTGCCGGGGTAACCCTTCCCGCTCACCAAGCCCCACCCGAGATCCGCACTCCCGAGAGCCCCGCCCCCCCCGCCCGAGCCGAGCGGGGAACAGAGAGAGACGCCGCGTCTCAGCTGCTCCTGCTGCGCGCGCACCCTGACCCTCGTGACCCTCGTGGCTGACGCCGTTGCCCCGGGTAACGTGACACCGGGGGGGGGTGAGGAGCTTAGCAGAAGCCGTGGGACAATTACCTAGCTCGGGCCTGGCTGGGCAAGAAAGGCCCAGGCTTTGAGGCCTAACAAAAACGGGGAAAGGTAGGAAAAAGAATCTTCAGGTTAGAGAAAATATTTACAAATGAATGAAGTTTTTTTTAAAACAATTTAATAAAAGCAATTTTATTTTGCTGGAAATGTATATTTGAAAAGAAAGACGCAGAAAGCAAGAAAAAGAATGGAAGCAAGATGGCGGCTACTCACCTCGGTTCAGAACGATAAGGCCCGCCCACACACGCACCGATTGGTCGACCGTCAGGTCACCAAAGCGTAGGATTGGTCAATCGTCCCGTCACTCGACCGTAGGAGGGCCCGGCCGCACGCGCCAGGAACCTGGCGTACAATTGGTCGACCTCGAGGTCACTCTGTCGCTAATGAGCGGATAATGAGATGCTAATGAGCGGAATTTTTAACGTTTTTCGGATACCGCGGGCGCGATTTTTGTCCGGCCGAAACGTAAATACGCTTACCACTTTTTCGGAAAGGTAAGCTTTCTTTCGACGTAACGCACGCGTAGGTACGCTCTATAACTTTCGAGCACATAGCCAGACAGACGCACACGTGAGGACAGACAGACAGAAGGACAGACAGATAGACAGACAGATCGACTCCTTTATATATATAGATATAGAAGATTAAATTGACGCTCTTTCCCATTTTGTAACAGGCTTCCGGAGGCAGCACAGTAACCTATGCAGTATATTGCTGTTGAAAGTGCTTTGTACATATCCTGATGGCTTAATTGGTATATTATCTGTCTAATGTCGAACTGAGCATACTGACCAGGAGGGTTCCAGATTTCACCCCGAGACTGTATCAAGCTGGATGATTTCAAGCATGATGGCAGCTGGGATACTCACAATTGGCCTCAGTGTCCCTGGATTAGAGAGGAAAAAACCTGGGCGTGGTCCCCACTGTTCCCTCCCTGAAACTCTGTACTTCTCCACCTCTCTCCTTCTTTAAGATGCTCCTAAAAACCTACCTCTTTGATCAAGCTTTCAGTCACCCGTCCTAATATCCCCTTCTTTGGCTCGATGTCAATTTTTGTCTGAATACACTCCTGTGAAGTGCTTTATGATGTTTTACTACAGTAAAGGTGCTATATAAGTGCAAGTTGTTGTTGATGCAATTGTAATGCTGCAACGCATAAGTCCAACCAGGAATTCAAAATGGAGCAAAGCTTGCTTGGAAAGTGCTTCAGGTAAGTTTTTTAAATGACTTTTGTGAGGCCAAGAGCTTTCTACCTGCTGCTGGGTCCTTAACGGCCCCTCCCCACAATTTTCCCTTTAAGGAAAAACTGTTGGCTTAATTCCGCAGAGCAGTCACCAAATTGTTTGCCTCCCCACCCCCACCCCAAATCGGCGAGATGCCAAATGCACAGGCAGCTCACCGATAATATCTTAATATGGCGGATCATTAAAATTAATAACAGTCTCTGGCGAAGTTCATCTTGTGGGCTTGCTCTGGCCACCCTCCACACAGTGAATGGGGGTCACTTGGGTCTCTGGCGAAGTTCATCTTGTGGGCTTGCTCTGGCCACCCTCCACACAGTGAATGGGGGTCACTTGGGTCTCTGGCGAAGTTCATCTTGTGGGCTTGCTCTGGCCACCCTCCACACAGTGAATGGGGGTCACTTGGAAAAAAACACAAACTAAACTCAATAAGCTTGTGCTTATGTAAACCTTCCTGAGGAACAAGGACACATACTTATTCCCAAGAAGCAGCTCATTTCAAGATTGGCAAGAAGAATCGCAAGGGGAATTGTCTAGCTGGTTTGTTTCATTAACCCATTATAAACCTGTCTCCAGACCATTGGTACTGTTTTGTGCTGTTGATTGCCTCGCCTTGATTACTTGCCTCTGTAAATAATTCTATTTTATAAATATATCCAAATAATGGGTTAGCCTGTTATGAAAAGAGTCTTACATGACTGATAGCCATCTTCTGTAACACAATATGCAATAGGATCCTCTGTATTTTCCAGGTTTATAGTAAAAGCGTAAATTGTTCTCCAGGTTGCCAACTACATCCCATACTCTTAATACATCATGGTTAGGTTTCAGTTCAGAGGAAGCATGAGCTCACCGATGGAGGCTGCTTGCTGCAGTGAGCAGGAGTAAGTAGTACTGTATTGGGAAAGCAAGCCTGAATTGTAACGATTGATTCATAGAAAAAGGCACTTCCACTGGCTCAGCACACTGCTTTCATTAGACAAAATATAAAGGCCTAGAAATTCAGTTGGCGCCGCGCCAGGGCTTTAGCGCCGGAAATTTAGCGCCGGCGCTAAGTCCCCCTGCGCGCGCCAAAAATTCAGTAGCGCCGCGCCCAAACGGCTGATGGCGCTACAGGAGGGTGTCAGCGCCTCGAAATGGGCGCTGACTGCCGCATTGCGGCGCAATTCCGGCGCTGCGGCACCCGATGTGGTGCGGCAGGCTGGGGAAGTGCAGGCCTCCTCCTTCAGTTAAGGAGGAGCTGCCTGCACCCGCCCGCTGGCCGTTGAAATCTTGAAAAAAATGAGCCCGGCACCTCGGAGAAATGCCGGGCTCGCAGGCCAGACGCATCTGTTCCGCGGGGGGGGTGGTGGAGGAGTCCGGGGAGGGAGGTGCGGGCAGGCGGCCGGCGGGAAAGCGGCCGGCCGCCGCGCGACCTTAATGCGCCGGCGCTAACTTGCGTAGGACTCTGCTGAAACATCGTTAGTTGCGGCTGCCACGGGCGAGGCGGCCGCAACTCAATTTCGGCGTTGGGGCCCGTCACCACGGCAACCGGGACGCTGCGCACACCGATGACGTCATCGGTGCCGGCGCAGCGCAACTGGTCTAACGCCGATGGCAGGGCCCCACTGAATTTACAAACCGGCCATAACTCCGGCGCTAGGCCCTCTAGCGCCTCAAATGGGGCGCTAACCCTACTGAATTTTCAGCCCAAAAACTTTAGACTCTCCCCCAAATAGCCTGCTTATGTCAGCAGAACTGCACAAGTTATTATACTAATGACACCATAAGCAGTTTTTGATTTTACTTTCTTTTCCAAATATATAATTAAGGTCAATCTTTTGGAAACCACCACATATAGCTAGGAGCTAGAAGCTTTCTTAGGTTTCTTTCTACGTAGTCAATCATTAGTCAGGCATCCATTTAAAGTGGATTATGGCCTGAAACTCAGTTCAATTAAACATGCTTATGTAGCTAGATAATACAGTTAAGCTGTTATTCTTGACAAAAATAAAAAATGTAAGATTCCATTGTTTATTGTATCTCAGAATGTTTTTTATAGAGACCACATAGTAGCACAGTAACTCCTGCTAGTGAACAGCATTCAAACATGGTAAACGCATCATACAGACTTCAGCACAGTGAGATCATCCTGGGGTGGTTATGCTTTTTTCTAGCCCATGATAATATACAACGTAGTGGCCCGGATGTTTTGGTGGTAATGATGGTGAAACTGTCAGCGTTTGCCATCATTATTCCTCTGAAAGTGACAGCAACTCCTGGAGTCAGCGCATGCGCTGCGGAATCCAGCAATGCAGAAATCCAGAAGTTGCTGTCAGTGGTTCTACGCTTCTCCACGGGTTGCGCTGTGGAACTCCCCGGAGCCGGGAATCAATTCAAATCACACTGAAATGTTGTTCCTGACCAAAACTTCCCCTATTACACTGGAATATCACTGTTTAAAAAACCCCGAAAAAGTTAAGCCTTGTTGAAAGAGGTGCAACTGGGTTTTTAATGGTGTATTGACTGCTGAACAACCGTTCTGGCCCTGAAAAACTAATTTTATATTTATGTAATGTCAATTTTTTCCATTAATATGGTAAGAATTACATGGTTTTGAATATAATAATTCTTTTTTGTTTAAGGCATTTCAGTTTCTACCTTAATTTTTATTTTGCTTTCTGTAAAATTTACAAAAAGTAATTTATAATCTGTGATTTTACTTCCTGATTTGCTGTTTGTGAGTATTCTTCAATGTGATTGGCTGCTTAGCCTGCTTGATGACATCACTGTTGCTGGATGCTGGAGATTCGCTTGATTTAGGGCCAGATTCAAACTAACATCGGGTGAGTTGAAATTCATGCCACAGAGATCGCTAGATCTTTGTGGGCAGCTTTCTTCGAGGTCAGCGGCGAGCGCCATTGTTTTATATACTTTTATATACAAGTGGGTTATTTAAGATGGGTTATGAGCATAAAGTGAGAGGACATAAGTATAAATTAACAAACCAGAAGCAATAGGAAATAGTAGAAAAGGTACAGAACAGAGCAACAAGGCTGATGTTAAGTGTGAAGGTGATGAACCATGAGAAAAAATAGGGGAAATTTAAGCTTTATAGTTTAGATAGTTTAGAAGGAAGCTGATGAAGGGGGTATCTCATCAAAGCATATAAAATATTAAATGGTGTAGATGAGGTAAACACACATTATTACTTCAAAGTAAACCAAGAAGTTAGGACCAGAGGACATAAATAGAAAATAGAGATAAACAAATTTAGAACAGGAATATCAGAAGAATCTTCTTTATTCCTAGAGTGATAAATATTTTGATAATCTACCAAGAAGGAAAAATATTGAAGTAATTCAAAATATAATCAGATTCCATGATTAGAGAGTTAATGCAGTAGTGAGATAAGCTTTGATGGCTGTTTCACATTCCTAGCTTTTCTTAAACTCTAAGGCTGGGATTAGAAAGAATTCTGCCACCCCACCCCTCCACCGGCCCCCCAGACCGAGTCATGGATATGCAGAATACTGTTTTAGTTCTTTTAAAGGTATTAATAAGCGCCTTTGAAAAACAGGGTTGAATGAATATCTGATCAGAAATGGGGTTGAGGATTATTAAAATAAGCACAGGTAGAAATAAAGAAGTTCTGTAGAAGGGTCCCAACCCGAAACGTTGACTCTATTTCTCTCTCCACGGATGTTGCCTGGCCTGCTGAGTTTTTCCAGCATTTTCTGTTGTTATTTAGAAATAAAGAAATTCTGTACAGAACATTGTGGCCTAGATATCAGATAGCCAAAACTGGGTGCAAATTGGTGGTGGGGGCATGGGCTGCACACAGCAGTTACTACCCATGCATGCAGCACTTAAAATCTGTGCTGCCTGCGTATTGTAATGATTTGTGCATGCAGCCAGTACTACCCGCCTGATTCATTGTCTGCGTGCCTCTCGGGTGGCCAATAACAACACCGACAATCATTTCCGGGCTCTGATCTCTTTCCTAATTAATGCAATTAGGGATGAAATTTGTCTTTCAACAAAAATTGTGGGAATGCATTTTCCCCCCTGTAATTGCATGCTCACAAAATCGCGTTCTTGGAAATCCCATGATTCAGATCTGTGTGTTGCCACCAATTTCACCACCTGTATGACTGGATATTTTAGCAATTCTAACTGAAAGTGTGTAAGAAATAGATATTAGACCCAAAAATGGGGTTATTGTAAGAAATAGCTATTAGATCCAAAAATGGGATTTTAATTCTTAAGGAACAGAGAAGGACAATAAACTGAAGAAATGTGGCCGGGAACGGATGGCAGGAATATCAGCAAGGTCAGATAACAAGCACAAAAGACAAAGGGCTAAGACCAGGACACGGAAGTGATGAGGGAGTCGTAAAATGCAAGACAACATGAAGTCAGAAAGTCATAAAATGTCCTTAAAGAAACATAACAAGACCTTTAGAACAAAGATGAGGAAAATGACCTCATGAGGCAGGGAGAGGGCTGTCAGAGGTGCCCTCGGCCATGTAATTGGACAATGGGATGGGTAAAAATGATTGACACCAGGAGCTCGATTTTGATAGCCCTGAGGAGGTGGGTTTGAAGGGGGATCTGTTGGGAAAATCGGGAATAATGGCTTCAGACACCCAACCTGCCTCCATCCCGCCCCCACCCAATTTTCATGAGTGTCTGTTTAGCCACTCCCAAGCTGACCCGTCTCCAACCGGTGGGATAGGTAGTTAAGGCAGTTAAGAGCCTGTTAACTGCCTTGCTAATCCCATTTTGATTGTGGTTTCCCATTTTTGTGCTTCTGGCTTCTGTTTCCCGACTTGTCAGAAACAGGCCAGGTTCAAGGAGACGAGTTGCTGGAGGACATGATTTGTATTCATTGGTGCAGCACTTTAAAAGTGCCCCTGAAACATGGCTGATATTCAAATGCAACAACGTTGCTGTTGTAGGTATGGGATAAGACTTTGCACATCTACTGACCTTGTGACTGTTCAAGCTGACACCCATCTGCAGTGTGACATGAATGGAATAATTTCAGGCCACTTCAACTGTGCGCTTGCAAGATTGTTGCCTCAAATGAAATCTATAGCAAGAGGATGGGAAACATTTATGCCCTCTCATCCTGGTCCTCATAAGTGGGGGAGTATCAGCCGTGTGGCTCAGCGCAGATCTTCCTGGGAAGAGGAGGAGGACGAGGGGAGCCTTGCATGCTCTGTTGTGACCAATGCAGCATCCCTCCAGTTCACTACTGCCTGTCAACCAGGGTATGCACACTGCCATGCCACACTATCATAAGCTTACTCTTCAACCTTAGGTGGCTACCATATGGCTCTGTAATTGTAGGCGACACTTGTCCAACGTCATACTTCAGCTCTGCTATACCCTGTTATTTCCTATTACTTTTACCATCAGCATTACAAAAGCAAGTCGCCCTGAGCCCTCAATGCGCGTTTGCCATTTCCCATAACACATAGGCCACACAATCAACTGTTTGACATAATTTATCTTTAACACATGACAAAAGGATAATATATCAGCAAGAGTCAGAAAAAAAGAAACATCACCCAAGTGACTCCCCTTGTGACTATAGGTGCTTAATCTTTCTCTTACACGTGCTTCTATGTGGTGCTCCCCCTGTGGCTTCAGCAGATGTAGAGGCACCTTGCTAACTAGGATGCTGTGCCTGCTTAGATGTCTTTGGCAGGTGTCCTCTGGGTTTGGGAGCCTGTGAGGGCTCTTCAACAGCCTGCTCTTCCTGCAGCTGTGCAGGGGCTGTAACGGCCATTTCAGTTGTCTCTGCAAAGTGGGTCTCTGACCAAAGGCTCCGCAGTGGCATGGTCATGTGAGCGCTTTGAGAGGAGCCCACACTTCCTTGTGTCCTGCCAACAACATCCCTCTCATGGGTCAGCTGCACCTCAGTGCTGGCAAGTTGCAGGAGAACACCTTGTTGCACATCAGGGGGGCCATGAGGACCCGTATCTGCACTGACAGTCCTCCTCAAAAGGACGTCCATGAAGCTCTGGTCTCTCTGCTCAATAGCTGCCCATCGCTCATCCAGAGATGTCATTCTATTCTGAACAGTCACCATGTTTTCCTGACTCTGGAGACTTATTTCCTCCATGACCGTAGCCATCCTTTCCACTGAGGTAGCCAGCCTTTCCACAGAGGTTGTCATCCCATCCATGGTGGTGCCTTCATGCGCCTTTGTCTCCACCACGGCAGTGCTGATGATAGAGATGGACTCCTCCATTCTATCCACACTCGCACTAACCCTGGAGGCAATCCGCTCTTTTTCTGGATGGCCCCAGAGGCACAGACGCCGAAGACTCTCCACTGCTGTCGCTGTCTCCACCATCTGCTGATATTCACTTGTGCACTGTGATAGACCAGGTGGCAACACTACTCTAACTCGCAATGGCCCCACCGAGGTGTGCGTTGCTGCGCTGGTTCTGGGTACGCTGAGTCCTGGTGATGCTGCTCCCTCAGAGGCTGCAGGTTCCTCTGAGGAGTCGTCTGGCTCTTCGTCCTGGATCGTGCGGAGGGGGGCGCTCGATGGTCCTGTGGGAGAGTAAAGGCATGAATTAGACATCTAATATTGATGTAGCAGACACATTCTTTTGAGCAGATGATACAAAGCGATTCTCTATGAACATCATATGCCATTGCTTTCTGAGAGGGATGAAACTCTATTATGTAACCAGCTTCCTTTAGTGTGCCTGTCTCTACATCGCCCACTTCCAGATCCTCGCCACCTCCAACAATTTCGTTTTCTGCCTCCTCAGCATTGGTCAATGTTGCTAGGGTAGGTTTTCCTCCTCCAGTCAGTGCTCTTTCCCTCTTATTGTGGGCTATCTTTTCCTGCAAGGAGGGACACAAGCGGTGTTTCAGCCACAGTGATGGAGTGAGTGTGAAGAATCCCTACCATAGAAGCTTTGAGTGAGACGAAGATGGGGTGAGGTGCCAAGAGGAAGGTAGCTGTGCGTTGTTAGTTGTTGTCACTGCATGACAGTGAGTGCGAGTCTAAAGGGTGTATAGGCAGGATGCTGAAGTGATTCAGTGCAGAGACAGAGATGGATAGGAAAGGGTGCAAAGGAAGTAAGAGTAAGGTGGGATGTGAAAGAGGAGGCTTCCAAAGCAGAGTGCAGGTGATGAGAAGAGAAGGGAAGCAGAGTGAAGGCAAGTGAGATGGGATACTCACTTTTGATGTTCTCACAAGATCATTAAGCCTTTTTCGGCACTGGGTCCATGAGTGTGCATAAATGCACCTTGCGCTCACCTCCTGAGCAATGCGCAGCCAGGCTGCCTTGGTCTGCTGAGGAGGCTTCCTCCGGCCATCAGGAGGGAAGAGAATCTCCCTGCGCCCTCTGACAGCATCCACAAGAACTTTAAGGGACTCATCATTAAACCGAGGAGCTGCCTTGCCTCTGAAAGAAGTCACAGCTTTGAAAAGAAGTGCGGGAAACCACAATGGAAAGGCTCAGGCTGGATGGCAGCTTTAAAAGCAGTTGCTATTATGACATCATCAGAGGTGGCCAGCCAACCCGATCCCACTCATTGACCGGCCAGCGCGCCTCCATGAAATTAACAAGCTCATTTAATAAATATCGCAACTCTGCAGCTGTTCCCGCCAGAAGCAGCTCCCGAACCCGTCCACCATGCAACCCGACTCCAACCCGCCTCGGGAATTAGAATCGAGCCTCAGGTATCCATCAGCCCATCGAAATAAGGTATAAAAACAGACAACCGAGAAAGGAAAACAGAGAGCTAGGGGCGAAGGCTTCCTCGAGGTGGAAATCAATGCTGGATTATGCCTAACGCCTTGATCAAGTTTAGCTTCTGAGGTGGATCCATGCTGGTTCATAACCTAACACCTTGAGGGACGAACTAACAGAAGTGACTGCTGCTGCAGGCTGCAGAGATCCGCTGTCTCATCGGGCATCTTATCATCTGTCTGTCCGTCCGTCCGTCCGGTCGTGGCATTCCACTTCGGGGGTCGTAGATCGCTTTCTACTGTCACGGGTTGTATGTCTATTATACTTATCTTAACCACATGTAATATCTGATTATGCTTTAAACTGTAGCTCTTAAATAAAAAGCTTTACAACTCCTAATTGGGTAATCTGTGTGTGAACTGTGATCTAAATCTTACAGTGGTGTCAGAAGTGGGATCACAGAGTTGGGAGTTGCAAGGGTTAGTTGTTAGCAGTAGACTGGCGAACTTGGTCAAACGCACGTGATCGTTGCTTAGACTGAGTATTTTTCTCTCTGAAAGAAGGGAGCGGGAAAGAGCATTGGCATATCTCCGAGAATTGTTAATAGACAGCCTGGCAGAAAAGGTCAGTAAGGCTGCGGCCACGGGCGTTCTAGGAATTTTAGAAGATAGTAACGGGGACTATGATTATATTCTTGACAGACTTTCTGAAGATGTCCACAAAAACAAACTTAAGCTGAAAAAAGGCCGGGATAAGTTGGCGTACAGGGCACACTTATGCGCTATGCAGCTAAATCAGGATAGAAACATAGAAATATAGAAACATAGAAGATAGGAGCAGGAGTAGGCCATTCGGCCCTTCGAGCCTGCTCCGCCATTCAACGAGATCATGGCTGATCATCCAAACCCTAGCACCCGGTCCCTACACCGACAGCCATCCCACCCAAGCCCTATCCCCGTAACCCCACATATTTAATCCCCCCTAACACTAAGGGCCAATTTTTTTTATCATGGCCAATCAACCTAACCCGCACATCTTTGGACGTTAAAGGGTTAAAGGAATTAATATACCGGCTGCAAAACCAAAACGGCCGCCAGCTCCAGGCCATCTCTGAGCTCCGCACCTAGCTGCACCAGGAGCAAAGAGAGAATGACAAAGCACAGTGTACCCAAAGGAAGCTGGACCAGATTCTAGACAAAGACATTGAACTACAGGCAGAAAACCATAGGCTGAGCGAGGAATTGGAAGCTGCGAGAGGGGCAGTAAGGGAACTGAATCAACAGCAAAGCACCGCTTCCCCCCGGGGCAGATCAGGCCAATCCAACAGCTTCAGGCACAAATTGGCCAACAGCGAGCATTAGTGGCAGCTGTCTCCAAAATCAAACCAACAGATCCCGGCCTTTGCTGGGACGGTTTAGGAGAGGGCTCCATTCCCTCTGCTCCCCCTGCTCTGCCTCCATCATACAAGGACGGCGAGGCAGGTGAGGCGATGCCAGTGTGTGTGGTCACCCAATCACAGGCAGAACACGAGCCCAGGCGAGCAGAAGGCGAGGAGATCTCCTCAAGCACTAGAAGGGTAGAAATCACCACAACCACGCAACGGTCCCTCACTGCGGTTGAGGTCGGGGCACTTAAAGCTAACTTGGGAGCGGTAGGGGTCCACACCGGCCCTCTCGAGCTCAGGCAGCGGTGGAGGATTTTTAAAATTACCCATCCAGAACTAGAAGGGAGCGACCTTAAACAGGTCCTCCTGGAGGCATGCTCCACAGAACTAAAACAAGACATGGATCAGGGCACTCTGGAAGAGGGCGACATAAAGAATATTGAGTTGGAGCTATGCCAAGTGCTGGGGGAGGAGGGCATCGACTTTCACCAGCTCCAAGCTAACACCAAACAGGGCCCTACCGAAAGCCCGAATGCCTTCGCGCAGAAACTCCACGATATCATCCAGCGCACCAGGAGAGGTGGAGAGAATTACTTCAACTGCCCGGGCTGCAAAACTCTTTTCCTGAATGGCCTCCAACCGTCGATCCTCAACGCACTAAGCATTTATGTCTCTAAAGACCCCGCCTGGAATAGATTGCGCTCCCGTACCAAGGCTGCATGGGATCAGACCCGTGCCAGTATCCCCAAAGGTGCAGTAGTGCCCGTCGAAGGCCCGCTGCCTAACCAGAGGTCAGGGGCACCCAGAACCTCCGCGCCAGGAAGGAGCAGCTCGATACCCTGTTTTCTCTGCCACCGCCTAGGCCACTATGCCTGCCAATGCTACAACCCCCCAAAACAGGCAGGCCCCGACCCAGTTGAGCCGCCCTAAATGTCAGTCAAAGGGCCCTACCAGTCTCCGTGGTACACCAGCAAACCGATTCGTTCCCACCGCCACCCCCACAATGACTCCCGTGAGTCTGGCAGGGAGGGGGAATTTCCCCTCTCCAATACGATGGGCATGGGAGGCCGGTAGTCCGCACTGTTGATTCGGGAGGCCATCAACAATTGATGCTGGTCGACTCCGGCTCCTCCACCACCATCATTCACGATCCCCACCCCGACCCTACAAAAGGTGTGCCCCAAGTTTTATTGGGCTTTGACAATTCAACCCAGACAACTATACAAGGATCCCTTCCTTTGGGGCTAAAGCAGGGTGTTGTTCGCAAAGGCACATTCACGACCAGCTGCCCAGTTTGGCCGGTTAGAAAACCGGGTGACTATCGGATGATTATCGACTATCGCAAACTCAACTCAATCACCCCCACGTGTGCCCCGGTGGTTCAGGAGACACCCACCCTACTCTCCCAGATTCCCAGTGGCAGTAATCAGTGCAAAATGAGATTCAGTAGAAAACATCAACAATTGAAAATTGGCTTATGCGAAAAGGGATAAAATAAAAGGGATGGAATAAAGGAGAAAAGGGAAGATCATGTCTCTTTGCTGCTGTTTAGTATGAATGTTAATGTCTTTTTACAAAGCATCTATGAATGTTTAAGAAGTTACAGTATTCCTTTGTCTAACAGTCTGTCTTTAAAAGAAAGTGACTGTTATGTTTGTTTTAGCTCCACCAACTTCCCCGTACTAAAAGCCATTTAACCCTTTGTAGTCTTGTCTTGAATTTTGGAAGTTTTAAGAATGTGCGAATAAGATTGTGCACCCAGAATGGAAAAAAAACTTTGAACTACAATTCAAGTTAAGCTGGTGTGGGAAAACTGAGAAAAACAAAAAGTTTGTTTAACATAAGATTAAGTTTAAGTCTAAGATTTAACCTTGGAGTTGCGGTTGCTATCGTGAATTTTCCAAAGCAGTTTGCTTTGTTTAGTTTAAGTGTGAAAACTAATTTTTCTCCAGTTGTATTCAGTATTTTTACAGTCATTTGAAAACACATCTGAAGAAAGAACAAAGAGAAATATTGTGTAACTTACTGGGTTGTTTTGTTTTATTTTCTATCCTGTATCGTGTTTAGTTAATAATAATATTTGCTCCGCCGCCTTATAAACCTGCAAGGGAGTTAACCCTTTCCGCTGGCAACTGTTTTTTTAAAATTGTTTCACCAAACAACTTTGATCTGTGTTTTCTATCTTTAATATTGTATTGGACAGTAAAGTTTCTCCAGGGCTCATGAATGAGATAGAATGGTAATTAATGGGAATTTTCATTCTAGTGAAAGTCAGGAAAGTGTAGTTACAAGCAGTAAGTTGATAGCTTTCTCTTGGAGACAATTGTGTCCTTGCCTATGTATCTTTTAAGAAAACTGCATTGATAGCCTGGCCACTACCCAAGACATCAGGACCATGCAGAAAGAGATGACCAATGACCTCCAGACGACTACAATCTTTTGATAGGATCACCTGAAAGCCCGAGAATGGCTTGTATCGGATGGTACGTGTGGCATGATATTGAGGTATGAGTGTGCAAATGTGATTTATTACGTATGAAACAATTACCCTCCGGAAATGTATGTTGAATTTGCACTGAGGAATGGGTCTCAGACATGCTCAATTACTTGACAACAGCAAGACATGAAATGGTTAATGTGGCCCAGGAGAGTGAGACAACTTTTAAAGCATTGACACATACTCCATCGAGAAACTATCCAATTAATGAAACAATCAGAATAGAGTTAAACACACTGCTACCTGTTGGAGGGATTGAAATTGAAGTTGAAGTGGAGAGTTACATGGAATCTGGATTGGGACAATTGAGGCTAGGGAGAAATCAAGTTTAGCAAGAATTATCCACAAGATGGATACGAGTAAGAGAGAGATCTGGAGAATCTTTTAAGTCCATGATTTGTTGATTAGATGTTAAACTGTAATGTCGCTTGAAATGATTGTAAGACTGAATTTAACTGTAACTGTAATAATTGTGTTTTGTAGGTAACAGAGCGTGGGAAAAGCCAGTAGGAATCCAGTATGAGGTGGTTTTGGTGGTGCTTCCTGTGTCACTACTACCGCAACTACCATGCTTTACGGGTCTAACAGGACCTGTCCCATCAACCAACATGTTTTACTCAATATCAAAACCTATGCTCAAGTGAAACTGACAGTAAATGAGATACTTAAGTATGAGCTGCACAATTATGTGGCACAATTGGGTACCACATGCTCCTGTTGTCTGAGGGTTTCAGTGAGCTCATGATGTAACTGGACTCCTCCCTAAAGCATTTTTATGTTTTGGAGCAAGACAACTCGAGAATAGGTATTGAAATTGACAGCATAGGGGACGATTCACACTGGTGGGATATTAGGCTTAATATATCAGCACACCCTTAGGTTCATATTATTTCACACGCTCTGGTAGTTCTCCAACTTGTAATGATAGTGTATTTGATATATGTAACCCGTGTAGTAAGACATTGATGCATAAGCCAATTGTGTACTCATGCCTATGACTAAATAGCAATAACAAATTAATTGAGCACACTGAAAGAGAAGATCCGAAGCAACGTAGAGGAGACCCCAGGTGGAGTAAGATCAGGAAAGATAGAAGAAACAGAGGATACCCCAGGCGGGACAGAATTGGGACACCAGAACAGTGAATTGAATTTGAGTAATTTGAATTTGAACTCCTCCCCCTCAAAGGAATGGACTGTAAGGAAGGGGGTAATCTTCAATACTAACTAATGCCCAAGTTAAGAAAGCTGCAGAGATTCGCTGACCCGAGACCTCCTCGCTGTCTCATCGGGCATCTAACCGTCTGTCCGTCCTTCCATCTGTCCGCCTGTCTGGTCGTGGCATTCCGCTTTGGGGGTCGTAGATCGCTCTCTACTTTCACGGGTTGTATGCCTATTATACTTATCTTAACCACATATAATATCTGATTATGCTTTAAACTGTAGCTCTTTAATAAAAAGCTTTACAACTCCTAATTGGGTAATCTGTGTGTGAACTGTGATCCAAATCTTACAAGTGGGATTCTGCACTAGTTTCCATTTACTATGTCCCACTCTCTTACGCAGCATTGTCTTTCTCTCCATTTCTGTTCATTGTGAACATTTTCGGTGGTCACTCTGTATTATGACAAGAGACTGGAATTATTTTAAGAAGTAACGCACTAGCCTCTTGAGTGTTGAATTTCTATTTCATCCTCCAGCATGGCAACAATTTACTATACAACTTCAAATACTACCCTTCGTATAAATATTTATCATAATTTTCCAGACAGGTCTTCTGAACACTAACAACTAGAAAAAGGAGCAGAAATTCAGAATGAAATGTTAGACTCAGCTCTCCTACCAATCCAAACAGAATATTCTCTGAATGCAAAATAATTTGTTTTATACAAAATTAAGGTTCTCAGAAAATATGCTTCAGCTGGCAAGAATCTCTGACTTTACAGCTAGAGGTATCGTCACATTTCAATCAAAGTATACACTGAATTGTTGAATGGAATTGAAAAATAAAGATTATGGCATGCAAAAGAATCCTGCATTTTCATTGAATCTTATATCTGGAAGCATCCATTATTTGTGCGTAACGAGCTGTGTGCTACTTAGACACAGAAAGAATGGGGGTAGGGGGGAGTGAAAGTGGGCTCTGTAGCACTGATTTTTTGGGCTCTACAAGGCCTCTTAAGCTGCCAAAATGGCGCCTGCGGCACACGCGCACACGCACACTTCCAATAGAAAGTACGCTGGATGCCATATTTGTAAATGGGTTAGCGTGCGTGCACCTAACGATCGCCAGCAGCATGCAGATCATGACGCTGTACTCTTGGAGCTCCAAGCTGCAGCCTATGCCCTTCCCCCAACCTCCCACTGCTGAACACATGTTCAACAGCACGAGGGACGCCCCCACCAGCGCTATTTAAAGGAATCATCAACTACTTACAGGTTAGTTGCTGGATTATGTCTTCTGGCTGTTGCTGTAATTCTATGCATTTTGGGTGCTTTTCCATACTTGTTAAAAGTTTCAATTCGCTACAGGGAGTGGTCTGGCTGGTGGCTTAAAGGCTTGTGCACCAACCAGTTGCTTCTAGACTTGGGTGGCTTAGAAACATAGAAAAATAGGAGCAGGAGTAGGCCATTCGGCCCTTCGAGCCTGCTCCGCCATTCAATATGATCATGGCTGATCCTCTATCTCAATACCATATTCCCGCTCTCTGCCCATACCCCTTGATGCCTTTTGTGCCTAGTAAGGCTTCCTCTTGGCATTGAGCATGACTGGGAGAATGAGCAGAGGCCGCACAGAGAAGGATACGCTGCTAGAAAAGGGAGGAGAATGAGGGGGAGATGGGCCCTCAGCAGGAGGCCATATCCACAGAGGGTCTTTAGGAAGCAAATCTGTTGGCGAACAGATTGCTGGAGTGCTGTGATGTCCTGAAAGCCCCTTTGCACACTGGTATCCAGAGCCATGATGGCAGCAGTCTCGGCTTCCATGGCCGCAAGCTAAAATTGCATGACAGCAGTCTGAGCTTCCACTGCAACACTCAGATGTTGGGTGGATGCTGCTTGTGCTGCAATGGAAGCTGAGACATCAGATGCTGCATCATGGTTGGTCCCACAGGTGTGTTGATGGAGGTGGCCACCCGTTCCATGTTGGAAAGGATGGGCTCCAAGCTCTGTGCATAGCCCTGTGCCAAGTTCATGCTGGACTCCTCCATGCTCTTTGACATTGAAGGCAGGCTTTCCTGCAGGTTTCCCAGTGCACCAAGCATTTGGATGTGGACACCCATCAGCCTTCTTCTGTAGTCTGGCACACCAAAGTCATCATCTGAGTCCTTTGAAGCAGAACTAGTGTGCGACCTCACCCTCCAGCTAGCTAGCACCTGCGCTATCCTTTTCCCAGCCCTGGCACCAGTGCACTTGCACCGGGTGTCTCACCGTGTGCAGATCCCTCCTCTACCCTGTCCTCTAAATTACGAGCAGTGTCACTATCTGAGCTAGTGGATGCGACTGTGTAATCAAGTGATTGTGTCCCTTCATCTTCACTTTCTTCTGGCTCTTCCTCTACTGCCTGGGCTGGTTTCAGTCCTTGAGTATCTGAAATGTAAAAGGGGCAAGGGTAGGGTTGTGGTGAGGAGAGAGAAGAAAGTATGAGGTGCATGCTTACACCATAGTGCAGCTTGTAAGTCAGAAGAGATTGATGGATGAGGGAGAAGTGGGATACGAGAAGGAGGATTACGTATGCAGATACCCTCATCTTCAATGGTTTCAGCCCTGCCACTGGCCACGGCTTCAGCAATGGGCCTTCCCATAATGGCCAGCACTGCCTCCTCCATGGGGGTTTAAACATGCAGGCGCACCTCTCCACCTCCCATTAATTCCTGCTGCCTCCTCTTGTGTGCCACCTGCTCCTGCAAGAAAGAGGGAATTGTGTCAGTGAGTGTCGTGCAATATCTTTTGGTGATGTGGCTGTTATGATTGAATAGCTGCCAATGTGTGCAAGCTTTGAGATGTGGGTGTGAGGCTTGCAACAGTGCTAAGTTTGAGAGGGGGAGGTAAAGCATATGAATGTTAGGTATGAATCCTGATTGATAGAGATTGTTGGTAGGAGAGCGATGATTGTTGGTAGGTGAGCAATGAGGATGCAATGAATTGAGCAGTGGATTAGGTGAGTGGTGTAGTTGGTAGGATATGCCAATTGAAGATGTACTCGCTGACTTTGATAACTCGTGTGAGATCATGAAACTTCTTCCTGCACTGCATCCAAGTCCTTAGGGCTACACTCCTGGCATTGACCTCTGCCACTATCCCTTGCCACTGCCTTCTGAGAATATGTCTAGAGGATACAGGACATCTCTCCTTTTTCATTTCTTCCACCAAGACCTCCAGTGCAGAGTCTGAAGACTTTGGTGCACACTCTCTCCCATGGTCAGCCATTGTTGATTCTTCAACAGCACAATCTTCAGAATGATCTCAGCACCACCAGCAGCCACGATTCACCTCCTCTTTAAGAGGTCCAGGGTGGTTTAACGATATTGGGTCCCCTACTGATGCATGGCTGTGTTGCCTGCCCGGTGCCAGGGTTAAGGACATCTCTTCTGGGCTGGAAAGAAACTTGGAGTGGGAGGGGGAGGATCCAGTTGTCGTGGTCCATGTTGGTACAAACGACATAGATAGGACAAGGAAGACGGTTCTGTTAAAGGAGTATGAGCAGCTAGGGGTCAAATTAAAAAACAGAACCTCAAGGGTAATAATCTCTGGGTTATTACTTGAGCCACGAGCGAATTTGGCTAGGATAAATAAAATTAAAGAGTTAAATGCGTGGCTCAAAGACTGGTGTGGGAGAAATGGGTTTTGCTTCTTGGGACACTGGCACCAGTACTGGGACAGGAGGGAGCTGTTCCGTTGGGATGGACTCCACTTGGCCAGTGCTGGGACTAGAGTCCTGGCGAATCATATAACTAGGGCTGTAGAGAGGGCTTTAAACTAATTAGTGGGGGGGAGGTTTCTAGAGAGCAAATAATAGAAATGACAACAGAGAAGGTCATAGACTTAGGTAGCAGTGGGGGAATTAAAAAACAGAACGTGTCAGGAAGGGACAGAAGGTATGGAGTAAAAAGTAAAGTACTAAAAGGGGAAAAAACAGGAACTAAGTGTTACAAAACATATTTGAAACTTCTTTATCTGAATGCACATAGCATTCGTAACAAAATGAATGAGTTAACGGCACAAATAATGACATATGGGTATGATCTTGTGGCCATTACAGAAATATGGCTGCAGGGTGACCATGACTGAGAATTAAACATACCAGGTTATTTAACAATGAGGAAGGACAGGCAGGAAGGGAGGGGAGGTGGGGTTGCTATGTTAATAAAGGAAGGAATCACTATAATAAAGAGAAATGATATTGGGTCAAAGGAGCAGGATAGTGAAACAGTTTGGGTGGAGATAAGGAATAATAAGGGGAAAAAAACACTAGTGGGCGTAGTCTATAGGCCTCCGAACAGTTGCAACTCTGTTGGATGGAGTATTAATCAGGAAATAGTTGAGGCTTGTAATAAGGGAACATCTATAATTATGGGGGATTTTAATTATCATATTAACTGGACAAATCAAATTGGGCAGAGCAGCCTTGAGGATGAGTTCATTGAGTGTATTAGGGATGGGTTTCTTGAGCAGTATGTAACTGAACCGACCAGGGGGCAAGCAACCTTAGATTTGGTCCTGTGTAATGAGACAGGATTAATTAAAAATGTCCTAGTAAAGGATCCCCTTGGAATGAGTGACCATAACATGGTTGAATTCCATATTCAATTAGAGGGTGAGAAGGTTGGATCTCAAACAAGCATGCTGAGCTTGAACAAAGGAGACTATGAAGGTATGAGAGCAGAATTGATTAGAGTGGACTGGGAAAATAGATTAAAGGGTAAGACGGTACATGATCAGTGGTGTACATTTAAGGAGTTATTTTACAACTTCCAAAAAAAATATATTCCACTGAGGAAAAAAGGGTGTAAAAGAAAAGATAGCCATCCGTGGCTAAGTAAAGTAATTAAGGTTAGTATCCGACTAAAAGCAAGGGCATATAAGGTAGCCAAATCTAGTGGGAGGATAGAAGATTGGGAAGTCTTTAAAAGACAGCAAAAAATAACAAAAAGATTGATTAAGAAAGGGAAGATAGATTATGAAAGTAAATTAGCAAAAAATATAAAAACAGATAGCAAAAGTTTCTATAGTTATATAAAAAGAAAAAGGGTAGCTAAAGTAAATGTTGGTCCCTTAGAGGATGAGACCGGGAAATTAATGGTGGGAAACATGGAGATGGCAAAAACGCTGAACAATTATTTTGTATCAGTCTTTACGGTAGAGGACACTAAGAATATCCCAACACTGGACAAACAGGGGGCTCTAGGGGGGGAGGAGCTAAATACGATTAAAATCACTAAGGAAGTGGTACTTGGTAAAATAATGGGACTCAAGGTGGATAAATCCCCATGACCTGATGGCTTGCATCCTAGGGTCTTGAGGGAAGTGGCGGTAGGGATTGTGGATGCATTGGTAATAATTTTCCAAAACTCCCTGGACTCAGCAAAGGTCCCGGCAGATTGGAAAACTGCTAATGTAACACCCTTATTTAAAAAGGGTAGTAGGCAGAAGGCTGGAAACTATAGACCTGTTAGCCTAACATCTGTGGTTGGTAAAATGTTAGAGTCCATTATTAAGGAGACAGTAATGGGACATTTGGATAAACATAATTTAATAGGACAAACTCAGCATGGTTTCATGAAGAGGAAGTCATGTTTGACAAATTTGCTTGAGTTCTTTGAGGAAGTAACATACAGGCTGGATAAAGGGGAACCAATGGACGTAGTGTATTTAGACTTCCAAAAGGCATTTGACAAGGTGCCACACAAAAGATTATTGCTCAAGATAAAAAATCACGGGATTGGGGGTAATATTCTGGCGTGGGTGGAGGATTGGCTCTCTAACAGAAACCAGAGAGTTGGGATAAATGGTTTGTACTCAGACTGGCAATCAGTAACTAGTGGTGTTCCGCAGGGGTCAGTGCTGGGTCCACAACTCTTTACAATCCATATTAACGATTTGGAGGAGGGGACCGAGTGTAACATATCAAAGTTTGCAGATGATACAAAGATGGGAGGGAAAGTAGTGAGTGAGGAGGACATAAAAAAATCCTGCAAGGGGACATAGACAGGCTAACTAAGTGGGCAGAGATTTGGCAGATGGAATACAATACTGGAAAGTGTGAGGTTATGCACTTTGGCAGGAAAAATCATAGAGCAAGTTATTATCTTAATGGCAAGAAACTGGAAAGTACTGTAGTACAAAGGGATCTGGGGGTCCTGGTGCACGAAACTCAAAAAGTTAGTATGCAGGTGCAGCAAGTGATCAAGAAGGCCAATGGAATGTTGGCTTTTATTGCTAGGGGGATAGAATACAAAAAAAGGGAGGTATTGCTGCAGTTGTACAAGGTATTGGTGAGACCGCACCTGGAATACTGCATACAGTTTTGGTGTCCATACTTAAGAAAAGACATACTTGCTCTCGAGTCAGTACAAAGAAGGTTCACTCGGTTAATCCCGGGGATGAGGGGGGGGTCATATGAGGAGAGGTTGAGTAGATTGGGACTCTACTCATTGGAGTTCAGAAGAATGAGAGGCGATCTTATTGAAACATATAAGATTGTGAAGTGGCTTGTTCGGGTGGATGCGGTGAGGATGTTCCCAATGATGGGTGAAACTAGAACTAGGGGGCATAGTCTTAGAATAAGGGGCTGCTCTTTCAAAACTGAGATGAGGAGAAACTTCTTCACTCAGAGGGTGGTAGGTGATGGGCCTTCAATAACCACAAAACTAGAAGTTATAGACTTAAACAAGTTGGCTTTTAATCACTAAGATCAGAGCTAACATCTCAACACGCCGACTGGTTCACAGGAATGAGTCATACAGATCCTGGGATCTATATGTAAGAGAAGTCAGGTGCGGAGCCAAGAGCCAAGACCTGGAACCTCCCAGGTTAGTCGGGAAAGAGGAAGTGAAACTATACACAGTGGGGGAGGGTAATATACATGAGTGCAAAACGAATACAGGATCAAGACAAACAGATTTCATTACATTCACCCCTTCTATAGATTTAGTCCATCGGGGTGATGTTTCTTAAAAGTTGGTATAAGTGAGTCTGTCAGGAGGTTTTGCAGTTCTCAGTGATCGGCGCAAAGCCGGTTGAGGTGCCTCTAGGGGACTGGATTCTGGTTCCTCCGCTGTCCGGGCCTCCGCAGTGTCTTCCAGGTTATCTGCAGTGTCCTCCAGGTTAAAGTTGGGTATTGATACCTCTGGGCGTCCTGTCTCTTTGTAGTGTAGGTCTTCATCGGGTAGTCTCCCATCGTTCTCTCCGCTCCCCGAGGGAGCGAGTTCTTTTATGGAAACAGTGTCCTCTCGCCCGTCAGAGTATTCGATATAGGCGTACTGAGGGTTTGCATGGAGGAGCTGTACCTTTTCCACAAGGGGGTCCGTTTTATGGCCTCTCACGTGCTTCCGCAATAGTACTGTCCCCGGAGACATCAGCCACGTGGGTAGAGATATGCCTGAGGTGGATTTCCGGGGGAAAACGAACATCTTTTTGTGAGGGGTAACGTTAGTGGCAGTACATAACAGAGACCTTATGGAGTGGAGCACGTCTGGGAGGACTTCCTGCCAGCGGGAGGTCGGAAGGCCTTTTGACTTTAAGGCTAACGTGACAGCCTTCCAAACAGTAGCATTCTCCCTTTCCACTTGCCCATTACCCCAGGGGTTGTAGCTAGTGGTTCTGCTAGTGGCTATCCCCTTCGAGAGCAAGAACTGGCACAGCTTGTCACTCATGAATGACGTCCCCCTATCGCTGTGTATGTAGTTCGGCATGCCAAACATGCAGAATAGATTACAGAGACACTTGATGACCGTGGCACTGGTCATGTCTGGGCAGGGAATGGCGAAGGGGAAGCGGGAATATTCATCAATGATATTGAGGAAGTATACGTTACGGTCGGCAGAGGGAAGGGGTCCCTTGAAGTCCAGACTTAGGCGCTCGAATGGCCGTGTGGCTTTGATAAGGTGTGCACGGTCAGGCCTGTAGAAACGAGGCTTGCATTCCGCACAGATGCGGCAGGCTCTGGTCATTGCCCTGACCTCCTCGATGGAGTGGGGCAGATTGCGGGACTTTATAAAATGGTATAGTCGGGTGACCCCTGGGTGACAGAGGTCGTGTGGAGACCCTGTAATTTGTCCGTATGAATGCTGGCACACATTCCCCGCGATAGGGCGTCTGGGGGTTCATTAAGGGCTCCCGGCCTGTACATAATATCATAGTCGAACGTGGATAGTTCGATCCTCCACCTGAGTATTTTGTCATTCTTGATTTCCCCCCTTTGTTTGTTATTAAACATGAAAGCCACCGACCGCTGGTCGGTGAGCAGGGTGAAACGTTTGCCGGCTAGGTAGTGTCTCCAGTGCTGCACTGCCTCCACTATAGGGTCGCAGCTAAGGCAAAGTCTGACACTTCGCTTTCGACTTGAAAGGGAATGCATTCGTCCACTGCACACACTGCAGCCCTTTCAATGTCCTGTTTAATACTGGTGAAAGCCTCCCGAGCTTCAGCTGATAGTGGGAAGGACGTCGATTTAATGAGGGGTCGGGTCTTATCAGAGTAATTGGGCACCCATTGGGCATAATACGAAAAAATCCCAGGCACCTTTTTAAAGCTTTGGGATTGTGTGGCAGGGGCAGTTCCTTTAGGGGGCGTAATCGGTCAGGGTCCGGTCTAATTACCCCATCTTCCACCACACAGCCGAGGATACAGAGACGGGTTGTGTTGAAGACACATTTGTCTTCGTTGTAGGTTAGATTCAGCTTTAGGGCAGTTTTTGAAAATCTCGCAAGATTTAGATCGTGGTCTTGCTGGTTGTGCCCGCAGATAGTGACATTGTCCAGATAGGGGTAGGTAGCTTGTAGTTTATTCTCATCAACCATGCGGTCCATCTCACGTTGGAAGACCGAGACCCCATTTGTTACTCCGAAGGGCACTCTGAGAAAATGGTAGAGGTGCCCGTTCGCCTCGAAGGCGGTGTATGGGCGGTCCTCCGTTCTAATAGGGAGCTGGTGATACGCGGATTTGAGGTCGATAGTCGGGAAGACTCGGTATTGCGCAATCTGGTTGATCATTTCTGATATGCGGGGTAAAGGGTAGGCGTCCAGCTGGGTATAAATATTAACAGTCTGGCTGTAGTCAATTACCATCCGTTTCTTTTCGCTATTTTTAACTATGACTACTTGGGCACGCCACGGGCTGGTACTGCATTCAATAATGCCTTCCCGCAGGAGTCTGTCCACTTCCGCCTTGATAAAGTGTCTGTCTTCCAGACTGTACCGTCTACTTTTGGTCGCTATGGGCCTACAGTTCGGAGCGAGATTAGCGAATAAAGAGGGCGGGCTGATTTTTAAGGTTGATAGGCCACAGACTGTGAGTGGCGGCTGGGACCCGCCATATGCTAGCGTGACACTTTCGTGGTGGCACTGGAAGTCCAGGCCCAAGATTACATTAACACAGAGTTCTGGCATCACGAGGAGTTTAAAATCCTTGTAGTCCGTGCCTTTTACAGTCAGTGTTACCACACAGTAGCCCAAAATGTCCGAAGTGTGGGGCTTAGCAGCCATAGCAATTCTGCTCCATATAGGGGTTACCGTTAATGAGTGCCGCCGTACCAGGCTAGGGTGGATAAAACTCTCGGTACTCCCACAGTCAATTAAACATTTCATTAAATTCCCGTTTACCTGTATGTCCATCATGGATTTTGTCAACGGGTGTGGCCTCGATTGATCCACCGTGATCGAAGCCACTGTTGGGCCCTGGGCGGCCGTTGAGTCGGGAAAAGATGGCGGATCCCAAGATGGTGGCACGCACGGCATGCACGAGGCGGTGACGGAGTTGGAACTCGGATTCCCCCTGCAGACTTTGCTAAAATGCCCCTTTTTCTTACATTTGAAGCATGTAGCGTCCTTCGCTGGGCATCGTTGTCTGGGGTGCTTGGCCTGGCCGCAGAAGTAGCATTTCGGGCCTCGAGACATTGCCGCTGTAGTAGGACTCCTGGGTGAACTTCTGTGTGGGGACTCCGGCGGCGTAGAGCTGGTCTGAGACCTGGATGGGGAAGATGGCTGATTCCAAGATGGCGGCCCCCTCGGCGCGCACGAGGCGGTGAGGGCCGCATGGCCGGAAGAATAAGAGTCAGAGCTTTTCTGGGCCACGTCCAGCGATCGCGCAGTGGCCACTGCCTTTTTAAAGTCCAGGACCTCCTTCTCCAGCAGTCTCTGCCGGATATAATTCGATTTGAGGCCCGTGATGAAGGAATCGCGGACCAATTCGTCAGAGTACACATTGGCCGTCACGGCCTTGCAGTTACAGTCCCGGACCAGGTCCTTTAGGCCCTGTAAGAAATCATCGATTGATTCCCCTGGTCGCTGCCTGCGTGTAGCCAGCAGATGTCTGGCATACACTTCGTTTACCGGCCTCTGGTATTGGGCCTTCAGGATAGTGATGGCCTCCGTGTAAGAGGTGGCGTCCCGGATGAACGAATAAATCCGATGACTTACGCGAGTAGTCAGTGGACTCAGTTTATCTACCTCGCTAGCAGATGAGGCCCCCGCGAAGAGTTCGAAGCATTTGAGCCAGTGTCCAAATTGATTTGATGCTTCAGCAGAATGTGGATCCAAGTCCGGACGCTCTGGTTTTAGGAGTCGATCCATCCTAGTATTCTTTAGTGATTAAAATTGATGGGCCTTCAATAACCACAAAACTAGAAGTTATAGACTTAAACAAGTTGGCTTTTAATCAGTAAGATCAGAGCTAACATCTCAACACGCCGACTGCTTCACAGGAATGAGTCATACAGATCCTGGGATCGTTATGTAAGAGAAGTCAGGGGCGGAGCCAAGAGCCAAGACCTGGAACCTCCCAGGTTAGTCGGGAAAGAGGGAGTGAAACTATACACAGTGGGGGAGGGTAATATACATGAGTGCAAAACGAATACAGGATCAAGACAAACAGATTTCATTACAGTAGGTTTGTGGAATTTGCTGCCCCAGAAAGCTGTGGAAGCTACATCATTAAATAAATTTAAAACAGAAATAGATAGTTTCCTAGAAGTAAAGGGAATTAAGGGTTACGGGGAGCGGGCAGGAAATTGGACATGAGTCTAGGTTCGGAATGGTCATGGCCCTGTGGGTAGTGGAGCGGGCCCAGGGGCCGTGTAGCCTGGTTCTGCTCCTACTGTGTTCTAATTCTGTGTTAGATTTCAGGAGATTGTTTTATTCCTGTTCCTGGCTGGGGTGGAGATCGCCTTTACAGAAAGTAAGTACTGTAGAAAATATAGGGACAGAGTGATCTCCTGGACGAGTTTCGATTGCCTAGATGGGTCGGAGAGGAATTTCCCAGATTTTTTTCTCCCAAATTGGCCATTGGGTTTTTTAGCTGGTTTTTCGCCTCTCCCGGGAGATCACATGGGTTCGGGTGGATGGAGAGTGATAGAAGATTTGAGGTTAGGATCAGATCAGCCATGATCTTATTGAATGGTGGAGCAGGCTCGAGGGGCCGATTGGCCTACTCCTACTCCTATTTCTTATGTTCTTATGTTCTTATGAACAGCACGGGGAGTGCTGGCTGCACGCAGAAATCATGCAAATGCACAGACAGCGCGAAGTTGGCGTCCTGCCAGCATTTCAATCAACAGGCTCTGGTTAATCATGCATCTTCATCCCTGTGCCCGTTTTTGGGGTTTGGGGTTATCCAAGTTAACCCTTCAGATCTCATTATTATGCTGGGGTTATCAGTGTCAAAACCTGAGAATCTGCTTTTTTAAAAATAAACTAATACCGGACCTATCCTCCTTAGCTATAAAAAAAATGTGTTTCTCCCAAATTTTAAATTCAAACCTATACTTCATTTCAGACAAGTTAGAATCATTCAAATCTATGTGGGGCCCTTCTTCATTTTCCAGATGCTCATCAGCATTTTACAAAAGATCACACAGTTCTTCTGAATGTAATCTGATCGAAAAAGCTACTGGAAAAAAGCCTTGGAATTCGAACTGGAATATTTTTAGATATCAATAAGGCAGGTTTTCCTCTAGACTCCCATGGGGGTCTCTGGTGTAACTCCAGCAGATGGGGGAGGAAAATTAGGCGCAGGCTGCCACCACTTTTACAAGGTGAGGCTCCCCAATGTGGCGCCTAACTCAATGGGAGCACGGACCGAAGAATCGGGTACAGACATCAGTGTGCCCAATTTGCAACACTCCTGATTTTCTGAACAGTACAAAGAAACATAGGAACAGGAGTAAACCATTCAGCCTCTCAAGCCTATTCTGCCATTCAGTTAGATCATGGCTGATCTGTATCTTAACTTCATTCACCCGCCTTGGTTCCGTAACCCTTAATACCCTTGCCTAACAAAAATCTATCAATCTTAGTTTTGCAGAGCCTTGCAAAATGTGACACTAGATGCTTTTTTTGCTTAAAGGAAATTTGCTTCAGATAGCTTACAGTTTGTTTGTAAAATAGAAAAGACACTTCAAAAGCAGGAAAAGCGATATACCAGGTATAAGCTGGTGGTGGGGAACTTCACCAGGCGCTAGTGTAGAACAAGAAAATTGCAAGCTCGTGATTTTCTGTCCATTTAGTTCAATGGAAGAAAATTCTCTACTGTTATGTGCTCATGACTGGTACTGTTCCCCATCACCAATGTACTTGAAAATTATTGGTATTGTCTCCTCAAGGGAGATCAATTTGTAAAAAGAGAAAAATCAGTGTGAAGCAATAAGAGTAATTAGAAACTTTTAATAAGAGTCAAGTTACTCTGGTGGGAGGCAGAAATATATAAATAAAAATCAATAGATAAGTCACTTTTGGGTGATCTTGCTTACCTCCTACTGCTGCCTGCAAAGCATCATCTGCAACAATGGGAACAGGTGACCCATTCAGCCACGGGGCTGCACAATTGGTGTGTGTTGTGTGTACTTGTGTGGGAGTGGGGGTTGGAATCGAGACAACCTAAAAATTATGACAGACAAATAATTAAAGCAATCTGCATTTAATGACTTGGGTGCACCAATATGGTTTCAGGCCAAAGACACAATGAGGGTAACTTTAAACTTCGAAAGCAATGAAACAATGATTGGACAGGTTCTACAATGGGCAGGCGATCCGCTCCACCAGGTTACTGCCCAAGTCACAAAGTTAAAAATTACGTACCACCCGCCCCCCCCATTATTTTGCTACAAATTGAGAGAAGATACAATGGAGGTTTCTCATTATGCAAAAGATTTCTTTACCCACTAAGGAGTTCTAACAGTCTTTCTCCTCCTGTATCACACAGCATATTTATTTTAAAAAATATTTTTCATTTTTGTGGTTATTAAATCCTTTCTTTTTCCTAGCTAGCAATGTTGAGGCTGAAGATCTTTGGCACTTGATGGCTTAACTCCAGCGGGAATGTATCAGAAGGATGGGAAATTGGACCTGGACCCATATACACCGGGAATTCCACAGGCCTTGTAGGATACAGAACTTCCACTCACCTCTTACAAGGCCAGCGATGTAAGAAAGGCCTGGTCTTTCAATATCAGGAAATGAAAGGAAATCAAAGCTGGACCTCAGCACATCATTGTCCAGTGTTGTATATTCCATTGGTTATTGCTGTGAATTCTGCATTGTATGTGTGGGAATTTACTCTTTTCAGATAAGTGTGCGCAATAATCATCTTATTTTGAATATGCTTCTTGAAAATTAGATAAATGAAGAAAATAGGAGGTGAAAGTAACAGAAAGAAAACTTAATGAGCAAACTCACAGGACAATGGTATGGCTAACAAGGCTAATAATTTGAATGAGAATGTTTAATTTTGTTCTATTCTAATTTTTGAATGGTTATAGTGCAGGTTCTGTGCTAGAACAGAGGACAAAGACAAGATTAAAGTGATAGCTGAAGGTTTTGATATGTTTACGGTTCCCCATACATGAGCAGGAAGTGCTGGGGGACATCACTATAGCTTTTCTTGTGGTGCTGCTTTTGAGCTCACATAACACCCCAAGAATGCAGGATTCTACTGAAGATCGATACCCATTGGCCAACTAATCTGAATATGTAAAATGCACAATGTATCCTCTAATGCTGTAACTTTTTCTGGAATTACTCAATAATGAGAGTAAATCGCTGTACAAATCTCAGTTTTCTGCAGAGGAAATTTACAGGGCATTTGGATTTGCAGATTAATGTGAACCTTATTCTTGTACGGATTTGAAAACATTGCATATGTCTTCTGGTTCTTGTCTGGAGGCAATGGTTTATATTCTGTCATTTCAACTCTTCATTTTATATAAGATACACAGGAGGTATTCCAAATATTTCCAAGTAACGTCACAGCTCATTTAGTATCTTGTAATCTATTTATAATGCCCCTGAATATGGGCAGTACTATAAGCAAGATGCATTTTGATAGTAAATATTTTAAAAATTACAAGTATTTAGAAAAATCTACAATATGTAGGCTTTGGACAACATTTCTCTTTAGGAGAAAAGGAAAGATTAGGAGGAATACTTTCTGTACAAAGCACTCCCCATCTCTCCCTTAATGAAAATGACAGTGAGATTATCCTCATTTTTGTATAGTATTTCCACCTTTGTGGAGAGCTGGGCCCTGAGTATCTGTGATCCTGCTTCACTGCCAAAGCTGTGGTGGAGATGGAATGGTGCCCCACCGGAAAGATACCAATCTGACCCTGCTGGTGTTTCCAGGGTCAGGATTTTTGCATAAATACAGTGAGTACCCACGCTAGTGTCAGTGCTTCTTTGGTGCTGCTATTTTGGAGAGTTCCAGGCTATGATGCCAGCCTGCAACATACCTGTAGACCCCAGATCTGCCATCCTAGCCCACTGGACACCAGTCTCTTCTAGTCCGGATTTTTTAGGGCACAGCAGACAAGAGCAGTGGGTATTCCAACAGATAATATCATCCCACTGGCTCCACCTTCTTTTCGAATGCCAGGCTTCCTGGAGGTGGAGGGAACTTGCCAGGATGACCACATTTCCTGTCCTGTCAATTTTTGCCCACCAGGAATCCTCTTCAAGTACAAAAGCAAAATACTGCGGATGCTGGAAATCTGAATTAAAACTGAAAATGCTGGAAATACTCAGCATCTGTGGAGAGAGAAACAGAGTTAACGTTTCAGGTCGATGACCTTTCATCAGAACTGGCAAAAGTTAGAGATATAACAGATTTTAAGTAAGTGCAGGGGCAGGGAAAGGGGGGAGGGGAGGAAAGAACAAAAGAGAAGGTCTGTGATGGGGTGGAAGGCAGGAAAGATTAAATGACTAAAGGGATGATTGTACAAAGCAAAAGGAGATGGTAATGGAACAGCTAAAGAAACAAAAGATGAGTCTAGAAGAGGTGTAAATGGGTATAGCAGGATCATTAACAGCTGTCATAGAAACATAGAAACATAGAAGATAGGAGCAGGAGTAGGCCATTCGGCCCTTCGAGCCTGCTCCGCCATTCAATGAGATCATGGCTGATCATCCAAATTCAGTACCCTGTCCCTGCCTTCTCTCCATATCCCTTGATCCCTTTAGCCTCAAGAAATATATCCAACTCTTTCTTGAATATATTTAATGAACTGGCCTCCACCGCCCTCTGTGGCAGAGAATTCCACAGGTTCACCACTCTCTGGGTGAAGAAATTCCTCCTCATCTCAGTCCTAAATGGCTTACCCCTTATCCTTAGACTATGACCCCTGGTTCTGGACTCCCCGGCCATCCGAAACATCTTTCCTGCATCTAGTCTGTCCAGGCCTGGCAGAATTTTATAGGTTTCGATGAGATCCCCTCTCAATCTTCTAAACTCCAGTGAGTATAAGCCCAATCGACACAATCTCTCCTCATACGTCATTCCTGCCATCCCAGGTATCAGCCTGGTGAATCTTCGCTGCACTCCCTCCATGGCAAGAACGTCCTTCTTCAGGTAAGGTGACCAAAACTGCACACAATGCTCAAGGTGCAGTCTCACCAAGGCCCTGTACAACTGTAGCAAGACATCCTTGTTCCTGTACTCGAACCCTCTTGCTACGAAGGCCAACATACCATTTGCCTTCATAACCGCTTGCTGCACCAGCATGCTTACCTTCAGCGACTAGTGCCCAATAACACCCAGGTCTCTTTGCACTTCCCCTTCTCCCAATCTATTGCCATTCAAATAATAATCTGCCTTCCTGTTTTTGCCACCAAAGTGGATAACCTCACATTTATCCACATTATAGTTCATTTGCCATGTTTCTGCCCAATCACCCAACCTGTCCAAATCATACTGGAGTTTCACGACATCCTCCTCACAGCTTACCCTCCCACCCAGCTTTGTGTCATCTGCAAATTTGGAGATATTACATCCAATTCCCTCGTCCAGATCATTAATATATATTGTGAACAGCTGGGATCCTAGGACCGATCCTTGCGGAACCCCACTAGTCACTGCCTGCCACTCGGAAAACAACCCGTTTATTCCAACTCTTTGCTTTCTGTCCGCCAACCAGTTCTCTATCCAAGTCAATACCTTGCCCCCAATCCCATGTGCCTTAATTTTGCACGCTAATCTCTTATGTGGGACCTTATCAAAAGCCTTCTGAAAGTCCAAATACACCACATCCACTGGTTCTCCCTTATCTATTTTACCAGTTACATCCTCAAAAAATTCCAGTAGATTAGTCAAGCATGATTTACCTTTTGTAAATCCATGTTGACTTTGTCCGATCCTGTCACTGCTTTCCAAGTGCTCTGCTATTACATATTTTATAATAGACTCTAGCATTTTCCCCACTACCGATGTCAGGCTTACCGGTCTATAATTCCCCGCTTTTTCTCTACCACCTTTTTTGAATAGTGGGGTAACATTAGCTACCCTCCAATCCATGGGTACCGTTCCAGAGTCTATCGAGTTCTGGAAGATGACTAGCAATGCAACTACTATTTCTAGGGCCACTTCCTTAAGTACCCTGGGATGTAGACCATCAGGCCCTGGGGATTTATCGGCCTTCAGTCCCATCAATTTTCATAACGCCACTTCCCTACAAATACTGATTTCTTTCAGTTCCTCCCTTTCATCAGACCCTATGTTCCCAGGCATCTCTGGGAGGTTATTTGTGTCCTCCATTTTGAAGATAGAACCAAAGTATGTATTTAGTTGGTCTGCCATTTCCTTGTTTCCCATTATAAATTCCCCTGATTCTGAATGTAAGGACCTACGCTTGACTTCACCAATCTTTTTCTCTTCACATATCTATAAAAGCTTTTACAGTCAGTTTTTATGTTCCCTGCAAGCTTACTCTCATATTCTATTTTCCCTTTCTTAATTAATCCCTTTGTCCTCCTTTGTTGACTCCTAAACTGCTCCCAATCCTCAGGATTAATGCTTTTTCTAGCCAATTTATATGTCCTCTCCTTGGATCTTATGCTATCCCTAATTTCCCTTGTTAGCCACGGTTGAGTCACCTTTTTTGTTTTATTTTTATGCCAAACTGGGATGAACAATTTCTGTAGCTCATCCATTCGGTCTTTGAATGTTTGCCATTGCCTATCCACTGTCAACCCTTTGAGTGCCATTCCCCAATCAATCCTACCCAACTCGCTCCTCAGACCATCGTAGTTTCCTTTATTTAAATTGAGGACCCTTGTCTCTGAGTCAACTATTTCATTCTCCATCTTAATGAAGAATTCGATCATATTATGATCGCTCCGACCCAAGGGGCCTCGTACAACAAGATTGCTAATTAATCCTTTCTCGTTACATAATACCCAGTCTAAGATGGCCTGATCTCTGGTTGGCTCCTCGACATATTGCTCCAGGAAACCATCCCGTAAACACTCCTGGAATTCCTCCTCCACAGTATTGTTACTAATTTGGTTGGCCCAATCTATATGTAGATTAAAGTCACCCATGATGACTGCTGTGCCCTTATTGCACGCTTCTTTAATTTCCCTTTTAATGCCATCCCCAGCCTCCGCCTTACTGTTTGGAGGTCTATATACCACTCCCACTAATGCTTTTTCCCCTTAGTATTTCTCAATTCTACCCATACAGATTCCACATCATCAGAGCTAATATCCTTCATTACAATTGTATTAATCCCTTCTTTAACCAGTAATGCTACCCCACCTCCCTTTTCTTTTTGCCTAACTTTCCTGAATATCGAATACCCCTGGATGTTGAGTTCCCAGTCTTGGCCATCCTTGAGCCACGTTTCCGTAATCCCAATCAAATCATATTTGTTTACCTCTATTTGCGCAGCCAATTCATCCACCTTATTACAAATGCTCCTCGCATTAAGACACAATGCCTTCAGGCTTGTTTTTTTAACGCTCTTAGACCTATTAGAATTATTATTTACTGTGGCCACGTTTGATTTAAACCGTTGATTTCTCTGACTGCCACTTTTGTTTTTCTCCTTCCTATCTTTTGCTTTTATCCCTGTTTCCCTTTCCTCTGTCTCCCTGCTCAGGTTCCCAACCCCCTGCCATTTTAGTTTAAACCCCCCCGAACAGTGCTAGCAAACCTCCCCGCAAGGATATTTGTCCCGCTCTAGTTCAGGTGCAACCCGTCCAACTTGTACAAGTCCCACCTTCCCCAGAAGCAGGCCCAGTGGTCCAGGAAACTAAAGCCCTCCCTCCTGTACCAACTCTTTAGCCACGCATTCATCTGCTCTATCCTCCTATTCCTATACTCACTAGCATGTGGCACCGGGAGTAATCCAGAGATTACAACCTTTGAGGTCCTACTCTTTAATCTGCTACCTAGCTCCCTAAATTCTTGCTGCAGGACCTCATCTCTCTTCCTACCTATGTCGTTGGTCCCAATGTGAACCACGACCTCTGCTTGTTCACCCTCCCCCTTCAGAATGCCCTGCAGCCATTCAGTGACATCCTTGACCCTGGCACCAGGGAGGCAACAAACCATCCTGGAGTCACGTCTACGGCCACAGAAACTCCTATCTGTTCTCCTTACGATAGAATCCCCTACCACTATTGCTCTCCCACTCTTTTTCCTCCCTTCCTGAGCAGCAGAAGCACCCCTGGTGCCAGGAAGTTGGCTGTTGCTGCCTTCCCCTGGTGAGTCATCCCCCTCAACAGTATCCAAATTGGTATACCTGTTTGAAAGGGGGATGGCCACAGGGGTCCCCTGCACTACCTGCCTGCTTCTATTGCTCCACCTGGTGGTCACCCATTTCCCTTCTGCCTGTGCAGCCCTACACTGCGGCATGACCAACTCATCAAACGTGTAATCCACGACCCTCTCAGCATCGTGAATGCTCCACAACACATCCATCCGCAGCTCCAGCGCCTCAATACGGCCCGTTAGTAGCTGCAGCTGGATGCATTTCTGGCACACATGGTTGTCAGGGACACTGGCAGCGCCCCTGAATTCCCACATAGAGCAAGAGGAGCATAACACAGGGCTGGGCTCTCCTGGCATGACTTACCCCTTTAATTAATTTAAATTAATTCAATACCACCAGTTAAAGATATACTCTAGGGCGCTTATTTACCAACTGTCCCCACTACACCACAGAGACCCAAGAAAATGTAAACCACAGAATTTAAGCTTGTAATGAAAAGGAGAAAGAAATACTCACCAACCAATCACTTACCTGCTTCCTGGTGATGTCACACTTGGATTACTTTTTACCTCTCTCCCCTGCTGTTGAATTGGTCGGGCCTCGCCTCGCTGAATCAGCTGCCGCTTTTAAACTGCCGCCGGTCACTGCTCCCTCACAGGTCCGATGCTCTGGTCGGGCCTCGCCTCGCTGAATCAGCTGCCGCTTTTAAACTGCCGCCGGTCACTGCTCCCTCACAGGTCCGATGCTCTGGTCGGGCCTCGCCTCGCTGAATCAGCCGCCGCTTTTAAACTGCCGCTGGTCACTGCTCCCTCACAGGTCCGATGCTCTGGTCAGGCCTCGCCTCGCTGAATCAGCCGCCGCTTTTAAACTGCCGCCGGTCACTGCTCCCTCACAGGTCCGATGCTCTGGTCGGGCCTCGCCTCGCTGAATCAGCCGCCGCTTTTAAACTGCCGCCGGTCACTGCTCCCTCACAGGTCCGATGCTCTGGTCGGGCCTCGCCTCGCTGAATCAGCCGCCGCTTTTAAACTGCCGCCGGTCACTGCTCCCTCACAGGTCCGATGCTCTGGTCGGGCCTCGCCTCGCTGAATCAGCCGCCGCTTTTAAACTGCCGCCGGTCACTGCTCCCTCACAGGTCCGATGCTCTGGTCGGGCCTCGCCTCGCTGAATCAGCCGCCGCTTTTAAACTGCCGCCGGTCACTGCTCCCTCACAGGTCCGATGCTCTGGTCGGGCCTCGCCTCGCTGAATCAGCCGCCGCTTTTAAACTGCCGCCGGTCACTGCTCCCTCACAGGTCCGATGCTCTGGTCGGGCCTCGCCTCGCTGAATCAGCCGCCGCTTTTAAACTGCCGCCGGTCACTGCTCCCTCACAGGTCCGATGCTCTGGTTGGGCCTCGCCTCGCTGAATCAGCCGCCGCTTTTAAACTGCCGCCGGTCACTGCTCCCTCACAGGTCCGATGCTCTGGTCGGGCCTTGCCTCGCTGAATCAGCCGCCGCTTTTAAACTGCCGCCGGTCACTGCTCCCTCACAGGTCCAATGCTCTGGTCGGGCCTCGCCTCGCTGAATCAGCCGCTGCTTTTAAACTGCCACCGGTTACTGCTCCCTCACAGGGCCGATGCTCTGGTCGGGCCTCGCCTCGCTGAATCAGCCGCTGCTTTTAAACTGCCACCGGTCACTGCTCCCTCACAGGTCTGATGCTCTGGTCGGGGCAGAGGTTAAAGTCTGAAACTGTTGAACCTGATGTTGAGTCCAGAAGGCTGTAAAGTGCCTAATAGAAAGATGAGGTACTATTCCTTGAGCTTATGTTGAAGTTTGTTGGAACAGTGTAAAAGGCCGAGACCGAGAGGTCAGAGTGGGAGTGGAGCAGAGAAACATAGGAACATAGAAGATAGCAGCAGGGGTAGGCCATTCAGCCCCTCGAGCCTGTTCCGCAATTTAATGAGATCATGGCTGATCATCCAAATTCAGTACCCTGTCCCTGCTTTCTCCCCATATCCCTTGATCCCTTTGGCCTTAAGGAATATATCTAACTCCTTCTTGAATATATTTAATGAATTTGCCTCAACGGCCTTCTGTGGTAGAGAATTCCACAGGTTCACCACTATCTGGGTGAAGAAATTCCTCCTCATCTCAGTCCTAAATGGCTTACCCCTTATCTTTAGACTGTGACCCCTGGTTCTGGACTCCCCCGCCATCGGGAACATCCTTCCTGCCTGTAGTCTGTCTAGTCCTGTTAGAATTTTATAAGTTTCAATGAGATCCCCTCTCATTATTCTGAACTCTAGTGAACACAAGCCCAATTGACCCAATCTCTCTTCATACATCATTCCTGCCATCCCAGGTATCAGTCTGGTGAATCTTCGCTGCACTCCCTGCATGGCAAGAACATCCTTCCTCAGATAAGGCAACCAAAACTGCACTCAATACTCAAGGTGTGGCCTCACCAAGGCCCTGTACAACTTCAAATAAAGCTGTTGGACTATAACCTGGTGTTGTGTGACTTCTTACATTTGTCAACTGCAGCAAAACATCCTTGCTCCTGTACTCGACTCCTCTCGCTATGAAGGCCAACATACCATTTGCCTTCTTAACCGCCTGCTGCACCTGCATGCTTAGCTTCAGTGACTGGTGCACAAGGACACCCAGGTCTTGTTGCACTTCCCCTTTTCCCAATCTATTGCCATTCAGATAATAATCTGCCTTCCTGTTTTTGCCACCAAAGTGGATAACCTCACATTTATCCACATTATACTGCATCTGCCATGCATCTGCCCAATCACCCAACCTGTCCAAATCATACTGGAGTTTCTCTGCATCCTCCTCACAGCACACATGCCCACCCAGCTTTGTGTCATCTGCAAACTTGGAGATATTACATCTAGTTCCCTCATCTAGATCATTAATGTATATTGTGAATAACTGGGATCCTAGCACTGATCCCTGCGGTACCCCACTAGTCACTGCCTGCCACTCAGAAAAAGAGCCGTTTATTCCAACTCTTTGCTTCCTGTCTGCCAACCAGTTCTCTATCCAAGTCAGTACCTTACCCCCAATCCCATGTGCTTTAACTTGGCAAGCCAATCTCTTATGCGGGACCTTATCAAAAGCCTTCTGAAAGTCCAAATACACCACATCCACTGGTTCTCCCTTATCTATTCTACCAGTTATGTCCTCAAAAAATTCCAGTAGATTAGTCAAGCACGATTTACCTTTTGTAAATCCATGTTGACTTTGTCCGATCCTGTCACTGTTTTCCAAGTGCTCTGCTATTACATCTTTTATAATGGACTCTAGCATTTTCCCCACTACCGACGTCAGGCTTACCGGTCTATAATTCCCCGTTTTCTCTCTACCACCTTTTTTGAATAGTGGGGTAACATTAGCTACCCTCCAATCCATGGGAACTGTTCCAGAGTCAATAGAATTTTGGAAGATGACCAGCAATGCATCTACTATTTCTAGGGCCTAGAATTTGTAGAATTAAAGTGACAGGCGACCGGAAGCTCAGGGTCATGCTTGCAGACTGAACGGAGGTGTTCGGCAAAGCAGTCACCCAATCTGCATTTGGTCTACCCAATGTAGAGGAGACCGCATTGTGAGCAGCGAATACAGTATACTAAATTGCAAGAAGTACAAGTAAATCACAGTTTCACCTGGAAGGAGTGTTTGGGGCCCTGGATGGTGGGAAGGAAGGAGGTAAAAGGGCAGGTGTTGCATCTCCTGTGCTTGCATGGGAAGGTGCCGTGGGAAGGGAAGGGTGTGTTGGGGGTGATTGAGAACTGGACCAGGGTATTGTGAAGGGAGCAGTCCCTTTGGAATGCTGAAAAGGGAGGGGAAAGGAAGATGCGTTTGGTGGTGGGATCACGCTGGAGGTGGCGGAAATGGTGGAGGATGATCTGTTGAATGTGGAGGCTGGTGGGGTGAAAGGTGAGGACAAGGGAAACTCTGTTGTGGTCCTGGGAGGGAGGGGAAGAAGTGCGGGAAATGGAACAGACATGGTCGAGGGCCGTGTCAACCACAGTAGAGGGGAATCCTCGATTGAGGAAAAAGGAAGACATATCGGAAGCACTAGTATGGAAGCTGGCATCGTCAGAACAGATGCAACGGAGATGGATAAACTGGAAGAATGGAATAGAGTCCTTACAGGAAGTGTGGTGGGAGGAAGTGTAGTTCAGGTAGCTGTGGGAGCCAGTGGGCTTATAGTGGATGTTTGTTGATAGCCTATCCCAAGAAATGGAGACAGAGAAGTTGAGGAAGGGAAGGGAAGAGTCAGAGATGGGTCATGTGAAGGTGAGGGAAGGGCGGAAATAGGAAGCAAAGTGAATGAAATTTTTCAGTTCAGGGTGAGAGCAGGAAACGGCACCGATACAGTCATCAATGTACCAGAAAAAGAGGTGAGCGAGAGGACCTGAGTAGGTCTGGAACAAAGAATGTTCCACATATCCCACGAAATGGCAGGCAAAGCTAGGACCCATGCGGGTACCCATAGCAACAGCTCTTCAAGTATACCAATTAGGGATGGGCAATAAATGCTGACATTGCCAACGGCCCCCACATCCCATGAATGAATTAAAGAAAACACAGGCCTCGAGGAGATTCAGGGTCCTACCATTTTGGGTCTGTTGGGGTAATGTTTGTTAATGATGATGTTGGGGTGGAGGGGTCGTATTTGGGCTGAAGAGGCTCAATTGATTTCAATGTGAGCTGCTGTGTTGGACCCCAAGCCACACAACCCAGATGAAAACCATTAAGTACACCCAGTGGTAGTGATCCCACCTTGTGTGGCTCCAGATCAGTCCCCAGACAATCTTAAGCACATGTTGCATTAAAACTGAAGGAGTTGAACCAAGATCATCACAGGCCATCACTGTGACCCACACAACAACAAAAGCAACATACTGCAGATGCTGGAAATCTGAAATAAAAACAGAAAATGCTGGAAATACTCAGCAGGTCAGGCAGCATCTGTGGAGAGAGAAACAGAGTTAATGTTTCAGGTCAATGACCCTTCGTCAGAACTGGCAAAAGTTAGAGATGTAACAGGTTTTAAGCAAGTGCAGAGGCAGGGAAAGGGGGGAGGGGAGGAAAGAACTTAAGGGAAGGTCTGTGATTGGGTAGAAGGCAGGAGAGATTAAATGACAAAAGGTGACCCACACCATCAGTGTATATTGGGAGAACATTCAAAGGGTGAAAATTATAGACAGAACTGAGAATTTGTCCTCGTAGGTAGGAAGCAATGTTCCCTCTGAGCTGCGCACGTGTGTGGCCATGCAGTAATCCGCAAGGTCACGCGTAGGCCACTCGCAAGCTTTTACATTGGAATTACCGCACATGCGCAGAAATTTAAAGGGTCCACACATTGAAAGAAACAGGCCACACAGAACATAGTGCAGCCTACGGGGAAACTTGGTATGAAGTACTGGGTTTTATTTTACAGAGAGAATGGGAGTGATTTGCAGAGACTGAACTCTAGCCTTTCTTTCTTTAAATTTGGAGAGAAGTCTGTGATAATTGCAGCCTGAGGAGGTTTGAGAAGTAAAGCCTTTGTGGCCTGGCACTACGCTTCCCAGCTGTGTATTTCACAGTCTAAGATAAATAAAGCTCAATGTATTTATTTATTAGTCGGGGAACAAATCCTCAGCTATTCAAATCACTGGAGTCCTCTGGGTATTTAGACATCCAGTTAGAGGCCTGCCACAGATATGAATAATTACTTTTCATCTTCCAGGAAGAAAGCTACTGAAATCTCCCTTCGAACAAGAATTAAAAGGAACATTTAATCAATAGTTTTTAAAGTGAATTCTCTGCATCAGCCCAAGGACTCTAAAATGAGAACATTGTTTTGTAGATGAGTTTTGCCCAATCGCTGGGGAGAATTCAATTTTTATTTGGCTTTGATTAGATTTAGGATGGCTGTTATACATAAGTGGTTAACCTAAAAATATATAAATCTCTTCCAACTAGTCTACCTGCCTTTTTAATTTTTATATTGAACCAGATTTTGATGGTGGAAAATCATTATTCAATTAGATGCTTTTAATATAATTTTGATAGCTAAATTCCCAGTGGCAACATAGTCTAGTCTTAAATGTTTTTAGTGTATTACAATATCACCAGCTGAAAATTTAGAACATTTCTGCTGCAACTGCAGATAGCAAGGGAATCAAAAATATATGGGGCGGACTTTCCTGTTATTGTCCTTGCTCATATTGGATTGCCTGGGTGCAGCACATAGAGAAAAACTGAGTGGGGAGAATTGCACACTGGTAATATCACCCACCCAATTCTCCATCCATTAATTTAAATGGACAGAAAATCAGGTGGGCTCGGTTACTGACAGCGATCCCCCCCCCCAATTTTCCTCTACGTGCGGCATCCAAGCTCAAGTGCATCTGCCCCAACAAGTATTTAATCTTTCTCAGCCAATCTTAATATCAAAGCTTATGTTCTGTTCTGAAACATACAGAACAGCCAATATTTTCAGTGTTAGCTACAGGGAGGAAATAGACTGTAATGGGCTACCACACTATGCTTCCACCTCTGCGACTTTCAAATGAAATCCAGATTTTCAATTCCCCTCTTTCTATTAGCCATGTGCATGGCTGACACAGACCCACAACATGTAAATTACCTGAAACTGGAAATATGGGTGGTACATAGAAACATAGAAGATAGGAGCAGGAGTAGGCCATTCGGCCCCTCGAGCCTGCTCCGCCATTTAATGCGATCATGGCTGATCATCCAAATTCAGTACCCGGTCCCGGCTTTCTCCCCATACCCCTTGATCCCTTTAGCCTTAAGAAATATATCCAACTCCTTCTTGAATATATTTAATGTATTGGCCTCTACTGCCTTCTGTGGTAGAGAATTCCATAGGTTCACCACACTCTGGGTGAAGAAATTCCTCCTAATTTCTGTTCTAAATTGCTTACCCCTTAGCCTTAGACTGTGACCACTGGTTCTGGACTCCCTGACCATCGGGAACATCCTTCCAGCATTTAGTCTGTCCAGTCCTGTCAGAATTTTATAAGTTTCAATGAGATGCCCTCTCATTCTTCTAAACTCCAGTGAGTACAAGCCCAATCGACCCAATCTCTCCTCATACGTCATTCCTGCTATCCCAGGTATCAGCCTGGTGAATCTTCGCTGAACTGCTTCCATGGCAAGAACATCCTTCCTCAGATAAGGCGACCAAAACTGCACACAATACTCAAGATGTGGTCTCACCAAGGCCCTGTATAACTGCAGCAAGACATCCTTGTTCCTGTACTCAAACCCTCTCGCTACAAAGGCCAACATGCCATTTGCCTTCTTCACCGCCTGCTGCACCTGCATGCTTACCTTCAGCGATTGGTGCACAAGGACACCCAGGTCTCATTGCACTTCCCCTTCTCCCAATCTATTGCCATTCAGATAATAATCTGCCTTCCTGTTTTTACCACCAAAGTGGATAACCTCACATTTATCCACGTTATATTGCATCTGCCGTGCTTTTGCCCAATCACCCAACCTGTCCAAATCATCCTGGAGTTTCTCGGCATCCTCCTCACAGCACACACGCCCACCCAGCTTTGTGTCATCTGCAAATTTGGAGATATTACATCCAGTTCCCTTGTCTAGATCATTAATATGTATTGTGAATAGCTGGGGTCCTAGGACCGATCCCTGCGGTACCCCACTAGTCACTGCCTGCTACTCGGAAAAAGACCCATTTATTCCAACTCTTTGCTTTCTGTCTGCCAACCAGTTCTCTATCCAAGTCAATACCTTGCCCCCAATCCCATGTGCCTTAACTTTACACGCTAATCTCTTATGCGGGACCTTATCGAAAGCCTTCTGAAAGTCCAAATACACCACATCCACTGGTTCTCCCTTATCTATTTTACCAGTTACATCCTCAAAAAATTCCAGTAGATTAGTCAAGCACGATTTACCTTTTGTAAATCCATGTTGACTTTGTCCAATCCTATCACTGTTTTCCAAGTGCTCTGCTATTACATCTTTTATAATGGACTCTAGCATTTTCCCCACTACTGATGTCAGGCTTACCGGTCTGTAATTCCCCGTTTTCTCTCTACCACCTTTTTTGAATAGTGGGGTAACATTAGCTACCCTCCAATCCATGGGTACTGTTCCAGATTCCATCGAATGATGGAAGATGATCAGCAAAGCATCAACTATTTCTAGGGCCACTTCCTTAAGTACCCTAGGATGTAGATTATCAGGCCCTGGGGATTTAACGGCCTTCAATCCCATCAATTTCCCTAACACCATTTCCCTACAAATACTGATTTCTTTCAGTTCCTCTATTTCATCAGACCCTATGTTCCCCGACATCTCTGGGAGTGGATTCAAATGTATTCCACTCAGGCATATTTTAGATGCATACCACCCAATTTATGCTTGGGTGGACGGGGGGGGGGGTTACAATCAGCCCCAATATAACATAACAACACAAGCAGTGCAACACACAAGGCTGTTCTACTAAAAGATGGAACTAATAGAGCCATTCTGAAGAAGAACAGCGCCCCACATTGGGATGTTTTAAAGGCCCTTCAGTGGGAATGTGTCGTAATTCCCAGAAAACAAATGTCAGTGGATTTTCAGCGTAATATCTTAGAGGCCACAAGGTTCTTTGCTTCATCTTTAAAATGATAGAAACAGTATAGATCTTTGTCATAGGTTTCAGCAGGCTTTAATTTAGCCTGCACCCCATCTAATGATCACTGCTGTAGGTGTATGGTTGAAACTAGAATCCCCCACCATCCTGGGGGTCACCATTGACCAGAAACTTAACTGGACCAGCCACATAAATACTGTGGCAACAAGAGCAGGTCAGAGGCTAGGTATTCTGTGGTGAGTGTCTCACCTCCTGACTCCCCAAAGCCTTTCCACTTGCCTGGGTGAGTGCAGCTCCAACGACACTCAAGAAGCTCAACACCATCCAGGACAAAGCAGTCGGTTTGATTGGCACCTCATCCACCACCTTAAACATTCACTCCCTCCACCACCGGCGTGCCGTGGCTGCAGTGTGTACCATCTACAAGATGCACTGCAGCAACTCACCAAGGCTCCTTTGGCAGCACCTCCCAAACCTGTGACCTCTACCACCCTGAAGGACAAGGGCAGCAGGTGCATGGGAACACCAGCATCTCCAAGTTCCCCTCCAAGTCACACACCATCCTGACTTGGAAGTATACCGCCGTTCCTTCATCGTCGCTGGGTCAAAATCCTGGAACTCCCTCCCTAACAGCACTGTGGGAGTACCTTCACCACACGGACTGCAGCGGTTCAAGAAGGTGGCTCACCACCACCTTCTCAAGGGCAATTAGGGATGGGCAATAAAGGCTGGCCTTGCCAGCGATGCCCAAATCCCATGAACGGATAAAAAAAAACATACTTCCTTCATTAACATGCTATGGGCAGACAGATTCAGCATCTGCCATCACTTCCAGAGGACTGGATAGTGCTGGCAGTTTCCCTTCCCTGAAGATCATTAGTGAACCAGCTTGAGGAACTATAGTACCTTGGTTGCAATACATGCAACATTCATGTGAGACAAAGGAAGGGTTTCACTTTGGCAGCCACCAAGTTGCTACTGCAACTACTAAAAACAAGAACAAGCTAAGCACTAATGAAACTCCATGGATGAATAAAGCCATAAAGGAAAAATTGAGGGTAAGGAAAGAGGCATACATTAAGTACATGGACAGCAGGGGAGAGCATGATAAGGGAAAATATGAAGAGATTAGGAAAGAAGTCAAAACAAAATTACGAGGGCAAAGAGGAACTATGAAATTAAATTATCAAGGAACATAAAACAAAATAGTAAAATATTTTACAGGCACATCAATAAAAAAGGGAAGGTCGGGATGGGAATAGGGCCACTAAGGGATGGACAGGATAATTCCACATGCAGTGATAGAGAGATGGCAGAAATATTAAATTATTACTTTGCCTTACATTTACCAGGGGGATAGAACAGGTAGACATGACATTGGATCATGAGCTTAGCAATGAAATAACTGCATTTAATATAAAAAGAGGAGATATATTAAATAAACTAATCAAACTCAAAGAGGAAAAAACTCCTGGTCCGGATGGATTACATCCATGCATTTTAAAAGAATCTAGGGAAGCTATAGCAGAGGCATTACTACACATATTTAATAATTCGTTAGAAAAAGGTATATTGCCAGAGGACTGGCGGATAGCTAACAATACCTATATTTAAGAAGGGAGATAGAACATGTCCAGGGAACTACAGACCAGTCAGCTTAATATCGGTGGTAGGAAAAATAATGGAATCCCTACTAAAAGAGAAAATAGAAGAACATTTAGAAGCCAAAAATATAATAATGAATAGTCAGCATGGATTTCAAAAGGGAAAGTCTTGCTTGACCAACCTCATTGAATTTTTTGAAGAGGTAACAGAGAGAATAGACAAGGGTAATGCAGTAGATGTAATTTATCTAGATTTTCAAAAGGCCTTCGATAAGGTACCATATAATAGACTAATGAATAAGGTCAGAGAATGTGAAGTCAGGGGACAAGTAGCAGAATGGATAGCTAGCTGGCTTCATGGCAGAAAGCAGACAGTAAGGGTAAAGGGTAGTTATTCACAGTGGCAGAAGTGGTGTTCCACAATGATCAGTGCTGGGACCACTGTTGTTCACAATTTATATTAATGATTTAGACTTTGGAATCAAAAACACAATTTCTAAATTTGTGGCAGGCACCAAATTGCGGGGGATAGCTAATACTGAGGATGACTGCAACAAGTTACAGGAAGACATTAATAAACTTGCAGAATGGGCATATAATTGGCAAATGAAATTCAACACAGATAAATGTGAGGTATTACATTTTGGTATGAAGAATAGGGAGGTCACTTATTACTTGGAGGGTGCGAGTCTAGGTGGGGTAGAGGAACAAAGGGATCTAGGAGTACAAATACACAAATCACTAAAAGTTGTGACACAGCTTAATAAGGCCATAAAAAAGCAAACCAGGCACTAGGGTTTATTTCTAGAGGGATAGAATTGAAAAGTTATGCTAAACTTGTATTGAACCTTGGTTAGACCACACTTGGAGTACTGCGTACAATTCTGTTTGCCATATTAATAAAAGGATATAGAGGCACTGGAGAGGGTGCAGAGAAGATTTACAAGGATGATACCAGAATGCAAGGGTATACATATCAAGAAAGGATGAACAGGCTGGGTCTCTTTTCGCTTGACCTAATTGAGGTCTTTAAAATTTTGAAAGATTTTGATAGAGTAGATACAGAGAGAATGTTTCCACTTGTGGGGAAGAGCATATCTAGAGACCATCAATATAAGATAGTCACCAAGAAGTCCAACAGGGAATTCAGAAGAAACTTCTTTACCAAGAGAGTGGTGAGAATGTGGAACTCGCTACCATAGGGAGTAGTTGAGGCAAATAGTATAGAGGCATTTAAGGGGAGGCTAGATAAATATATGAGAGAGAAGGGAATAGAGGGTTATGCTGATAGAGTTAGATGAGGAAAGACAGGAGGAGGCTTGAGTGGAGCATAAACAGCAGCATGGACTGGTTGGGCTGAATGGCCTGTTACTGTGCCTATTTAATCCTATGTAATTATATTTAAGGGGTGAAAAATGTGAGGGTTGGGGCATGGGTTCTGCAGGTTGCAATACTGATGTGACACCATGCGTAGGCTGAGAGCTTGGTGCATGCATAGTACACGCATTACTTTCTTTTCAGAGTGCACACTTTACACAACCCTACCTTGCCACTCTTCTTCAATCCAGAAAATGTATTCCTCATTTGCTCGCACAATCTATGAACTCAGGTGATTACAGTGGCATGGTTGGCCACCTCCTGCCATGCTTCCCCCTCTGTGCCAAAAACGGCCACCTTCCTCTGCTGGCTCTCCTCCAGTAACATATTTAGGCCTAGAAATTGGGGAACACTGGAAACCTGCCAGTAACATTGGCAGCCAAGGTTAACGGCTGCTGGCCGAGAGAGCGCAGGCAGTATCGGCATTTTGGTACTGCCTGCTCATTGTCATCAGCGTGGCGGTGATTTTCTAGTGTAAAATGCTCTTTGCAGCGCTAATCTCAGAAGGAGGCCAAAGGTCGCCTCGGTCTCCCACTTGCAGTGTAGCGGTGTGTGGAAGAAAGGAGCGACCCGAACAGTTGCTGTACATGCTCCAAAAATATTAGCTGCCACGCGATGTTTGTTGATTTTTTGTTTGTTTAGGACATGAATGCAGATAAAAGAGATCTTATCACAGATCATCTTCAATTGTTGCAATGGAGTTCACCTAGGATTTACTGACCCACAATCACTGGAGGCCTCCTGGAAAGCTGCCAGAAAATGCAACCCCCACTGCCCACCCCACCCCTGCCACTGATAGGCAAAAAAAAAAAGTTTAAAAGAAGAACCTTGGCAAAGGAGGCGTTTAAAATTCCAGTGTCCATTCTTATAAGTCCTGCCAGACTCCTCAAGGCCGTTAACGGTGCTGAAAGACCTTTTAGCAGCAGCAAATACTGACACGATTTAACGTGGACAGCAATGCGAGCAAAGATTTCCAAAATGGATGAGCTGGCGTCAACTCGGCATTGCACGCCGATTGACGTCACACTCCACCTCATTAAAATACTCACACCGATAGTAGGTAACAGCAGCGCTGATGACCTGCCGAAAATGACGACCGCCAAGGTACCCGCCACCAGCTAGCGGGAGAGCGCCGGCCACCTTTTTCTCGATATTTCATGGCGTGCACCACTTGAATTTTTAGGCCTTAGGCTTTCTTCTGAGAAAGGGGGGTCGGGGGAGACATCGTCAGCCCTTAAAGAGCAACCCTTTAGAGCTGCTGCACTTCTGCTTCCCTGTCCTCCCGCAGACAGTGCAGCCCCTGTGCATGAGGAAAATGTACAGGGATCATGTTAAGTAAACTGATCTCACCAAATCCAGTGAGGTCTTGAAAGGATTGTTACTAGTCCTAGCCCCTTTTGGGCTACCCCAGATCAGGCGTATTTCCCAGACGTTCACCTTCAACTAAAGTTAGAGGTAGCTGTAATGATCAGTAACATGTCATCCTAGAATGGTACACTAGGTGGAGCTGTATGTTTAGAAGTGGGCTACCCACAAGGCAGTAGTCAAGATGGATGCTGTACACTAGTCCACATGGCTGAATAAATGACTAGCTCAAGCTAGCTGTTCATAATGAAAACGTCTATTTATTTATGAACATAACATGGTACCAGAAGTGGTAATATCTGCTGAATATTGTGAAATGCGACATGGAGACTTTGAAGCCACCGGAGGGTTTGAAACTCACGGGGAATGTCAACTGCAATTGGCGGACTTTCAAACAACAATTCAAACCCTACATTGCCGCCATCGGGTTCGGTATGATGCCAGGCGCAAGGAAAATAGCGTTGCTGCTCACGGTTGCAGGCCCGCAGGCAATAGAGGTATTTAACATGTTTGTATTTGATCAAAAGAAGGACAGGGAAAAGATGGACGATGTGCTAAAGAAGTTTGATACACGTTGTTCTCCCAAAAAGAATGAGACCTATGAGAGGTACGTGTTCCATTCACGGACACAGCAGCAAAATTGGACATTTGATAGCTTTGTGACCGATCTGAAACTGAAAGCACAGACATGTAATTTCTCTGAACTGAAATCATCCATGATTCGTGCCCAGATTGTGTTTGGTATTCATGATAAAAAGGTCAGGGAACGTTTGTTGAGAGAAACAGAACTAACATTGGAGGATGCTGTGAAAATATGCCATGCCAGTGAGCTAGCTCAACAGCATGCAAAGACTTTCAGTGAAATTAATAATAATGCGACTGTAGTAAGTGATAGTGCTGCTGTTGGTGCTGTGTCATACGAGGGGAAGAAACGTGGGCAGAACAGAAATGCAAAGCAATCGGAGGATGGAACTTTTAATTGTAAATGCTGTGGTTACCAGCACCAGCCAAGACAATGCCCAACGTTTGGGAAAATGTGCACAAAATGTAATGGAAAGAAGCACTTTGCCAAACAATGCTTTTCAAAAGTAAAAACAAATAAAGGGCAACAAGTCAATGTGATTGAGGACACTGATTTAAGTGAGACATTTTTTCTAGAAATGGTGTCATGTGACAATATCGAAAAGGATACAGAAAATGTGCAGCCCTCAGGAATGGACATAAAGTTAATGCAGTAAAAGAGGACAAATGGATGATGCCACTGCAGGTAAATGGAGCATTAGTTACATTGAAACTAGACACTGGGGCAAAAGCAAACTTAATCAGTATGAGTGACATTAAAAATATGAAAGAAAAGCCCAAAATACAGAAAAAGTCAGTACTACTGAAGAACTATAATGGACAGAAAGATATGAACAAGAGTGGATGAACCTCAAAACAGTGCTGACAATCACACCTGTACTCACCTTCTTTGACCCAACAAAGAGAATCAAAGTGTCAATGGATGCATCAAAAGATGGCTTAGACGCGGTCTTGCTACAAGCAGACGGTGAAGATTGGAAGCCTGTTGCCTATGCCTCCAGGTCTATGACTGATTCTGAGTGTCGATACGCCCAGATTGAAAAGGAATGTCTAGGCTTGGTAGTTGGACTAGAAAAGTTCCATGGCTACATATATGGACTTCCCACCTTCACAGTTGAGACAGACCACTGCCCACTGGTTGCCATCATAAAAAAAAAATCTGAATGAGATGTCTCCAAGGATTCAAGGACTCATGATGAATCTGCAAAGATATGACTTTGAACTGATCTACACACCAGGCAAACACATAGTGTTAGCAGATGCACTATCCCGAGCACCCACAATGAATCATGTGAGCTCTACTGAAGAAGATGTGGATGTTCATGTGAGTATGGTCACTGCTGCGCTGCCCGTGTCAGACACAAAATCAAAGCAAATAGCAGAAGAAACAGTAAAAGATACAGTGTTACAAACAGTAATAGGGAACATTCACAATGGTTGGCCAAAAGGTTACTGTCCAAAGTACTTTCACATCAGGTCAGAGTTGAGTGTCGCAAGTGGACTATTACTAAAACAGAACAGAATAGTAATTCCACAGACTCTACGTCAAGACATGCTTATAAGGATTCATGAGGGACACCTCGGAATTGAAAAATGCAAAAGGAGAGCAAGAGACACTGTTTATTGGCCTGGCATAAATAAGGACATTGAGAACATGATAGGCGAATGTGAGACATGTCAGAAACACCAAAACAAACAAGCAAAGGAACCAATGATAGTAGCTGACTTACCAACAGCACCATGGCAAAAGGTTGGTATGGACCTTTTTCATTTAAATGGTAAAGACTATCTAATAGTGATTGACTACTATTCTAACTATCCTGAGATGGCGCTGCTCTCAAGCACATCAGCAAGCAGTGTCATAATGCATGTTAAATCCATCTTCGCCAGACATGGAATTCTCAGGATTGTCGTTAGCAACAATGGTCCGTGCTTCAACTGCAAGGAGTGGCAACAGTTTGCACCACATTATGACTTTCAACACATCACATCCAGTCCTCTGTATGCTGAGTTGAATGGTAAGGCAGAGAAAGGTGTTCAAGTTCTCAAACAGCTACTGAAGAAAGCAACAGAAAGCAAGTCTGATCCTTATCTCGCCCTGCCGAGCTACCGAGCCTCCCCTTTAGACTCTGGTTCTTCACCTGCTGAACTCCTAATGGGTCGCAAGTTGTGTACCACGCTACCCTGCTGTGCAAAAGAAAAGCAGAGTAAGGAACTGAGACAGAGACGTGGCTGCAGGGTGGGCAAGGCTGGGAACTTAACATCCAGGGATATACAATATTTAGGAAGGATCGGCAAAAAGGTAGGGGAGGTGGGGTAGCATTGCTGGTAAAGGAGGGGATTAATGCAATGGAAAGGAAGGATATTAACTCGGATGAAACGGAATCTGTATGGGTAGAAATGAGAAATAGCAAGGGGAGGAAAACGTTAGTGGGTGTGATATATAGGCCTCCAAATAGTAATATGGAGGTGAGGGAAGGCATAAAAAGGGAAATTAGAGAAGCGTGCGATAAGAGCACAGCTGTCATCATGGGTGACTTTAATTTACATATTGATTGGACTACCCAAATTAGTAAAAATTCTGAGGAGGAGGAATTCCTGGAATGTTTTCGGGACGGTTATCTGGACCAATATGTCGAGGAGCCGACTCGAGATCAGGCCATTTTAGACTGGGTATTGTGCAATGAGAAGGGACTTATCAACAATCTTCTTGTACGAGGCCCCTTGGGTCAGAGCGATCATAATATGATCGAGCTCTCAGTCGAGATGGAGAGTGAGGAAATTGAATCAGAGACTAAGGTCCAGAACTTAAATAAAGGGAATTACGAGGGTATGAGACGGGAATTGGGTAAGATTGATTGGGTGGTGTTTCTGGGGGGATTGACAGTGGATAGACAATGGCAAGCATTCAAAGATAGAATGGAAGAATTCCAGAACATGTTTATACCGGTTTGGCATAAAAATAAACCTAAAAAGGTGGCTCAACCGTGGATAACGAGGGAAATTAGGGACAGCATAAAATCAAAAAAAAGGGCATATCAACTGGTAAAAAAAAGCACCAGACCGGAAGATTGGGGGCAGTACAGGATACAGCAAAAGAGGACAAAGGGATTAATCAGGAAGGGGAAAATAGAATACGAAAGTAAACTTGCAGCAAACATAAAGACAGACTGCAAAAGCTTTTATCGGTATATCAGGAGGAAAAGACTGGTAAAATCCCAAGTCGGTCCCTTGCAGTCCGATTCGGGAGAATATATAATGGAGAATAAGGAAATGGCAGACCAATTAAACTCATACTTTGGTTCTGTATTCACAAAGGAGGACACAAATAACCTCCCAGGAATATCGGCAAACATAGGGACTAATGAGAGGGAGGAGCTGACAGAAATTAGTATCTCTAGGGATATGGTGTTGGGTAAGTTGAGGGGACTGAAGGCCGACAAATCCCCGGGGCCTGATAAACTACATCCTAGGGTACTTAAGGAGGTGGCCCTGGAGATAGCAGATGCTCTAAGGATCATCTTCCGGAACTCCATTGACTCGGGAACAATACCCGTGGATTGGAGGGTAGCTAATGTTACCCCAATATTTAAAAAGGGGGGTAGAGAGAAAGCAGGGAATTATAGACCAGTAAGCCTTACATCGGTTGTGGGCAAAATGCTAGAGTCCATTATTAAGGATAAAATAGCGGAGCACTTGACAAATGGGGAAAGGATCGGACAGAGTCAACATGGATTTACAAAGGGTAAATCGTGTTTGACTAATCTGCTGGAATTTTTTGAGGAAGTAACTGGTAAAATAGATGGGGGAGAGCCAGTGGATGTGGTGTACCTTGACTTCCAGAAAGCCTTCGATAAGGTTCCACACAAAAGATTATCATGCAAAATTAAGGCTCATGGGATTGGGGGCAAAGTATTAACGTGGATAGAGAACTGGCTGGCGGATAGAAAACAGAGAGTTGGAATAAACGGCTCGTTTTCGGAGTGGCAGGCAGTGACCAGCGGGGTGCCGCAAGGATCTGTCCTGGGACCCCAGCTGTTCACAATATATATAAATGATCTGGATCAGGGAATTGGATGCAATATTTCCAAATTCGCTGACGACACTAAACTAGGAGGAGGGGTGGGCTCTGATGAGGATGTCAGGAGGCTACAGTGCGATTTGGACAGGTTGGGGGAATGGGCGGATACGTGGCAGATGCACTATAATGTGGATAAATGCGAGGTTATCCACTTTGGGGGTAAAAACAGGAGGGTAGATTATTATCTAAATGGCAATAGATTGGGAGATGGGGAAGTGCAGAGGGACCTGGGTGTTCTTGTGCACCAGTCACTGAAGGAGAGCATGCAGGTGCAACAGGCGATTAAGAAGGCAAATGGTATGTTGGCCTTCATATCAAGGGGGTTCGAGTATAGGAATAGGGATACCTTACTACAGCTGTACAAGGTGCTGGTGAGACCGCATCTGGAGTATTGTGTACAGTTTTGGTCGCCCCATCTGCGGAAGGATGTTCTTGCCATGGAAAGAGTGCAGCGGCGATTCACCAGGCTGATACCTGGAATGGCGGGAATGACCTACGAGGAGAGATTGAATAGTTTGGGCTTGTACTCACTGGAGTTTAGAAGATTGAGAGGGGATCTCATCGAAACATATAAAATTATGGCAGGCCTGGACAGGCTGAATTCAGAGAGAATGTTTCCAATGGCAGGGGAGCACAGAACCAGGGGCCACAGTCTAAAAATAGCGGGCAAATCATTTAAAACAGAGATGAGGAAGAATTTCTTCACTCAAAGAGTGGTGAGCCTGTGGAATTCCCTGCCACAGAGGGCTGTGAAGGCTAATTCAATAAATATTTTCAAGAGAGAATTGGATATATTTCTGAAGGCTAAGGGGATTAAGGGTTACGGAGAAAAGGCGGGGACGGGGTACTGAACTGGTAAGATCAGCTAAGATCTCAGACGAAGATCAGCCATGATCTCATTGAATGGCGGAGCAGGCTCGAAGGGCCGAATGGCCTACTCCTGTTCCTATCTCTATTCTATTCTATTCTAACTGTTAAAGCTGAAACAGAAATCACACTATGACAAGTCATCCAAAACTCTGAAACCATTGACAAGGGATGATGTTGTCAGGATTGGGGATCCAGATGCATGGAACAGGAAAGCTACAGTTCTTGAGGAAGTAGGACCAAGGTCATACACTGTTAGAACTGAGGAAGGACAGATTCTCAGGAGGAACCGCCGTTCCCTCCTGAAAACACAAGAAAGTATCCAAGAGCAAATCGATGACAATGCCGCAACTGAATCTTGTCACTCACCACCAGAACAATCTAACACAAACACACATACAGGCTCTCATGAAAACACATCAGACTTACCTGTGCTGAGAAGATCCACACATGAAGTAAAAAAGCCTGATAGACTTAATCTTTGAGTACAAAGAAAACTATATTGAAAATGTATTGACTGTTGTGAAGATGTTTATGTCGTTATGATTGATTGATATTGAGTTTGTTTAACCTCAAAGAAAGGGGGATGTAATGATCAGTAACATGTCATCCTAGAATGGTACACTAGGTGGAGCTGTATGTTTAGTAGTGGGCTACCCACAAGGCAGTAGTGAAGATGGATGCTGTACACTAGTCCACATGGCTGAAGAAATGACTAGCTCAAGCTAGCTGTTCATAATGAAAACGTCTATTTATTTATGAACATAACAGTAGCTGAATCCTAAAGATGCTTAATTGGGTCTAAAGGTTCAGACTATCTCTCCCTAAAGGAAAGGAATGACCTGAAGATGTTACCGTCCTCCAGATAGCACTTTTAATAAGTTTAACTAGACTGTAACATTCCGGATATTATGAGGGTCCGGAAAACTCCTCCAGAATTCTGCAACTCCTCACCAAAGAGTGTACAGAGATTGAGTTCGCGAGTTTGATACAGAAGTACTATGTGAGACAATTCTAAAAAAATATAGATTTATTATAGAACCGACATGTAACTTACAGCTGGTGATTCAGTTTCAACATTAACAGTTCCAAATACAAATAGCTTACAATTATTATCAGAGATCCTTATTCTCAAATCTTAACTTTGTTACATTTTTACATTTCTTAGTCTTATTCCAGAATATCCACCAAAATCAAATACCTTTGATACCTGAGACTTAAAGAGTTAAAAACTTACAGAGCCTGCCTCTGAAGCATGAGAATCGCTTTGCCCCTTTCAGTGAATTCTCTTCCCATTTGAAAGTTCTATATTTATACCCTTTCTGCAGTGGTATATCCTTTGAAGTTTTCTGCTGATGCAAGCTAATTATCTCTAGTCATTTTTCTGTTGACTCCTTCTATTCTTACTGTCAGTTCAGCTTGTAGCTTGCAGAATTATGTCTGCTGTGTAAGTGTCTCAAGCTTATCATAAAAACAGTATGACAGCAGTGGTTCTATTTGGTGTCATTTTTATCAAAGTCTCCTGTTTGTATCTTTTGCATTTAGAACACCTCAACTGGTTGTACCACAGACTTCGTGTCTCCTAGGTGTTCCAAGTTCAATACAAAAACAATGTGATGGCTAGTGCCTCCTGTGTTTCATTTGATGTTATTTTTACAAAGGCATTCTGTGCAATTCTTTTTTACAATGTGTAAATTTTAAAAACACCTCAACTAGGGTGATCTATGCAATTCTTATTGACCTCAGTTGGTTGTACCACAGATTCATGTCTCCATGTTTTATTTGATGTCATTTTTACAAAGGCACATGTTTCTTTAATGTTCTGTGTTTCTTTCCGAAATGTTGGTTTATAACACTTAACTGGGTATGGTTATTGTGTTCTTTCCAAGCTGCAGACTTCCTGGAATCTCCAACCTGCTGATTGTGAAGGCTTCCAGACCCAGTATGTCATGTTTTAATAAAGTCAAAATTCTGTTCATAGGATGGTTTATTTTTCTGAATATGGCTATTCCTTCACATCCCCCTCTTGACCAAAAAATGAGCTGGAGCATCTAGACAGAGTTTGGTCAATGTTCCTAATGTTACAATAGCACATTAATTTCACGAGATTCACAATCATGTGCTACATGAAAATTCCTTTTAAATCATCCTAGGACAATGTTTTGCCTTATTTTAAATTGAACACAATTTAAAAGGATGACAGATACATAGTCATGCAAGTAGTGAAACAACATGTACTTAGAATGTCCAATCGGCAGATGTACGTTCCGTGGAGGTGAGTTATTCATACGAGTCAAGGAGGCATCATTTGAAACTAGCTGAAGTTTGACACGCTGTTCCTTCGATCCAGCATGTATACTGATTCTTGTTTTCGTAAAGGCCTTGCCAGGCGCTCAGTTGATACCTTCTTCATCTGCTGTGTCTTCCTCCTTCGTTGAAGTAGCTCATTGATCTTTCCTTGTTTCGGTTGTTGCTTTTCACGAATCCAATTCCTGATGCTTTGCCAAGCATCGTGTGGAGGAGTCGGCGACACCGTCTGACTGACCGTCGTCAGTAATTCGATCGCATCATTTCCTGTGTCGTGCTCCAAGCTGGGTCTTGAAAGACAGTGTACGACTGCACCTTGTATTGTTCCCCCTTTTCGGTATCCCGCAGGACATCTTTTGAGATTGTCTATGGAGACAGTTTTAAGAATATGCTTGCCATTCGGCTGATTAATATGTATTTTAACTGTTCTTTCATTAATAACAGAATGTATTTGAACAGGTTTTTTCCACTTCGGTCTTAAACCAAGTTTTTGCTCGAACTCCTTTTCCTGTACCCATTCTCCTACTAGGTGTTGCTATGCTTTGTATGTCAATTTTTTCTGCCTATTTGCTTCCCTTATCCTCTGATCAATTCGATGAATCTCCTCTGTTACTTCTTTTTTAAAATCTAACTGTCACTGTCGGGTCAAGGACTCAGAGAGTGTAGAGGCAATAAAAGAACTATGGGTAAGTGGTGTATTCATCTCAACCCCATACATCAGATAATATGGAGTTTTAGGGGACACTGTCCCTGATGCAGATGTGGGCACATTATTAAGTGATAGCTGTACCTCCGAAATGATGGTGGTCCACTTATTCCCCCTGATTCTCAACAGTTTGACCAATAGCTTTTTCACTTCCTGGTTTTTATGTTCCACCAGCCCCGCTGATTGTGGATGATGTGGCGTGCTGTGCTCTAGCCCAATCCCCCTTTGTTCACAGTAGTCTTTGAAGACCTTGGAGACAAAGGCTCCGCCTTGATCGGAGTGTAAGATTTTGGGTGCACCAGCTACAGTAATTATGTCAGAAATAGCCTTGGCAAGTGCGTTTTCCGAAAGTTTTTGTGGGGACCAGCCAGCAGAAGGGAGTGCATCCATCTACACAAACGAGAACATATCTATATCCCAAAGATGGGGTAAGTGGTCCAATAAAGTCAATAAAGAATTTTCCCATTGGCTCATCAGCTTTCACAGGAGCCAATGGTGGTGGCTTAATTAGTGATGACTTATTGGTTAAATAGCATGGCTCACAATTTGCCACGTATGTTTTACAGGCCTTAAGCATGCCTGGCCACCAATATAAGGGGGTAAATTCGTAGAATGTTGTTCTGGCACCACAATGGGCTTGACCTATGCCCTCGTGAGCTTCTTTTACAAGCTGTTCTCGTTTGTGTCTCGGGGGTACTTCTCGGTTTCCCTTGGGCAACTTAACTAGCACTACGTAATGCTACGGTTTCAGCATATTGCGCTGCCTTATGGCCAAGGGGTATGGACAGTAATTCTTCTGGATAAAAAGAATAGGAATCTCAAAAAGTCCCTACTACTATCCCCATCCCAGCTGAGGATTGTTGGGATGTCCCTTTTTTAATCGTCATTGAAGATCCATCACAGTAAATGACTTGATGTTACTCTGTAAGCGGTCTCATAGGTATTTCGATAGCAAAATGCTGCGGATGTTGGAAATCCGAAATAACAACAGAAAACGCTGGAAAAAGTCAGCAGGCCAGGCAACATCCGTGGAGAGAGAAATAGAGTCAACGTTTCAGGTCGAAACCCTTCTACAGAACCTATGCCTTGTAGAAGGTTTCCGACCTAAAACGTTGACTCTATTTCTCTCTCATAGGTATTTGTCTGATTCCCTCCTCCTTATCATCATCCTCCATGATGGGGAGATGCTCTAAGTCCATTTCTGGGGAGAGGAATTTAAAAATGAGTGTATGATCATTCAAGAACGATGCCCATTTATCATATCGGATCTAGGTGGCTCTTTTTTCATCAGAGGCCATCCTCAATATTGATCTTAAATTGGGAATCTCAGTATAAATGGTAATGGGGTATGTCCCTTGAAGGGTTCGTGCCTTGATGAGGCATTGGACTACCATAGTCATTACCCTTTCTTTTTTAATGTACCTCCTTTCGACATTGGAAAAGTTATAAGAATGGAACTGAATGGGCACTATTCTCTTTTCATTATAGAAAACTGCAACTGCCACTTTAGGTGATGACCTGAGATGAATGCTATGGGGAACTTGTAAGTCCCTCTGTTCCAGGTCTATGGCTTTTTGTACCTCTCGGCATAATTGTTGCAATTTTGAGTAATCGTCTGGTGAAAATATGAATGGTCCTTTTGCTGCTTCACCCACTCCAGCATACAAGGGTACTGAGAGCTCTGCAAAGGTTGGTGTGAAGGATTGAGCAAAATTCAGGAGTCCTAAACTTGCTTGCAGATTTTTCAGAGTTTTAGGATATTGAATGGTGGCTAATTCTTTTTATAGGATTGAGTTAACCCTCTACCATTTCCAGTTATTTGCAGGCCCAGAAAATCTACCTCTTCCCTAACTAGTTGACTCTTTTTACCCAGCAGTTTTAAGTCTGGATAAAACACTATCAATGGCTTTTAAGTGCTCTTGGAGATTGTCATGTGACAGATATATATCATCCACATAAGAATTAGCGTTAGGTAGTTCTTTTAAAAGATCAATGATGTGGGCTGAAAAGAGAACAGGACTGTTTTGAAATCCCTGGGGCCACCTGGTCCAGCAATACTGATAACCATCGGGGCCAGTCATTACAGTTTTTGGCCAATCATCTTTTTCGATTGGATGTGACCAGAAGCCGTTTGCTAGATCAATACAAGATTTATATTTTTCCCTCATGATTCGAGAGAGAAGGACTGTGGAATTTTGCTGTTGTGCAGTATGTGGGGCTGTTACCTTATTTAAGGCTGCGTAATCGACCACTAATCTCCACCTCCCATCTGGTTTAGCAACACCAAACAATGGTGAATTCGTTCTAGATGCCATTTTGATTAAGACACCTTGTTCTGTTAGTTCTTTGAGCATTGTTCGATTTATTTTTCCTTTGTGGTCTTGAATAGGCCACTTTTTTAGGTTTGTGCCAGCCAGCATCAAGTAGGTGGGGTTTGATGTCTATCTTTCCACATTGATTTGGATGGTGTTGTAGATAAGGGTAGTTTCTATTAATGAGTTGCTCGAGGAGGTCTTTGCCTCCCCCCTCTAGGCAAGTTCAATCAAGCTGTGTCCGAACATGTTTTTCCCTGTCATCCTGGTCTGTGGATGCTTCTACAGGTCTGGTTGAGATTTTAAGGTAATGTTTCATGTCTGGTTGTCCTATAATGAGGGAACAGGCCAATTGTGGTACCAGTCCTACATCTAGGGTCACCGTGATTCCATATATAGTAATAGGTATTTTGTAAAAATTAATTATTTTGGTTTTGTCTTGTGTGAATCCCCCTAATGGTCTTGTACAAATTGGGCTCCCCAAATCTGTCCACTTATTTTTTATAATTGCAGGAATTATTACAGTGTAATCAGCTCCCGTATCAAACAGGGCCTTCACTTGTGTGTTTGTGGGCAAGGTTGCCAGGGCATCGGGGAGTTCAAGAAGCCCTGGCTGGGTGCCAGGCCTCCAATCCTGGGATTGTTCATCCTCAGGATCCTGAATTTCATTTGCTGCTGTCTTTAATTATTTTAACTGATTTTTGTTCCTCCTTCTTGGGGGTATCATGATTTCCAAATTCCTTAGGGGGTTTGTCGGACCGTTTATTATCTTGACGATCCTCCTGTGGGGGTGGACGTTGGTTCTGCCGGGAATCTTTTTGATCCCAATTTTGGTTTTCCCGGTACCCTCCCATGGTTCTGATAGTTTTGGCCAGTGTAAAAGCTGTCCCCATAGGGAGTCCACTGTCCTTCGCTTTCCTTTTGAGGTCTAGCCCCTCGACTATCCCATCTTTCCGGGGAGAAATCTTTCGTGTATTGTGGGTGAGTTGGGGGTGTAAACCTTCTGGAATACCCTCTTGGGGGTCCCGAGCCACGAGTTTGTGTCTGGGTGGGGTGGACTTGAGACTTGGGTCTATACAGTCCTTGTTTCTGAGTACCAAAGGTACCTTCTCTGGTTTTTTTATCACTAGTTTCTGATCTCATTATAGGTTTAGTATGGGGTAGACCTAAAAGGTCATGATTTAATTGGATAATGCGATTGACATTATCCCATCTTTGTTGGTTATCTCGATAATCGTTTAGAGCACCCTCACAGGCAAGTTTGAGGGCTGTATTTTGGTATTGATTGGCCAGGCAACTGTGGACAATGTCCCAGTTATCCTGTGTAAGTACTTTGCCTAATCTGTAGGCAGCTACCAGCTCTTTAGTTGTGGCTGCATTAGTATTTCCTTGATGGAACTCATTACATGCCCTCCCTGAGTTGCCGTGAGAACATAAGTGTATATCTGAACCTAGTTGTTACACTGGTTTAATGGGGGAATTAAGTCTGAACTTAGTATCATTTGCAATAGTTGCCTCAGGTGTTGGGCATTCCAATCTTGACAACAGGTTTTCAATTTATCAAGGTTAGTTAGAATCCAGCAGGTTTTTTCCTGGCTGGCGTTGCCCAGTCTACCACACATTGTGTAGCTAGAGCTCAGGTTTACTTGACCTAGGGGCGCAATGTGTGGTTGCTGGGGTTGGCTTACTGGAACAGTAATTATTGCTCCTCCAGCATTTAAATAAGATTGAGCTAGTGCCTGTCGCCATTGATTATAATGGATTCTAAGCTGTCTATAGTTTTCTCGAAGATTCTGGTCATTTATTTCATCATGTGCTTGCCACCTTAACTGGAGTCCATGCCCCCCAGCATAGGCTGCTCCGGGTCCTGCTATTCAGCCATGCTTGCCACCACCTTGTTGGGCACCATTCATTAGGCCTCCCAATTGTGCAGGTGTGCACCTTATCATTAAGGAATTTAGTGGATTTGGAGTATTTGTTTGATTATCCCACTGGCTATTCTGTATCCCCTGGTTCTGGGGATCAACCTCAATCGTGCCATGAGTTCTAACAGCTCCGTCGGCATCAAAGCCTTCTATTTCAAAAATTATCACTTGGTTTTGTGGAGGTACAGGGATAGGATTATTTCCCCTAATAAAGCAATCGTTTGAATTTTCTAATAAAAAGACTTGGCCAATTCCGACAGAGTTTGCCATTTCGTCAGGACCTAACCTCGGTTAGTGTTTAATATGAACTTTATAAGAAATTTCTAGACCTCAATGGTATATTGAGGGAGTTCTGATTTAAGTTCTACAAGGCCTGATCAGGGTCCTGTCGTCTCTAGAGACTTAAATCTGGGTCTTAGTACCACTGTCAGTAAAACACTCCTTCTATACTTAACAATCTACAAGATTGATATAGATATAAATATAAGTTCTGTATCAACTCGTTAACACACACGTTGGGCGCCAACTGAAAGGATTGTTACTAGTCCTAGCCCCTTTCGGGCTACCCCAGATCAGGCGTATTTCTCAGACGTTCACCTTCAACTAAAGTTAGAGGTAGCCGAATCCTAAAGATGCTTAGTTGGGTCTAAAGGTTCAGACTATCTCTCCCTAAAGGAAAGGAATGACCTGAAGATGTTACCGTCCTCCAGATAGCACTTTTAATAAATTTAACTAGACTGTAACCTTCCGGATATTATGAGGGTCCGGAAAACTCCTCCAGAATTCTGCAACACCTCACCAAAGACGTACAAAGATTGAGTTTGCGAGTTTGATACAGAAGTACTATGTGAGACAATTCTAAAAAAATGTATTTATTATAGAACCGACATGTAACTTACAGCTGGTGATTCAGTCACAACATTAACAGTTCCAAATACAAATAGCTTACAATTATTATCAGATCCTTATTCTCAAATCTTAACTTCGTTACATTTTTACATTTCTTAGTCTTATTCCAGAATATCCACCAAAATCAAATACCTTTGATACCCGAGACTTAAGAGTTAAAATCTTACAGAGCCTGCCTCTGAAGCGTGAGAATCGCTTTGCCCCTTTCAGCGAATTCTCTTCCCATTTGAAAGTTCTATATTTATACCCTTTCTGCAGTGGTATATCCTTTGAAGTTTTCTGCTGATGGAAGCTAATTATCTCTAGTCATTTTTCTGTTGACTCCTATTCTTACTGTCAGTTCAGCTTGTAGCTTGCAGGATTATGTCTGCTGTGTAGGTGTCTCAAGCTTATCATAAAAACAATGTGACAGCAGTGGTTCTATTTGATGTCATTTTTATCAAAATCTCCTGTTTGCATCTTTTGCATTTAGAACACCTCAACTGGTTGTACCATAGACTTCATGTCTCCTAGGTGTTCCAAGTTCAACACAAAAACAATGTGATGGCTAGTGCCTCGTGTTTCATTTGATGTTATTTTTACGAAGGCATTCTGTGCAATTCTTTTTTACGTGTAAATTAAAAACACCTCAACTAGGGTGATCTATGCAATTCTTATTTACCTCAGTTGGTTGTACCACAGATTCGTGTCTCATGTTTCATTTGATGTCATTTTTACAAAGGCACATGTTTCTTTAATGTTCTGTGTTTCTTTCCAAAGTGTTGGTTTATAACACTTAACTGGGTATGGCTATTGTGTTCTTTCCATGCTGCAGACTTCCTGGAACCTCCAACCTGCTGCTTCAATAGGGCTATTGTTTCAGTGTCAACAACCTATCTTATCTCAAAAGCCTGTATGCTGTTTACATCTTTTGACTGTTAAGGCTTCCAGACCCAATATGTCATGTTTTAATAAAGTCAAAATTCTGTTCATAGGATGGTGTATTTTTCTGAATATGGCTATTCCTTCACAGTCTGCTGGCCCCTCTATTTGTGGGGGAGCGCTGACATGCACCAATCATGGCTGAGTTTCCCCCATAATCAGGGAATTGTCCCTTTAATCCCCTGGGGAGGTGAAGTCGAGATTAAAAAGTAACTATATAATACAGAGAAATAACATACATGCAAGGTTAGATAAGCAAGATTGAGAAGAAGGTGACCAAAAAAGGAAGACAACTACCATGTATGGTAACTCTGAGGTGTCCCCAGAAGTCACAGAGTTATACAGCACAGAAGTGGAGCTGAACATCCAGTGGAAGTTGAACAACTGATGCTACAGCAGCCAATCTGCACACAACAACAGTGAAGATTGTATGCCTGGGCTTATAAGAGGTTACAGGAATAGTCTGAATGTTCCTGGATGGATTTTTCCCCGTGATGAATTGGCCTTGATATTAACACCCCCCAGGACGGGGCTGCTGCCTTTTTTTGTGGCAGCGGATATTGGGGTGTCCAAGTGTCCCGCCGTGGAGATGCGGGGCACTTCATTAACATATTTAAATCAGGCTCCCACAGTGCAATTGGAGCAGTTGCAGCATGTTTGTCAAGAGTGGGAACTAAGGCTAATATTTTCTTCCTTAATCCAGAGGCTCTGAAGCCAATTGTAATGCCTTTACTGCCACCCCTGCTGTGACCAGCTGACTCAGGAGAGGTGCGGAATGAATCTGGGAAACATAACTGGTCTGTATGGTTCGGCTCCTCATCAGATAAACTTGCTAAACCATCACGAGAGTGCAAACATCATTAGTTAAAGAGTTAATAAAAAATATTAATTCAGTATTATTTTCAGTTATAATATTGCCATTTTTATAGTCATCCTGGATGCGTTTCAATAATAGAAAACAGATTTTGTATAGCTAAGTGTTAAGGATGTTCTGCAGTTGTTAAAAATTATTTTTTAAATTACACAAGTCATCAATATAAAATGTAATTGAAATTGAAGTCATTCATATTTGTACATTTTTATCAGCTTCATTTTCTTTGCAAGATGGCAACTCCTCTTGACATTTAATGCGCCCTCAATACTATTGTCTCCTGCTGTTAATCCAACAGTGGGGAATGAAGTCACCATGAGGAAAGTGTTATAAAGCTTTAATACCAATCAACTGTAGCGTAAAAAGCCTGGGACTATAGTGGATACTATTTAAAACCATCTTAGATTAAGATGTCAGTCTCCCAATTTTTATGGCCAAAACTGAATTAATTTATTAGTTTTGGGATTGAAAGGATGAATTAAAAGTACACATTGGGTGTAATGGTCCCTGCATGCATTCTAAACAAGAGAGAAATCCTGCCTTTGTGTCAAAGACAGCAATCAAATATGGAATACACTTAAAATGAGATTCAATATAGAACTCTATTAGAGCTGAAAATTGCCTCCTCCGACATCTTCAGTAATTGAAGCCTCTATTAGTGCAGTCTCTGCAGTTTTTCTGTTGTATTTGAAAATATGATCAATTACAGCTGCAGGATGCCTGAATGCACTCTTTTCAGCACCTATAAACTGCAGCAGAATACTTTTGCTTGAGACAGGTTCCACATGTATGCTGACGACACCCAGCTCTACCTCACCACCACCATGATGTCAGCTGTGGCTCAGTGGGTAGCACTCTCGCCTCTGAGTCAGAGGTTATGGGTTCAAGTCAGATACTTGCAGCACAAAAATCTAGGCTGACACTCTGAGGGAGAGCACTGTCGGAGATCAAATCAAAATCAAATCAACTTTTATTGTCATTGTTAGTGCACAAGTGCAGTACAACAAAATGTAGGCTTTTGGATGCTGTCCCTTTTGGATGAGACATTAAACCAACCCTGTCTGCCCTCTGAGGTGAATGTAAAAAATCCCATGGCACTATTTTGAAGAAGAGTAGGAGTTATCCCCGGTGTCCTGGCTAATATTTATCCCTCAATCAACATCACTAAAACAGATTATCTGGTTGTTATCACGTTGCTGTTTGTGGGAACTTGCTGTGTGCAAATTAGCTGCTGCATTTCCTACATTACAAGTGACTACACTTCAAAGTGCTGTAAAGCGCTTTGGGACGTCCTGTGGTCATGAATGGTGCTATACAAATGCAAGTCTTTCTTTTTTTTCTCAGCTGCAGCTCACTGGACCACAGGATCTTTCACTGTCTGGATTGCCAGGAGAGTTTCCAGCTCGCAGATTGCTACTTCTACCAGTGGCCCGCAATGTCACCACAGCCCTGAGTTTCTTCAGCATCGGCTTTCAAGCTACTACAAGGGAAATCAGCCACATATCACAGCTGCATGAAGCAGGTCATCAACACTTTCTTTGCCAGGGCAGAGCAGTACATTACCTCCCTCGCTGACTTCAACATGCGGGGCATGGCAGCAGTGGCTGGCTTCCCTCGCAAGCAGGGCATCATTGACTGCACAAGTCACCATCAGAGGACCAGAATAAGCCAGCAAAATTCATTAGAAAAGGCTACCACACTATCAATGTGCAGCTAGTGGTCAATCACACTAACATCATCATGCAGGTTTTTGCAAGGTACCCAGAGCTGCCATGATGCTCTCATCCTGAGACAGTCTACCATCCCCTCGATATTCGACCCTGTGAGCAATGTTTTTTTTTTAATTATTCATTCCTGGGATGTGGGCGTCACTGGCAAGGCCAGCATTTATTGCTCATTCCTAATTAAAAACATAAGAACATAAGAAATAAGAGCAGGAGTAGGCCGTACAGCCCCTCGAGCCTGCTCCACCATTCAATAAGATCATGGCTGATCATCGATCTCGACTCCACTTTCCCGCCCGATCTCCATATCCCTTGATTCCCCTAGAGTCCAAAAATCTATCTATCTCAGCCTTGAATATACTCAAAGACGCAGCATTCACAGCCCTCTGCGGCAGAGAATTCCAAAAATTCACAACCCTCTGAGTGAAGAAATTCCTCATCTCAGTCTTAAATGGCCTACCCCTTATCCTGAGACAATGCCCCCTAGTTGTAGACACCCCAGCCAGGGGAAACAACCCCTCAGCATCTACCTTGTCAATCCCCTTCAGAATCTTATATGTTTCAATGAGATCACCTCTCATTCTTCTAAACTCCAGAGAGTATAGGCCCATTCTACACAATCTCTCATCATAGGACAGCCCTCTCATCCCAGGAATCAATCTAGTGAAGCTTCGTTGCACCGCCTCCAAGGCAAGTATATCCTTCCTTAGATAAGGAGACCAAAACTGTGCACAGTACTCCAGGTGTGGTCTCACCAAGGCCCTGTACAATTGTAGCAAGACTTCCTTACTCTTATACTCCAATCTCCTTGCAATAAAGGCCAACATGCCATTTGCCTTCCTAATTGATGGCTGTACCTGCATGCTAGCTTTTTGTGTTTCTTGCACGAGGACACCCAAATCTCTCTGAACACCAACATTTGAAAGTTTCTCATCATTTAAAAACTATTCTGTTTTTCTATTCTTCCTACCAAAGTGAATAACCTCACATTTCCCTACATTATACTCCATCTGCCACTTACTGCCCACTCACTTAGATTATCTATATCCCTTTGCAGACTCTGTGTTCTCCTCACAGCTTACTGTCCCACCTAGCTTCGTATCATCAGCAAACTTGGATACATTACACTCGGTCCATTCATCTAGGTCATTAATATACATTGTGAATAGCTGAGACTCCAACAGTGATCCTTGCGGCAACCCACCAGTTACAGCCTGCCAACCTGAAAAAGATCCGTTTATCCCTACCCTGTTTTCTGTCCGTTAACCAATCCTCTATCCATGCTACTATATTACTCCCAACTCTATGAGCTCTAATCTTGTGTAATAACCTTTTATGTGGCAGCACCTTATTGAATGCCTTTTGGAAATCCAAATATACTACATCCACTGGTTCCCCTTTATCAACCCTGCTAGTTACATCCTCAAAAAACTCTAATACATTTGTCAAACCCCCTTGTTGCCCTTGAGAAGGTGGTGGTGAGCCGCCTTTTTGAACCGCTGCAGTCCATGTGGTGCAGATACTCCCACAGTGATGTTAGGGAGGGAGTTCCAGGATTGTGACCCAGCGACGATGAAGGAATGGTGATATATTTCCAAGTTAGGATGGTGTGTGACTTGGAGGTCATGGTGTTCCCAGGCGCCTGCGGCCCTTGTCCTTCTAAAAGAAAGACTTACATTTATATAGCGCCTTTCACGACCACTGGACGTCTCAAAGCGCTTTACAGTCAATGAAGTACTTTTGAAGTGGAGTCACTGTTGTAATGTGGGAAACGCGGCAGCCAATTTGCGCACAGCAAGGTCCCACAAACAGCAATGTGATAATGACCAGATAATCTGTTTTAGTGAAGTTGATTGAGGGATAAATATTGGCCAGGACTAGATGTTAGAGGTCGTGGGTTTAGGAGATGCTGTTGAAGAAGCCTTGGAGAGTTGCTGCAGTGCATCTTGTAGATGGTACACACTGCAGCTACGGTGCGCTGGTGGTGGAGGGAGTGAATGTTTAAGGTGGTGCATGGGGTGCCAATCAAGCGGGCAGTTTTGTCCTGGACGGTGTCGAGTGTTGTTGGAGCTGCACTCATCCAGGCAAGTGGAGAATATTCCATCACACTCCTGACTTGTGCCTTGCAGATGGTGGAAAGGCTTTGGGGAGTCAGGAGGTGAGACACTCACTGCAGAATACCCAGCCTCCGACCTGCTCTTGTAGCCACAGTATTTATGTGGCTGATCCAGTTAAGTTTCTGGTCAATGGTGACCTTCCCAGGATGTTGTTGGTGGAGGATCCGGCAATAGTAATGCCGTTGAATATCAAGGGGTGGTGGTTAGACTCTCTCATGTTGGAGATAGTCATTGCGTGGCACTTGTGTGGCACGATTCTTACTTGCCACATATCAGCCCAAGCCTGAATGTCGTCCAGGTCTTGCTTCAACATGACAGGATGGCTGCTGGGGGACATGGGATAGCCGCTGCAGACCTGGCTAATGACACCCCTGTGCAAGCCCACCACACCAGAGCAGCACAAATACAATCAAAGCCCAGGGCACGACCAGGATTATTACAGACCACTAGATAAGAATACTCAAGCAGAGGTACCGGAGTGTTGACCGCTCAGAGGGACTCAGATAAAGTGTCATGCGTTATCGCGGTCTACTACATATTTTGCGTAATATTGCATTACAGAGAGCCTGCATTTGGAGAAGGCAGAGCAGCAACAGCAGTCATCATCAGATGAAGACCGGGGGGAGGAGAGGAAGCAGTAGAGGAAGGAGGGCCACCTCAACATCTCAGCCAGAGATGTCCAGCATCAGTTTAGAGCTCAGCAATTCTGCTGAGCTTCTCAAACCCCTGCCCCGAGAACTTAAACACAATTCCTTTGCATAGTAGTCCTTGTTAGATCCTTCACCACTCCGATTCATCCTACATTGAAACTGTTCAGACAACTTCGATAACAGTGATATTCTGATAATGCAGACTCAGAAGCTGCTATTAAACCAAACTGGCAAATGTAATACAGATGATTAATTTAATGCCAAACATAATAACTGCCTTCTATTCATTTCTCACCAAAGTGATCAACCCATAGTACTTTTCTTTAAAGAAGTTTTCCGAACTCTACTACTACTACGAGGTGCTCCTCTTATGTCATTAGCTGAGCTGGTGGAAGGCTACTGTTCTTCATGTAGGGATGCTTGAATTGCTCATGGCTGGTGAGTTCTGGGTGTTCAAGCCTGTGTAGGCCAAGCTGCTGCTTGGCAACTGCCAGAGCAGTCTGACCCAGGCATTGATTGTGGGGGTGGGGAAGGAGTGGATGGGAGAGGCCAACAGGTACTACTCCCATCGCACCATTGCCAATCTCGTGAGGCTGGGGCTTATCACTTCCACTGATCTGCGGGAGAGCAGACTGCAGAAGATGAGTGATCCCTTCAAAGTCCCTTTTCAAATCGGTCCACTAATCTCTCCATTGTGGAGCCCAGAGTCTGCATGTCAGCCGCTTAAGCTTCCACAAAAGCTGCAAAGTGTGCGAACGTGGACTCCTGCTGTGAGGGTCCGACTGACTGCAGTGTCCCTAGAGGTGACCCTGTCAGCCACTCTGCTCAGGCCTGCTTCATTCTGGTCTTGGGGATGCCCTTGTAGGTTTTGGGGACGATCTGCCCCTACTGGGCCTCATTTCCTCCACTAGGACCTCCAGGGATGCATCAAAAAGTGGGGATGGGGGGCAGCTCTATGACTCATCAGTCTTGCCACAAGGTCTTCCACAGTCGCTGAGTGAAAAATGCAAGCAGGGGATGCAAGCTCGCTATAAGAGGTGCATCTCTGCTTTAAGTAGGCCTTGGGAGTCGCACTGGAAATCACGCGGGACATGCAGGCGGGATGCCTGATTCTGCGATCGGGTGGACAGCCCATCCATCAAATTTAAATGAGGCCCGGGAGTTATAATTGCCTGGGCCCCATGCCGGAAACGTCAGTGGGACTTGTCGGCCGCCCTACTCCCCAATTCTCGCCCTGGATTAAAATCGAGGCTTACAACTTTTGCCATTGCACCATTGTTCATGTTTCTTTTGGTACTGTTTTTTGTCTTCTTTATATCAAGGCAACCTTTTCACGTTAGCATCTTAGGAAATTTTATGAATGTGTTCTATTTCAGGAAATAGGCATGTCTATTTTTCCAGCAAGCCCTTACATAGAAGATAGGAGCAGGAGTAGGCCATTCGGCCCCTCGAGCCTGTTCCACCATTTAATGACATCATGGCTGATCAACCAAATTCAGTACCCTGTTCCTGCTTTCTCCCCATATCCCTTTAGCCTTAAGAAATATATCTAACTCCTTCTTGAATATATTTAATAATTCTCTCCCCAGTCTCTCTCGCTCTCCCCCCAGTCTCTCTCGCTCTCCCCCTCTCTCTCGCTCTCTCTCCCCCCAGTCTCTCTCGCTTTCTCTCTCCCCCCAGTCTCTCTTGCTCTCTCTCTCCCCCCAGTCTCTCTCGCTCTCTCTCTCCCCCCAGTCTCTCTCGCTCTCCCCCCAGTCTCTCTCGCTCTCCCCCCCAGTCTCTCTCGCTCTCCCCCCAGTCTCTCTCGCTCTCTCTCCCCCCAGTCTCTCTTGCTCTCTCTCTCCCCCCAGTCTCTCTCGCTCTCTCTCTCTCCCCCCAGTCTCTCTCGCTCTCTCTCTTCCCCCCACTCGCGCTCTCTCGCTCTCTTCCAACAACAACATGCCCTCGAAAAAGCCTCGGCACCGCCGGGCACCCCCAGCTAGTATTTAATAAGTTGGCCTCAACTGCCTTCTGTGATACAAAATTCCACAGGTTCACCATGCTCTGGGTGAAGAAATTCCTCCTCATCTCAGTCCTAAATGGCTTACCCTTTATCCTTAGACTGTGACCCCTGGTTCTGGACTCCCCCGCCATCGGGAACATCCTTCCTGCATCTAGTCTGTCTAGTCCTGTTAGAATTTTATAAGTTTCAATGAGATCCCCTCTCATTCTTCTAAACTCTAGCGAATATAAGCCTAATCGACCCAATCTCTCTTCATACGTCATCCCTGCCATCCCAGGTATCAGTCTGGTGAATCTTCGCTGCACTCCCTCCATTGCAAGACCATACTTCCTCAGATAAGGTGACCAAAACAGCACACAATACTCAAGGTGTGGTCTCACTAAGGTCCTGTACAACTGCAGCAAAACATCCTTGCTCCTGTACGCGAATCCTCTCGCTATGAAGGCCAACATACCATTTGCCTTCTTAATTGCCTGCTGCACCTGCATGCTTACCTTCAGCGACTGGTGCACAAGGACACCCAGGTCTTTTTGCACTTCCCCTTTTCCCAATCTATTGCTGTTCAGATAATAATCTGTCTTCCTGTTTTTGCCACCAAAGTGGATAACCTCACATTTATCCACATTATACTGCATCTGCCATGCATCTGCCCAATCACCCAACCAGTCCAAATCATACTGGAGTTTCTCTGCATCCTCCTCACAACACACACACCCACCCAGCTTTGTGCCGTCTGCAAACTTGGAGATATTACATCTAGTTCCTTCGTCTAGATCATTAATATATATTGTGAATAGCTGGGGTCCTAGCACCGATCCCTGCGGTACCCCACTAGTCACTGCCTGCCACTCGGGAAAAAAAGCCGTTTATTCCAACTCTTTGCTTCCTGTCTGCCAACCAGTTCTCTATCCAAGTCAGTACCTTACCCCCAATCCCATGTGCTTTAACTTGGCAAGCCAATCTCTTATGCGGGACCTTATCGAAAGCCTTCTGAAAGTCAAAATACACCACATCCACTGGTTCTCCCTTATCTATTCTACCAGTTACATCCTCAAAAAATTCCAATAGATTAGTCAAGCATGATTTACCTTTTGTAAATCCATGTTGACTTTGTCTGATCCTGTCACTGTTTTCCAAGTGCTCTGCTATTACATCTTTTATAATGGACTCTAGCATTTCCCCCACTACCGATGTCAGGCTTACTGGTCTATAATTCCCCGTTTTCTCTCTACCACCTTTTTTAAACAGTGGGGTTACATTAGCTACCCTCCAATCCATGGGAACTATTCCAGAGTCTATAGAACTTTGGAAGACGACCAGCAATGCATCTACTATTTCTAGGGCCACTTCCTTAAGTACCCTAGGATGTAGATTATTAGGCCCTGGGGATTTATTGGCCTTCAATCCCGTCAATTTCCCTAACACCATTTCCCTACAAATACTGATTTCATTAAATTCCTCCCTCTCATTAGACCCTATGTTCCCAGAAATCACTGGAAGGTTATTTGTGTCCTCCTTTGTGAAGACAGAACCAAAGTATGTATTTAATTGGTCTGCCTTTTCTTTGTTCCTCATTATAAATTCCCCTGAATCTGACTGCAAGGGACCTACGCTTGACTTCACCAATCTTTTTCTCTTCACACATATCTATAGAAGCTTTTACAGTCAGTTTTATGTTCCCTGCAAGCTTACTCTCATATTCTATTTCCCCCCTCTTAATTAATCCATTTGCCCTCCTTTGCTGAATCCTAAACTGCTCCCAATCCTCAGGTTTGCTGCCTTTTCTGGCCAATTTATATGTCCTCTCCTTGGATCTTATGCTATCCCTAATTTCCCTTGCTAGCCACGGTTGAGTCACCTTTTTTGTTTTATTTTTATGCCAAATGAACAAATTCTGCAGTTCATCCATGCGATCTTTAAATGTTTGCCATTGCCTATCCACCGTCAACCCTTTAAGTAACATTCCCCAATCTATCCTAACCAAATCGCGCCTCATACCATCGTAGTTTCCTTTATTTAAATTCAGGACCCTAGACTCTGAGTCAAATACTTTACTCTCCATCTTAATGAAGAATTCTATCATATTATGATCGCTCCTCCCCAAGGAGCCTCGCACAAGAACATTGCTAATTAATCCTTTCTCATTACATAATACCCAGTCTAAGATGGCCTGATCTCTAGTTGGTTCCTCAACATATTGGTCCAGGAAACCATCCTGTATACACTCTAGGAATTCCTCCTCCACAGTATTGTTACTAATTTGTAGATTAAAGTCACCCATGATAACTGCTGTGCCCTTATTGCACACATCTCTAATTTCCCATTTAATGCCATCCCCAACCTCAGCATTACGGTTTGGGGGTCTGCATACAACTCCCACTAACGTTTTCTGCCCCATGGTATTTCTCAGCTCTACCCATACAGATTCCACATCATCAGAGCTAATATCCTTCCTTACTATTGTGTTAATCTCCTCTTTAACCAGCAATGCTACCCCACCTCCTTTTCCTTTTTTCCTGTCGTTCCTGAATATTGAATACCCCTGGATGTTGAATTCCCAGCCTTGGTCACCCTGGAGCCATGTCTCCGTAATTCCAATTACATCATATCCGTTTACATCTATTTGCGCAGCTAATTCATCCACCTTATTACGAATGCTCCACGCATTAAGACACAAAGGCCTAGAAATTCAGTATAGCCGCGTTTGGGGCGCCAGTCCTGGCGATGCGCAAAGTTTAGCGCCAGGCGCAATTTAGTGCCACCTAGCGCGATATTGAGTTGCAGCGCCCCTAAAGGTGATTGCGGCGCTAAATCAGGCGCTGCACGCTACTCTTAAGGCGCTAACCCGGCGGCGCAACCCAATTTCGCGGCGGCGGGGCGCAGCGAGGGTGCTGTCAATAATCAGTTTCCCTGAGACACACTGGCGCCGGCCAGCTCTCAAAGGGGCAGGTCAATTGGCATCACCAGACACACTCACTGCCTTGTAGGCCTTCAAAGCGGTGGGAGCCTACCTATGGCGCACCAGCCTAGCAAGACATGGAAAGGGTGAGGCAGAGGGCGGAATGCCTCACTGATGGGGCATTGGATGCTTTGGTTGGCGCAGTGGAATCAGGGCCAAGGAAGATGGTTGGAATGTGAATTATGTTTTGGACAGTCTCCCGGGTGTGAGAGGCAGTTATGTGTCAGTGTATTAGTTTTGCTTTCTGTTGCCATAGCTTTCTCATGTTTGAAGGAACCACATTTTGTGTAATCAATCACTTTCTTCATTTACAATGGCCATGCCTGCTATTTACATGCATCTTGCCCTTCACAGGCTTGGGGGTATCAGACCGGTTCCATTCCTGTTCTTGGAATGGCAGCAAGCATTCCGTGAGAGGGGCCTAGAAGCTACTTCTGATCAGCCTCTGACGCGCAGCCTGAGAAGAGCCGCTCGCGTAGAAGTTCAGGCCAGCAGGCATCTTCTCAGCCACCGACAGAGATGTCCTGCACTTTATCTGAGGCTGCAGATCTGGCTGAAGCAGCTGGCACAGCTCAGTCACCACCTCCTTTCTGAATCGCAGCCTTCTGACACACTGCTCCTCCGGCATGTTCATGTAGGAAAACTGCTGTCGGAAAACCCTGCCAGCGTAAGGTCTGCTGTGGCGACGTCCGCTAGCCCTCCTCCATCTGGCCATGCCCGTCCCCCTCTCCCAGCGTCTCAGTGCCCTTTCCAGGTGATTCAGCAGCAGGACGTTCCCCTCCAATGCAGCCCCCATAATAAGTGTCCACAGGAAGGTCCCCCGTTGTCAAGGCTCACCAACAGCAAGGTGATGGTCAGAAGGCTGAAGATCGTCTGCCTGCGCTGGCTCAGTGGTCAAATGGCTCTCAGTGTGCAGCTCAGCAACTCTTTGTAGCTCTCGAGGAAGTTGTGCTCCAAAAATGGCTGCCACTTTTAAACCACACCAGTCCCCTTTAAATAACACTCCTCCAGCCCAAGAGTGACTTGGTAAGGCCCAGGTAAGCTGTCACTATTAGCGCCAGGCGCTACGGAGGGGGGCGCCACTGAATTTCCGGTCCAGGGCGCCCAAAAGGCATTGCACACTCAAATTACGTCATAATCAGCCTGCGCCCATGAGCGGGCGCTAAGATTTAGCGCCAGCGCTAAATGCATGCTCAATATGGGGCGAGGCGCTAGGCGCTTTGCGCCCGCCCGGAAATTGGATAGCGCCCCACTTCTCGGCCTCTTTAGGCGTTAATAACCGAATTTCTCCCCCAAAGCCTTCAGGCTTGTTTTTTTAACACTCTTATAAGGCCTAGAAATTGGGTGTAGCCCCGCTTGGGACGTTAGAATTGGCGCAGCGCAAAGTTTACAGCCAGACGCAACTTATCGCCACCTGGCGCGACATTGGGTTGCATCGCCCCTAAAGGTGAGTGAGGCGCGAATTCAGGTGTTACACGGGACTCCTAAGGCGCTAAACTTCCGGCGCAACCCAATATCGGAGCGGACGGGCGCAGCGCAGGTGCTCTGAATTACCGACCACGAGACTTCCAGGCGCCGGCCAGCTCTTAAAGGGGTGGGTCAGTCAGCTTCAGCATCCACACTCTGCGCCTTGCAGGCCTCAGAATCGGCGCAGGCCCTTCTCTGGCGCTAAAAACTTGGACCAGATGGAGAAGGTGAGACACAGAGCAGAGCGCTTCACCAATGAGGCTCTGGAGCAATTGGTGGCCGCAGTGGAGCGCCGGCGAGATGTTCTCTACCCAGACAATGGCAGGAGGCCGAATCATAAGGACTACCGACAAGCTTGGAGGGATGTATGCCAGAGGGTCAACTCCAGCAGCATGGTGACCAGGAGCCCTGTCCAATGCAGAAAGAAATTCAACGACCTCACTTGGGTCGTGAGGGTGGGTGTTTTTTCTGCAAACCTGCATCCCTTCATTTGCACCTGACTTTATGGCTACAGGGTGGCCTGTGCCCCATTGGCCATCTGCCAGCAAGCACCCATGGCCCTTTCTGGGCACACACATGCACATTTGACTCAAGGCGTCATGTAAGGGCTCTTGCACCATGGGGGGCATGAGATGATCACTCAGGGCATCAGGTAACATAACTTCCCCTCCTTTCCCCTGCAGTCCAAGCTGGCGAGGATTGGCAAAGACCAGCTTCGCACCGGTGGAGGACCTCCACAAGTGGTCACTCTCACGGATCTCGAGGAGAGAGTCCACCAGATTCTTGGAGGACGTCTGAGTGGTCCAGTAACCACTGCAGCTGCCGACCCCATTGTCGACAGCGATGGTAAGGTTCTCACCTTTTACAACTGTCTCCTTCCACTTGTTCCCCCCGCCAGCATGCTTGCTCACTGTGGACCCATGTCATAGCCTTGCCGCAATCTGACATCCCTTGCTGTAAGCTGTCCTTTTGCTAAAGCCACTCTTCCATCTACCTGCTTTCAGATGCTGCATCACCAGCTTGGGAGCCGAGCCCTCAAGCTGCCAGTGCCAGTGCCTCCAAAGGCTCAATGAGAAAAGTACTGTCCAACAGAAGGTCAGCAACTCTCTCCAGCAACGATCAGAATGGCCAGCCCAAATGGCTGCAGCTTTTATACTAGTGCTGTCCCCTTTAAATAGCGCTCCCCGAGTCCGAGAAGGGCCTGGGAACGCTCCATCCAACTGTCACTAATAGCGCCAGGCGGAAAGGTTGCAGGCGCTACCGAATATCCGGTCCGTGACACCAAAAAGGCGTTGCACACTGAAATGACGTCATGATCTGCCTGCGCCCGCACGCAAAGAGTTAGCGCCGGCGCTAAAAGGATACTCAATATGGGAGGTGGCGCTATATTCACTGCGCCCGCCCGAAAATTGGGTAATGCCCCAATTCTCGGGCTCTTTAGGCGCTAATCGCTGGTGCTACCAACCGAATTTCTAGGCCTTAGTCCTTCTGGAATTATTATTTACTGTAGCCCTGTTTGATTTACACCCTTAATTTCTCTGCCTTCCACTTTTGCTTTTCTCCTTCCTATCTTTTGTTTCTATCCTTGCTTCCATTTCCTCTGTCTCGCTGCACAGGTTCCCAACCCCCTGCCATTTTAGTTTAAACCCTCCCCAACAGCATTAGCAAACACTCCCCCAGGACATCGGTCCCGGTCCCGCCCAGGTGCAAACCATCCAGTTTGTACTGGTCCCACCTCCCCCAGAACCAGTTCCAATGTCCCAGGAATTTGAATTCCTCCCCCTTGCACCATTCCTCTAGCTACGTATTTATCTGAAATATCCTATTTCTACTCTGACTAGCACGTGGCACTGGTAGCAATCCTGAGATTACTACCTTTGAGGTCCTATTTTTTAATTTACCTCCTAACTCCCTATATTCAGCTTTTAGGACTTCATCCTGTTTTTTACCTATATCATTGGTAGCTATATGCACCACGACAACTGGTTGTTCACCCTCCCCCTCCAGAATGCCCTGCAACCGCCCCGAGACATCCTTGACCCTTGCACCAGGGAGGCAACATACCATCCTGGAGTCTCGTTTGCGGCCACAGAAACGCCTATCTATTCCCCTTACAATAGAATCCCCTATCACTATAACTCTCCCACTCTTTTTCCTCCCGTCCTGTGCAGCAGAACCACCCATGGTGCAGGAAATTGGCTGCTGCTGCCTTCCCCCGATAAGCCATCTCCCTCAACAATATCCAAAGTGGTATATCTGTTTGAGAGGGGGATGGCCACAGAGGACCCCTGCACTACCTGCCTGCGCCTACTACTCTGCCTGGTAATCACCCATTCCCTTCCTGCCTGTGCAGCCTTTACCTGCGGTGTGACCAACTCCCTAAATGTGCTATCCACGATGTTCTCAGCATCGCGAATGCTCCAGTATGTATCCATTCGCAGCTCCAGCGCCGCAATGTGGTCTGTCAGTAGCTGCAGCTGGATACACTTCCCTCACACATGGTCATCAGGGATACAGGAAGTGTCCCCGATTTCCCACATAGCGCAGGAGGAGCATGCCAAGGGGCCGAGCTGTCCTGCCATGAATTACCCTTTAATTAATTAAATTAAATTATTAAATCAAATCAATACCACTAATTACACAATTAAATGATATACTCAAGGGTTTTTGGTTACTAGCATTCCCCGATACACAACAGAGACCTTAGAAACTATAACCACAAAAATTAAGACCTTCTAAATTTTATAAACTATTAATCTTACCTGTCAAACTATAGAGTAGTATAAATACTCACCTGGCCGTACTCACCCAATCAGCTGCTTCCTCTTGCCCGCGTCACTTTTTGAATCGTGACGTGGCTCCAGAACGCCGCCGCTGGTCTGTGAGATTGGTAAGCCTGTGAAAGAAAGCCCGCGAAAGTCAGTTTAGGTACTCACTGTACCGCCGCTCTCTGCTCCTCCCGACACTGGCCTCTCTGAAGCCCTTAACTGAATATGTAACCATACCCATCCCATTTACAAACTACAACCGCATGGCCATTATCTTACGCAAGGTAAGGGCACATGGGGTTGGGGGTAATGTATTAGCATGGACAGAGGATTGGTTAACAGACAGAAAACAGAGAGTAGGGATAAACGGGTCATTTTCAGATTGGCAGGCGATAACTACTGGGGTGCCGCAAGGATCAGTGCTTGGGCCTCAACTATTTACAATCTATATTAATGACTTAGATGAAGGGACCGAGTGCAATGTATCCAACTTTGATGACGATACAAAGCTAGGTGGGAAAGTAAGCTGTGAGGAGAACACAAAGAGCCTGCAAAGGAATATAGACAGGTTAAGTGAGTGGGCAGTAAGGTGGCAGATGGAGTATAATGTGGGGAAATGTGCGGTTATTCATTTTGGTAGGAAGAATAGAAAAACAGAATATTTTTAAATGGTGAGAAACTATTAAATGATTTAGGTGTCCTAGTACAAAAACACAGAGTTAGCATGCAGGTATATATAGCAAGCAATAAGGAAGGCAAATGGGGGTTGGAGTATAAGCGTAAGGAAGTCTTACTACAATTGTACAGGACTTTGGTGAGACCAGACCTGGAGTACCGTGCACAGTTTTGGTCTCCTTATCTAAGGAAGGATATACTTGCCTTGGAGGCGGTGCAACGTAGGTTCACTAGATTGATTCCTGGGATGAGAAGGCTGTCCTATGATGAGAGATTGTGTAGAATGGGCCTATACTCTCTGGAGTTTAGAAGAATGGGAGGTGATCTCATTGAAACATACAAGATTCTGAAGGGGATTGACAGGGTTGATGCTGAGAGGTTGTTTCCCCTGGCTGGAGTGTCTAGAACTAGGGGGCATTGTCTCAGGATAAGGGGTAGGCCATTTAAGACTGAGATGAGGAAGAATTTCTTCACTCAGGGTTGTGAATTTTTGGAATTCTCTGCCCCAGAGGGCTGTGGATGCTGAATCGTTGAAATAGATTTTTGGACTCGAGAGGAATTAAGGGATATAGGTTAGGAAAGTGGAGTTGAGATCAGCCAGGATCTTATTGAATGGCGGAGCAGGCTCGAGGGGGCATATGGCCGACTCCTGCTCCTAATTCTAATATTCTTATGGCTGCAGCACCTGGCGGTGCAACCTATAATGTCCAGTAAATACTGTTCTATTTGTGCTTACTCGCTGGTTTGTTATATTTAAACTTGTGGGTTTGAAAAGGGCTGTTCTTAATCCTGTTGTAACATTGGTAAATTAATCCTTAATCAGAACACCAAGATTTGGGTTAACAGAAAATGCTGGAAAAACTCTGCAGGCCAGGCAACATCCGTGGAGAAATAGAGTCAACGTTTTGAGTCGAAACCCTTCTACAGAACTGAGAGAAAAGGCAGGAACTGAAACAAAAGACAGTTTGAGGGCTGCGAAATGAGGGAGGGGATGAAAGAAGAGACATTAAGAGATACTCAAGGTGAGATGAGATAGTAATAGGATAGGTAAAGAAACAGAATGAAGAGTGAAATGCGCTGGCAGAGTGGAAGACAGCTGCCATGTGGGAGAGAGGAAAAAAAGGAAAAGTCACAAACCAAAGGTGTGGATAAAAAATATAATAGGGGTCGAGGTTATGATCTGAAGTTGTTGAACTCTATATTGAGTCCGGAAGGCTGTAAAGTGCCTAATCGGAAGATGAGGTGCTGTTCCTCGAGGGTTGTAGACTTGAAATTTTAACCTAATCTCTTTCCTTTCTCCACAGATGCTGCCTAACCTGCTGAGTGTTTCTAGCATTTTCTGTTTTATTTTTATATAAATTCAAGTTGTTGTTGTTGAAATTAGGTGGCAATTCTGAAGTATCTCAGGTCACCTTTTCTCCTAAACATAGAAGATAGGAGCAGTAGGAGGCCATTCGGCCCCTCGAGCCTGCTCCGCCATTCAATGAGATCATGGCTGATCATCCAAACTCAGTACCCTGTCCCTGCCTTCTCCTCATATCCCTTGATCCCTTTAGCCTTAAGAAATATATATAACTCCTTCTTGAATATATTTAATGAATTGGCCTCAACTGCCTTCTGTGGTAGAGAATTCCACAGGTTCACCACTCTCTGGGTGAAGAAATTCCTCCTCATCTCAGTCCTAAATGGCTTACCCCTTATCCTTAGACTGTGACCCCTGGTTCTGGACTCCCCGGCCATCGGGAAGATCCTTCCTGCATCTAGTCTGTCTAGTCCTGTTAGAATTTTATAAGTTTCAATGAGATCTCTCATTCTTCTAAACTCCAGCGAGTACAAGCCCAATCGACTCAATCTCTCCTCATACGTCATTCCTGCCATCCCAGGTATCAGTCTGGGGAATCTTCGCTGCACTCCCTCCATGGCAAGAACATCCTTCCTCAGATAAGGCGACCAAAACTGCACACAATACTCAAGGTGTGGCCTCGCCAAGGCCCTGTACAACTGCCGCAAGACATCCTTGTTCCTTAACTCGAATCCTCTCGCTACGACGGCCAACATACCATTTGCCTTCTTAACCGCCTGCATGCTTAGCTACGACACCCAGGTCTCGTTGCACTTCCCCTTCTCCCACCCTTCCTCCACCCTTCAAAGTGATTTGCTCATCTTCCACAATTATATGAAATGGTCTATACCAATGAAAAGTTGACCTGATTTCCAACACTTGCAGCTTTTCTGCATAAGTTCAGTTAACATTAGTTTGGGATCAATTCAAACTATCATGAACTTTAATTTAAAACTTTATTGGTAGCCCACCAGATTTGCTGCTGGCACCTCAGTGGCCCCAGGAACACACCCACTGCCTCGGGTACATCCCCTGCCCCGGGTACACCCCCTGCCCTGAGTACACCCACTACCCCGAGGTACACCCCCTGCCTGCCCTACGTACATCCCATGCCCCAGGTATACCCCCTGCCCGGGAACACCCACTGCCCCAGGGTACACCCCTTGCCTGCCCCGCGTACATCCCATGCCCTGGGTACACCACCCGCCTACATCCCATTCCCCGGGTACACCCCCAGCCACGGGTACATACCCTTCCCCGGGGTACAGCCCTTGCCTGCCCCACGTACATCCCATGCCCTGGATACACCCCCTGCCTTGGGTACACCCCCTGCCTGCCCCGCGTACATCCCATTCCCCGGGTACACCCCCAGCCCCGGGTACAGCCCCAGCCCCGGGTACACCCCCTGCCCCAGGAACATTCCCTGCCCAGAGTACACACCCTGCCCCGGGTACACCCACTGCCTGCCCCGCGTACATCCCATTCCCCGCGTACATCCCATTCCCCGGGTACACCCCCAGCCCCGGGTACACCCCCTGCCCAGAGTACACACCCTGCCCCGGGTACACCCACTGCCTGCCCCACGTACATCCCATTCCCCGGGTACACCCCCTGCCTGCCCCGCGTACACCCCCAGCCCCGGGTACACCCCCAGCCCCGGGTACACCCCCAGCCCCGGGTACACACCCTGCCCCAGGTACACCCACTACTCAAGGAACACCTCCTGCCCCGGGTACACCCACTACCCCGGGGTACACCCCCAGCCCCGGGTACACACCTTGCCCCAAGTAACCCCCCTGCCCTGGGGTACACCCCCGCCTGCTCCGCTTACATCCCATTCCCCGGAAACACCCCCTGCCCCGGGTACACCCACTGCTCAAGGAACACCTCCTTCCACGGGTACACCCACCTCCTGCCACGGGTACACACCCCCTTCCCCGGGTGCACCCCATTCCCTCGGGTACACCCACCCCCTGCCCCAGATACACCCCCAGCCTGCCCCGGGCACACCCAGTGCCCACTCACGCCCTGCCCCGGGTACAATCCCTGCCCCGGAAACACCCCCTGCCTACCTCGGGTGCACACCTGCTCAAGGAACACCTCCTGCCCTGGGTATATCCCCTGCCCTGGGTATATCCCCTGCCCTGGGTATATCCCCTGCCCCGGGTATATCCCCTGCCCCGGGTACACACCCTGCCCCGGGTACACCCACTGCCTGCCCCGAGTACACACCCTGCCCTGGGTACACACCCTGCCCCGGGTACACCCACCCCCTTCCTGACCCGAGTACACTCCCTGCCTGCCCCGGGTACACCCACTGCCTGCGCGGGTACACCCCGCCTGCCTGCCCCGGGTACACCCCGCCTGCCTGCCCCGGGTACACCCCTGCTCAAGGAACACCGCCTGCCTCGGGTACATACCCTGCTCCGAGTACCCCCACTGCCCTGAGTACACCCACTACCCCGGGGTACACCCCCAGCCTGCCCCGCGTACACCCACCCCCTGCCCCAGGGAGACCCTGTCTGCCCCGGGTCCACCCCCTGCCCCGGGTACAACCCCTGCTGAAGGAACACCGTCTGCCCCGGGCACACACTCTGCCTGCCCCAGATACACCCCCGGTCTGACCCGGGCACACCCAGTGCCCTGGGTACACTAATCTCCTGCCCAGGGTCTGCCTGCCCCCAGGCACACACCTCCCCCCACCTGCCCACGGGCACAGATCCCCCCGCCCGCCTGCCTGCCCCCGGGCACAGATCCCCCCCGCCTGCCTGCCCCCGGGCACAGATCCGCCTGCCCGCCTGCCCCCGGGCACAGATCCCCCCCGCCTGCCTGCCCCGGGCACAGATATCCCGAGCACAACCCTCCGCCCGCCTGCCTCCAGGCACCGATCCCCCCACCCCGGTCTGCCCGCCCCCGGGCTCCTCCAGCACACACGTGATCGAGCGCTGTGATGTCACGGCGCAAGTAAGTGTTGCCTCACTTCCTGTTGAATCGCGGCGAGCTTCCGTTCGGCTTGTTTTTCTCCAACGCTTCCGAGGAGCCAAAACAGGAGCAGTCAGGATGGCGATGCAAGCGGCGAAAAGGGCCAATGTGAGTGACGGCCGTTCCTACCCGCACGGACCGGGTTGTCTGTTGGACCTCGTGGTCTCTCGTCCGTTTGGCGCGTCGGCGCTTACACAGGGGCGGCGGGCGCCCCGTGATTTAATGAGCGGCCTGTCCCACTGGGCCTCACTCCATCCTGGAACCGCCCGCGCCCCCTGCCTGCCGGTGTACGAATGACGGTGCCCCGTGTCCCCAGCTGTGGTGCTGGCCCGAGACCCCAGCGGGTGAACCTCAGGTGCCACAGCTCCTCTTCCCGGCAGGTTTTCACCCAGTGGCTCTTTCTGCCCGATGGGCTTTTAACAGTTGTCTCACCTGAGCCTGCCCGCCACATGACTGGCAACAGTGCCTAACAGCGGTGTTCTCCCAATGTACTACTGTCTGTTGGTGGTTCCTTTTTGCACTCTTAATATTGACCCTGTTGCGATCGCCAGGTCAGGTTAGGTCAGGCCTGCTGTTAAAACCTACTACCATGATGACAGTTGATGGTACTATCAAGGGCTGGTCAACGGCGAGTGCCAGGCGGCGGTGAAGTAACTTGGACACCTCCAGAAAGTGCCAGCAGCTCTTGGCACCTGAACGCCTGGAGGTAGGTTGTTAACGAAGGTCCAGAAATTATGGTCGGGGGCGTACCTCCGGAGTAGGTCTCCGACCCGCAAAACATTTACAAATTTACCTCCAGGCAAAGAGTTGTGGTCTCAGGCCTGCAGGCGTACGGTAACATAAAGTCCCAGGGATGCAGGTGGGTCGGAAGCGTACTCTAAGAGTACGCCGTCGAAGACACTGCTATTTCAGAACCATTAATTTATTTTCCTATTTCAGATTCGTTTGCCTCCTGAAGTAAACCGCATCTTGTATATAAGAAATTTGCCGTACAAAATAACGGCAGAAGAAATGTATGATATATTTGGGAAGTATGGACCAATCCGGCAAATCAGAGTGTAAGTACTATGATATTTCTGATAGAATTTGTCTTCTAATTGAAAGTTTTTTTTGATTGCAGTTGCCATCATGCCTCCCAATGGCACATTTACAGAGGGTGGCAAATATGCTATTAGGTGGGCCAGCAGCAATAATAAGGAATTGTGTTTACTGATTAGGAGACCTGAACTTAAGTTCCAGTTTCTTTTGACATTTGCACCAGAGCTGCTGCTTCTGGAGGATGAGGTTTGTCAGTACTACTCTTGGCTTCTGAGCAACAAACGGAAGACGGCACAAAACTGCCCATAATTTGTCAGTTAAGCAAATCTTCCTGAGAGCCTTGAGGATACCCAAAGATGGAATAGCAAAGCTAGTTGTGTGTCAGCTCTGGCTCAGTTGGTAGCACTCTTGCTTCTGAGTTAGAAGGTAGTGACTTACTCCAGAGACTAAGCACAAAACCTAGGTTGATCCTTCAGTGCCATACTGAGGAGGTGCTGCAGTGTTGGAGGTGCTGTCTTTTGGATCAGATGAGGTGTTAAACTGAGGCCCCTCTCGGGTGGACGTAAAAGATCTGGTGGTATTATTTCAAAGAAGAGCAGGGGAATTCTCCTGGTATCCTGGCCAATATTTATCCCTCAGTCAACATCACTAAAACAGATTATCTGCTCATTATCACATTGCTGTTTGTGCTACCTTGCTGTGCATCAAATTGGCTGCCGGGTTTCTTGCAATACAACAGTGAGTACGCTTGATTGGCTGTAAAATGCTTTGGGACGTCCTGAGTTCAAGAAAGGCACTATATGAATGCAAGTCTTTTTCTTTTTTTAAGCTAATATGGCAGAGCATGCTCTAGAGATGTGAGAAGGTTGATTGAGGTGGAGAGTTACTTCTTTCCCAAAGTGTTGGAATATTTTCTGCATCGGCTTTTTTTTGTTTTGCACTTCTATTGAAGTATCGTACATGTTATGAAGTTGCCTCCTCTGGCCACCCCTCCCCCTCCCCCCTCCCTCCCCCCCTGGTGTTTTATTCTACGTTAACATTTTTAAGTCTCTGTGATATCTTCTTGGTGTTTTCTGGCTCAGTTAAATCATAGGTCTATTTGGCCTGTTACTGTCATTCAATATTTTCTATGACTTGGTGGAGGAAGTGCAAGTGGCAGCAGCGCTAGAAGAGACTGAAGAGAGCACATAGGCTCTTGTTAGCCAGATGTTTTTCTGAGATCCAAAAGAATATTGTGATGGTTAGATTGGAAAAGTAATCTCATGAAATTCAGAAGAAAATTGTATTTACAACAACTTGCATTTATGTACTCATTTGAAGAATGTTTGAGTACTTTACAAGGCAGAGAAGTAGACACCAAACTGGAAAAGAAGGAATTGGAAGAGGGACAAGGTCAAACACCATTGAAGGGATCAGTCTTGAGATTTTTGAAGATTGGGAAGGAGAGGTAGCAAAGTGGTTTGGGGAGAGAATTCAGAGGGTATGGACTTAATAACTGAATATGGTAATGTAGCGGGAATAGGGAACAAGCAGTCATCTGGAATCTGGAGCAGAGGTTGCAAGCAAGCCTGTAGGATATCACCCAGCTAAAGTGGAGGAAGTTTTGGATGGATTTGAAGATCATTCACTGGGATACAGTGTAGAGATTAACTTATCTCTGGTCATTCAAATAATCAGGATGGAGTGCAAACCAATATGATGGGTATATTGTGTTTAATCAGAGGTTAGGACAGAATATAACACATTAGTTATACAGCAAAAAACATACGACCGTGACAAGTAGCTGGTACCGGACCCAATCGGACAGACGGCTGGCATGCGCGAACAGCTCTTCGGCTTACGGCCTTTCTCCCTCTCCTCTCTCCTAGAACTGCCAAGAGTGTTACACACTCTTGGGAGCTCTTTACTCCACCGTCTGTGCTAAGGGCTCTTTGGGTCTTCCTTTTATTCTCTTTTTTGGGGTGGGCTTGGGGTAGAATATGGACAGGACCATTTAACCTATAGAGGTTCCCCTTAAACCAAGGTACCCAATGGCATGTCAAGTTCTTTGTCTAAACTATGGACAAATGGTCAACCCTCCTGTTATCTCTCACCTGTCAGGGATCTTCTCACAGCCATTACACATGCTTTCTGTAATTGACCAATCATGGCATTACAGCATTCTGAGGACTCTCTTCCCCTTATCTCATCCGCCCCTTTCCTTCCAAAGCTATAGTCTCTTATCTCATCCATTCTTGTTCCCCCCCCTCCTCTCGGTCTGAACCAAGCTTGGCCTTCAGACGCCTTCAATTAGAGGACTCATTGTTCGTAACTGCTTATTATCAGTTGTTTATGTTCAAAGCTGTCCATGCAGGCAGCCAGCCGTACAACCTAACTCTTTCAATTCATTATCAGACTGTTGTACGTACCATGAAATGAATCATTAAATTCTATTCTATTCTTACACACTGGTTAACTTAGACATATTGGCAAGCAATTCTGTTAAATGAACTCCAGTTCCTACCTTAGCATTACATAAAAACATAGAAGATAGGAGCAGGAGTAGGCCATTTGGCCCCTCGAGCCTGTTCCGCCATTTAATGCGATCATGGCTGATCATCCAAATTCAGTACCTTGTCCCTGCTTTCTCCCCATATCACTTGATCCCTTTAGCCTTAAGAAATATATCTGACTCCTTCTTGAATATATTTAATAAGTTGGCCTCAACTGCCTTCTGTGGTAGAGAATTCCATAGGTTCACCACTCTCTGGGTGAAGAAATTCCTCCTCATCTCAGTCCTAAATGGCTTACCCCGTAGACTGTGACCCCTGGTTCTGGACTCCCCTGCCATCGGGAACATCCTGCATCTAGTCACAGATTCACAGATTCACAGAAACCCCACAGTGCAGATAGAGGCCATTTCGGCCCATCGAGCCTGCACTGACACATATCCCACCCGATCCCCGTAATCCCTACACCAACACATATCCCACCCTATCCCTGTAACCCCACGTATTTAATCCCCCTAACACTAAGGGTCAATTTATCATAGCCAATCAACCTAACCTGCACATCTTTGGACTGTGGGAGGAAACCGGAGCACCCGGAGTAAACCCACGCAAACACGGGGTGACTGTCTGTGTGGAGTTTGCACAGTCACCCGAGGCCGGATTTGAACCCGGGTCCCTGGCGCTGTGAAGCAACAGTGCTAACCACTATGCCACCGTGCTGCCCTGTTAGAATTTTATAAGTTTCAATGAGATCCCCTCTCATTCTTCTAAACACTAGCAAATATAAGCCTAATTGACCCAATCTTTCTTCATACTTCATTCCTGCAATCCCAGGTATCAATCTGGTGAATCTTCGCTGCACTCCATGGCAAAAACATCCTTCCTCAGATAAGGCGACCAAAACTGCACACAATACTCAAGATGTGGTCTCACCAAGGCCCTGTACAACTGCAGCAAGACATCCTTGCTCCTGTACTCTAATCCTCTCGCTATGAAGGCCAACATACCATTTGCCTTCCTAACCGCCTGCTGCACCTGCATACTTAACTTCAGCGACTGGTGCACAAGGACACCCAGGTCTCGTTGCACCTCCCCTTTTCCCAATCTATTGCCGTTCAGATAATAATCTTCCTGTTTTTCCCACCAAGGTGGATAACTTCGCATTTATCCACATTATACTGCATCTGCCCAATCACCCAACCTGTCCAAATCATACTGGAGTTTCTCTGCATCCTCCTCACAGCACACACGCCCACCCAGCTTTGTGTCATCTGCAAACTTGGAGATATTACATCCAGTTTCCTCGTCTAGATCATTAATATATATTGTGAATAACTGGGGTCCGAACACCGATCCCTGCGGTACCCCACTAGTCACTGCCTGCCACTCGGAAAAAGACCCGTTTATTCCAACTCTTTGCTTCCTGTCTGTCGACCAGTTCTCTATCCAAGTCAGTACCTTACCCCCAATCCCATGTGCTTTAACTTTGCACGCCAATCTCTTTTGCGGGACCTTATCGAAAGCCTTCTGAAAGTCCAAATACACCACATCCACTGGTTCTCCCTTATCTATTCTACCAGTTACATCCTCAAAAAATTCCAGTAGATTAGTCAAGCATGATTTACCTTTTGTAAATCCATGTTGACTTTGTCCGATCCGTCACTGTTTTCCAAGTGCTCTGCTATTACATCTTTTATAATGGACTCTAGCATTTTCCCCACTACCGATGTCAGGCTTACTGGTCTATAATTCCCCGTTTTCCCCTCTACCACCTTTTTTAAACAGTGGGGTTACATTAGCTACCCTCCAATTCATGGGAACTATTCCAGAGTCTATAGAATTTTGGAAGATGACCAGCAATGCATCTACTATTTCTAGGGCCACTTCCTTAAGTACCCTAGGATGTAGATTATCAGGCCCTGGGGATTTATTGGCCTTCAATCCCGTCAATTTCCCTAACACCATTCCCCAACAAATACTGATTGTAATGAAATCTGTTTGTCTTGATCCTGTATTCGTTTTGCACTCCTGTATATTACCCTCCCCCACTGTGTATAGTTTCACTTCCTCTTTCCCGACTAACCTGGGAGGTTCCAGGTCTTGGCTCTTGGCTCCGCCCCTGACTTCTCTTACATAAAGATCCCAGGATCTGTATGACTCATTCCTGTGAACCAGTCGGCGTGTTGAGATGTTAGCTCTGATCTTAGTGATTAAAAGCCAACTTGTTTAAGTCTATAACTTCTAGTTTTGTGGTTATTGAAGGCCCATCACTGATTTCATTCAATTCCTCCCTCTCATTAGACCCTATGTTCCCCGAAATCTCTGGAAGGTTATTTGTGTCCTCCTTTGTGAAAACAGAACCAAAGTGTGTATTTAACTGGTCTGCCATTTCTTTGTTCCCCATTATAAATTCCTTAGACTCTGACTGCAAAGGACCTATGCTTGACTTCGCCACTCTTTTTTTTTCTTCACATATCTATAGAAGCTTTTACAGTCAGTTTTTATGTTCCCTGCAAGCTTACTCTCATTCTATTTTCCCTCTCTTAATTAATCCCTTTGTCCTCCTTTGCAGAATCCTAAACTGCTTCCAATCCTCAAGTTTGCTGCTTTTTCTGGCCAATTTATATGTCCTCTCCTTGGATCTTATGCTAGCCCTAATTTCCCTTGTTTGCCACAGTTCAGTCACCTTTTTTGTTTTATTTTTATACCAAACGGGTGAACCAATTCTGTAGTTCATCCATGCGATCTTTAAATGTTTACCATTGCCTATCCACTGTCAACCCTTTAAGTAACGTTCCCCAATCCTTCCTAGCCAACTCGTGCCTCATACCATCGTAGTATCCTTTTTTTAAGTTCAGGACCCTAGTCTCTGAGTCAACTATTTCACTCTCCATTTTAATGAGGAATTCGATCATATGATCGCTCCTCCCCAAGGGGTCTCGCACAACAAGATTGCTAATTAATCCTTTCTCATTACATAATTGATGCGCTATTAATTACTCATAAAAGACGGAGAGTTAGGAGAGTAACTAAAAGGCTTTTATTAACAAAGAACAGAGCATGCCTCTCATGGTTGACTGGTTTCCAAGAAGGCAGGGGGCTGCAGAGCAGTCACCTTTTATACCTGGGCATGTGGGTGGAGCCAGGGGCGGAGCCAGCTGAGGCATGCATAGATACAACAGTGTGCAACAACAACAACGGTGAACAACAATAACAGTGGTTTACCACATTCACCCCTTGTTTAAAATTGAGTCCGGCGGGGTGAAGTGTACTAAAGGTTCGTGTAAGTAAGTCTATCAGGTGGCCTTGTATGCCGTCCTGATCGTCGTGGTGGCGGCGGTGATGGTGCAGCATCCAACGTTGAATCTGGCGTCTCATTGAGTGGTTGGGTGGTCAATGATGGGTCCTGGGGCTGCGGCATGCCGTCTACAGGGGTTGGGTTGTGGGTAGTGGTGGATGGCAATGGTAGTGTTTCAGGGGCACCCGTAGGTGCGAGGTCTCGTATGGAGACTGTGTCCTCCCGTCCGTCCGGGTACGCCACGTAAGCATACTGGGGGTTGGCGTGGAGGAGGCTCATCCTCTCGACCAGGGGGTCCATTTTATGGGACCTCCCATGCTTCCGCAGTAGGACGGGTCCTGGAGACGTCAGCCATGTCGGTAGCGAGGTCCCCGATGTGGACTTCCTGGGGAAAGTGAACATTTTTTCATGGGGGGTGGCATTTGTGGCCGTACAAAGCAGTGACCAAATGGAGTGGAGCGCCGCAGGGAGGACCTCTTGCCAGCGAGAGGTCGGAAGGCCCTTAGATTTTAAGTTTAAGAGGACGGCTTTCCAAACCGTCGCGTTCTCTCATTCCACCTGGCCGTTACCCCGGGGGTTGTAGCTGGTGGTTCTGCTTGTAGCAATACCTCTCGTGAGCAGGTACTGACGGAGTTCGTCGCTCATAAAGGATGAGCCCCGGTCGCTATGGATATAGCTAGGGAAGCCGAACAAGGCGAAAAGGTCATTCAGACATTTAATGACCGTGGTACTGGTCATGTCTGGGAAAGGGATGGCAAACGGGAAACAGGAGTACTCATCAATTATGTTGAGGAAGTACACGTTGCGATCAGAGGAGGGGAGGGGCCCTTTAAAATCGACGCTCAGGCGCTCGAAGGGGCGAGTGGCCTTGATCAGGCTTGCTCTGTCTGGCCTATAAAAATGCGGTTTGCACTCGGCACAGATTTGGCAGTTCCTGGTCATGGTCCTGACCTCCTCGATGGAGTAGGGCAGGTTACGGGATTTGATGAAATGGAAGAACCTGGTGACCCCCGGGTGGCAGAGGTCATTGTGGAGGGTCTGCAGTCTATCAACCTGCGTGTTGGTGTATGTACCACGTGATAGGGCATCTGGGGGCTCATTGAGTTTCCCGGGCCGGTACAAGATATCGTAATTGTAGGTGGAGAGTTCAATTCTCCACCTCAAGATCTTGTCGTTCTTGATTTTGCCCCTCTGCTTATTGTTAAACATAAAAGCTACTGAACGCTGGTCAGTGAGCAGGGTAAATTGTTTTCCGGCCAGGTAATGCCTCCAATGTCGCACCGCTTCCACAATGGCCTGGGCCTCCTTTTCGACAGAGGAGTGTCGAATCTCGGGGCCCTGGAGAGTCCTTGAGAAAAAGGCCATGGGTCTCCCCGCCTGGTTAAGGGTTGCAGCTAGGGCGAAGTCGGATGCGTCGCTCTCCACTTGGAAAGGGATGGACTCATCCACTGCGTGCATTGTGGCCTTCGCAATATCTCTTTTTATGAGAGTGAAGGCTGCACATGCCTCTGCTGTCAGGGGGAAGGAGGTGGACTTGATGAGGGGTCTGGCTTTGTCCGCATAGTTGGGCACCCACTGAGCATAGTAAGAGAAAAACCCTAGGCATCTCTTCAGTGCTTTTTGGCAGTGGGGGAGGGGGAGCTCCATAAGGGGGCGCATTCTGTCGGGGCCGATGACTCCGTTCTCCACTACGCAGCCAAGAATGGCGAGGCGCGTGGTGCGAAACATACATTTGTCCTTGTATGTTAGATTCAGCCGCTGGGCCGTACGGAGGAATTTCTCTAGGTTAACGTCATGGTCCTGCTGGTCGTGGCCGGAGATGGTGACGTTGTCTAGATAGGGGAAGGTGGCCTGCAGCGCGTTCTGGTCAACCATTCGGTCCATCTCCCTTTGGAAGACCGAAACCCCGTTGGTGACGCCGAAGGGGACTCGGAGGAAGTGGTAGAGACGACCGTCAGCTTCAAAAGCTGTGTACTGGCGGTCCTCAGCCCTGATGGGGAGCTGGTGGTATGCCGACTTCAGATCAATCGTCGAGAACACCCGGTATTGTGCTATCTGATTGACCATGTCAGATATGCGGGGGAGTGGGTATGCATCTAGCTGGGTGTAGCGATTGATCGTCTGGCTGTAGTCAATAACTAGGTGCTGTTTTTCGCCAGTCTTCACTACCACCAGTTGTGCTCGCCATGGGCTAGCGCTACCCTCAATAATCCCTTCCTTCAGGAGTCTTGCTACTTCGGATTTAATGAAGCTCCTATCCCCGGCACTGTACTGCCCGCTTTTGGTAGCGATGGGCTTACAGTCGTGGGTGAGGTTAGCGAACAGGGGGGGGGGGGGGGGGACTTTAAGCGTGGAGAGGCTGCAAATGGTGCGTGGCGGGCGATTTAAAAGCTGCTGGCTGCAGACAGAGTGGGGGGAGGGTTCCGCCGTACGCTAATGTGACACTTTTAAGGTGGCACTGAAAATCCAACCCCAGTAGAACGGCGGTGTAGAGATGGGGCAGGACAAGAAGTTTAAAATTTTTGTATTCTGTGCCCCTTACTGAAAGGGTCACTACACAGTAGCCACCGACGTCTGCTGAATGGGATTTGGAAGCCATAGAGATCCAATGGCGCGTTGGCAGGACCGGGAGAGAGTAACTGCGCACCGTGTCTGGGTGGATAAAGCTCTCCGTGCTCCCGCTGTCCAAAAGGCAGGTAGTGGCGCGGCGTTTACCGTAATGTCCATCATGGACCTGGACAGTTGGTGAGGGAGAGATTGGTCCAGCGTCACGGAGGCCAGCGTATGGTCGAGCGAGTCGCTGTGGTCGTCAGACGAGGCGGTGGTTGAGTCCGGGTCACCCGCGATTGGAGTTGGAGGCGTCCAAGATGGCGGACAAAATGCCTGCGCCCATGATCCCCACGCGGCTGGAGGTGTCCAAGATGGCGGACAAGATGGCTGCCCCCACGGTTCACACGCGGCGCTGCTGGCGTTAGCGGTTTTACCTTTGCAGGCGCTGACATAGTGTCCTTTCTTCCCGCAGCCAGAGCAGGTAGCGTTTTTCGCCGGGCAGCGTGCTCTGGGGTGTTTTGCCTGGCCACAAAAGTAACATTTCGGGCCCTTGGACATCGCTGCAGCAGTTGGTGCCGGGGGTGGCGGTCCCATGACCCAAGGTTGTGGCGTCCACGGTGCGGAGCGGTTAGGGGAGAATGCGTCCATATTCCGGTGGGCTGCGTCTAGCGAGAGCGCGAGGGACGCTGCCTTCTTCAGGTCGATTTCGCCCTTCTCCAGCAGTCTCTGCCGGGAGTAGTCGGACTTGAGGCCCGCAACGAAAGCATCTCGGATAAGTCCCTCCGTGTGTGTCGCGGCCGATACCTCTTTACAATCGCAGGCTCGGCCGAGTATCTGTAGTGCCCGTAGGAATGCCTCCACCGATTCCCCGGACTGCTGTTTGCGGGATCTCAGGAGGTGTCTGGCATAAACCGTATTTACCGGGCGTGTGTATTGTCCTTTTAGCAGATCGATAGCCGCCGCGTAGGTAGTCGCATCCTGGATGAGCGTGTAGACTTGGTGGCCCACCTTGGAGGCAAGGATTTTTTGTTTGTTTCCATCTAGTGTCACGGCTGAGGCTTCCAGGTAAGCTTCGAAGCAACGCAGCCATTGTGCGAACTTGGTAGACGAACCCGCCTCTTGAGGGTCTAGGTCCAGGCATGTTGGTCTGAGGGCATGCAACAGCGCTTGCTGCTCAGCGTTTGGTGCTGACATTTTGTTTTTGTTAATAAAATTGATGCGCTATTAATTACTCATAAAAGACGGAGAGTTAGGAGAGTAAGTAAAAGGCTTTTATTAACAAAGAACAGAGCATGCCTCTCGTGGTTGACTGGTTTCCAAGAAGGCAGGGGGCTGCAGAGCAGTCACCTTTATACATGGGCATGTGGGTGGAGCCAGGGGCGGAACCAGCTGAGGCATGCATAGATACAACAGTGCAACAACAACGGCGAACAACAATAACAGTGGTTTACCACAATAATACTCAGCCTAAGATGGCCTGATCTCTATTTGGTTCCTCGACATATTGGTCCAGGAAACCATCCCGTATACACTCTAGGAATTCCTCCTCCACAGTATCGTTACTAATTTGGTTAGCCCAATCTGTATGTAGATTAAAGTCACCCATGATAACTGCTGTACCCTTATTACGCGTCTCTAATTTCCCATTTAATGCCATCCCCAACCTCCGCATTACTGTTTGGAGTTCTGTATACAACTCCCACTAACGTTTTCTGCCCCATGGTATTTCTCAGCTCTACCCATACAGATTCCACATCATCAGAGCTAATGCCCTTCTTTACTATTGTGTTAATCTCCTCTTTAACCAGCAATGTTACCCCACCTCCTTTTCCTTTTTTCCTGTCCTTCCTGAATATTGAATACCCCTGGATGTTGCATTCCCAGCCTTGGTTACCCTGGAGCCATGCCTCCGTAATTCCAATTACATCATATCCGTTTACATCTATTTGCAAAGCTAATTCATCCACCTTATTACGAATGCTGCTCGCATTAAGACACAAAGCCATCAGGCATGTTTTTTTAACACTTTTTTGGTCCTTTTAGAATTATTATTTACTGTAGCCCTGTTTGATTTACACCCTTGATTTCTCTGCCTTCCACTTTTGCTTTTCCCCTTGTCTTTTGTTTCTATCCTTGCTTCCCTTTCCTCTGTCTCCCTGCACAGGTTCCCAACCCCCTGCTATTTTAGTTTAAACCCTCCCCAACAGCACTAGCAAACACTCCCCCTAAGACATCAGTCCCGGTCCTGCCCAGGTGCAAACCCTCCAGTTAGTACTGGTCCCAACTCCACCAGAACCGGTTCCAATGTCCCAGGAATTTGAATCCCTCCCCCTTGCACCATTCCTCTAGCCACGTATTCATCTGAAATATCCTTCTATCTACTCTGACTAGCATGTGGCACTGGTAGCAATCCTGAGATTACTACCTTTTGAGGTCATATATTTTAATTTACATCCTAACTCCCTATATTCAACTTTTAGGACCTCATCTCGTTTTTTACCTAAATTATTGGTAACGATATGCACCACGACAACTGGTTGTTCACCCTCCCCCTCCAGAATGCCCTGCAGCCGCCCCGAGACATCCTTGACCCTTTCACCAGGGAGGCAACATACCATCCTGGAGCCTCGTTTGCTGCCTCTGAAACGCCTATCTATTCCCCTTACAATAGAATCCCCTATCACTATAGCTCTCCCACTCTTTTTCCTCCCGTCCTGTGCAGCAGAACCACCCATGGTGCCAGGAAGCTGGCTGCTGCTGCCTTCCCCCGATAAGCCATCTCCCTCAACAATATCCAAAGTGGTATATCTGTTTGAGAGGGGGATGGCCACAGGGGACCCCTACACTACCTGCCTGCGCCTACTACTCTGCCTGGTGGTAACCCATTCCCTTCCTGCCTGTGCAGCCTTTAACTGCAGTATGACCAACTCCCTAAACGTGCTATCCACGATGTCCTCAGCATCGCGAATGCTCCAGTACGTATCCGTTCGCAGCTCCAGCGCCGCAATGCAGTCTGTCAGTAGCTGCAGCTGGATACACTTCCCGCACACCTGGTCGTCAGGGACACAGGAAGTGTCCCTGATTTCCCACATAGCGCAGGAGGAGCATGCCACGGGGCCGAGCTGTCCTGCCATGACTTACCCTTTAATTAAATTAAATCAAATCAATACCACTAATTACACTACAATTAAATGATATACTCGAGGGCCCTTGGTTACTAGCACTCCCCGATACACAACAGAGACCGTAGAAACTATAACCACAAAAATTAAGACCTTCTAAATTTTATAAACTATTAATCTTAACTGTTAAACTATAGAGTAGTATAAATACTCACCTGGCTGTACTCACCCAGTCAGCTGCTTCCTCTTGCCCGTGTCACTTTTTGAATCGTGACTTGGCTCTGGAACGTCGCCGCCAGTCTGAGATTGGTAAGCCTCGGGGGGAAAAAAAAAAAGCCCGCGAAAGTGAGTTTAAGTACTCACTGTACCGCTGCTCTCTGCTCCTCCCGACACTGGCCTCTATTATAATATCGTTATTAGTAATAATGGAAGAAACATAGTTTGGGCCTTCATTGGCTAGATCAACAAAGTCAAAACCCTAACTTACAGACAGCTAGCCTGGAAGGGCAAGGCCACGCTGTGGGCCCCTGTGTTGGGGTGTTATAGATCATCTAATCTAACTAAAAACACTTATCTCAAATTCAAATACAAGCTTCTAGGAAACCGAAACTTACGCAGTCACAGTGCAACATAACTTATACATTAACCCCTTGTCTCGAGCTCTAATACAATCATTTAAACAGTATTATTCGTATATTTTTAGGTATCCCTAATTTCTAACAACAGAGAGCCAGTGGCGCTTGACCAGGATTAAGGTGTGGTGTGGAGATGCCAGAGTTGGACTGGGGTGGACAAATGTAAGAAGTCACACAACACCAGGTTATAGTCCAACAGCTTTATTTGAAATCACAAGCTTTTGGAGCGCTGCTCCTTCGTCAGGTGAAGTGGAGAAATGCATAAAGACACAGCTTATATAGTCAGAGAATAATGTCAGATGTTTACAGGTAATCTTGCCAACTGCCATTTATCACACCTCGGCAGAGAGATAATCACAGCAATCAAAGGTGTGAATGGTGTCCAAACAGGTCAGTCAGGAAAACATTACATCAAAGAACAATGAGGTGGGGTCACAAGGGGTCAAATATTGCAGATGCTGGGGTCTGTATGAAAAACAAAAAAACACAAAAAACATTTATTTTTTTTTCCGCTGGAAATCACAGCAGGTCCGGCCGCATCTGTGTAGAGAGAACAAGCCAATGTCGACTCGAGTCTGGATGACCCTGCGTCAGGTGGGGTTACATGTAGCGTGACATGAACCCAAGATCTCGGTTGAGGCCGTCCTCATGGGTGCGGAACTTGGCTATCAGTTTCTGCTCGACGATTTTGCGTTGTCGTGTCTCGAAGGCCGCCTTGGAGAATGCTTACCCGAAGATCGGAGGCTGAATGTCCTTGACTGCTGAAGTGTTCCCCGACTGGGAGGGAACACTCCTGCCTGGTGATTGTTGCGCGGTGTCCATTCATCCGTTGTCGCAGTGTCTGCATGGTCTCGCTGATGTACCATGCTCCGGGGCATCCTTTCCTGCAACGTATGAGGTAGACAACGTTGGCCGAGTCACATGAGTATGTACCATGTGGGTGGTGTCCTCACGTGTGATGATGGTATCTGTGTTGATGATCTGGCATGTCTTGCAGAGGTTGCCGTGGCAGGGTTGTGTGGTGTCGTGGTCGCTGTTCTCCTGAAAGCTGGGTAATTTGCTGCGAACAATGGTCTGTTTGAGGCTAGGCGGCTGTTTGAAAGCAAGTAGTGGAGGCGTGGGGATGGCCTTAGCGAGGTGTTCGTCGTCATCGATGACATGTTGAAGGCTGCGAAGAACATGGCGTAGTTTCTCCGCTCCGGGGAAGTACTGGACGACGAAGGGTACTCTGTTGGTTGTGTCCCGTGTTTGTCTTCTGAGGAGGTCGGTGCGATTTTTCGCTGTGGCCCGTTGGAACTGTCGATCGACAAGTCGAGCATCATATCCCGTTCTTACGCGGGCGTCTTTCAGTGTCTGTAGGTGTCCATCGCGTTCCTCCTCCTCTGAGCAGATCCTGTGTATTCGCAGGGCTTGTCCATAGGGGATGGCTTCTTTAACGTGGTTAGGGTGGAAGCTGGAGAAGTGAAGCATCGTGAGGTTGTCCGTGGGCTTGCGGTAGAGTGAAGTGCTGAGGTGTCCGTCTTTGATGGAGATTCGTGTGTCCAAGAATGAAACCGATTCTGAGGAGTAGTCCATGGTGAGTTTGATGGTGGGATGGAACTCGTTGATGTTATCGTGTAGTCTTTTCAGTGATTCTTCGCCGTGGGTCCATAGGAAGAAAATGTCGTCTATGTATCTGGTGTATAGCGTTGGTTGGAGATCCTGTGCAGCGAAGAAGTCTTGCTCGAACTTGTGCATGAAGATGTTTGCGTATTGGAGTGCGAATTTGGTCACCATGGCTGTTCCGTGTGTTTGGGTAAAGAACTGGTTGTCGAAGGTGAAGACATTGTGGTCAAGGATGAAGCGGATGAGTTTGGCTGTTGTTGGTGTTGAGTACTGAGGCTGTCGCAGCGATGCCGTCATCGTGGGGGATACTGGTGTAGAGTGCCGAGACGTCCATCGTGGCGAGGAGTGTTCCTGGTTCAACTGGTCCGTGGGTGCTGAGTTTCTGTAAGAAGTCTGTAGTGTCGCGACAGAAGCTGGGGGTTCCCTGTACGATGGGTTTCAGGATGCCCTCGACATATCCAGAGAGGTTCTCACACAGGGTTCCGTTGCCTGATGCGATAGGATGTCCGGGTATGTTGGCTTTGTGTATCTTTGGGAGGCAGTAGAAGTCTCCCACGTGGGATGAGAGCATGTAGGATGCTTTGAAGGTCTGGATCAGTCTGTTGAGTTGGTGGGTGTGTTTGGTCGATCTGCGGGTAACTGTAGTGTTCCTGGTTGTCCAGTTGTCGGTATACTTTGCAATAGTCCGTTCTGTTCTGTATGACGATGGCGCCTCCTTTGTCTGCTGGTTTGATGACGATGTTGCGGTTGGTCTTGAGAGCGTGGATGGCGTTGCGTTGTGCTCGGGTGACATTCTGGACTGTCTTGTGAGTGCGGCTGATGAATCTGGTGTTGATGCATCTCCTGACAGCTTGAGCATACATGTCAAGGTGATGAGGGTACAAACCGTGTTCTGGATGAGCTGAAATTTGTAATGGGTAGAAATGACACTGACATTTAAGGAAGAGTCCTTGAGGTGATTGTATGAGTTTCAATAATGGTGGAAGGGAGGCTGGGTTATAAGTCAAACATGTTTGAGATGAAATAATCTGGTTTCAGTGAAAGATGGGATGTGGCATAAAAGGCTGAGCTCCGGGTTGAATGGGGCACTATTGTTTAGCACCACTGGGTTCAGTCTGAAATAGCAGCCAGGGAAATGGGAGTCAATAGTTTCTAAATGTGTATCACCGAGGAATGCAGAGAATGTCATCAGCAGTCAGTGTGGTCTCTGAATTGTTCTAAAAAAAGACATGGACAGCTTAATGACTCAACATGTGTAGAAGTACACAAGTTTGGAGCAAAAGAAGGGAGATCAAAGTGATCTTTGTGTTTCCGGTACACTGGTCTAAACAAGATGTGCCCATATAACAGAAAATGCTGGAAAAACTCAGCAGGCCAGGCAACATCCGTGGAGAGAGAAATAGTCAACGTTTCAGCTGTGCCAGTTGCTTTCTTATTTCTATTTCTTACTAGAGTCTTTGTGTTGGTTTGGTCCTGAAGATGCAACTATTTTAAGGCCAAATACCTTGGTAAAGTCTAATATTGCAGAAGATCCATTGTTGCTGAAAGCTGTCACTACATGAAAACCAAAAGTTTTTTTTTTAAACTAAAATTATATATGAGCATGCCAGTATATGAATGAAGAAATTAAGCTGCTCACTGCTAAGAAAGAAAGACTTGCATGACCTCAGGATGTCCCAAAGAGCTTTACAGTCAATTAAGTACTTTTGAAGTGTAGTTACTGTTGTAATGTAGAAAACACAACAGCCAATTTGCACACAAACCAGATAAAATGTTTTTTTTAGTGACGTTGCTTGAGGGATAAACATTGGCCAGGACACCGGGGAGAAGTCCCCTGCTACCACTAAATGTAATGGGACTTTGGCTGTCTGTCAGTAGGGCAGTGATATCCTTTATCCTACTCGTTGATGTCAACTTTAACATGATTGGTATGGTTCAAATTCAAACCTAGTATTAAGAGAAGTTGACTGTTGCTTGATATATTGCTGATTCCTAAGCTCACTAGATAAATTGCAGGCATCTCTTATATAAAAGAACACATACTTTTACTGAAATTTGTAATTTCTTTAATTTTGGAATTTCTTTAATGGTTCTAACTGAGAGATTTAAAAATGCTGTATATAGGAACAGGAGTAGGCCATTCAGCTCCTTGAGCTTGTTCCACCATTCAGTCTGTACCTTCACTCCATCTATCTGCCTTGCTTCCGTAACCCTTAACACACTCGCCTAACAAAAATCAGTTTTGAAATTTTCAATTGACCGAGCCTCAACAACTTTTTGGTGGGAGAGTGTTCCAGATTTCCATTACCCTCTGTGAAGTAGTGCTTTCTGTAATACAGTAATGCCAATTCTGCACATTAATTGCTAGAATAAACTATTAATGAAACTTATTAAACAATGTAATTTTAACAATCTTGAATTTGCGTAAATAACTCTTAAATTTATTGCAGTGGAAATACACCTGAGACGAGAGGAACTGCATATGTGGTGTATGAAGACATTTTTGATGCCAAGAATGCTTGTGACCATTTATCTGGATTCAATGTGTGCAACAGATACCTCGTGGTTTTATACTACAATGCAAACAGGGTAAGTGTTTCAGTACTTGGCTCACAATTTTAAAGTGCAGTGTGATGGATATAATCAATACAGGCCCATCGTTTCAGACTGTTCTTGCCCCACGGAACTTATCTCTTCCTATCTTTTCTCCCCTTGTCCAGTGCCTTCCCACCTACATCCGCGACTCTTCTGACGCCCTCCGTCACTTTAACAGTTTCCAGTTTCCTGGCCCCAACCGCCTCCTTTTCACCATGGACGTACAATCCCTCTACACCTCCATCCCCCACCAGGGTGGCCTGAGGGCGCTCCGCTTCATCCTTGAACAGAGGCCCAACCAGTCCCCATCCTCCACCACCCTCCTCCGCCTGGCTGAACTTGTTCTCACATTGAACAACTTCTCCTTTGACTCCACTCATTTCCTCCAAATTAAAGGTGTTGCTATGGGTACCCGCATGGGTCCTAGCTATGCCTGCCTTTTCGTGGGATATGTGGAACACTTTGTCCCAGTCCTACTCGGGTCCCCTCCCTCACCTCTTTTTTTCCGGTACATTGATGACTATCGGTGCCGTTTCCTGCTCTCGCCCTGAATTAGACAATTTCATTCACTTTGCCTCCAATTTCCACCCTTCCCTAATCTTCACATGGCCCATCTCCGACTCTTCCCTTCCCTTCCTCGACTTCTCCGTCTCCATCTCTGGGGATAGGTTATTGACCAACATTCACTACAAGCCCACTGACTCCCATGGCTACCTGGACTACACTTCCTTCCACCCCGCCTCCTGTAAGGACTCTATTCCGTTCTCCCAGTTTCTCCGTCTCCGCCGCATCTGCTCCGACGATGCCACCTTCCACACCAGTGCTTCTGACGTGTCTTCCTTTTTCCTCAACCGAGGATTCCCCTCTACTGTGGTTGACACGGCCCTCGACCAGGTCCGTTCTATCTCCCGCACTTCTGCCCTCACCCCCACCCCTGCCCCTCCCTCCCCTTGTCCTCACCTTTCACCCTACCAGCCTCCACATTCAACGCATCATCCTCCGCCATTTCCGCCACCTCCAACGTGATCCCACCACCAAACGCATCTTCCCCTCCCCTTTCAGCATTCCGTAGGGACCGCTCCCTCCAAGACACCCTAGTCCACTCCTCTATCACCCCCAGCACCCCTTCCCCTTCGCCCGGCACCTTCCCGTGCAAGCGCAGGAGATGCAACACCTGCCCATATACCTCCCCCCCCCCCCCCCCCCCCCCTTCCCACTGTCCAGGGCCCCAAACACCCCTTCCAGGTGAAACAGCAATTTACTTGTACTCCTTGCAATCTAGTATACTGTATTCGCTGCTCACGATGTGGTCTCCTCTACATTGGGGAGACCAAACGCAGATTGGATGACCGCTTTGCGGAACACCTCCGTTCAGTCTGTAAGGGTGACCCCCGAGCTTTCCGGTCGCCTGTCATTTTAATTCACCGCTCCATTCACACTCAGACCTCACCGTCTGCGGCCTCTTGCATTGTTCCACGGAAGCTCACCGTAAACATAAGAACATAAGAAATAGGAGCAGGAGTAGGCCAATCGGCCCCTCGAGCCTGCTCCGCCATTCAATAAGATCATGGCTGATCTGATCCTAACCGCCAATCCACTATCACAGAACCATCTCCTGAATCTAACAGAATTAGACACACGAAATAGGAGCAGGATCAGGCTACACGGCCCCTGGGCCCGCTCCGCTACCCACAGGGCCATGACCGATCCGAACCTAGACTCATGTCCAAATTCCTGCCCGCTCCCCGTAACCCTTAATTCCCTTTACTTCTAGGAAACTGTCTGTTTCTGTTTTAAATTTATGTAATGTAGCTTCTACAGCTTTTTGGGGCAGCATATTCCATGGACCTACCACCCTCTGAGTGAAGTAGTTCCTCCTCATCTCAGTTTTGAAAGAGCAGCCCCTTATTCTAAGACTATGCCCCCTAGTTCTAGTTTCACCCATCATCGGGAACATCTTCCCCACATCCACCCGATCCAACCCCTTCACAATCTTATATGTTTCAATAAGATCGCCTCTCATTCTTCTGAACTCCAATGAGTAGAGTCCCAATCTACTCAACCTCTCCTCATATGTCCATCCCCTCATCTCCGGGATTAACCGAGTGAACCTTCTTTGTACTGACTCGAGAGCAAGTATGTCCTTTCTTAAGTATGGACACCAAAACTGTACGCAGTATTCCAGGTGCAGTCTCACCAATACCTTGTACAACTGAAGCAATACCTCCCTATTTTTATATTCTATCCCCCTAGCAATGAAAGCCAACATTCCATTGGCCTTCTTAATCACTTGCTGCACCTGCATACTAACCTTTTGAGTTTCGTGCACCAGGACCCCCAGATCCCTTTGTACTACAGTACTTTCCAGTTTCTTGCCATTAAGATAATAACTTGCTCTACGATTTTTCCTGCCAAAGTGCATAACCTCACACTTTCCAGTATTGTATTCCATCTGCCAAATCTCTGCCCACTTACTTAGCCTGTCGATGTCCCCTTGCAGGTTTTTTATGTCCACTCACTACTTTCCCTCCCATCTTAGTATCATCTGCAAACTTTGATATGTTACACTCGGTCCCCTCCTCCAAATCGTTAATATAGATTGTAAAGAGTTGGGGACCCAGCACTGACCCCTGCGGAACACCACTAGTTACTGATTGCCAGTCTGAGAATGAACCATTTATCCCAACTCTCTGCCTTCTGTTAGATAGCCAATCCTCTTATCCATGCCAGAATATTACCCCCAATCCTGTGATTTTTTTATCTTAAGCAATAATCTTTTGTGTGGCACCTTGTCTAATGCCTTTTGGAAGTCTAAATACATTACGTCCACTGGTTTCCCCTTTATCCACCCTATATGTTACTTCCTCAAAGAACTCCAGCAAATTTGTCAAACATGACTTCCCCTTCGTAAAACCATGCTGACTTTGTCCTATTAAATTATGATTATCCAAATGTCCTGTTACTGTCTCCTTAATAATGGACTCCAAAATTCGAGGAACAGCACCTCATCTTCTGATCAGGCACTTTACAGCCTTCCGGACTCTCTCGAGTTCAACAATTTCAGATCATAACCTCGGCCCCTATTATTTTTTAATATTTTTTATCCACATTTTTGGTTTGTGCCTTTTCCTTTTTTTTTCTCTCCCACATGGCAGCTGTCTTTCACTGTCAGCGCATTTCACACTTCATCTAGAGCCATCCTTTGTTTCTTTACCTGTCCTATTACCATCTCGTCTCGCCTTGAATATCTCTTAATGTCTCTTCATTCATCCCCCTCCCCCATTTCCCAGCCCCCAAACTGCCTTTTGTTTCATTTCTTGCCTTTTCTCTCAGTTCTGAAGAAGGGTTTCGACTCGAAACGTTGACTCTGTTTCTCTCTCCACGGATGTTGCCTGGCCTGCTGAGTTTTTCCAGCGTTTTCTGCTGTTATAATCAATACAGGAATGGATACATCAACAACTCGCAATTATATATGCCTTGAATGCTTAAAAATCCAAGGCACTTCATGAATGGCAGTATGGAAAACAGACACTCAGCCAGGAAAGAGATTAGAAGGGGTGATCCAAAGCTTTGTTGAGGTGATGGGTTTTGAGGTTTTTGAAGTGGTAGAGACAGATTTCGAGAGGAAGTTCCAAAGAATACGAGGTGGCTTAAAAGGCTCTGCTGTAATGGAGGATGAAAGGGGAGGGCAATTACACAGGTTGCTGGAGTCCGAGGAATGGACTGTATGTGAAGGAATATAGCACTGGAGGAGATTGTAGAGATAGTATAGAGCAAAGCTATGTAGGGATTTATAGAACAAAGTTAGGATTTTAAATTTAGGGGGACAGGAAGTGAGTACAGCAATTGGGGTGGGACCAGATAGGCAGAGTTTTGGACAAGTTGGAGTTTATAAGCGAGTGGAACAAGAAGCGCATGAGGTAGTCACGTCTGGAGGTGATTAAGCCATGCATGAGAGTTTCAGGAGCAGAAGAACTGAGGTAGGCGTGGGGGTGTGCAGTGATGTAGAGCTGGAAGTGGTCTTGGCAATGCATGTGTAGTTTAAATCTGCTCGGGGTGCCAAGATTTCAATATTCTAGTTCAGCCTGAGAATGGCCAGGGAAAGCAAAGGAATCTAGTTCATGGTGAGGTGGGGACAATTTGAAGTTTTCTAGCAAGGCTTGTATTCTACAGTATCTAATTCTTAATAAGGGATCCACAAACAATTGTACATTAGAGCAGGCTACAATGGCTGACTCTTTGCCTTGCTTAAAAAGTGCAACATGGGTCCAAGGCTTTTAGGAAATCTTGGTCCTGTAAATTCTTCCAGGTGTACATTTGTGGCTAATGACCTTTGAAACCTTAAATACTTTAAATACTTGAAGAATTGGTAACTCCTATTTTCCATTGACATAAATGCACATTTGTAAATCTGTAGCTTAGAAGTCTGGCTATTTTTGTGGTTTTCACACTGATCTTCATTTTAGCATTTGTTCTACAAATGTATTTTTTTTATAGGCATTCCAAAAAATGGATACAAAGAAAAAGGAAGAGCAACTGAAAATTCTCAAGGAAAAGTATGGAATCAATACAGAAACAAAATGAACCATTGGGTCTTTATATTTTAATTTTGCAGTGTAAATATTGTTGAAAGGGCTCTTGAGCATTTCTAATAACTCAGCAATTTGGATAAATCTCAATTTATTTTGTAGTTTAAGAAAACCATTTACGGTACTTAGAATAACAAAGTGGATGGTTATTTTAAATGTTAGTGCCATTTATTTTGGCTTTATCAACTATAGCTCAGACATCAAAAATCAGTCACATCTATGTAACTGTTCTTTCTGATTTAAAGCATAGCATAATTAAGTTGAAATACAAAAGATTAGTGTTTGCATTTCCAAGTATTTTACTGGGGCTGCACAAGTTACCAGAGAGTGATTCAAGTGTTGAAGCTTTTTTCACTGTCAAGTATGTGCACACTTGTATTCAAAAACTTGTTTATGTACAATAAAATGTAAAATATTTTTATATTTGAGGCATTTGTGATAATTGTGCTGTCTGTGATGAGTGCGTATGAAGCTACAGTTGTAGTCCAACCCTGTTGACACCATTGAATTATGGCTGGATGATGGCTTGCTTTGGGGCAGGTAGGGGAGGAGGCAGATGCAGAAACTCCTCCAGCTCATTATTCTGAAGATATTCTGACCTTCCATTACTTCCTGCTCTGTTTCCTGCTCTTTCTCTCCCCCCCCCCCCCCCCCCCCACCAGATTAAAAGATTCTAGTCATTGAAAGGCAGCTGGTTATAAAGTTTTAAATGACAAGTGATATCCTTGATAGAAGTTAAATGTTTCATTGTCTTGACAAATCATTTGGAAGAAGAAAACCTACAATTATATTGAATATTTTTCCAGTTCAAGAGGACATAATGCCAAATTTGACATACACATTATGGTCTACTGAATTTCAGTAACACTGCTACTGCTTTTACAAGCAAGTAATTCAGTGAGTGAACATGTATTATTTCCATTATTGTACTACATTTGGTGGCATTGTTATCCCCAAAACATACCATGACTGATGATAAACCCAATAAAACAAAGCGCACCCAGCTTGAGGTTTTGAACTCCTTTAAATTCTTCCTTCCAGATTTTATTTTTTGTTGGCATGAAGTTTCTTTTCTGTGGGCATGATCAATATTCTTCACATCTACAGAATAAATACCTTCTTGGAAACATTTGGTTGGTATGCATCAATATTCCCTTTTTTTAACTCTTCAATCTTTTTTAATGCATGAGACATGGTTCTGTAGCATGGCAATTGCTATCCTGCAAGAAAATTGCATTGTCGCACGGAAATCAATTTAAATACTTTTCTGGGATGAACAAGCTGACAATTAGCAAAATATATTTGGAGTACTGATATAATAAGGCAATATGAAAAGTAATTAATTTGAAGTGTCCATATTCACTGCACATTACCAGCTCTATTAACCTGAAAAGCCTGAGTTTAGCAAATTTGAGCAAATAGAAATATTCTCCTGTGAAACTTTGTAGTTATTTTCTCTTGAAAATATTCCTCTGAGCTGTTTACTGACTTTTAAATCATGCCAAAATACACACAAGATACTTTGTTTTGATTTAAATTCTTGAAACACGCATGTAAATTGGAGTGGGATTGTTGGTGCTTAATTCATGAAATATTCATAATTAGTGTAAATAGATTTTAAATGTCACCAGAGATACTGATATGCCATAACATACTGTTAAATTTTTTTTATCTCCCATGTAGAGTAACATTTCATATATAATGTAAAAAGAAATAAACATGCTAAACACAATGCTGGAAATAGAGTGCAGGTCAGCATCTGTAGAGAAAAGATAGGTTAATGATGAATGAAGTGCACTAGAGGGCACATTTTCCGAGTCCTCGCTTGTGGCAAGGTACCTTGCATATTGCATCTGTACACCGGAGAATCGGGCCCCGGCTGCCCCCAGAGAATCTACGCTATGATTCTCAGCAACACAATTCTCGTCTCCCAAAAGGAATATTGTAATATTTTTAGAAATACTTGAAGCTACTATCCAACACATCATTGAAAATGCAGAACCAGATGAGTAATAATGGATAACCTTGCCTCATTCCTCTTTCAATAGATGTAGGGTCGGTAAGTCTAATTTTTCTTGCAAATATCTTGTAGCTGGATGACACACAATTTGGCCAGGGGCTCCCATAGCTTCCATTTTCAAGAGGCTAAACCAAAATGTCGCTTTGTAAAACGCTACTCTGAATACACCCCAACTGTTCTAAATGTAGGTTCTACATTTTCTCGCGTGGTACTTCAGTGATGTGCTGGGTTGAAAGGCTTATGAAAATTGATGAAAGCAGTGTAAGTGAGGTTCCCCAAGCCTTATGATATTCTGCAATCTTCTATAAAGCCCAATGTGTCCTACACATTTCTTGAGAGTAAAATCCAATCTGTTTCTGATTATTCCTTGGACCACCAGATGATCATCTATGCTTATATAATTGCAAAATACTGCAGATGTGTGAAACCTGAGCCATTGGTATTGCATTCCTCTCTAGTTTCTGGACTTACTCAGGCACCCCTTGTAGTTAGAAGCCACAACTGCTCTGGATCATTGACAATGTGCATGCCTCGAATAGAATTCTATTCACCAGCGAAAGAAGGGCAGCTCTAAGGCATGCTGGTAGATGCTTGTGCTGTTCTCCAACATGCTGCAGTAAACCAAATGATGTGAGTAATCCTTTGGCACATACCTTGTGCTCCAATCTGACATTTTCAGGGAAAAAAACATTTTCAGGAAACCTGGCCCCCAGGTGCAGCAGGTGGTTAAGAAGGCAAATGGTATGTTGGCCTTCATAGCGAGAGGGTTTGAGTACAGGAACAAGGATGTCTTGCTGCAGTTGTACAGGGCCTTGGTGAGACCACATCTTGAGTATTGTGTGCTGTTTTGGTCGCCTTATCTGAGGAAGGATGTGCTTGCCATGGAAGGAGTGCAGCGAAGATTCACCAGGCTGATACCTGGGATGGCAGGAATGACGTATGAGGAGAGATTGGGTCGATTGGACTTGTACTCGCTGGAGTTTAGAAGAATGAGAGGGGATCTCATTGAAACTTATAAAATTCTAACAGAACTAGATAGAGTAGATGCAGGAAGGATGTTCCCGATGGTTGGGGAGTCCAGAACCAGGGGTCACAGTCTAAGAATAAGGGGTAAGCCATTTAGGACAGAGATGAGGAATTTCTTCACCCAGAGAGTGGTGAACCTGTGGAATTCTCTACCACAGAAGGCAGTAGAGGCCAATTCATTAAATATATTCAAGAAGGAGTTTGATATATTTCTTAAGGCTAAAGGGATCAAGGGATATGGAGAGAAGGCAGGAACAGGGTACTGAATTTGGATGATCAGCCATGATCTCATTGAATGGCGGAGCAGGCTCGAGGGGTCGAATGGCCTACTCCTGCTCCTATCTTCTATGTTTTAATGAATAAAGACTGAATTCCATGTCATGTCTACAAAACCATAAACAAAAGCAAGAGTTATAAATGGAGTATTTCACAGATTCAAAACAGCTTATTAGCAAGATGGACAGATCACATAACCATTACCTAATAAGTTCAGAAATGTGCTATATATGTTTTGCTGTTTTCTACTCTAGATATTATTCTTGGGCTCAGATTTGAAGACCACTCCCATAGGCAAACCTTTGCTTCCTTACAAATCAGTTGTCTTTACCTGCCTAATATTTAAGTAATTTGTAGAAATGCCAGAGGTTGAACAGCAAACCTTAATCACTATATTTGACTTATTGCTCATCACGCGTTCTCATGTGAGCTTCCTTGACTTCAGAAGGTGGTAGAATAAACACTCCACTGGACCATGCTTTAAGCAATAAACTGCAAAGGTGGTTTATCCAATAGTAAATAAGAACATTAATACACTAGATTTACAGTAGTTACAAGCTTAATTACCTCTCCTCGGAAGGCAAAGAATAATAAACATTTGCAAATGTTGTGCTAAATTTAGTTATGAAATGGTACAAAGTCTCTGATAATTAACCTCGTGGTGCTTTGATGTTAACCTTCCATTGAGTTTCTTTGGCCTATCCATCACCCTACTTGATTGAAACAAAACAGACTGAGAAATACTGTTCAAAAATGTGACCAGGACAAAGGAAATTTAAATATGTATCTTTTAATAGAGCTGCCAATCAAAGATATATTGATTTAAAAAAAAACTCAATGTGTTTGTATTTGAATTGAATAGTGTGGTTCCTCTCTTGGATACACATTGCAGACATCACATCTGTTCTGGGGCTATTATGTATTAAAACAAGCTGGACTATTTTCTGTGAGCCAACTTGGCTTATAACGCTGTATTTACCGTGACAAAAAGAAAGAAGCAAATAACATGATACAAAATTAGCTTTTTTATCACAGTATTAGAAGGCAAATCTTTCGCTAAATCATTAGCTGCGTTTGTCAGACATATAAGAAAACTGAAAATTAGGAACATTGCAGACCCCCCTTCTAAGCTTTGAATATGTGACTGACTACATATTTGAAAATTAACCAATTGTTTCTCAAAAGGACTTTTATTTAAAGAGAAACTGCTAGGATTTAGAGTCACTGGTAAAAATAAATGATGTGCTTTCCTGGATTAGAAGTTTTTCCACAAACTCCATTTTCTTGAGGGTGGCTGGTTGTTGAGGGCAGACATTAATTGAGTGGTAAATCTAAAACATCTGGATTTTATTTTCCCTTCATGCTATAATCCTTTTGGAAAATATTAGTGAGACAGGATCAAGTTTGGCTGTGATGGCACCCTCATTGACATTCACTGCTTATGCACACACAGGAAAAATTGGGTAAGTACTGGAGAACTGGTCTGGCCTGTACAAATACCCTACCTTTTAGTGCAGGAGAAAATTAGATGGGTGGGGGGCGGTGGAAAGAGGAATAACTTCAAAAAATATATCAAGTAATGTAATTTGAGCCTGTCGTGGGAACAACACAGTTGTGCTCCAGTGGAATTTTGAAAGCAGGCTTTTTCTGCCTGTTCCAAGAATGCAGCCTGTCTGAAAAATCCCTATTGAAGTGATTATAGCCTTCAAAATTATGTCTGCATATACAACGTCTGTAGTTAGTCTCCAATATCCAACAAATGCAAATGGCTCTCTAACTGAAAAGACATCGGGTGGGTTGAAGTAGCTTTGTATTTCAAACATGAACAGCTGAAATATAAAACAAGTATTGTTGAATTACCTTTTCTCATTCTATTCTTTCCAGTGTTCTGAACTAATGCCTGCTGAGACACATTAATCTTGAAACAAAATACAACTAATTTTGGGTGACTCCTGATTATTACGAAACATGTTGATAATGTGGATCCATTTTTTCATAGCTTTTCCTCAGTTTGTTTTTCCCTTGTGATATTTTTAGTGGCTTGAAAGACTTGCTTCCAGACCTACACCAATGTCACTCAAGTTGGGTACTGGGAACATGAAAGTGGCCAGTTGATAATTCCGCCTGTAGTTGCCCCCCCCCCCCCCCATCGTGTTGAGACTCATATTTTCCACTCGTGACCTCCCCATGCAATTAACACTGGGCTAATTCATGAGTTCAGCTGAAGGTCAGCAGTGAAAATATGCTTATTGGTCAGTTATTGATGGTAAAATGACAGAGTAGATATTTATACAGTAGTTATTTGACAGCAGCAGTACCCAGAGTGTTTGTAACTCATACAAGGAGTGTGAGATCAATTGCATTAATTAGGAGATGCTTATACTATAATCAATTGCAGACACCTCGTATTTGAAAAACACATTCTGTTTACACCTGCTCAATAATTATAATACTATAGAAAATCACCAGAAGGATCATCAGAATATTTTTGGTAGAAAGTAATCCTCTGATAAATGTAGACTTTGAAACTATGCTCTTTTAGACTATACTCTGTTAGGTTCTGCAGCTGATTTATTTATGCTAAAGGGGTTTCTTCTACCTTATCTAGAAAAAGACTGATATAAATCAGGGAAAGAGAGTACGTACTGCAGGAAGCAGAGAGAGAAAACCGAGAAAATGCCATGAGTAGAGATGGTGGTGCTGAAGGAGCAACAAGCTTCAGGCTCTTCTGTGGCTTGAGATAAAGGGGCCTATTTTCCTCATGTCTGAATGGTTAAGAAGTGGTGCTGAATCTGCCCGAGTTGTAATTGTTAATGGCATCTGCTTGACTCTCTGCCATCCAAACCTTGCAATATGTTCTCATACCCAGCCTTCAGGTAACTTCTTAGCAGGATTTGTCCCAGTCTCAGAGTTTCCTCATCAGTTACTCACAGATAGGTTGGTGTAGGCCAGAGTGCACCATTTCTGTAACCATTTCACCTTTTTTCCACAAATCCACCTCCGTGTGCTGCTGGACCTTATACAGAGGGTACAGGAAACCACACTATTGTATGCCAAAGAGTTCTGAATCATGAAGGTGAATGCTTGGGCTCATGATTTATACACCACAGGTATAACTGGCACTGGGATTTTGCTGTTGTTGAAGAAGTATGAGAGGAGCCAAGGTGCCCTTCGCTCCTTCTCAATGTAGTCCCAAAAGGGCTCTCGAGGTTAAAGCTAATACTGACCAAGACTCCCAAGTACCAATATAAATCAACAATTAGGACAAATGCCCCTTGAATCTTCCAATGAACATCTTTAAGATCCCCTCTTGTGCCATGCAAAACCATAACACCGTACCTACCACCATATCCAACTAGTGAGCCCATTGTTCAAAATGATGAGCAGAGTGCACTAGGTCCCCAGGTGAGTCTGCCAACATAATCTCATTTGTGAAAAGGAGTGCTGCAAATCTTCCAGAAATGTCCAATACCGAGGGCGCAGGATTCGGCTGCTTTGCGCCGGCTGTTCGTGCCTCCATGGGGCACTAACGGGATGCGAATGGGTTTTTGCCCATGTGCGGCAATATTAGCACCCCGTGCTAAATTGGGCCTGGTTTTTGCAGAAGCGCTAAGAGTTAACGTCCTGCTCCTGTAGGTACTGCCCCGCTCGGCCATGCCCGGCGATGATGACGTCATCGCCTTGTGCAGTGCCCCGGATGCAAAATCCGGCCGCGCCCCCTCACTTACCGCCTGGCGCTAACAACAACAACATCAGCTGTCGCATTGCAGTCGGAAGTCGGCTCCACGTGCGCTATTTAAAGGCGCCATCTTGGGGAAACTTTTTTGTCGGCCATAACTCTGCTGAGACATTGTCAGACAAGCAGCTGAACATATCTAATTCCACATCGCTGAATCGAGTAGCCCTCTCCCTTGCAGCAGCCATGGCACAAAGCTGTCTTGGTAGCTGAGAGGTCGCACTCAAGTGCAGCAATGCTGATAATGAGCAGCTGCAGCTTGAAATTACCTCCTCTTTAAGAGCTGGAATAAGCTCGAGTCACGGCTTGAAGGCTGATTGCTGAACACAAGTCAGCTGGAATTGGGTAGTGCTCTGGCAATAGCGCCCCTGCAGCGCTCCACTGGGACCATTAGCGCCTCATTTACTGCCCCGCTTCACTCCTGGAATGAAAACACCCAATTTTGCAACATTTTTCAATGGATTTCGCTGGACGCTAACTTTCCAAAAAGTTAAAAGTTAGCACCCAAATTCACGCCCAGAGACTTTAAGACCATCCCTTACAATGCCATCCAACACATTGTTGATGAAGACACTGAATAGGATGGGTGATAGGGATAGCCTTGCTTCATTCATTTTTGAGAGAGAGGTTCATCAACCCTTGGAACTTGGAGGGTATTTGTATATGAAACACAATCCTACTCCCTCGCCTCAGAAGGGCAGTTCCAAAACTAATCAGTACTTCTTGGCACTGTTCTCCAAGATCATGCCATTCCAGTCCCCTTTTCCCCCATCCACCTTTATGAGAGCAGCTTTTTGCAAATTGGCATGAATACCATCCACACTTGTCACTATACTATTAGCAAAGCAAAACAATGTGGAGTATACTACCTCCCATCAAGCTGGTTCTTTAAGGCCCTCACTCTGTGCAGCACATTCCTTCAGCTTTCCCACCTCCATACACATGGATTCTTAATAGTTTCTTAGCCAGACATCAGTGCTTTCTCCAGACCTTAGGAATGCCCCACAGATTTGTTTGAGAACACATTTATTGGATTTATTAATCATTGGCACTAGCCCAGAACAAGCCTTTTAGCAATGACTGGTAACAGACTTTAGCCAACAGAATAGATTGCCACAACACAAAAGCAAAATACTGCGGGTGCTGGAAATCTGAAATAAAAACAGAAAATGCTGGAAATACTCAGCAGGTCAGGCAGCATCTGTGGAGAGAGAAAGAGAGTTAACGTTTCAGGTCGATGACCCTTCATCAGTTCAGCATTACTTAGTCCAGATTTCAGATCCAATGTTACTATATATCTTTTATAACTCTTCAGTGACCAGATACATTCTTCCATTATTTGTGAGATGAGGCACCTTGGAATAAGCAAATGGCTAATTTTTGAATGTTTGTAAGTGACTTTGTTTTATGTAATGAGTACATTAAAGACTGGTAGCTCTGAAAAATGTGAGAGTATTCTAGCTTCTAATGCCTGCTTCTCAGTACATCTGTGCTGCTGACATTTTATTGCATACTTAGTTGATTACTGGGACAATTAGTTTTAATGGAAGTAACTACATCTATGAGATTTGTACATGATAAATGAAAATTACATCCTATGTCTTTAGATTTACCATGATGTGTTTGACAGCCTTTATTACTCACTTACTTTAACCGAATAAGCTTATTCAGTGATGTGGTGATTTGTTTGAAAATAGAATTGACTGAAAAACCAACAACTTGAAGTGAATTAGCTTTCCACAGCCCACAGATCTATTATCTGAAGTATGCATGGCTGATTTGTGGTACTCTGTCAATTTTTTCCAGCTTTCAATTGCATCTCCTAAACAATAAATTAGATTATTCTTGACAAAATAAGCTCAACACATAGAGTTCATTGTTTTAAGTGGCATCACCAGTCACATTTAACTCTAATCCTATCTTATATCTAAATGGTGTGTGAAAAGTTTGCATTCTTCGTGAGGTTTTTGTTCAGGTTTTTGTTGTAAAAGCAAGATTCTGATCACTGGTTTGTTGAAACCCTTATTTTGGAAATTAGTAATGTCAGTTGATGATAAAAAAAAATGGCTGATCAAAACAATTCAGATGGAGTTTGACAAATATACCCTATAACACCACCCGCTGGCTAAAGCACAGAACTACAGAATCACAGGCTAATAGAAAAAGCATATGAAAAATGTGACAGGATAAGCGTTACCAGATGTGGACACAATTAATATTAAAATACCCATAGGCAATGTTAATGTAGGACTTTTGAATGGCAAAATGACAGGTTGGCCTTGGTTCAGTGGGTGCACTCTTGATTCTATCGTAAGGGGAACAGATAGGCGTTTCTGTGACTCCAGGGTGGTTTGTTGCCTCCCTGGTGCCAGGGTCAAGGATGTCACTGAACGGCTGCAGGGCATTCTGAAGGGGGAGGGTGAACAGTCAGAGGTCATGGTTCACATTGGGACCAATGACATGGGTAGGAAGAGGGATGAGGTCCTGCAGCAAGAATTTAGGGAGCTAGGTAGCAGATTAAAGAGCAGGACCTCAAAGATTGTGATCTCTGGATTACTCCCGGTGCCACGTGCTAGTGAGTATAGGAATAGGAGGATAGAGCAGATGAATGCGTGGCTAATGAGTTGGTGCAGGAGGGAGGGCTTTAGTTTCCTGGATCACTGGGCCTGCTTCTGGGGAAGGTGGGACTTGTACAAGTCGGACGGGTTGCACCTGAACTAGAGCGGGACAAATATCTTTGCGGGGAGGTTTACTAGCACTGTTCGGGGGGGTTTAAACTAAAATGGCAGGGGGTTGGGAACCTGAGCAGGGAGACAGAGGAAAGGGAAACAGGGATAAAAGCAAAAGATAGGAAGGAGAAAAACAAAAGTGGCAGTCAGAGAAATCAACGGTTTAAATCAAACGTGGCCACAGTAAATAATAATTCTAATAGGTCTAAGAGCGTTAAAAAAACAAACCTGAAGGCTTTGTGTCTTAATGCGAGGAGCATTTGTAATAAGGTGGACAAATTGGCTGCGCAAATAGAGGTAAACGAATATGATTTGGTTGGGATTACGGTAACGTGGCTCAAGGATGGCCAAGACTGGGAACTCAACATCCAGGGGTATTCGATATTCAGGAAAGATAGGCAAAAAGGAAAGGGAGGTGGGGTAGCATTACTGGTTAAAGAAGGGATTAATATAATTGTAATTAAGGATATTAGCTCTGATGATGTGGAATCTGTATGGGTAGAATTGAGAAATACTAAGGGGAAAAAAACATTAGTGGGAGTGGTATATAGACCTCCCAACAGTAAGGCGGAGGTTGGGGATGGCATGAAAAGGGAAATTAAAGAAGCGTGCAATAAGGGCACAGCAGTCATCATGGGTGACTTTAATCTGAGCGATCATAATATGATCGAATTCTTCATTAAGATGGAGAATGAAGTAGTTGACTCAGAGACTAGGGTCCTCAATTTAAATAAAGGAAACTACGATGGTCTGAGGAGCGAGTTGGGTAGGATTGATTGGGGAATGGCACTCAAAGGGTTGACGGTGGATAGGCAATGGCAAACATTCAAAGACCGAATGGATGAGCTACAGAATTTGTTCATCCCAGTTTGGCATAAAAATAAAACAAAAAAGGTGACTCAACCGTGGCTAACAAGGGAAATTAGGGATAGCATAAGATCCAAGGAGACGACATATAAATTGGCCAGAAAAAGCAATAATCCTGAGGATTGGGAGCAGTTTAGGATTCAACAAAGGAGGACAAAGGGATTAATTAAGAAAGGGAAAATAGAATATGAGAGTAAGCTAGCACGGAACATAAAAACTGACTGTAAAAGCTTTTATAGATATGTGAAGAGAAAAAGATTGGTGAAGTCAAGCATAGGTCCCTTGCAGTCAGAATCAGGGGGATTCATAATGGGAAACAAAGAAATGGCAGACCAACAAAATTCATACTTTTGTTCTGTCTTCAAAAAGGAGGACACAAATAACCTCCCAGAGATGCCGGGGAACATAGGGCCTGATGAAAGGGTGGAACTGAAAGAAATCAGTATTTGTAGGGAAATGGTGTTAGGAAAATTGATGGAACTGAAGGCCGATAAATCCCCAGGGCCTGATAATCTACATCCCAGGGTACTTAAGGAAGTGGCCCTAGAAATAGTAGATGCATTGCTGGTCATCTTCCAGAACTCGATAGACTCTGGAACAGTACCCATGGATTGGAGGGTAGCTAATGTTACCCCACTATTCAAAAAAGGTGGTAGAGAAAAAGCGGGGAATTATAAACCAGTAAGCCTGACATCAGTAGTGGGGAAAATGCTAGAATCTATTATAAAATATGTAATAGCAGAGCACTTGGTAAGCAGTGACAGGATCAGACAAAGTCAACATGGATTTACAAAAGGTAAATCATGCTTGACTAATCTACTGGAATTTTTTGAGGATGTAACTGGTAAAATAGATAAGGGAGAACCAGTGGATGTGGTGTATTTGGACTTTCAGAAGGCTTTCGATAAGGTCCCACATAAGAGATTAGCGTGTAAAATTAAGGCACATGGGATTGGGGGCAAGGTATTGACTTAGATAGAGAACTGGTTGGCGGACAGAAGGCAGAGAGTTGGAATAAACGGGTTGTTTTCCGAGTGGCAGGCAGTGACTAGTGGGGTACTGCAAGGATCGGTCCTAGGACCCCAGCTGTTCACAATATATATTAATGATCTGGACGAGGGAATTGGACGTAATATCTCCAAATTTGCAGACGACACAAAGCTGGGTGGGAGGGTAAGCTGTGAGGAGGATGTCGAGAAACTCCAGTACGATTTGGACAGATTGGGTGATTGGGCAGAAACATGGCAAATGCACTATAATGTGGATAAATGTGAGGTTATCCACTTTGGTGGCAAAAACAGGAAGGCAGATTATTATTTGAATGGCAATAGATTGGGAGAAGGGGAAGTGCAAAGAGACCTGGGTGTTCTTGTGCACCAGCCGCTGAAGGTAAGCATGCAGGTGCAGCAGGCGGTTAAGAAGGCAAATGGTATGTTGGCCTTCGTAGCAAGAGGGTTCGAGTACAGGAACAAGGATGTCTTGCTACAGCTGTTCAGGGCCTTGGTGAGACCGCACCTTGAGTATTGTGTGCAGTTTTGGTCGCCTTACCTGAGGAAGGACGTTCTTGCCATGGAAGGAGTATAGCGAAGATTCACCAGGCTGATACCTGGGATGGCAGGAATGACGTATGAGGAGAGATTGTGTCGATTGGGCTTATACTCACTGGAGTTTAGAAGATTGAGAGGGGATCTCATCGAAACCTATAAAATTCTGCCAGGCCTGGACAGACTAGATGCAGGAAGGATGTTTATGACGGCTGGGGAGTCCAGAACCAGGGGTCATAGTCTAAGGATAAGGGGTAAGCCATTTAGGACTGAAATGAGGAGGAATTTCTTCACCCAGAGAGTGGTGAACCTGTGGAATTCTCTGCCACAGAGGGCGGTGGAGGCCAGTTCATTAAATATATTCAAAAAGGAGTTGGATATATTTCTTAAGGCTAAAGGGATCAAGGGATATGGGGAGAAGGCAGGGACAGGGTACTGAATTTGGATGATCAGCCATGATCTCATTGAATGGCGGAGCAGGCTCGAAGGGCCGAATGGCCTACTCCTGCTCCTGTCTTCTATGTTTCTATGTTTCTGAGTCAGGAGGTTATGGGTTCATGCCCCACTCCAGAGTCTTGAGAGCATAATCTTGGCTTACATTCCAGTGCAGTACTGAGGGAGTGCTATCTTTCGGGTGAGATGTTAAACCGAGGTCCCATCTGCCCTCTCGGATGGATGTAAAAGATCCCATGGCACTTTCCAGAGAAGAGCATGGGAGTTTTCCCAGTGTACTATCCAGCATTGTTCCCTCAAACAACATCACTAAAAAAACAGACTATCTGGTTGTTTATCTCAATGCTGTTTCTGGGATCTTGCTGTGGGCAAATTGGCTGCCATGTTTGCCTAAATTATAACAATGACTATACTTCAAAAGCACTTTGGATGTCCTGAGGGCATGAAAGGCACTATATAGAATCATAGAACAATACAGCACAGAAGGAGGCCATGTGACCTGTCATGCCTGTGCCAGCTCTTTGGTAGAGCAATCCAGCTAGTCGCACTCCCCCGATCTTTCTGTATAGCCCTGCAAATGGTTTCCCTTAAAGCATTTATCCAATTCTGTTTTGAAAGTTATTATTGAATCTGCTTCCACCACCCTTTCAGGCAGTGCATTCCAGATCACAACAACTCACTGTGTAAAAAAAGTTTCCTCATGTCGCCTCTGGTTCTTTTGCCAATCACCTTAAATCTGTGTCCTCTGGTTACTGACCCTTCTGCCACTGGAAACAGTTTCTCCTTATTTCCTCTATCAAAACCAGTCATGATTTTGAACACCTTTATCAAATTTCCTCTTAACCTTCTCTGCTCTAAGGAGAACAACCCCAGCTTCTCCAGTCTCTTCACATATCTGAAGTCACTCATCCCTGGTATCATTCCAGTAAATTTCTTCTGCACCCTTTCTAAGGCCTTCACATCCTTCCTAAAGCATAACTTCCTTGCTTTTGTGCACCATTCCTCTATTAATAAAGCCAAAGATCCCATATGGGTTTTTAACAGCCTTCTCAACTTGTCCTGCCACCTTCAAATACTTGTGTACATACACCCCCATGTCCTGCACCTCCTTTAACAATGTATCATTTATATTGCCTCTCCTCATTCTTCCTACCAAAATGTATCACTTCATACTTTCCTGCATTAAATTTCATCTGTCATGTGTCTGGCCATTTTACCAACCTGTCTATGCCCACCTGAAGTCTGTTACTACCCTCCTCGCTGTTTACTACATTTTGGAGTTTTGTGTCATCTGCATACTTTGAAAATGTTGTGCCTGTGTATAAGACAGACTGCAGGAGAAACGGTACAACAGGAACTGATCTGTACAGATTACTACTCAGTGCTATATACAGGTGTGGTCACTGCCGGTACTGCAGTATGCATGAGCTGTAAAAGATAGTTCCCCCCCTTAAAAGGTACATACATTACAATTCCTCCCCTTAGATTAACAGTACCATAACACTCATTTAACAATTAAATATCAAACTAATTACAATTAACACTTTTAACATGCAACATTAGCTGAAAATAGTCTATTTATATATTCAGTCTTTGGGGAGGCTTCCTGATCCTTTCTGGATAGTGCCTTTCCCGAGTGTCTTGCTCTTGGTGCGGAGGCGATTCTGGCCCCCTGTCGTTGGTTGGTTCATCAGCTTCCGATGCTACTGTTTCTGGGGTAGATGCGACCTGTACGTCGGGTTCATCACCAGGTACGTATGGGCGAGGCATGGGGTTGACTTGTTCCTGTGACTCTAGGATCTGGTCAGCATGGCGTCTCACGATGCTCTCCCCAACGTCCACTGTGTACATTAGTGGGCCCTGCCGTGTGCATATCGTTCCTGGCTACCATTTTTCTGTTCGGTAGTCGCGGGCCAAGACTGGTTGCCCTACATTGAAGCTCCTTGTTGGCTTCTCATGGATGTGCTGGAATTGCTTACCCTCAACATCTCTTTGTACGTTTGGTCTGAGCAAATCCAGGCGAGATCTTAACCTTCGGTTAAAGAACATCATGGCTGGGGCCTGGTTGGTGACTGTATGTGTCACATTCCGGTAGGCGAACAGGAAATTGTCCACCTTGTGCTGCAGCGGAATGTTGTCATTGTACATAGCCTTTATTGCCTTCTTAAAGGTTTGTACGAACCTCTCAGCCAATCTATTTGTGGCTGGATGATACGGGGCGGATGTGTAATGCCTTACCCCATTCTTTTTCAAGAACCTCCGGAACTCTTCGGACACAAACTGTGGTCCGTTGTCGGAGCAAATCTGTTCTGGCAAGCCATTCCTGGCAAAAATGGTCCGTAGAACTGCAATAGTTTTCTCCGTGGTGATGGAGGACATTTTGATGACCTCAGGCCATTTCGAGTGCGCATCCACGGCTATTAAAAACATTGAGTCCATGAATGGACCAGCAAAATCAATATGCACCCGTTGCCATGGAGATGAGGGCCACTCCCATGGGTGTAGAGGGCCTGTGGTGGTGCATTTTGGACTTTCTGGCATCCTGAGCAACTCTTGGTCAGGTCCTCGATTTGTTTATCGATTCCCGGCCACCACACATAAGCCCTGGCTAGGCTTTTCATTTTTACCCCTCCCAGATGACCCTCATGAAGCTCATTGAGCACTCTATCCCTTAACTTGGGTGGAATTACCACTCGGGATCCACACATCAAGGTCCCCCGGCACACTGACAGCTGTTCACTCCTTGTCGAGAATGCTGGCAACAGTGAGTCGCTATGTGCTGGCCATCCCTTCACCGTCAAATCATATACCCAAGACAGTGTCGGGTCATTTCGGGTTTCCTTTTCGATACAAGCGTTAGTTACCGGTAGGTATTCAACTATAGTCGAATGGAATATTTCGACAGGATCCACTGCTGGTGTTTCCTCTGCAGTAGGCAGTGGCAGGCGGGATAGCCCATCAGCATTTCCATGCTGTTTCGTGCCCTTATATTCAATCTCATAGTGGTGCGCCCCTAGAAAAAGTGACCATCTTTGTAGTCATTGCGCAGTCATCACCGGAACGTCCTTCTTCGGATTAAAAATGGAGACAAGAGGCTGGTGATCAGTCAGCAAGGTGAATTTCTGCCCGTGCAGATAGAGATTGAACTTTTTCACTCCCCACACTAGGCTGAGGGCCTCCCTGTCAATCTGGGCGTAGTTACGCTCGGCTGAGGTTAGTGATCGTGACGCAAAGGCTATTTGCCTCTCTGAGCCGTCCAAGAATTTATGCGACAGCACCGCTCCTATCAGGGTGGCTGTCAACGGGGCTGTGTAGACACGGGGCCGTGCTGTCCGGGCAAGGCTGGTTTTGGACCCAAGTGCAGACAGACGAGGCGAGAAGCAGGTATGCAGTCTTAAATAAAGGTACTTTACTAGAATCACACAGGTAAACAATACAAACATAGGAGCTCAAGACAAGCTACCACATAGGCAAATGGCTAGTCAAGATAGGAACTCAAGACAAGCTACCGTGAGGCAACCGGCTTGTCCAGACTGAGCTCGAGACAAGCTGCCACAGGGCAACTGGCTTGTCCAAACTGAGCACGTTATCAAGACTGAGCAACTTGTCAGCACCTTGTCAAGACTGAGAACAAAGGGAAAAACCACAGAACTCAAATACAAGCAAAACATAACAGATAAACAGTTATAGACATAGGAGCTCAAGACAAGCAACCACTAAGGCAACTGGCTTGTCAAGGCAAGCTACCACATAGGCAAATGGCTTGTCGAAACAGAGCACCTTGTCAAGACTAACTCCCTTGTCAGGACTGAGACCAGAGGGAAGAAACCACAGAACTTAAATACAAGCAAAAACAGGTGAAACCAATAAACCTAATAAAAGGCAGTTAAATAATAAACACAGGAGACTAGAAACAATTAACAAAGGAAAACAAACAAGTGAAGGTGCCATCTAGAGGTTACTGAAGGAACTGACCGGCACCCTCACAGGACCCCCTCCCCTAGGAATGGCTCCTGAAGTTCCTCCTGGACGATTAGGGTGGCGACGGCGAAAATCCCTGATGAGTTCAGGATTCAAAATGTCCTGGGCCAAAACCCAGGAACGCTCTTCAGGACCAAAACCCTCCCAGTCAACCAGGTATAGAATGCTACTCCTAACCCGGCGACTATCAAGGAGGCGACGAACAGTGTAGGCTTGCTGACCTTCAATCATGCGGGGCGGGGGGGAGGGAGAGGTCTGAAAGCAGGAACCAAAGGACTGATAAGGCAGTACTCGTGGTCCTGGTGTACAAAACTCCATGCCTGTACGGCCACAAAAGGAGTCATTTAGCACAATCATTGCCTCTACATTTAGACACTCAGCTTCAAACATTAAAAAAAACCCACGAGACTAATTACTTAAGACAAAACTACCAAGAACACATTTAGCAAAACAAAAAACCCAGAAAGCTTGCTGCCCAAGAGCAGTGGTGAAATGGCCAATACACCTCCTGCAATTTGGGTAACCAACAACATGAGAGCAAACAAGCAGCAAAACATTGCTCAAGACAAACCATAAAGCACATAACCAGAAACAGACAATTATAAAATGGCCCTCGTTTCATTATAAAGACATAAGGCACAGAATAATCATTGAAATGAAAATAGAGCATATGCTTAAATTATCCACACTTTTAAATGGCTCAAACTTGATAAATCCAAAGTCACAGTCACACACCCTCCTGGGCATTTAGAACTAGAAGTCAAAAAATGAAAAAGTCTGTATTAGTACACATAGCGAATTTTCTTGGCTTTTAAAGCAATGATATTCCCCATTCCGACTGATCACGAACTGCAGATGTTCAGAAATCTCAAGACAAAATCATCCTCCTCATCCACTAGCGGCAGGTACATGTAATGACGATCATATGATCATACCCTTTGTAAGCGGCAGAGCCATCGTTTTCCAGAGTTAGCACGCTCAATGGATTATATTCCAAAGTGACGCAAGAAGGGCGAGGAAAGCACCTTAACGGATGAGAATAGAACGAAATTCCTCCATCGCTGCTGGGTCCATACTGGCTCAGTCCTACTGTCAGGGTGGCTGTCAACGGGGCCGTGTAGACACGGGGCCGTGCTGTCCGGGCAAGGCTGGTTCTGGACCCAAGTGCAGACAGACGAGGCGAGAAGCAGGTATGCAGTCTTAAATAAAGGTACTTTACTAGAATCACACAGGTAAACAATACAAACATAGGAGCTCAAGACAAGCTACCACATAGGCAAATGGCTAGTCAAGATAGGAACTCAAGACAAGCTACCGTGAGGCAACCGGCTTGTCAAGACTGAGCTCGATATAAGCTGCCACAGGGCAACTGGCTTGTCAAGGCAAGCTACCACATAGGCAAATGGCTTTCGAAACAGAGCACCTAGTCAAGACAGAGCACCTTGTCAAGACTAACTCCCTTGTCAGGACTGAGACCAGAGGGAAGAAACCACAGAACTTAAATACAACCAAAAACAGGTGAAACCAATAAACCTAATAAAAGGCAGTTAAATAATAAACACAGGAGACTAGAAACAATTAACAAAGGAAAACAAACAAGCGAAGGTGCCATCTAGAGGTTACTGAAGGAACTGACCAGCACCTTCACACTCATTACAGACCTTGCTCTCTGTGGAGCTGGTCGTGCTGCAGCAGAGTGGAAAGTGGTGGTCGCCTTGACCAGGGAGTGGAGGGGAAGGAGAGACCCCAGGCCACCACTACCATCAACCGGCAGCAACATCATCTACCGAGGTGCCTGGGGAGAGAAGAGGAGAGGGAAAAAGGAGGCCAGCATCTACAACAGGAGAGGCTTTTTCCATCACTGCCTCCCCAATTTGGCCTCCATTCCAGGAGAGGGAGAGAGGGGAGAGGAGCGGCATTCAACACCCACTACTTGGAAGGAGGGTAGGAACAACTTCTTTTCTATTGAACTTCTGCAGGGCGGTGTCATTCGGTGCATTCCCCAAAGACTTTGTATTGTGGGTGGGGGAGGAATGAAGACCGGGCCGGAAGACCAAGGGGTGTCAAAAGCCCCTTCCATTGCCTGGCCTGGGTTAGCTGGAGCTGCCCAGGTGAAGCCTTCATCGCGAAGACCTGGTGTGGGGCTGAGTCTAGGCTTTTCTCCAGCTTTCCCAGGCGAAGACATCTTCTCCCCCTGCCTGAAGACCACCCGCAGAGACTTTATTTATTTTTCCATCGGGGAGTGCACCCCCTGCCGACACCCACCCACCCACCTACCATCCTGTGTGGCGCCCCTGCCTTTGCGGCCTCCCTCCTTCCCGCCACCCCCCCTCTCCCTCTCTTTGTCTCTCTCTCTGTCTCTCAGGAGGCACCTCTTTTTCAAAACTCTTTACTAATTGCCACTTGAGCAGAGGGGAGAAGGCCCCTCTCCCAATTCCAATCAACAAGGGGAGAGGTGGGCCTTTAATTTAACAGCTCCCTCTGCTCAAGGGAAGACTTAAAAAACCGGAGGCCTTTTTAACTCCTTCAGGCCTGTGACTTGGGGTGAGTGTAGCTTTTTCTTTTAAAAAAAAAGAACCACCCCATAATGGCGACTACATCTTCGCCGGTGGCGGGGTCAGCCAGGGCGTATGCGAGAGTGGCAGCCACAGCCACAGCTGCTCCCGCTTCTTCTGCTGCCCCGTCACCTTTTAAACTCATTACCAAAAAGCTTGGGGTGAAGAGCTACACCCACCCCAACATGTCAATTGAGGCGTGCGTTAAGGCCATGGCTGGGGTTGTCGGCCCTTCAGCCATCGTTGCCGCCTCAAAAATGTACGGGAAGGCTGTGTTCTTCCTGGGGTCAGAGCGGGCGGTGTCCCTGGCCATCGCCAAGGGGCTCACCGTGGGCGGGACCTTACTGGCGGTGGATCCTCTTGAGGCCACCGCGCGGAGGATCGTTATCTCCAACGTCCCACCCTACATTTCTGGTGAGCTCCTCCTCCCCCACCTGCGCCAACTTGGGGAGGTGAGGTCGGGGATTGCACCTATCCCGCTCGGCTGCCGGGAAGCCAGCCTTCGACACGTCTTCTCCTTCCGGCGCCAGGTCCACATTCAGCTGGCGCGGGAGGAGGACACCGACGGGGCTTTTGTCGTCCTTCATGAGGGGACCGCCTACCGCGCCTTCTGGACATCGGACGGTGTGCGGTGCCACGCCTGTAAGGAGGTGGGGCACATCCGAAAGAACTGCCCCACCTCCAAGGCCGCCAGATCGTCTGGTGCGGCCGAGGCTGGCGCCGCCGCCGCCCCCCCGCCGGATCTGTCCGCACGTCGGGTACCACTGATGCGCGGTCGTCGTCGGAGGCCGATGCCACCGGGGCCTCCGGTGGGGGGGAGGGCGCCCGTCCGGGCGGAAAGAAGTCACGGTACAAAACCAAACATCTCAGGGTGGGGCCCCCGCGGAGGGCGAGCCCCTGGACTTAGAGCCCCTGACACCCGCGCTCATCGCGGAGTTGGTCGGGGCAGACGAGGGTGGGAGGGGCCTCGTGCCCGAGCCTGTGGCCGCCGCCGCCGTGGCGGAAACGTTATTACCTGCGGCCGGGCTCGGGCCCGAGGGACCCGACGAACCTGCCCCGTCGGAGGGAGCAGAGGAGGAGGCCCCTGCAGGCATGGAGGTCTCCCTCGCTACCTCCACATTAAAAAGAAGGCGTGACCCCCTGGAAGAGGAGGAGGACCGGGAGGAGGAAGGTCCCTCCGAATAGGGGGAGTCGTTGCCCGCTGCGGGTACTGCGCCCCCCCCCTCCGCTGTCACCATCTCCGGCGTTCGGCGGGGGTCGCCTGTCCCTCGGGAGGCTGAGGCAGATGTGTCTGTCCAGCACGCGCCTCCCGGGGATGGGGACGAGACCCTGCCTGTGGGGGGGGTCGCGGAACAACCCGCGGCTGAAATAGATTATCTTTCGGTGCCGTTACCCCTCGACGGATCGGACGGCCTGGGGTCTGGGTCAGGCGAGTTCAATGAAAGTGAGCTCGCCCAAAGCGACCCGGACATTTCCCAGGGGCTGCTCGACGTGGTCGAGGTTTTAGCCGAAGACACCCCATCTGCTGGGTCAGAGGCCGGTGGCGCGGAAGAGGAAAGCCCTCTGACTGTGTCTCCGGCGCCGGACGACTTGGAGGAGTTCGGTTTTGTATTTTCTCTGATTTCTCCGGTCGTTCCAGCGTCTGAGGCGGAGGGGGGCTCCGAACCGCCGCCGTCTTCTGGCCCGGCGCCCCCAGAGGAGCCCAAGGAGGATTCCTCTGCCACCGATCCTGGGGGTGGGATCCGGGCGGAGGCGGGGCCAGCTGTTGCGGCCGAGCGGAGGAGGACGGGGACTCGGTGATGGGCGCAGAGGACGAGTTGGATTCCATCGCTGACGAGGCGATGGATGACCTCGTGCCCCTCGCCGGGTCTCCCCTCATTCCCGTCGGGGAACTCCGGGATTTTGTGGCCGTGCGCCACGGTCGTCAGAACAAGACCCAGCTGGCCCTCGCCAGGTGGTCGGAGCTGGTGCTGCTCATCGGGTCGGTCCGCGCCACCGTCAAGGCCGTGGGCGCGGACATGAGCCCGCTCGAGCTGCGTCAGCTCAGGTCGTTCCTCACTGGGCTGCTGAGGGAGTGGCGGTCGACTAGCGGCTGCGCTCCCTCCTCCCGTTAGTTGTAGGTAGAGGTTGCACTTTGCTTCTGAGATGAAGATAACCATAGCCAGCCTCAACATCAACGGCAGCAGGGAGGCTCGCCGCAGATTTAATAACCTTTCGGTCCTTCGGGACGGGAAGTATGCGGTGTGCTTCCTGCAAGAAACCCACACCATTCCGGGAGACGAGGCCACGTGGCTCCTGGAGTGGCAAGGAGGGGTCAGCATGAGTCACCTCTCCAGCATTTCCAGCGGGGTGGCTATCTTGCTGGCCCCGCATTTTCAGCCGGAGATCTTGGGGGTCAAGGAGCACGTGCCGGGCCGCTTGCTCCAGGTCACTGTTCGCCTGGGGGGCGTGCCGCTCCATCTAGTGAACGTGTACGCCCCTCAGGGCGGTGTGCAGCAAGTGCGCTTCTTTGAGGAAGTGTCCGCTCTTCTAGGCTCCATCGACGCGGGCGAGTGCGTCATCCTCGGGGGGGATTTTAACTGCACCCTCGAGGCGAGGGACCGTAACGGTCCCCCGCGATGCCTGGCAGCGATGGAGAAGTTGAGGGACCTGGTCGGGTCCTTCGACTTGGTGGACGTCTGGCGAAATCTCCATCCCGGCTCCAGCGCCTTCACTAGCGTGAGGCCTGGAGGAGGAGGGTCCAGAATCGACCGCCTCTACATTTCCCAGGCGTACGTCTCCTGCGTTCCGGCAGCTTCCATGCAGCTGGTGCCGTGCACGGACCACCACCTGGTGTGGGCGGAGCTCGTTCCGCTGAGCGCGCGGGGGGGGTCCGCGTACTGGCATTTTAACAACATGCTGCTGGAGGACACACGGTTCCGGGATTTGTTTAGTCGGTTCTGGGCCGACTCGAGAAGGAAGCAGGGGGGCTTCCCCTCCTTGAGGCTATGGTGGGACGTGGGCAAGGCTCACGTCCATCTCTTCTGTCAGGAGTATGCGAAGGGGTCGACCAAGAGGCGGGAGGCCCGGGTCGGGCGGTTGGAGAAGGAGGTGCTCGACCTGGAGTCTCGTCTCGGTCGAGTCGTCAAGGACCCGGCCCTGCGGAAGGTGTACGAAGAGAAGAAGGGCGCGCTGAAGGACCTGCAGCTCGTCGGATCCCGAGGCGCATACATGAGGTCGCAGATCCAGTTCCTGCGGGACCTGGACCGCGGCTCCCCCTTCTTCTACTCGCTGGAAAAAAGACGGGGGGTCCGTATGCAGCTCTTGGGGCTGCTGGCCGACGACGGATCTCCAGTCTCGGATCCGGAGGGAATCAGCGCGGAGACCCGCGCCTATTACGGGGCTCTGTTCTCTCCGGATCCGTCCGGCGAGGGTGCGCGCAGAGTTTTGTGGGAGGACCTGCCGAGGGTCGGCCTGGAGGGCGCCGAAAAACTGGATGCTCCTCTAAGTCTGGAGGAGCTGACCGGCGCCCTCCGCCAGCTCTCCAGGGGAATGTCCCCGGGGCTGGACGGGCTGACCGTGGAGTTCCACAGGGCGTTCTGGGACGTCTTGGGGGGCGACTACGTGCAGGTCCTGGGGGAAAGTTTGGCGACCGGGGAGATGCCCCTCTCTTGGTGCAGGGCGGTTATTGTCCTGCTACATAAGAAGGGCGATCTCCGCCTCGTTAAGAACTGGCGCCCGGTCTCCCTCCTCAGCACGGACTACAAAATTTTTGCCAGGGCCATGTCTGCTCGCCTTGGCGCCGTGCTGGCCCACATAATCCACCCTGACCAGTCCTACACGGTCCCGGGCCGGACTATCCACGATAACATCCATCTGGTCCGGGACCTGGTCCACCATTCCCAGAGGGCTGGTCTGTTGGTCGCCTTCCTTTCCCTGGATCAGGAGAAGGCGTTCGACAGGGTGGATCACGAGTATCTTTTCGGGACTCTGCGCGCATTCGGGTTCGGGACGCATTTTGTCGCCCGGATCCGACTTCTGTACGCTGCCGCAGAGTGTCTGATTAAAGTTAACGGGTCCTTGACGGCGCCCCTTCGCTTCGGGAGGGGGGTGCGTCAGGGATGCCGCATGTCCGGTCAGTTATACGCCATTTGCGTAGAGCCTTTCCTGCACCTCTTGCGGAAGAGGTTGGCGGGACTGGCTCTGCAAGGGAGGTTGTCCTCTCGGCTTACACCGATGATGTGCTCCTCACGGTCACGGATCCCGCTGACTTGCGGAGGATGCGGGAATGCCAGCAGATTTACTCGGACGCATCCTCCGCCAAGATCAACTGGGAGAAATGTTCCGGACTCCTGGTGGGTCAGTGGCGGGTGGACTCCCTGCTGGAGGAGTTCAGGCCCTTCGCCTGGAGCACCACGCATCTCCTCTACTTGGGAGTCTACCTCAGCCCTGCCGAGGACGCCTGGCCGGCGAACTGGCACGAGTTGGAGGCCAAAGTCACCGCTCACTTAGGGCGCTGGACAGGACTGCTCCGAGTGTTGTCCTACAGGGGTCGAGCGTTGGTCATAAACCAACTGGTGGCCGCCATGTTGTGGTACCGGTTGGTCATTCTGATCCCTCCCCCTGCGTTTGTCGCCAAGATACAGAAGAAGCTCGTCGACTTCTTCTGGGACAAAAGGATGCACTGGGTCTCTGCCGCGGTTCTGAGTCTCCCGCTTAGGGAGGGCGGTCAGGCGCTGGTGTGCCTTCGCACCCAGGCTGTGACTTTCCGTCTTCAGACGCTGCAGAGATACCTGTATGTCGAGAATCCTCCGAGACGGTGTGCGCTGGCGACGTATTTTTTCCGCCAGCTGCACGGCCTCAATTACGACATGCAGCTCCTGTTTTTGAAAGTGGGCGGCACGCGTGCCAGCCTGCGGGAGCTGCCTGTCTTCTACCAGGAACTGCTATGGGTTTGGAACTACGTCGCTTCCAGGCGGAGCTCTCCCCCGTCAGGAATGGCGGCTGTCCTTCAGGAGCCGCTGCTCAGGAATCCGCACCTCCACGTCCGCGGGTTCGGGTGGCTGGCGGAACGCAGGGCTGTGCCTGGCAAGGTGACTAGAGTCGGGGACCTGCTCGATGGCGGAGGAGCGGGCTGGATGGCGCCGGAGGAGTTGACGCGGCGCATGTCTTGGGCCAACGTCCGGCTCGCGGTCAATGCCATCAAGTCGGTAAAAGCGAAACTGCGCCCCAGCGCCACTAGGTGCATCGAGGCGGCTCAAGCACGTGGGGCGATCCCGTCCGAGCTTTCCCCCGTTCGGACGGAATTCCTTATCGGCGCCCAGCCCCGAACCCCCCCTCGGGAACCGGCGCCTCACAACTTGAGCCGTCTCGAGGAGATACCCTCCGTGCCTTTTCATTCCGCACGGAGGGGTTTCCTGTACGGGCTGCTCCTGCACACTTTCCACTTTGTCATCTTCGCCTGCCGTCCGGACACGCCGTGGCGTGCCGTCTTGCCTTCCGGCGGAGGCGGAGGTGCCCAATGGAGGGCTCTCTATGCGGGAGTCCTCCCTTGTTCTATTGGGGACTTGGCCTGGAGGGTGTTGCACAGGGCAGTCCCGTGCAATATATTTCTAAGTAGGTTCACGGACTCCCAGACCGCCTGTTTGTTCTGCGGTCTGGAGGAGTCCGTTTTTCACGTATATGTGGAATGTGAGAGGTTGCAGCCCCTCTTCCATTATTTGAAGGGGCTACTCCTCGATTTTTGATTGCACTTCAGTCCCACGCTCTTGATCTACGGTCACCCGGTGCGGAGGGGAGTGGGCCGGTTGGAGGACCTCCTCGTGGGTCTGCTCCTGGGCCTGGCAAAAAAAGCCATCAATTGGTCCAGGCAGTGGGCGATCGAGGGGGTCGTCCAGCCAGATTGCCTCCCTCTCTTCCGCGGCCATGTTCGCGCCCGGGTGGCCCTGGAGATGGAGCACGCGGTGTCCGCCGGTGCGCTCGAGCACTTCCGTGACCGGTGGGCGCCGCGGGGACTGGAGTGCATAATTGGATTGGACAACCAAATTTTAATTTGATTTGCTAAGGTTTATTTAGAGGTTTTTTAGAGGTTTATTTACAGTTTATTTGTTTAATTTATTTGGTCCTACCAAAAGAGAAGGAGACTAGAAACAATTAACAAAGGAAAACAAACAAGTGAAGGTGCCATCTAGAGGTTACTGAAGGAACTGACTGGCACCCTCACAGCTCCAATGCCGTAGGGTGACGCATCACAGGCTAAGCGAATTGGTAATGCTGGGTTGTAATGGGCCAATACCTCTTTCGATGTGATTAGTGTTTTGCTCTTCTGGAAAGCTCGTCTACATTCGTCACTCCACTTCCATGGCACCCCAGTTTGCAGTAGGGTGTTCAGTGGGTGTAGTATTGTAGACAAATTTGGCAAGAACTTATGGTAGTAGTTTACCAGCCCGAGGAACGACCTCAGTTGTGACACATTTTCCAGTGCTGGAGCCTTGACTACTGCCTCAATCTTCTCTGGGGACTTATGTAACCCCTCTTTATCGATAACGTGGCCACAATACGAGATCTGTTTTCTAAAAAACTCGCATTTGGGGCGGTTAGCTCGGAGCCCATATTCCTGCAATCTAGTGAGCACCTGCTCCAGGTTGGCAAGGTGATCACTGTCATTTTCGCCCATGACCAGGATGTCGTCCAAATAACACTGGGTCCCTGGGATCCCTTGCAGGACTTGTTCCATTGCCCTCTGCCAAATAGCCGGAGCTGATGCTACCCCGAATACCAGCCGGTTGTATTGGTAGAGACCTTTATGGGTGTTGATTGTGAGGTATTTTTTTGATGCTTCTTCTACCTCCATTTGCAGATACGCCTGGGCCAGATCAATCTTAGTGCAGCATTTCCCTCCAGATAGCGAGGCGAAAATATCTTCAATCCGCGGAAGTTGATATTGTACGGTGTGAAGGACCGGGTTCACTGTTACCTTAAAGTCCCCACAGATGCGAACCTTCCTTGGTTCCCCAGGCGTGCTGCTCAATGACTTTTTCATCACAGGGACGATGGGTGTAGCCCACTCGCTCCAGTCTACCTTGGACAGTACACCTGAACGTTCCAGACTCTCCAGCTCTGCTTCGACAGCTGGGCGGATCGCATAAGGTACCGGTCTGGCCGTAAAAAATTTTGGGCTTGCGTTTTCTTCAATTTTAATCGTCGCTTTCATGCCTTTTAGTGTTCCGAGTCCTTGCTGGAACACTTCTTTCGTGTCAGTTAGGATCTTTGACAATCGCCCAGGTGTGACGTCGTCATCCTTTTTGTCAGCCACAGTCAGTGCCTGTATGGAATGCCAATCCAGTTGTATTTTCCGGATCCATTCACGTCCCAGTAATGGTGGTCCTCCATCTTGCAATACATACAGGTCTAGTTTTGGTGTTTCCTTGCCGTTATATATAACGGTCACCCTTATTTTTCCTTTGGGGTAGACTTTTTGCCCCGTGTACGTCTTCAAAATAATTTTTGTGTCTCTCAAGGGTATGTGTGAGAATAGCCGCTCGTAGTCCCATCAGTTTATGACTGTTAGGGCTGATCCTGTGTCCAATTCCATCTTTACCTGGACTCCTGCTATCTTGAGAGTGACCCAAATGGTTCGGTGATCCTCCGTTGTGATCACATTATGTAGTTTCAGACAACTCAGTTCCCTGCTTTCGGAGTCGTTATCACTCTTTTGTTTGTCTGAACTATTCTCCGTCATCTTGTGTACCTTCTTGTACTTTCCTTTGGTAGGTTTCTTATTGCTGGTTTTCTTTCCCGACCTGCAAACTTGTGCTATGTGTCCTACTTTTCCACACTGCACACTTTGGCCTAGAAATTGGGTTGGGGCACCAAAGTGGCGCAAAAGTCGCCTGAGCGCAGGATTTAGCGCAGCGATCGGAGTAATACCGATCGCCAGAAATTCACTTTCAGTGCCGCTCGAGGGACATGGGGCGAGGCTCGAGCCGCTCCGCGTCCCTCTTAGGGCGCTGAAACTGATTATCGCAGCGCAACGTGCCGCAGCGCCACATGCTGCGGCACAGCACGCTGCGGTACTGCAGGCCTTCCGCCCACTGTTAAGGGGGAGGTGCCTGCAACAGCGCGATCCCCGCTCGCGAGTGCCGGCAAATGAGCCCGGCACCAAGGAGAAATGTCGGGCTCTCGGGAAACAGCCGGCAATGCCACGGGGGTGGTGGGTTAGGAGGCCGGGGACGGAGGTGCTGGCAGGCGGTCGCCGAAAAAGCGGCTGCCCCGCACCTCCACCTTAACTTGCGCCGCTGCCGGCACAGTAAGGCCCCGTGAACTGGGCGCGGGTAGCGAATGGCGCAACTACCAAATATCGCGAACGGGGCATGAATGGGGCGCTGCGCACACCGATGACGTCATCGGTGGCGGCGCAGCGCAAGTGCCTAATGCCACCATTAGCGCCCCTACTGAATATCGCGGGAGATGCAGCCAGTGGCACTACAGCCACTGACTGCCTCTTTAGGCGCTAACAGGTGGCGCTACTCACCCAATTTCTCCCCTTTTGTCTTTGAACCAGCAATCATTCTGGTCGTGTGTTGTTCTGCCGCAGCAATAGCACTTCTCTGTTCTGACATTTTGTTTGTGCCATATTCTTGTGGTCTCTGTTGTATCTCTGCAGCGCCCCGTGCTGCTGCTTCATATGATTCCGCAATGCTGAAAGCCTTTTCCAGCATAAGGTCCTTTTCAGATAAAAGCCGTTTCTGGGTTCCTTCACTTTGAAGCCCACACACAAACTTGTCCCTTAAGGTATCTGCCAGTCCCGCTCCAAACTGGCAGTGTTTCGATAGTTTGTGCAGTTCTGTTAAATAATCAGCATTGCTTTCATCCTTATGCTGGTTCAGTTTGTGGAACTTGAATCTTTCTGCTATCAGCAGCGGTGTGGGTTTTAAATGTTCCTGTAGTATCGTTACTATGTCTTCAAAACTCTTTTCCATTGGCTTCGTTGGGGTTACTAGATTTCATAGTAAACCATACGTCTTTGCACCCATTAAATTTAACAATACCGACGCTTTCTTGTCATCTGACACCTCATTTGCCTTGCAGTACACCTCTATTCGTTCGACATATGTAGTCCAATCTTCGACTTCATTGTCAAATGCGGTGATACTGCCACTCTTCGGCATTTTGGGTGTGGTTTAAAATGGCATCTCCCAATGACTTAAAATGGCGTCTCCCGCGCTTTCCTTCCTCCCCTGCTGCTGCCAACGCCGCTCCCGGCGGTTCTCGTGGCAATGGCGGTGCCCTGTAGGTTTCGCGCGCTTCTCCTGCGCTGCTGCCAGCGCCACTCCCGGCTGTTCTCATGGCAATGGCGGCGCCCTGTAGGTTTCGCGTGCTTCTCCTGCGCTGCTGCTAACACCGCTCTCGGCAGTCCTCGTGGCAATGGCGGCGCCTCGCGGGTTTCTGCGCGTCTCTCTCTTCCTCTCTTCGACGCTGTTCGGCCCCTGAACACCGGCTGCGCCATGTGCGCTCTGCCCTCTCCCTCTCTCTTCCCCGTCGACGCTGCTCGGCCCTTTGCTGTGCCGCTCGGTCGGGCTCTAGCCCGCCGCTGTCCGGGAAGGGTCTGCGCACTACCTGTTGCCAGCCTGTTTCGCTGGACCACCTCGACTGGAAAGCCAAGCCTAGCTCTCGACAGCCTCCCCCACAATTCTCGAGTCTCTGCTGGATGACTGGGCGGTTGCCCGTGGTCGACGCCCGAGTCTCTGGCCTTGACCTCCAATCCACTGATCTCCAGGAACGAATCCCCGGGAGGTGATGCAGAGTTGCAGGTAGGTTCGAACTTGCCTTGTCGCCAATGTTGTGTCTGTGTATAATAAGACACAGACTGCAGGAGAAACGGTACAACAGGTGTTTACTCAATGTGGCTCACACGGGAACTGATCTGCACAGATTACTACTCAGTGCAATATACAGGTGTGGTTACTGCCGGTACTGCAGTATACATGAGCTGTAAAAGATAGTTCCCCCCCTTAAAGGTACATACATTACAGAAATTATGCCCTGTCTACCCAAGTCCAGGTCATTAATACATATCAAAAAGAGCAGAGATCCTAATAATGACCCTTGGGGGACACCACTGTATACTTCCCTCCACTCTGAAAAACAACTGTTCACCACTACTCTCTGCTCTCTATCTCTTAGCCAATTTTGTATCCATGCTGCCACTGTCCCTTTTAATCCCTTGGGCTTCAATTTTGCTAACACGTCTATTATGTAGTATTTGGCAAACACCTTTTGAAAGTCCATATGCACAACATCAACCGCACTACCCTCATCAACCCTTTCCGTTACTTCATCAAAGAACTCAATCAAGTTAGTCAAACATGATTTGCCTTTACCAAATCTGTGCTGACTTTAATTTATTAGCCCATACTTTTCCAAATGCCAATTAAATTTGCCCCAGATTATTGTCTCTAAAAATTTCCCCAGCACTGATGTTAGGCTGACTGGCCTATAGTTGTCGGATTTATCCCCCTCCTCTTTTTTTAAACAGGGATGTAACATTTACAATCCTCTAGTCCTCTGCCACCATTCTCATATCTAAGGAGGATTGGAAGATTGTGGCCAGAGCCTCTGCATTTTCAACCCTTACTTCCCTCAGTAACCTAGGATGCATCACATCAGCTTTGAGGACTGCCAACTTTTAAGCACCTCCTCTTTATCTATTTTTATCCGATCCAATGGGCCAGAAATTCGCGGCCAAAGGCGTGAGTGTGCTCGGGGTACTCACGCATCTGGCCGTTGGAAATGCCGGCGTTCAGCATGAACAGCGCATGCGGGGAATGCCGGCATTTCCAGACCTCGAGCGCGTGCGACTGCACAGGCAGCGCTTGCGCAGTGAACTTCGTAGATTTCATTCATGAAATCCGTGAGGGTAAGTCCTCAGAAGTTACACTTGAAAAAAGCAAGTGTAAAGTGGTTCATTGGCTGCGGAGGAAGAAACATTTTATCGTGGAGCTTCTGAAATGCAATATTTTTGTTTGGGAAAGGGAGGGAAGTTATTTTAAGAAATTTTAAGTAAGTTTTAAAGTTAAATTTTTTTTTTTTTTAAAGGGTTTTCAGAACGGTAGGTAGAAGGAGCAATTGTGGCTGTGTGAATGGAATGTGAGAATGAGTTATGTATGTATGTCCACATATATTCCTTTACATATATGTATGTATGTTTTATATTCCTTTACTAATGTGTATGAATGTATGTTTTTAATTATGATTTTCCAATAAGTTACTTTCTCTGAAAGTCATAATTAAATAATACATTCATACACATAAGTAAAGGAATATATACATAACACGCAAAGGAATATATACAGACATACATACTTTCAGAAGCTCCACGATAAGAAATATCTTCCTCCGCAGCCTCTGGAGCAACTGTACCCATGCTTTTTTCATGTGTAAGTTGTAAGGACTTGACCTCACTGAAAGCAGTAATGAAAGCGGCGAATTATACTGCGCACGCGCTGCCTGTGCAGTCGCATGCGTTCTGCCTCTGAACCCCTTCGTTCAGAGGACAGGAAATGCCGGTTTTCCCCAAAAGCACTGTGCATGCTGAAAGCCGGCATTTCATCCGGCCAGATGCGTAAGTACCCCGACCGTACTCGCGCAGTTGGAAGGGAATTACTGGGCCAACATTTTACATGTCAATAAAATGAAAAATTTAACAATTGCACGACTTGCCCCCTTGCATCTGCGACTGAGGGTCCAAGGAGGTGCATTGCGCAAGAGGTCATCATCGTACGTATCCTCACACTGTTCCCTTTGGGGAACTGTATGAAGTGGTGGAAGGATTTATGGCCGTGATTAACGCTCATTCCGTGACCGTAACCATCTTTGAACCAGCCATTAGGGTGGTTAGTCCTATGGCGGGAGGGTTTTACGGGCTCCCACAACCCATCTGGGGGGGGGGGGCCCACCAACACCCACGGACGCAAGTATCCCGCTGGATGTCCACCCAGAATTTAAAGTTGGAACTCCGACTCCACTTGCCGGGACTGTCTGGAGTGGGGTTCAAAACCCTACTCCTTCTGGCCCAGCGGCGGGGATGCTTACTGCTACGCAAAAGGCCCACTCCGCACAAAAGGTGACACCCATACGTTTCCTGCGCCTTTTCCCTCCCCGTGACTGGAGCCCTATGCTGCCATTTCACGTTGCTAATCAGATTGGGCCTTTGTCATAGCGGTAGGATCCCCGCCGCTGGGTCAGATCAGGGTAGGGTTACGAACCCCGCTCCAGACAGTCCCGGCAAGTGGAGTCGGAGCTCCGGCTCTAAATTCTGGGTTGACATCCAGTGGGATATTTGCGTCCGTGGGTGTGGGTGGCCCCCCCTCCTTGTATAGCTTGTGGGAGCCCGTAAAACCCTCCCGCCATAGGACTAACCGCCCTAATGCCTGGTTCAAAGATGGTTACGGTCACGGAATGAGCGTTAATCATGGCCATAAATCCTTCCACCACTTCATACAGTTCCCCAAAGGGAACAGTGTGAAGACACGTATGACGACGACATTGCTAAATAAATAAATGGAATTAAAAAATTCTTTTAGGGACTTTAAAAGTCTTTAAATTGCTTTAATTCTGTTTAAAACTACTTCAGATTACTCAAAATAATGTAAACATTTTAAAAAGTTTATAAAAGTTACCAAAATCTTCAAAAAACTTCCAAAAACCTATTTAAACTGCTGCTTTGCATGTAAAAATGCTTAGCAGCTTGACAGAAACATTGGGGGCGTGTCCAGTGAAACTGAGACCTCAAGGGGCGTGTCTCACTTGCACTGCACGCTCCTGGCTTCGCGCTGGCTGCACTCCTGGGCGGCGTGACGTCATACGCTGCCCGGGATTCTTCTTCTGGAAACACCAATTCCAGGCGTCCCTGGAGCTGATCGGCAGTAGCGCGGGGTAAGTGCAGAAACGGGGCTGCAAGCCCCGTTCACCAATTTCTGGCCCATTATGACTATTACCTCCTCCTTTACTGTTATATTGCAGCATCATCTTCTCTAGTGAAGACAGATGCAAAGCGCCCATTTAGTACCTCAGCCACACCCTCTGTCTTCACAAGAATATCTCTGTTTTGGTCCCTAATCAGCCCATCTTTCCTTTGACTACCCTTTTACTATTTATATGTTTATAAAAGACTTTTGGGTCCCCTTTTATGTTAGCTGCTAATCTATTTTCATATTCTCTCTTATTATGTCCATGTATAATTGAGACACGGACTGCAGGAGTTGGTTATAACAGGTCTTTACTGAATGGAGGCAACCTGGAACTACTATGCAAATGTTACTACACAGGCTTATATACAGGGGTGGTCACTACTGGTACTGCAGTATACAGGGGCTGCAGAATATAGTTCCTTCTGCAAAGTACATACACTACAATTCCTCCCCTTTTAGCTAAACAGTACATAACATTCAATTAACAATGAAATAACATATTTACCATTACAGTTGCTAGATACATTAGTTGAAGTTAAGCAATTATAAGTTCAGTCTTTGAGGAGGCTTCCTGATTCTGTCTGGATAACGCCTCTTTGGGATATCAGGTTCTTCTGGCAACGTTGAGTCGGGATCAACATCGTTGTTTGGTTTGTCTGCTTCCAATATCATCGATTCTAAGGTAGATGCAATTGGTACTTCGGTTTCATCGTCAGGTGTATCAGATCGTGGTGTGGAGTTGACGTTTCCCAGTGACTCTAGAATCTGGTCAGCATGGCATCTTACAATGCTCTCTCCAATGTCCACGGTATACATTAGAGGTCCTTGCCGTGTACAGATCGTTCCTGGCTGCCATTTCTCTGTGCGGTAGTCCCGGGCCAAAACTGGTTGACCTATCTTAAAACTCCTGGTCGGCCTTTCATTCATATTCTGAAACTGCCTGTTCTCCACATCTCTTCTGATGTTTGGCTTAACCAAATCCAAGTGGCATCGTAGTCTTCGATTGAAGAACATCATGGCTGGAGTTTGGTTGGTAACCGCATGTGTCGCATTCCGGTAGGCAAACAAGAAGTTATCCACCTTGTGCTGTAGGGGTATATCTTCATTACACATTGCCTTCATAGCCTTCTTGAATGTTTGAACGAACCTCTCGGCCAATCCATTAGTGGCCGGATGATATGGGGCGGATGTGTAATGCTTAACACCATTGTTCTTTAAGAACCTCCGGAACTCTTCAGACACAAACTGTGGTCCATTGTCGGAGCAAATCTGTTCAGGCAGCCCATTCCTGGCGAATATGGTTCGTAAGACTGTGATAGTTTTTTCTGTGGTGGTTGAGGACATTTTTATTACCTCTGGCCACTTTGAATGTGCATCCACCGCAATTAAAAACATCGAGTCCATAAATGGACCAGCAAAATCAATGTGCACCCTTTGCCATGGAGATGAGGGCCACTCCCATGGATGTAGAGGGGCTTGTGTTGGGGCGTTTTGGACCTTCTGGCATCCTGTACAGCTCTTGGTCATCTCTTCGATTTCTCTATCGATTCCCAGCGACCACACAAACGCTCTGGCTAAGTTCTTCATTTTTACCCCTCCCAGATGACCCTCATGAAGCTCATTGAGCACTCTATCCTTCAATTTGGGTGGAATTACTACTCTGGATCCACACATCAAGGTTCCTCTGCACACTGACAGCTGTTCTCTTCTTGGCGAGAATGCTGGCAGCAGTGGTTCGCCATGTGCTGGCCATCCCTTCACCGTTAAATCATAGACCCAGGAGAGTGTCGGGTCATTTCATGTTTCCTTTTCTATGTTTGCATTCGTCACAGGGAGACATTCGACTATGGTCGAGTGGAATATCTCCACTGGATCCACTGCAAGTTCATCTTCCACCATCGGCAATGGTAGGCGCGACAATCCATCAGCATTGCCATGCTGTTTAGTTCCTTTGTACTCGATGTCATATTGGTGTGCCCCTAGGAAAAGGGACCACCTCTGTAGCCATTGTGCTGTCATTATCGGTACGCCCTTCTGAGGGTTGAAAATGGAGACAAGAGGTTGATGATCAGTAAGTAGAGTAAATTTCTGACCGTGCAGGTAGTGATTGAACTTCTTCACCCCCCACACCAGGCTGAGGGCCTCTGTCAATCTGGGCGTAGTTACGCTCGGCTGAAGTTAACGAGCGTGACGCAAAAGCTATCGGCCTCTCTGAACCATCAAGGAATTTATGTGACAGTACCGCCCCAATGCCGTAGGGAGACGCATCACACGCCAGTCTTATCGGTAGTGATGGGTTGTAGTGAGCCAATACTTCTCTTGAAGTGATTAGGTCCTTACTCTTCTGAAAGGCCCGCTTACATTCATCACTCCATTTCCATGCTACTCCCGTTTGTAGTAGGGCGTTCAGTGGGTGCAGAATTGTGGACAAATTCAGCAAAAACTTATGGTAGTAATTCACCAATCCGAGGTATGACCTCAGTTGCGACACATTTTCAGGCGCTGGAGCCTTAACTACCACTTCAATTTTGTCAGGGGACTTATGTAACCCCTCTTCATCAATCACGTGGCCACAATATGATATCTGTTTCTTAAAAAACTCGCACTTGGGGCGATTGGCCCGTAGCCCATGTTCACGTAGTCTAGTGAGCACCTGCTCTAGGTTGGCAAGGTGTTCACTGTCATCTTCACCTGTCACTAGGATGTCGTCCAAGTAACACTGAGTCCCTGGAATTCCTTGCAGGACTTGTTCCATCGCTCTTTGCCATATCGCCGGAGCTGATGCTACTCCGAATACCAGTCGATTATACTGGTAAAGACCTTTGTGAGTGTTTATCGTGAGATACTTCCTAGAGGATTCTTCAACCTCCATCTGCAAATATGCTTGTGCTAGGTCAATTTTTGTAAAACGCTTCCCTCAAACTAGTGAGGCGAAGATATCTTCTATCCTTGGAAGAGGATATTGTACTGTGTGAAGGACTGGGTTCACCATCACCTTGAGGTCCCCACAGATGCGAGCCTTCCTTGGCTCCTCAGACTTATTGTTTAACGTTTTCTTCATGACAGGAATGATGGGTGTCGCCCACTCGCTCCAGGCTACCTTAGATAACACGCCTGCATTCTCCAGATTCTCCAGCTCTGCCTCGACGGCTGGGCGAATTGCATATGGTACCGGTCTTGCTTTGAAAAACTTGGGAATTGCATTCTCTTCTATTTTTATCGAGGCGGTTACGCCTTTAAGAGTTCCCAGTTCTTGTTGAAATACTTCTTTGGCGTTAGCTAAGATTGTTGACAATCGTCCAGGAGTGACGTCGTCATCCTTTTTACCAGCCACCGTCAGTGCCTGAATGGAGTGCCAGTCTAAACTTATCTTTCTGATCCATTCACGTCCTAATAACGATGGTTCACTATCTTGCAGTATGTACAGATACAATTTCTGTCTTTCCTTGCCGTTGTATTCAACAGGCACCCTTATTTTTCCTCTGGGGTATACTTTTTGCCCCGTATACGTCTTCAAGACAATGGATGTCTCTTTCAAGAGTATGTGTGAGAATAGCCGCTCGTAGTCTCGTCGATTCATGACGGTTAGAGCTGATCCTGTATCCAATTCCATTTTGACTTGGGACCCTGCTATCGTGAGGGTGACCCAAATGGTTCGGTGATCCTCTTTTGCGATTACGTTGTGAAGTTTGAGACAGCTTAGTCTCTTGTTCCCGGATTCACTATCGCTCATCTGGTCTTCGGAACTACTGTCCGTCATCTTTTGTACTTTCCTGTACGGTTCCTTAGTAGCCTTTTTGTTGTCATTGGTCTTCTTCCCAGACCTGCAAACTCATGCAATGTGTCCCATCTTTCCGCATTGCCTGCATATTTTGTCCTTGGACCAGCAGTCCTTCTGGTCATGGTTTGTTCTGCCGCAACGATAACATTTTGGAAATTCCCGTGTGATTTCGTGGGTGCCGTATTCCTGTGGCTTTTGCTGTATTTCCGCAGCTCCCCTTGCTGCTGCTTCGTACGATACTGCCACGCTGAAAGCCTTATCTAGCGTCAACTCTTTCTCTGAGAGTAACCTCTTCTGGGTTCCTTCACTCAGGAGTCCACAGACAAATTTGTCCCGTAAGGTATCTGCCAGTCCTGATCCGAACTGGCAGTGCTTTGATAGCTTGCGTAGTTCCGTAAGGTAATCAGCATTGCTCTCATCTTTATGCTGATTTCTCCTATGGAATTTAAAGCGTTCTGCTATCAGCAGCGGTGTAGGATTTAGGTGTTCCTGTAGGATAGCAACAATTTCGTTAAAACTCTTCGCCTTCGGTTTGGCTGGATTAATCAGGTCCCGCAATAGGCCGTACGTTCTTGCGCCCATTAAGTTTAGCAGTACCGATGCCTTTTTCTCATCGGCTACTTCGTTTGCCTCGCAATATACCTCGACTCTTTCCACATACGTGGTCCAGTCTTCTATTGCATTATCGAAGGCAGTGATATTGCCAGTCTTCGGCATCTTGGAAATCTAAGATGGCGCCTCCCGCACATTGCCTTCTTCCCCGATTTAACAAAATGGCGCCTCCCGCGCTTTGCCTTCTTCCCCGCTGGATTAAGATGGCACCTCCCGCGCTTTCTGTCTTCTCCGCTGTTGCTAGCGCTGTTGCTGGCGTTTTATGCCTTGATGGCGACGCCCTATGGTCTTCGCGCACTTCCCCCCGCGCTGCTGCAACGCCGCTCTCCGCGGTTCCCGTGGCAAACTGCAGCTCCTCGCGGCTTTCTGCGTGTTTAATTTTTTATTCTTTCCCCGTCGTCGGAACAACCCTGCGGGACTCTTGCCTCCCTCTTCTCGGGTCTGTACGCTGCCCGGCTTCGTAGCACTGGCCGCGCCCTGTGTACTCCACCCTCTCTCTCTCTCCTCTTCCCGACAACGCTGCTCGGCCCCGTTGCAAAGCCACCCGCTCGAGCTCTAGACCGCCGCAGCCCAGGAAGGATCAGTGTACTAGCTGCCACCAGCCCGATTAGCTGAAGCACCATCGACAGGATAACCAAGCCCTGCTCTCGACAGCCTCTCCTGCAAATCTTCAACTCCGCTGACTCAGAGGCGGATGCCCACGGTCGACGCCCGTTTCTTCTGTTTCTTTCTTCCTTCTGGCCTCGACCTCTGATAACTTCGCTTCAGGGATAGATCCCCATGAGGTGGTGCAGACTGTAGGTAAGTTCGTATCTGCTCGTCGCCAGTATTATGTCTGTGTATAATTGAGACACGGACTGCAGGAGTTGGTTATAACAGGTCTTTACTGAATGGAGGCAACCTGGAACTACTATGCAAATGTTACTACACAGGCTTATATACAGGGGTGGTCACTACTGGTACTGCAGTATACAGGGGCTGCAGAATATAGTTCCTTCTGCAAAGTACATACACTACATCTCTTTGCTCCTCTTATTCCCTTTTTTAGATCTCCTCTGTACTTTCTATATTCAGCTTGGGTCTCTACTGTATTATGAACCTTACATTTGTCATATGCCACCTTTTTCTGTCTCATTTTGATCTCTATATAAGAACATAGGAACTAGAAGCAGGAGTAGGACATTTAGATCTTCGAGCCTGCTCCGCCATTCAATAAGATCATGGCTGACCTTCAACCTCATTGCCACCTTCCTGCACTATCCCCATATCCCTTGGTTCCCTTAGTATCCAAAATCTATCGATCTTTGTCTTGAATATACTCAATGATTAAGCATCCACAGCACTTTGGGGTAGAGAATTGCGAAGATTCACAACCCTTTGAGTGAATAAATTTCTCCTCATCTCAGTCCTAAATGGCTGACCCCTTATTCTGAGACTGTGACCCCTAGTTCTAGACTCCCCAGCCAGGGAAAGCAACCTCCCAGCATCTAGTCTGTCAAGCCCCTTAAGAATTTTATATATTTCAATGAGATCACTTCTCATTGTTCTAAACTCCAAGGAATATAGGCCTAGTCTACTCAATCTCTCCTCATAGGATAATCCCCCATCCCAGGAACCAGTCTAGTGAACCTTTGTTGCACTCCCTCCACGGCAAGTATATCCTTCCTTAGGTAAGGGGACCAAAACTGTACACAATACACCAGGTGTGGTCTCACCAAGGCCCTATATAATTGCAGTAAGACATCATTACTCTTATACTCCCATCCTTTTGTAAAAAAAGGCTGACATACCATTTGCTTTCCTAATTGCTTGCTGTATCTGCATGTTAACTTCCAGTGATTCGTGTACAAGGACACCCAAGTCCCTCTGAACATCAACATTTCGCAATCTCTCACCATTTAAAAAAATACTCTGCTTTTCTATTTTTTCTACCAAAGTGGATAGCTTCACTCTTCTCCATCTGCCATGTTCTTGCCCACTCACTTAACTTGTCTATATCCCCTTGCAGCCTATTTCCAGCTCCCTTACAACTTACTTTCCCACCTAGCTTTGTATTGTCAGCAAACTTGGATACAAGGTCATATAGGGATGGCAGTGCAGGTGGTGTGCCGCAACTGCAGCATGTGAGAGTTTGTGGAGAACATTGTGATCCCGGACAACCACGTTTGCAGTAAGTGCTTGCTTCTTGAGGAACTTCAGCTCAGAGTTTTTGAGCTGGAGTCTGAGGTGCAGACATTGCGGGGCATCAGGAAGGGGAAGATTTATCTGGACACTTTGATCCAGGAGGCAGTCACACCTCTTAGGTTAGGTAGTGGTACAGGTCTGGTTAGTGGTCAGAGACAGGAGGGTGTGACGGCAACTCACGCAGGTAAGGGGACCCCAGGTGCAGTGCTGGAGGAGCCTCAGCTTTTGCCGTTGTCCAACAGGTATGAGGTTCTTGCTGCCTGTGTGGATCAGGGTAAAGCCTGCAGGATGGATGACCAAGCTGACCATGGCACCATGGTGCAGGAGGCCATTCAAGTGGGGGGAGTGAAAGGGAATGTAGTTGTGGTAGGAGACAGTATAGTCAGGTGGATAGATACTGTTCTCTGCAGCCGCGACCAAGAGTTCCAAAGGGTTAATCATAATCATAATCATAATCAACTTTTATTGTCATTGTTAGTGCACAAGTGCAGTACAACTAAATGTAGGCTTGCGGCTCCCGAGAGTGTACATTTAGATTAAGACATTTAAACATTCAACATACATTTGGCTTGTAATACATTAACATAAACATAACCATAATAAAGTGCATTGGCAGATGTGCAGGCTTTAGAGTTTATTTGTGGAGTTCAGTAGGATGACAGCCCTGGGAAAGAAGCTGTTCCTAAATCTGGTCGTACGGGTGCGAATGCATCTGTAGCGTCTCCCAGATGGCAGGAGGGCAAACAGACTGTGGCTGGGGTGGGTAGGATCTTTGATGATGGTTCGTGACCTCCGTAAACAGCGTTTCTGGTATATGTGCTCTATGGTCGGTAGCTGGGTGCCGGTAATGCGTTGGGCAGTTTTGACTACCCGCTGCAGGGCTTTCCGGTCATAGTAGCTACAGCTGCCATACCATACTGTGATACAGTTCGTCAGGATGCTCTCTATTGTGCAGCGGTAAAAGTTAGAGAGGATCAGGGGTGACAGGTTACGTCCCTTCAGCCTCCTTAGGAAATATAGGCGCTGCTGGGCCTTCTTCACCAGAGAGGAGGTATTGAGGGACCAGGAGAGGTCTTCCGTGATGTGGACTCCGAGGAACTTAAAGCTGTCCACCCTTTCCACCACAGCCCCATTGATGTGAATGGGGGTGTGACTTCCGCCTTTAGACTTCCTGAAGTCCACAATGATTTCTTTGGTTTTCTTGATGTTAAGGGCCAGGTTGTTATCGGCGCACCACTTCATAAGTTGCTGGACCTCCTCCCTGTAGGCTGACTCATCGTTGTTGGTGATCTGGCCTACTACCGTGGTATCGTCCGCAAACTTGATGATGGTGTTGGAACCATGAACAGCCACACAGTCGTGGGTGAAGAGGGAGTAGAGGAGGGGGCTCAGCACACATCCTTGTGGGGCCCCCGTGTTCAGGGTCAGGGGGGGAGGTGTGGTTACCTAATTTGACAGACTGGGGTCTGTTTGTTAGGAAGTCCAGGGTCCAGTTGCAGAGGGAAGTGTTCAGGCCAAGAGTGTGGAGTTTGGTGGCCAGCTTGTTGGGGATGATAGTGTTGAATGCTGAGCTGTAGTCTATGAACAGCATTCTGATGTAGGTCTCTTTACCATCTAAGTGATTCAGTGCAGAGTGTAGAGCAGTTGTGATTGCATCCTCCGTTGATCTGTTTACACAATAGGCAAACTGGTGTTGGTCAAGAGAGGCGGGAACACTGGCTTTGATGTGAGCCAGGACCAGTCTCTCGAAACACTTCATTATGATGGGTGTGAGTGCGACAGATCGATAGTCGTTCAGGCACGTCACAGCCGTTTGTTTTGGCACAGGAATAATGGTAGCGGTCTTGAAGCATGTAGGGACTACTGCCTGGGCCAATGACAGATTGAAGATGGCGGTGAAGACATCAGCCAGCTGATCAGCACATTCCTTGAGTACCCGTCCAGGGATGCTATCCAGTCCAGCAGCCTTTCGTGTGTTCACTCCGCGTAGAACACCCCTTACGTCGGAGGTCGACAGAGTGAGCACCTGGTGTTCCGGGGGTGGCAAGGCTTTGGTAGCCGGCTCCCTGTTGTCCCTGTCGAAGCGAGCGTAGAAGTTGTTAAGCTCCTCCGGAAGGGAGGCATCGCTAACCAGGGGGCTGGTGTTTTTGCTCTTGTAGTCAGTGATGGACTGGATGCCTTGCCACATGCGCCGGGGGTCCGAGTTGTTGTGGAAATGATCCTCTATCCGCAGTGTCTGTTTCCTTTTGGCAGTCCTGATACCCTTTTTTAGGTTGGTCCTAGCTGCACTGTAAGCCGCCGCGTTGCCAGATTTAAATGCTGCGTCGCGTGCTTTCAACAGCGAGCGGACCTCTCCATTCATCCAGGGTTTCTGGTTGGGGTATGTCCTGATATTTTTATGGGTTGTGACGACCTCGACGCAACTGTTAATGTAGACTAGCACTGTGGATGCGTATTCCTCGATGTCATTATGGGCAAACATGCCTCAATCAGTGCGTTCGAAGCAATCCTGAAGCTCTGAGACTGCCCCCTCTGGCCATACTTTCACTGATCTCACTGATGTTCTCACTCTTTTGATGAGCGGTTTGTATGCCGGGGCTAGAAACAGGGAGAGGTGGTCAGACTTCCCAAGGTGGGGGCAGGGAATGGCCTTATAAGCGTCTACAATGCTTAAAGACATCTCCTCGCGGCTGGAGGAGAACTTGGAGTGGGAGTGGGAGGATCCAGTTGTCGTGGTCAACATAGGAAGCAACGACATAGGTAGAACTAGAAATGAGGTTCTGCTGAGGGAGTTTGAGGAGCTAGGATCCAAATTAAAAAGCACAACCTCAAAGGTGATAATCTCTGGATTGCTACCTGAGCCACGAACAAATTGGCATAGGGACAAACAGATTAGAGGTTTAAATGCGTGGCTCAAAGAGTGGTGTGGGAGGAAGGGGTTTCAGTTCATGGGGCACTGGCACCAGTACTGGGGAAAGAGGGAGCAGTTCCGTTGGGACAGGCTCCACTTAAACTGGTCAGGGACCAGTGTCCTGGTGAACAGAATAATTAGGGCAGTCGACAGGGCTTTAAACTAATGAAGGGGGTGGGGGGGGGGGGGACGGCAGGGGGTGGGAGGATTCATGAAAGAGTAAATTTAAAAGCAGCAAGATAAATTTCAAGGCTCTAGAGCAGAGTAGAGTTTCGGGTAAAAATAAGCAGAGTGGGTCAGGAAGGGACAGGCAGAGTAACAAAGGTAATAAGGCATCAGTGACTAAGGTGACATCAAGGAAAAATAGAAATAAGTCAAAGCTAAAGGCACTATATCTGAATGCACGAAGCATTCACAACAAAATAGATGAATTAATAGCACAGATAGAAATGAACAGGTTTGATCTAATAGCCATTATGGAGACGTGGTTGCAATGTGGCCAAGGTTGGGAACTAAGGCCTAGAAATTCAGTATAGCCACTTTTGGGGCGGTAAAGTCGGGCGGCCGCTAAAGTTTGCGCCCGGCGCAAAGTCGCGCCCCGTTCGCTGATATTCAGTTGCATCGCCCCAAGAGGTTGCTGCTGCGCAAAAACAGGCGATGCACGACTATCTTTAGGCGCTAAGCCGACGGTGCTGAGCGATACCCCCGAGGCCGGGCGCAGCGCAGGTGCGGCGAGTTCTTGATTGACGGCAGACACTCTGGCGCCGGTCATCTCTTAAAGGGGGAGGGTGTATTTGTTTGCCTGCCACGCCCTGCACACTGAAGCCCTCAACCTAGGCCTGACCACTTCAGCTTCACCTGTACAACGCCCAGGACTATGGAGAAGGCCAGGGAGAGAGCGCAGCGCTTCAGTGATGGTGACCTGAGGCTGCTGGTTGGCGCAGTGGAGCGCAGGCGCCATGTTTTGTACCCAGAAGGGGGCAAAAGGCCGCTGCCCAGTGCCTACCGGAAAGCCTGGAGGGAGGTGTCCAACAGGGTGTCTTCCAACAGCGTGGTTGCCAGGACTCCTGTACAATGCCGGAAGAAGTTCAACGACCTCACTCGGATTGTCAGGGTGAGTACCCTTTCCAGTGTCCTCCTCATCCTTGCATGTGCACCTCACATTATGGGCAAAGGGACCTGAAAGCCCTAATGGCCAGCCCTCATCCAGCAGCTATGGGCCTGGCATGAAAATCAATTGCACATTCAGCACTTTACACACTGCCCAAGCTATTCGACCATGGGAGGCATTGCAGACAAGATCAGGGCTACACACTGTCCAGACTATTCGACCATGGGAGGCATTGCAGACAAGATCAGGGCTACACACTGTCCAAGCTATTCGACCATGGGAGGCAGTGCAGACAAGATCAGGGCTACACACTGTACTTAGAGGCCATCCTTTCTCTTGCAGGCCAAGGTTGCGCACAACCGGCGCAACCAAACTGAGACCGGGGGAGGCCGTCCTGACCTCAAAGAGCTCTCCGACCTCGACCAGCGTGTGGAGCACATTATGGGAGGCCGGCTGATTGGCCCCGTCGCCACTGGAGATGTCGACCCTGTTCTGGGCACCAATGGTAAGGGCATCACCTTTTGGACCTCTCTCGTTCCACTTGCGCATCAGATCAGCATCCTTTGCCACTGTCCGACCAATGCGGTGAATGGCACCACTCATGCCTCCCTCGCTGCCGCCCTGTCCTCACTCTAAAGCTACTCTTGTGCCTTCCTGCTTTCAGATGGTGAATCGCCAGGTGAGGAGGCGGGCCCTCAAGCTGCCACTGTCAGCCCTTCGGAAGACGAGGAGGAGGAAGAGGAAGCCGGACCATCAGTGCCACCCTCAGCCGTGCCAGCCCATGGCGATGTAGGGGACACGTCTTCCCTGGAGGGGAGCCGGGGGGAAGGGTCGGAGGAGAGTGAAGCTCCGGGGCCCAGTGGCCTGCAGCAACGCGGGAGGGGTGGGGAAGCTCGGCGGACTTCTCCCCAGAGGGTGAGTGCGGCCTCCAGTCCTGCGACGGTGAGCGCAGAGGAGGTGCGCCTCCTAGAGGAAATGGCCGTCCAGGCTGAGCGCAAGCACACTGAGCTCATGGCTGCAGTGGGAAGGATGCCTGACTCCATAGAGTCACTGGCAAGGAGTGTCCAGGAATTCGGGGCAGCACAGGCCAGGAGTCTGCAACAATTCAGTGCAGCACAGGCCAGGAGTCTGCAGGACATCAATGCAGCACAGGCCAGCAGTCTGCAGGACATCACGGCAGCACAGTCGGCTTCTAGCCAAGTGCTCAGTCGTGCCATCCATTCACTGGCTGGTGTGATGCGGACACAGACCAGGGCCACACGGGCACTAACTGCTGCCACCCTCGCTGGATCAGCCAGGCATCACCAGGGCACTCGCCGTGCAGCAGCAGCCCAGCAGCCTGTCCTTCAGCTGTTTGCTGCGCATGCTGCAGTGCTGGCCCGTGCGAGTGCCAATGTGTCAGGCGACCAGCGAGCACCTGCGATCTGCCAGGTTGCCACCATTCCTGCAGCCGACACTGCCACTCCACCATTGCAGCTGCCAGGAGCTGCTGGGCACACTGCTGCCGCCCAGCCAGAGTTGGAGCAGTCAGCAGCCGGCCACTCCAAGGCCAGAGCTGGTGCAGGCCGACCCCCAAGGGCATCTGCCGTCTCGCCATCTGCCCCTCAGCAGCCTTCCCCCAGCCTTGCTGCAGCCGCTGGGGTCCCATTGAGGAGGAGCTGCAGGGCAGGAAGGGGCCACTCGCGGAAGCGAGGTGGATCACCCTTGCAGGAGAAAAAGTAGAAGGTGTGGCCATGTGTTTTTTTTATATATGAGGCCGAGAAGGTTTTTTTATATATGAAGGCCGAGGCTGTTGTGTTTTTTGATATATGAAGGCCGAGACTGGTGTCTATCTTTTTTTGTGTAAGGCCGAGACTGGTGTCTTTCTTTATTTGTGTAAGGCCGAGACTGGTGTCTTTCTTTATTTGTGTAAGGCCGAGACTGGTAGTTTTGTGTTTTTGGAGGGGGCTTCTCCACATGAGCATGTAATGTGGGAAGGGCAGAGGTGTTCAATAAATTTTTGTTGTTAAATTGTAGTGTGCATGGTTTTTTGGTTAAGTCCTGGTTGCCCTGCTCGGCTGAGGGCTTGTGGAGCGGCTACATTCATCTGCTGACATTGGCACAAGCCAGTCCCTGAGAGGGGGCCTAGAACGACGGGCGGCCCTTGCACTTTGTGCCTCCCTCCTGTGCTGATCCTCCTCCTCCTCCTCCTGCGCCTCCTCCTGAGGTGGTCCTCCAATCTGTGGTGGCAGTGGCTGAGTCCTGCGGATAGCCAGGTTGTGCAGCATGCAGCAAACGACCACGAAATGGGAGACTCACTCCGGAGAATACTGCAGGGCTCCACCGGAACGATCGAGACAGCGGAACCGTTGCTTCAGGACGCCGATTGTTTGTTCGATGATGTTCCTGGTCGCTTGATGGCTCTCGTTGTATCGCTCTTCAGCAGGGGTGCTGGGCGCACGGAGCGGGGTCATCAGCCAGGTACACAAAGGATAGCCTTTGTCCCCAATAAGCCATCCTCGTGGGCGAGGCTGTGCCTGGAACATGACTGCCACAGAAGTCTGTCGCGGGATGAAGGCATCGTGGCTGCTGCCTGGAAAGCGGGCATTGACAGCTAGGATGAGCTGCCTGTGGTCACACACCAGCTGTACGTTCAGCGAATGGTAGCCCTTCCGGTTGCGGTAATCCTCGGCATTCTCCAGAGGTGCCCGCAAAGCCACATGCGTGCAGTCAATGGCGCCCTGCACCATGGGGAAGCCCGCGAATGCTGCAAAGCCCATTGCACGCTGTTGCTGCTTGTCAAGGGCCATGGAGAAGGAGATGAACTGACGTCTCCTTTTGAAAAGGGCATTGGTCACCTGGCGGATGCAGCAATGCACGGCGAACTGGGAGATGTTGGCAATGTCCCCAGTAGCGGATTGGAAGGAGCCGGTGGCATAAAAGTTGAGAGCCACCGTCACCTTCACTGCCACCGACAGAGACGTCCTGCTCCTCAGCTGTGGCTGCAGATCAACGGCAAGCAGCTGGCAGATCTCTGTGACCACCTCCCTTCTGAATCGCAGCCTCCGAACACACTGCTCCTCAGACATCTGGAGATAGGAGAACTGCTGGCGGTATACCCTGGGTGGGTAAGGCCTCCTTTGCCGACGCCTGTTGCCCCCTCTCCGTCTAACCAGGGCTGCCACTCTCTCACGGTGCCTGTGAGCCCTTTGGATGTAATTGAGAAAGCCTGCGTTGACACCCATTGCAGCCCCCATAATATGCTGGCAAACAATGAGATGTCAATGAAGGCAAAAACTTTTTGAAAGCTGTGGCCTGAAGCCTAGAAGTACCTGTCCGAGTGTTGGGCCAAAGCAGAAAGCTATCTACCTTGGTCTCTCTCCAAAGATCCGTTTCGCAAGAAGGTGTGCTGCAAAATGGCAGCCTTTTATATTGCAGGATGAGTGCCCTTTAATTTGCGCCCCCCCGCATCGGCTGAGCACCGTTCCACTTCACAGTCGCTAGGGGCGCCAGGCGCACAATGGGGCGGCGCGACTGAAGTTCCGGTTGGGGGCGCACAAAGGGCGTTGCACGAGGAAATGACATCATGATCTGCGCGCGCAGCTGAGCGCGCGCAAAGACTTTGCGCCGGCGCTAAATCGCTAGTGAAGTTGGGGCGAGGCGCAGTTCGCGCTGCGCCCGGGCGCAACCCGCCTAGCGCCCGACATCTACTCCTCCTAAGGCGCTAACGGCTGGCGCAGCCAACTGAATTTCTAGGCCTAAATATTTCAGGATACTTCACTTTTAGAAGAGATAGGTAAAATGGAAAAGAAGGAGGGGTAGCCCTAATAATAAAGGATGGGATAAAGACAGTAGAGAGAAAGGATCTTAGCTCCGAATATCAAGAAATAGAATCAGTTTGCGTGGAGCTAAGAAACAGCAAGGGGCAGAAAACATTGGTGGAAGTTGTTTTCGGCCCCCAAACAGTAGTTGTAATGTAGGGCAGAGTATAAATCAGGAAATTAGAGGCACATGTAACAAGGGTAATACAGTAATCATGGGGGACTTTAATCTACAGAAAGACTGGACAAACCAAATTTACAGTAATAGTGTGAAGGATGAATTCATGGAATGTATGCAAAATAGTTTTCTGGATCAGTATGTTGAGGAACCAACTAGGGAACAGGCTATTTTAGATCTAGTATTGTGCAATGAGAAAGGGTTAATTAATAGCCTTGTAGTAAAGGGCCTTTAGGGAAGAGTGACCATAATATGATAGAATTTTATATTGAGTTTGAAAGTGATTTAGTTAAATCCGAAATAGGGTCTTAACTATAAACAAAGCAAACTATATAGGTATGAGGGGTGAGTTGGCTAAGGTAGATTGGGAAACTACATTAAAAGGTCTGAAGGTAGAGAAGCAATGGCTAGCATTTAAAGAATTAATACATAATTTACAACAAATATACATTCCTTTAAGGCACAAAAACCCCACGGGAAAAGTGGTCCAACCGTGTCTAACAAGAGAAGTTAAAGATAGTATTAGATCAAAGGAAGTGGCTTATAATGTTGCCAAAAAGAGTAATAAGCCTAAGGTTTGGGAGGATTTTAGAATTCAGCAAAGGAGGACCAAGAAATTGATAAAGAGAGGGAAAATAGAATATGAGAGTAAACTAGCGAGAAACATAAAAACAGACTGTAAAAGCTTCTATAGGTATGTAAAAAGGAAAAGATTAGTGAAAGTAAATGTGGGTCCCTTACAGGCTGAGACAGGAGAAATTATAATGGGGAATAAGGAAATGGCAGAGAAATTAAACAAATATTTTGTGTCTGTTTTCACAGAAGACGCAAAAAACTTCCCAGAAATAGTGGAGAACCACGGGTCTAGTGAGAATGAGGAACTGAAAGAAACTAGTATTAGTAAAAAAAAGTACTGGAGAAATTAATGGGACTGAAAGCCGATAAATCCCCTGGACCTGATGGCCTGCATCCTAGGGTTTTGAAAGAGGTGGTTATAGAGATAGTAGATGCATTGGTTGTCATTTTCCAAAATTCCATAGATTCTAGAACGGTTCCCATGGATTGGAAGGTAGCAAATGTAAACCCACGATTTAAAAAAGGAGGGAGAGAGAAAACAGGGAACTGCAGACAAGTTAGCCTGACATCAGTAGTAGGGAAATTGCTAGAATCTATCATTGCGGATGTGGTAACAGGGCATGCACAAGCGTCATTAGTTATTAGAATAAATGTGATATGAGTGATATGTTTATCCATATATTTATTAATGGAATTTGCAGTATTTATGGTCTCTCTCATTTCACCTTTGCACCCAGAGGGACACTGTGATATGGCATGACACAGGGAAGGTATAATGGGCATGTGGTGAGCAAAAGGGATCTGGGGTTTAAGTCATCCTGGTGAGAGCCCTGATGTCCCTCATCATCCCTCTGTGCACATGTTCCCATATTTCTCGCTGCCTACACTCCCTCCGCCATAGATCCTGGAGGGTGAGGTGGCATGCCAGTACAGCCCCCATTAATGTTGCCAAGTGTAGCAGTTTGATTCTTTGAACAATAAATGTAGGCACTTTGCACATGCCAGAACACTGCTGATAAAAAAGGACCTTGAAATTACTCATACAAAGTGATCCACTAGCTGAAACTGACAAGAAACCACTGAAACTAACCTGCCCTGACAGCTACGAGTGATTAATGCGGATGCTGGTGTTGGCTTCCATCAGCTGTGCACCTGCTCTCCCTGTCGCTGTCTGGTTGAGGTGCAAAAGTAGGTGGCAAAAATCAATTTCGCAGATCGGGCGGCCAGTGAGCGTTGCAGTCCCCGGTGGTACCTTGTACTGGTGACGCAACGGGGGCACCGGATTTGCCGTGCAGCGCTACTGCATCAGTGCCCTGTTAACGCCAGCTGCTGCCGCTAATGGGAGGTACTAACCAACTGAATTTTCTCCCTTAGGATTTTATATCCTGACTAGATCAATCAGTTGAAAATCCCCACTCTCTAACAGCAGTATGATTTCTAAATGAAACTCATTCATGCCAACCCTCCATGTTTCAGGTGGACAGTGAGCATTTTGAGGTCAGTGTCCATTCACCTACATTTGTGAATGAAAATCAACACCACTCACAGATTCACCCCTCAGTGCCACTCCCAGATCTGCAACTGTTATCTCCTTCTCTGTGAAACCACTGCTTTTCCTACCTGCTGCTGCTGCTGAAGTGGATACAACTCTGCCATGAGTGGGAATTCTTGCAAAGGTTGTGCGAGATCAAGTTAGGGTAGAAATTGTTACAGAAAAACAATAACTTGTATTTATATAGCACCTTTAACGTAGTAAAATATCCCAAGGTGCTTCACAGGAGCGTTATCAAACAAAATTTGACACTGAGCCATATAAGGAGATATATGGGCAGATGGTCAAAAAGGTAGGATTTAAAGAGTGTCTTAAAGGAGGAAAGAGAGGTAGAGAAGCGGAGAGGTTTAGGGAGGGAATTCCAGAGCTTACGGTCTTGGCAGCTGAAGGCCCGGCCGCCAATAGTGAAGTGATTGAAATCGGGGATCCTCAAGAGGCAGATATCTCCGGGGGGTTGTGGGGCTAGAGGAGATTACAGAGATAGGGTGGGGCGAGGCCATGGAGGGATTTGAAAACAAGAATGATGTAGTGTATGTGCCTTTAAGTCAGAACTACTTTTTACAGCTCCTGTATACTGTAGTACCGGCAGTGACCACACCGGTATATAAGCTTTGCGCATGCCTCTGTACCCCAGTCTAGAGATTACTCTCCTCCAGTAAAGACCTGCTATTTATTAATGTACAGCATCCGTGTGATTATTTATCTATTGAACCACGGATCCAACAGTGGCGACGAGTGTCGATTCGAATCTACCTGCAACATAAAAGAAAAAAAAAAATAGTCGAGGCCAGGAACACGGGCGTCAACCATGAGCAACCGCCCAGCAGTCAGGCAGAGATCCAACTTCGCAGGGGAGGCTGTGGAGAGCCGGGCTTGGTTCCCCAGCCACAACGAGCAGTAAGAGACCAACGACAGGTCCAGCGCAGACCCTTCCTGAGCAGCGGCGGCTGGAGCCGACCGACAGTGGAGAGAGAGCCGAGCAGCATCGACAGGGTAAGACAGAGGGTGAAGAGCGCAGGGCGCAGCCGGGGGTTGAACACCGAGCGGCGTCAAGGAAAAATAAAACAAACCGGAGAGAGAGAGGGTAAGAAGCAGCCGGGTTCTAGACTGAGCGGCGTCGAAAAATATCAAATGAAGAACGCGCAGAGCACAGCCAGGGATCACGGGCTGAACAGGGTCTGCGGGGCGAAGAAAGGGGAGATGCCATTGAGCCGCAGACAAGAAAGAAGAGCGCGGGAGGCGCCATTGAGCCGCGGAGAAGCAGGGAGAGCGCGGGAGACGCCATTGAGCCGTGGAGAAGCAGGGACAGTGCGGGAGACGTCATTGAGGTGCGGGAGACGCCATTTTGAGAAGCCGCAGCGGAGAAGAAGGGCGAGCGCGGGAAGGAAGGAAAGCGCGGGAGACGCCATTTTGTGCCAGCGGAGAAGAAGGGGAAGCGCGGGAGGCGCCATTGGTGATAGTTAACGCACAACCAAGGATGCCGAAGAGTGGCAGTATCTCTACGTTCGACAATGAAGTCGAAGATTGGGCGACATATGTGGAACGTATTGAGGTGTACTGCAGGGCGAATGAAGTGCCAGATGCTAATAAAGCACTGGTTCTGTTAAATTCCATGGGTGCAAAAACTTATGGGTTACTGCAAAATCTAATAACCCCAGAGAAGCCGGTAAACAAGAATTTTGAAAGCATAGTAGAAATCCTACAGGACCACTTAAACCCCACACCGCTGCTGATAGCAGAACGATTTAAGTTCCATAAAAGGAACCAACACAAAGACGAAAGCAATGCTGAGTATCTAACGGAACTGCGCAAGCTATCGAAATACTGCCAGTTTGGAGCGGGACTAGCAGACACGTTAAGGGACAAGTTTGTGTGTGGGCTACAAAGTGAAGGAACCCAGAAACGGCTTCTAGCAGAAAAGGACCTTACGCTGGACAAAGCTTTCAGTATGGCAGTATCACATGAAGCAGCCGCAAGGGGCGCTGCAGAGATACAACGGAGACCGCAAGAATATGGCACCAATGGTGCATGAAACTCAAAAGGTTAGTATGCAGGTGCAGCAAGTGATTAAGAAGGCCAATGGAATGTTGGCTTTCATTGTTAGGGGGATAGAATATAAAAATAGGGAGGTATTGCTTCAGTTGTACAAGGTATTGGTGAGACTGCACCTGGAATACTGCGTACAGTTTTGGTGTCCATACTTAAGAAAGGACATACTTGCTCTCGAGTCAGTACAAAGAAGGTTCACTCGGTTAATCCCGGGGATGAGGGGATGGACATATGAGGAGAGGTTGAGTAGATTGGGACTCTATTCATTGGAGTTCAGAAGAATGAGAGGCAATCTTATTGAAACATATAAGATTGTGAAGGGGTTGGATCGGGTGGATGCGGGGAGGATGTTCCCGATGATGGGTGAAACTAGAACTAGGGGGCATAGTCTTAGAATAAGGGGCTGCTCTTTCAAAACTGAGATGAGGAGGAACTACTTCACTCAGAGGGTGGTAGGTCCATGGAATATGCTGCCCCAAAAAGCTGTAGAAGCTACATCATTACATAAATTTAAAACAGAAATAGACAGTTTCCTAGAAGTAAAGGGAATTAAGGGTACGGGGAGCGGGCAGGAATTTGGACATGAGTCTAGGTTCGGATCGGACATGGCCCTGTGGGTAGCGGAGCGGGCCCAGGGGCCGTGTAGCCTGATCCTGCTCCTATTTCGTGTGTCTAATTCTGTTAGATTCAGGAGATGGTTCTGTGATAGTGGATTGGTGGTTAGGATCAGATCAGCCATGATCTTATTGAATGGCGCAGCAGGCTCGAGGGGCCAATTGGCCTACTCCTGCTCCTATTTCTTATGTTCTTTTGTTCTTATGAAATGACCTATGGAACAGGGAAGTGCTATCGCTGCGGCAGAACAACACATGACCTGAAAGATTGTTGGTTCAAGGACCAAGTGTGCAGACAGTGTGGGAAAGCAGGACACATAGCAAGAGTCTGCAGGTCTGGGAAGAAAACCAACAGTAAGAAATCTCCACAGGAGAAGTACAAAAAGGTACACAAGGTGATGGACAGTGGTACAGACGAACAGAAAAGTGACACAGACTCCGGAAGCAAGGAGCTGGGTTGTCTGAAACTACATAATGTAACCGAAATAGAGGATCACCAGACTATCTGGGTTACACTCAAGATAGACGGAGTCCAAGTGGAAATGGAATTGGACACAGGGTCAGCTCTAACAGTCATAAATCAAAGAGACTACAAGTGGCTATTTTCACACATACCCTTGAAAGCTACAGAGATTGTCTTGAAGGCGTATACGGGGCAAAAAGTCTACCCCAAAGGAAAAATAAGGGTGAAAGTGACATATAAAGGCCAGGAAATACCTAAAATGGATATATATGTATTGCCAAATGGAGGACCACCGCTGCTAGGACGTGAATGGATCCGGAAGATACAATTAGATTGGCATTCCATACAGACACTGAAGGTTGAGGCCAAAAAGGATGACGACGTCACACCTGGACGACTGTCAAAAATGCTAACTGACGCAAAAAAAGTGTTCCAGGAGGGACTAGGAACACTAAAAGGAATAACAGCAATGATTAAAATAGAGGAAAATGCAAGCCCAAAGTTTCTGAAGGCCAGACCAGTGCCTTATGCGATCAGACCAGCTGTTGAAGCAGAGCTGGAAGGGTTGGAACATTCAGGAGTACTGTCCAAAGTGGACTGGAGCGAGTGGGCTACACCCATCGTTCCTGTAATGAAGAGGTCGTTGAGTAATACGCCTGGGGAACCAAAGAAGGTCCGCATCTGTGGGGATTTTAAGGTGACAGTGAACCCAGTCCTTCACACGGTGCAATATCCACTTCCACGAATTGTGGATATTTTCGCCTTGCTATCTGGAGGTAAACGCTTCACCAAAATTGATCTAGCCCAGGCGTACTTGCAAATGGAGGTAGAAGAAGCTTCGAAACAATACTTTACGATCAACACTCATAAAGGTCTCTATCAATACAACAGGCTGGTGTTTGGAGTAGCCTCAGCTCCGGCTATCTGGCAAAGGGCGATGGATCAGGTCCTGCAAGGGATTCCAGGGACCCAGTGTTATTTGGACGACATCTTGGTCACGGGCGAAAATGACGGTGATCACCTCGCCAACTTGGAGAAGGTGCTCACCAGATTAAAGGAGTATGGGCTACGAGCTAATCGCCACAAGTGCGAGTTTTTCCAGAAACAGATCTCGTATTGCGGCCACGTCATCGATGAAGAGGGGTTACATAAGTCCCCTGACAAGATTGAGGCAGTAGTCAAGGCTCCAGCACCGGAAAATGTGTCACAACTGAGGTCGTTCCTCGGGCTGGTAAACTATTACCACAAGTTCTTACCAAAATTGTCGATGGTATTACACCCGCTGAACACCCTACTGCAAACAGGGGTACCATGGAAGTGGGATGACGAACGTAGACGAGCTTTCCAGAAGTGTAAAGAATTGATCACATCAAAAGAGGTGTTGGCCCATTTCAACCCAGCACTACCAATTCGTTTGGCATGTGATGCATCACCCTATGGCATTGGAGCGGTGCTGTCGCACAAATTCCCAGACGGGTTGGAGAGGCCAGTAGCCTTTGCGTCTCGGTCACTAACCTCAGCCGAGCGCAACTACGCCCAGATTGACAGGGAGGCCCTCAGCCTAGTATGGAGAGTAAAAAAATTCAACCACTATCTGCATGGGCAGAAGTTCACCTTGCTGACTGACCACCAACCACTTGTCTCCATCTTTAATCCTAAGAAGGGCGTGCCAGTAATGACTGCACAGCAGTTACAAAGATGGTCCCTGTTTCTAGGGGCGAATCAATATGATATAGAATATAAAGGCACGAAACAGCATGGGAACACTGATGGGCTATCGCGCCTGCCACTGCCTACTGTGGAGGAAGCACCAGCAGTGGACCCTATCGAGATATTCTATTCGTCGATAATTGAACGATTGCCAGTAACAAACGCGGATATAGAGAAGGAGACCTGCAATGATCCGACGCTGTCACGGGTATATGAATTGACGGTGAGGGGATGGCCAACACATGGCGACTCACTGTTGCCAGCATTCTCATCCAGAAGAGAACAGCTGTCAGTATGCCAGGGGACAGAGTTGTGTGGATCCAGAGTGGTGATTCCACCCAAGTTAAGGGAGAGAGTGCTAAATGAGCTACATGAAGGTCATCTGGGGGGAGTGAAAATGAAAAGCCTTGCTAGGGCTTATGTGTGGTGGCCGGGAATCGATCAACAAATCGCAGACCTAACTAAGAGCTGCTTAGGATGCCAGAAGTTCCAAAATGCACCACCACATGCCGCTCTACACCCATGGGAGTGGCCCTCCTCTCCATGGCAACGGGTGCACATTGATTTTGCTGGTCCATTCATGGACTCAATGTTCTTAATAGCAGTGGATGCTCATTCAAAGTGGCCTGAGGTGATAAAGATGTCTTCAACCACTACAGAGAAAACGATTGCAGTCCTACGGACCATATTTGCCAGAAACGGGTTGCCAGAGCAGATTTGCTCTGATAATGGACCACAGTTTGTGTCCGACGAGTTCCAAAAATTCATGAAAAGGAATGGGGTAAGGCATTACACATCCACCCCGTATCATCTAGCCACAAATGGATTGGCTGAGAGGTTCATACAAACCTTTAAGAAGGCGATAAAGGCCATGTGCGACGAGGAAATTCCACTACAGCATAAGATGGACAATTTCTTATTAGCCTACCGAAACGCGACACATGCAGTTACCAACCAGACCCCGGCCATGATGTTCTTTAACCGAAGGTTGAGATCTCGTCTGGACTTGCTCAGACCAAATGTGCAAAGAAATGTTGAGGACAAACAATTCCAGCACATCAATGAGAAGCCGACAAGGAGCTTCAATGTAGGGCAACCAGTCTTGGCCCGTGACTATCGAACAGAGAAGTGGCAACCTGGAACGATATGTACAAGGCAGGGGCCATTAATGTACACAGTAGATGTCGGGGAGAACATTGTGAGATGCCACGCCGATCAGATCTTAGCGTCACAGGAACGCGTCAACCCCATATCTCGAGTACCTGGGGATGAACCCGACATACCGGTAGCATCTACTTCAGACCCAGTAGCAGTGGAACCCGATGAACTACCCGATGAAAAGGGGTCAGAATCGCCTCTGCACCAAGAACAGGAACCTCTGGAAAGGCGCTATCCCAAAAGGGTCAGGAAGCCGCCCCAAAGACTGAATCTATAAATGGACTTTTGTTATTTAATGTACATGTAAAAATGTAATTGTTATTTGAATATTAAGGGGGTATTATTAATCTAAAAGGGGAGGAATTGTAGCGTATGTGCCTTTAAGTCAGAACTACTTTTTACAGCTCCTGTATACTGTAGTACCGGCAGTGACCACACCGGTATATAAGCTTTGCGCATGCCTCTGTACCCCAGTCTAGAGATTACTCTCCTCCAGTAAAGACCTGCTATTTATTAATGTACAGCATCCGTGTGATTATTTATCTATTGAACCACGGATCCAACAGTGGCGACGAGTGTCGATTCGAATCTACCTGCAACATAAAAGAAAAAAAAAAATAGTCGAGGCCAGGAACACGGGCGTCAACCATGAGCAACCGCCCAGCAGTCAGGCAGAGATCCAACTTCGCAGGGGAGGCTGTGGAGAGCCGGGCTTGGTTCCCCAGCCACAACGAGCAGTAAGAGACCAACGACAGGTCCAGCGCAGACCCTTCCTGAGCAGCGGCGGCTGGAGCCGACCGACAGTGGAGAGAGAGCCGAGCAGCATCGACAGGGTAAGACAGAGGGTGAAGAGCGCAGGGCGCAGCCGGGGGTTGAACACCGAGCGGCGTCAAGGAAAAATAAAACAAACCGGAGAGAGAGAGGGTAAGAAGCAGCCGGGTTCTAGACTGAGCGGCGTCGAAAAATATCAAATGAAGAACGCGCAGAGCACAGCCAGGGATCACGGGCTGAACAGGGTCTGCGGGGCGAAGAAAGGGGAGATGCCATTGAGCCGCAGACAAGAAAGAAGAGCGCGGGAGGCGCCATTGAGCCGCGGAGAAGCAGGGAGAGCGCGGGAGACGCCATTGAGCCGTGGAGAAGCAGGGACAGTGCGGGAGACGTCATTGAGGTGCGGGAGACGCCATTTTGAGAAGCCGCAGCGGAGAAGAAGGGCGAGCGCGGGAAGGAAGGAAAGCGCGGGAGACGCCATTTTGTGCCAGCGGAGAAGAAGGGGAAGCGCGGGAGGCGCCATTGGTGATAGTTAACGCACAACCAAGGATGCCGAAGAGTGGCAGTATCTCTACGTTCGACAATGAAGTCGAAGATTGGGCGACATATGTGGAACGTATTGAGGTGTACTGCAGGGCGAATGAAGTGCCAGATGCTAATAAAGCACTGGTTCTGTTAAATTCCATGGGTGCAAAAACTTATGGGTTACTGCAAAATCTAATAACCCCAGAGAAGCCGGTAAACAAGAATTTTGAAAGCATAGTAGAAATCCTACAGGACCACTTAAACCCCACACCGCTGCTGATAGCAGAACGATTTAAGTTCCATAAAAGGAACCAACACAAAGACGAAAGCAATGCTGAGTATCTAACGGAACTGCGCAAGCTATCGAAATACTGCCAGTTTGGAGCGGGACTAGCAGACACGTTAAGGGACAAGTTTGTGTGTGGGCTACAAAGTGAAGGAACCCAGAAACGGCTTCTAGCAGAAAAGGACCTTACGCTGGACAAAGCTTTCAGTATGGCAGTATCACATGAAGCAGCCGCAAGGGGCGCTGCAGAGATACAACGGAGACCGCAAGAATATGGCACCAATGGTGCATGAAACTCAAAAGGTTAGTATGCAGGTGCAGCAAGTGATTAAGAAGGCCAATGGAATGTTGGCTTTCATTGTTAGGGGGATAGAATATAAAAATAGGGAGGTATTGCTTCAGTTGTACAAGGTATTGGTGAGACTGCACCTGGAATACTGCGTACAGTTTTGGTGTCCATACTTAAGAAAGGACATACTTGCTCTCGAGTCAGTACAAAGAAGGTTCACTCGGTTAATCCCGGGGATGAGGGGATGGACATATGAGGAGAGGTTGAGTAGATTGGGACTCTATTCATTGGAGTTCAGAAGAATGAGAGGCAATCTTATTGAAACATATAAGATTGTGAAGGGGTTGGATCGGGTGGATGCGGGGAGGATGTTCCCGATGATGGGTGAAACTAGAACTAGGGGGCATAGTCTTAGAATAAGGGGCTGCTCTTTCAAAACTGAGATGAGGAGGAACTACTTCACTCAGAGGGTGGTAGGTCCATGGAATATGCTGCCCCAAAAAGCTGTAGAAGCTACATCATTACATAAATTTAAAACAGAAATAGACAGTTTCCTAGAAGTAAAGGGAATTAAGGGTACGGGGAGCGGGCAGGAATTTGGACATGAGTCTAGGTTCGGATCGGACATGGCCCTGTGGGTAGCGGAGCGGGCCCAGGGGCCGTGTAGCCTGATCCTGCTCCTATTTCGTGTGTCTAATTCTGTTAGATTCAGGAGATGGTTCTGTGATAGTGGATTGGTGGTTAGGATCAGATCAGCCATGATCTTATTGAATGGCGCAGCAGGCTCGAGGGGCCAATTGGCCTACTCCTGCTCCTATTTCTTATGTTCTTTTGTTCTTATGAAATGACCTATGGAACAGGGAAGTGCTATCGCTGCGGCAGAACAACACATGACCTGAAAGATTGTTGGTTCAAGGACCAAGTGTGCAGACAGTGTGGGAAAGCAGGACACATAGCAAGAGTCTGCAGGTCTGGGAAGAAAACCAACAGTAAGAAATCTCCACAGGAGAAGTACAAAAAGGTACACAAGGTGATGGACAGTGGTACAGACGAACAGAAAAGTGACACAGACTCCGGAAGCAAGGAGCTGGGTTGTCTGAAACTACATAATGTAACCGAAATAGAGGATCACCAGACTATCTGGGTTACACTCAAGATAGACGGAGTCCAAGTGGAAATGGAATTGGACACAGGGTCAGCTCTAACAGTCATAAATCAAAGAGACTACAAGTGGCTATTTTCACACATACCCTTGAAAGCTACAGAGATTGTCTTGAAGGCGTATACGGGGCAAAAAGTCTACCCCAAAGGAAAAATAAGGGTGAAAGTGACATATAAAGGCCAGGAAATACCTAAAATGGATATATATGTATTGCCAAATGGAGGACCACCGCTGCTAGGACGTGAATGGATCCGGAAGATACAATTAGATTGGCATTCCATACAGACACTGAAGGTTGAGGCCAAAAAGGATGACGACGTCACACCTGGACGACTGTCAAAAATGCTAACTGACGCAAAAAAAGTGTTCCAGGAGGGACTAGGAACACTAAAAGGAATAACAGCAATGATTAAAATAGAGGAAAATGCAAGCCCAAAGTTTCTGAAGGCCAGACCAGTGCCTTATGCGATCAGACCAGCTGTTGAAGCAGAGCTGGAAGGGTTGGAACATTCAGGAGTACTGTCCAAAGTGGACTGGAGCGAGTGGGCTACACCCATCGTTCCTGTAATGAAGAGGTCGTTGAGTAATACGCCTGGGGAACCAAAGAAGGTCCGCATCTGTGGGGATTTTAAGGTGACAGTGAACCCAGTCCTTCACACGGTGCAATATCCACTTCCACGAATTGTGGATATTTTCGCCTTGCTATCTGGAGGTAAACGCTTCACCAAAATTGATCTAGCCCAGGCGTACTTGCAAATGGAGGTAGAAGAAGCTTCGAAACAATACTTTACGATCAACACTCATAAAGGTCTCTATCAATACAACAGGCTGGTGTTTGGAGTAGCCTCAGCTCCGGCTATCTGGCAAAGGGCGATGGATCAGGTCCTGCAAGGGATTCCAGGGACCCAGTGTTATTTGGACGACATCTTGGTCACGGGCGAAAATGACGGTGATCACCTCGCCAACTTGGAGAAGGTGCTCACCAGATTAAAGGAGTATGGGCTACGAGCTAATCGCCACAAGTGCGAGTTTTTCCAGAAACAGATCTCGTATTGCGGCCACGTCATCGATGAAGAGGGGTTACATAAGTCCCCTGACAAGATTGAGGCAGTAGTCAAGGCTCCAGCACCGGAAAATGTGTCACAACTGAGGTCGTTCCTCGGGCTGGTAAACTATTACCACAAGTTCTTACCAAAATTGTCGATGGTATTACACCCGCTGAACACCCTACTGCAAACAGGGGTACCATGGAAGTGGGATGACGAACGTAGACGAGCTTTCCAGAAGTGTAAAGAATTGATCACATCAAAAGAGGTGTTGGCCCATTTCAACCCAGCACTACCAATTCGTTTGGCATGTGATGCATCACCCTATGGCATTGGAGCGGTGCTGTCGCACAAATTCCCAGACGGGTTGGAGAGGCCAGTAGCCTTTGCGTCTCGGTCACTAACCTCAGCCGAGCGCAACTACGCCCAGATTGACAGGGAGGCCCTCAGCCTAGTATGGAGAGTAAAAAAATTCAACCACTATCTGCATGGGCAGAAGTTCACCTTGCTGACTGACCACCAACCACTTGTCTCCATCTTTAATCCTAAGAAGGGCGTGCCAGTAATGACTGCACAGCAGTTACAAAGATGGTCCCTGTTTCTAGGGGCGAATCAATATGATATAGAATATAAAGGCACGAAACAGCATGGGAACACTGATGGGCTATCGCGCCTGCCACTGCCTACTGTGGAGGAAGCACCAGCAGTGGACCCTATCGAGATATTCTATTCGTCGATAATTGAACGATTGCCAGTAACAAACGCGGATATAGAGAAGGAGACCTGCAATGATCCGACGCTGTCACGGGTATATGAATTGACGGTGAGGGGATGGCCAACACATGGCGACTCACTGTTGCCAGCATTCTCATCCAGAAGAGAACAGCTGTCAGTATGCCAGGGGACAGAGTTGTGTGGATCCAGAGTGGTGATTCCACCCAAGTTAAGGGAGAGAGTGCTAAATGAGCTACATGAAGGTCATCTGGGGGGAGTGAAAATGAAAAGCCTTGCTAGGGCTTATGTGTGGTGGCCGGGAATCGATCAACAAATCGCAGACCTAACTAAGAGCTGCTTAGGATGCCAGAAGTTCCAAAATGCACCACCACATGCCGCTCTACACCCATGGGAGTGGCCCTCCTCTCCATGGCAACGGGTGCACATTGATTTTGCTGGTCCATTCATGGACTCAATGTTCTTAATAGCAGTGGATGCTCATTCAAAGTGGCCTGAGGTGATAAAGATGTCTTCAACCACTACAGAGAAAACGATTGCAGTCCTACGGACCATATTTGCCAGAAACGGGTTGCCAGAGCAGATTTGCTCTGATAATGGACCACAGTTTGTGTCCGACGAGTTCCAAAAATTCATGAAAAGGAATGGGGTAAGGCATTACACATCCACCCCGTATCATCTAGCCACAAATGGATTGGCTGAGAGGTTCATACAAACCTTTAAGAAGGCGATAAAGGCCATGTGCGACGAGGAAATTCCACTACAGCATAAGATGGACAATTTCTTATTAGCCTACCGAAACGCGACACATGCAGTTACCAACCAGACCCCGGCCATGATGTTCTTTAACCGAAGGTTGAGATCTCGTCTGGACTTGCTCAGACCAAATGTGCAAAGAAATGTTGAGGACAAACAATTCCAGCACATCAATGAGAAGCCGACAAGGAGCTTCAATGTAGGGCAACCAGTCTTGGCCCATGACTATCGAACAGAGAAGTGGCAACCTGGAACGATATGTACAAGGCAGGGGCCATTAATGTACACAGTAGATGTCGGGGAGAACATTGTGAGATGCCACGCCGATCAGATCTTAGCGTCACAGGAACGCGTCAACCCCATATCTCGAGTACCTGGGGATGAACCCGACATACCGGTAGCATCTACTTCAGACCCAGTAGCAGTGGAACCCGATGAACTACCCGATGAAAAGGGGTCAGAATCGCCTCTGCACCAAGAACAGGAACCTCTGGAAAGGCGCTATCCCAAAAGGGTCAGGAAGCCGCCCCAAAGACTGAATCTATAAATGGACTTTTGTTATTTAATGTACATGTAAAAATGTAATTGTTATTTGAATATTAAGGGGGTATTATTAATCTAAAAGGGGAGGAATTGTAGCGTATGTGCCTTTAAGTCAGAACTACTTTTTACAGCTCCTGTATACTGTAGTACCGGCAGTGACCACACCGGTATATAAGCTTTGCGCATGCCTCTGTACCCCAGTCTAGAGATTACCCTCCTCCAGTAAAGACCTGTTATTTGTTAATGTACAGCATCCGTGTGATTATTTATCCATTGAACCACGGATCCAACAAATGAGAATTTTAAAATTGAGGCATTGCTTAACCGGGAGCCAAGGTAGGCCAGCAAGCACAGGGGTGATGGGTGAACGGGACTTGGTGCGAGTTAGGACACAGGCAGCAGAGTTCTGGATGAGCTCAAGTTTACAGAGGGTAGAATGTGGGAGTTCAGCCAGGAGTGCTTTGGAATAGGCAAGTCTAGAGGTAACAAAGGCATGGACGAGCATTATAGCAGCAAATGAGCTGAAGCAGGGGCGGAGTGGGGGATGTTACGGAGGTGGAAATAGGCGGTTTTAGTGATGCCGCGGATATGTGGTCGGAAGCTCATCTCGGGGTCAAATACGACTCCAAGGTTGGGAACAGTGTGGTTCAGCCTCAGACAGTTGCCAGGGAGAGGGATGGAGTCGGTGGCTAGGGAACGGAGTTTGTAGCGGGGACTGAAGATAATGGCTTCGGTCTTCCCAATATTTAGTTGGAGGAAATTTCTGCTCACTCAGTACTGGATATCGGGCAAACATTTAAAATTTGAATTTTATAAATTTTCACTTGTTGCTTACACTGAGGAAAGTCCCCTCTAAAATGTAGTGCCCTCCACGACTCCAACCCATAGCAGCATTGGATGTCAGGAACGCACTGACGATCCTTGATCCCAGTGTTGCTAACATGCAAATGATGGGAAATAAGTCATATGACATTATCCCATCAATTGCACCTGATCATAATATAGCCACCTATATTGGGGCAGATGTATTTATCACACGTCCAATGTCTCTCCTGGAGGTGGTGCCTGTTAGCAGTGAGTCAGTGAAACAGATCCCTAATTTTCTTCCCATAGCCGCCAAGGTCATGCTCAAACTCAGGCAGAAGGGTGGAGGAAAATCAACCCCCATTTGTTTTACTGTGAAGGAGGATTGATGTCAATAGCATAGAAATTTCTTAATTAAGAATTTTGCATAGGGTATATAGGAGTATGCATTTCCGATGTTTATAAAAACATAGCAGCCATAATGGCAGCTATTAGTGACTTTAATGGAAGATATGAATGCTAATGATTAACCTCAAATGGGAAAATTCAGATTTTAAAAAGGGGGAAATATATACACATTATAAAGATTCAAAAAATACCTGGTGGTATATTTGATCTAACATACTCTCGTGGAGTTCGTATGATGATGGTACTGATGCTTGAGCTTTGCCTTCATTGTTTGTATTGTCATCCAAATCTTTTAGCCCAGATTTTAACTTGGGGCACATCCGGGCAGGTGAGAAAACTCATGGAGAGTTGAGCAAGAGCCCTGGGCCATTTTAACTCCTGGGCCTCATTTGAATTGTTCTGAACTGTCTCCCGGCTGAAGCCGGTGGGAATTAGGTCAAGGCCAATAGGCAGGAGAGGGAATTTGCTCAGGAGCTGGACACTGCCTGGGACCTAAGGGAACGCCCTTCCCCAGCATAAAATTAGTGCTGGGCATGGGTGTTTCCAAACAGGTGCCGGTGCTGGTCAGGAGAGGGAAGGCCGGAGCTGGGTAGGCCCAAGGGTTCCTTGTGGGTTCCGGAGGAGCATTCCTGCTCCTACTGGCCCACAAGGTATCCTCAGAGAATTTATGAAAAACTACTTACCTTGGCCTCTTCTGTCTACTCTGCTGCCTCCCAGCGGGTTTCGCTGGCAGCTTTGATGCCGTGTGGGCTTCCTGATGTTTCTAGTTAATAAAATTCTAAATTGGGGAAAAGCAAATTTTGCTAAGCTCAGAGGGGATTTAGCCATAGAGGACTGGAAACAGCTACTTGAAGGTAAATCAGTGTCAGAGCAATGGGAGGCATTCAAGGAGGAGATCCGGAGGGTTCAGACCAAATATGTGCCCTTGTGGCAGAGCCACTTAATGACTCTGGGCAATTGTATATAATTCCCTTTAACGATGTTCTAACACCAGCCTAAGCCTGTAACATTGTGTTAGACATTTCTGTGTGTTGGCAATCCTCGTGGAAGCTCCATCTTGTACAGACCTGTTTTCGTGGTTCTCCTGTATCGATCTCAACAAACTGTTTAAACTCGTTTAGTTTTACATTAAAAACCTGTTTGTTTGATCACCTGAGTCGACCTCGGTTCTTAGTTAGGAATTCATCAATTCCTACATTGGTGACCCCGTCTTTTGTGAACGTTTTTCGCAAAAAGAACACAGCATGGAGGCCAATGCCGTTTCGTTGAAGCTACGGCAGTTCTGGGAGCAGCAAGCGAACTCCTGGTTCATTCAGGTCGAAGGCCAGTTTGCCCTGAGGGACATCATTGCGGATCAGACTAAATATCTCTATGTGGTCTCCACACTCGACGGCTCTACCGCCTCGTGGATCATCAGCCTCCTCGAGAACCCTCCTATGGAACGCAAGTACGAAACCATCAAGGCGCGGTTGCTACAAGTTTTCGGGCTCACTAAAGCGGAGCGCGCCCGTCGATTGCTCGCTATGCCCGGGCTCGGGGACTCCAAGCCTTCGGAGTTGATGAGCCAAATGCTCACACTCCTGGGCTCCGAACCAGAATGCTTCCTTTTCCGGGAACTCTTCCTCAGCCAGCTGCCTGAGCAGGTGCAAGCTGCCCTGGCCAGATCCGACGTACAAGACTGTGCGGCACTCGCGGCAGAGGCGGACAAAATATTCGCGGTAACGCAGCAGTACTGCACCGCCATGAGGCGCCCATCCCCCACAGACGCCGCCACGAGGTGCCCAGCCACCACAGACACCGCCCCAGCTCATCAGCCTGCTGGGCTGTGTTTCTACCATGCGCAGTTCGGCGCGAAGGTGAGATGTTGCCGCCCTCCCTGCAGCTTTCCCCCCCAAAAAAACAACTGCGACTGTGGTGTATGTGCCTTTAAGAGCCCCCTGTGTACTGTAATGCCGGTAATGGTCACTCGGGCTATATAAGCCTGTATATTGTCTTGTATCTGTTAGTTCACCTCCAGACTTTGTTCAGTAAACACCTGTGAAACCAACTCCTGCCTTCCATGTCTCCATTAACACACGGATACAACAGTGGCGACGAATTCGAAACAGACTTACCTGCAATTCGGCAGCACCTCAAGGAGATCGATTCCTCAGACGAAAGTCGAAGAAAAGCAAGAAAAAAAAACAAAAAAAACTGTGGTTTCACCAGCTAGCCGAGCTGGTGGCAGGTACTGCAATAATCCTTCCTGGGCGGCGGGCTGGGGCTCCATCGGCTGGCTCTGCAGCGGGGCCGAGCAGCGAAGGCAGAGGCAAACAGAGACAGAGGGGGGGAGCACTCGGGAGACGGCCGGTGCTGCAAAGCAGGTCGGCGTTCGGACCAAGCAGAGGGAGGGAAAAGTCCCAGAGAGTCCGGCGGGAACGAGTCTCCACCTGTAAATAAAAACCACGGAAAACAGCGTTGTCAGCAGCAGCAGCGGCGGGAAAGCGCGGGAGGTGCCATTTTTTTTTCAGGATGCCTAAGGCTGGCAATATTAATGCTTTCGATAACGATATAGAGGATTGGACCACATATGTGGAAAGAGTGGAGGTATATTGCACAGCAAATGGAATAGAAAATGATAAAAAGGCATCAGTACTTCTAAATCTAATGGGCACAAGGACATACGGGCTGTTACGAAACTTAATCACTCCAGCCAAACCAAAGGACAAGAATTTTAAGGAGATTGTTGATACCCTACAGGAGCACTTAAACACAACACCGCTGCTGATAGCGGAACGATTCAAATTCTTCAAGAGGAATCAGCACAAGAATGAAAGTAACGCTGATTACCTCACCGAATTAAGGAAGCTATCAAAGCACTGCCAATTCGGGGCAGGACTGGCAGATTCTCTTCGAGACAAATTCGTCTGCGGTCTCCTAAGTGAAGGAACACAGAAAAGGTTACTTTCTAAGAAAGATTTGACACTGGACAAGGCTTTCAGTATGGCTGTATCATACGAAGCAGCCGCAAGAGGAGCTGCAGAGATACAGCAAAAGACACAGGACTTCGGCACCCATGAAATGACACAGGGTTTTGAGAGATGTTATCGCTGCGGCAGATCCACCCATGACCAGAGGGACTGCTGGTTCAAGGACAAAGCATGCAGGCAATGCAGAAAGATTGGACACATTGTACGTGTATGCCGATCTGGACAGAAAAAATCCACGGACAGTAAAAAAATCAATAAGGAAAAGTACAGAAAGGTACAAATGATGACGGACAGTAGCTCCGAAGACCAGAAGAGTGATAGCGACTCCAGAAACAAGAGACTAAGCTGTCTCAAATTACATAATGTAATTGCCAAAGAAGATTACCAGACCATTTGGGTTACCCTCACGATAGTGGGGTCCCCAGTTAAAATGGAGCTAGATACAGGATCAGTTCTGACCGTCATAAGTCGATGGGATTACGAGCGGCTATTTCTGCATATACCTTTGAAAGATACATCCATTATCTTGAAAATATATACGGGGCAGAAAGTATACCCCAAAGGGAAAATAAGGGTGCCTGTTGTATACAACGGCAAGGAAATACAGAAGTTGTATTTATACGTTCTGCAAGATGGTGGTCCACCGCTGTTGGGACGTGAATGGATCAGGAAGATACGTTTAGACTGGCACTCCATTCAGGCACTGACGGTGACCAGTAAGAAAAAAAATGATGATGACGTCATACCTGAACGATTAAAAGACATCTTGGCCAACGCCAAGGAAGTGTTTCAACAGAAACTAGGAATCTTGAAAGGCATCACCGCCTCAATAAAAGTGGAAGATGCGGCAATTCCCAAGTTTTTTAAGGCAAGGCCGGTGCCATACGCAATTCGTCCAGCAGTCGAGGCAGAGCTGGAGAATTTGGAAAAGGCAGGCGTATTATCCAAGATAAATTGGAGCGAGTGGGCAACACCCATCGTCCCGGTCATGAAGAAAATGCTGAATAATGATAAATCTGAAGAACAGAGAAAAATTCGCATCTGTGGGGACTTCAAGGTGACTGTAAACCCGGTCCTTCACACGGTACAGTATCCTCTTCCGAGGATAGAAGATATTTTTGCCTCACTATCCGGAGGGAAACGTTTCACCAAAATTGACTTGGCACAGGCATATCTACAGATGGAGGTTGAAGAGGCCTCTAAAAAGTATCTCACGATAAATACACACAAAGGCCTGTACCAGGACAATCGACTGGTTTTCGGAGTAGCATCAGCTCCAGCTATCTGGCAAAGAGCTATGGAGCAAGTCCTCCAAGGGATTCCGGGGACTCAATGCTACCTGGACAACATCCTTGTAACAGGAGAAAACGACAACGAGCACCTTGCCAATTTGGAGCAGGTGCTCACTAGGCTGAGAGAACGGGGCCTACGAGCAAATCGCCCCAAATGCGAATTTTTCCAGAAACAAATATCATATTGTGGCCACATAATTAACGAGGAAGGGTTGCATAAGTCACCTGAAAAAATTGAAGCGGTCATAAAAGCCCCAGCACCTGAAAATGTCTCACAATTAAGGTCGTTCCTGGGATTGATAAATTATTATCATAAATTTTTACCGAACTTGTCAACTCTTCTGCACCCTCTTAACGAACTGCTACAAACGGGAGTAATTTGGAAATGGAGCGAAGACTGTAAACGTGCCTTCCATAAATGCAAAGGCTTGATCACGTCCAAGGAAGTTTTGGCTCATTACAACCCATCACTGCCAATCAGACTGGCGTGCGATGCATCCCCTTACGGCGTAGGAGCGGTATTATCGCATAGATTCCCTGATGGCTCGGAGCGGCCGATAGCTTTTGCGTCACGCTCATTGAACTCAGCTGAGCGTAACTATGCCCAGATCGACAGGGAAGCACTCAGCCTGGTATGGGGAGTGAAGAAATTCAACCATTACCTACACGGACAAAAATTTACCTTGTTGACTGACTATCAACCCCTCGTCTCCATATTCAACCCTAAAAAGGGTGTTCCCATTATGACAGTGCAAAGGCTACAGAGGTGGTCCCTTTTCCTAGGGGCACACCAATATGACATAGAATACAAAGGATCAAAACAGCATGGGAATGCTGACGGTTTATCACGCCTACCGTTGCCAACGGTAGAAGAGGCACCTACAGTAGACCCAGTGGAGATGTTCCACTCAACCATAGTGGAATGTCTACCAGTAACAAATTCTGCCATTGAAGAGGAAACGAGAAATGACCCGACTCTCTCACGAGTCTACAATTTAATGGTGAAGGGATGGCCAGCACACTGTTGCCAGCATTCTCGCAAAGAAGAGAACAGCTGTCAGTGTGCCGAGGAACCTTGGTGTGTGGATCCAGAGTGGTGATTCCACCCAAACTCCAGGATAAAGTGCTAAAGGAGCTTCACGAGGGGCATCTGGGTGGAGTGAAAATGAAGAACCTAGCCAGAGCGTTTGTGTGGTGGCCAGGTATCAATGGAGACATTGAAGAAATGACCAAGAGCTGCCTAGGATGCCAGAAGGTCCAAAACGCCCCACCACAAGCCCCTCTACATCCATGGGAGTGGCCCTCATCTCCATGGCAAAGGGTACACATCGACTTTGCTGGTCCATTTATGGACTCAATGTTCTTAATCGCGGTTGATGCACACTCCAAGTGGCCGGAGGTAATAAAGATGTCCTCCACCACCACGGAAAAAACCATCACAGTATTAAGGACCATATTTGCCAGGAATGGGCTGCCTGAACAGATCTGTTCTGATAATGGACCGCAATTTGTGTCCGAAGAATTCAGGAAGTTCTTAAAAAACAATGGGGTTAAGCACTACACGTCCGCCCCATACCATCCCGCCACCAATGGATTGGCTGAAAGATTTGTCCAGACCTTCAAGAAGGCCATAAAGGCCACGGGTAATGAAGACATAAAACTTCAGCATAAGGTAGATAACTTCTTGTTTGCATACAGGAATGCAACACATGTGGTTACAAACCAAACTCCCGCCATGACGTTCTTCAATAGAAGCCTAAGATGCCGGCTGGATTTGATCAAGCCAAACATCAGAAGGGACGTGGAGAACCGGCAATTTCAAGGCATGAATGAAAGGCCAACTAGAACCTTCCAGATAGGTCAACAAGTTTTGGCCCGGGACTACCGTACCGAGAAATGGCAGCCTGGAACTATTTGCACACGACTAGGACCGCTGATGTATACCGTGGACATTGGAGAAAGCATAATAAGGCGCCATGCTGACCAGATGATAGAGCCATCCAAAAAGGGACAACCTACACCACAACTCTATACGCCTAATGATGAAGTAGAGATACCCATAGTATCTACTTCCGATCCGGTGATACTGGAACCAGATGAACCTGACACTGGCATTCAAGCTGAATCAGCCTTGCCAAAAGAACCTACTACACCACCAGAAACTACTACACCACCGAGGCGTTATCCGGACCGAGTCAGGAAGCCTCCAGAGAGACTGACTTATAATTGATTAACTGCAGCAAATGTGTAGATTATTGTTCTTGTAACATGTTAATTAATGATTACTTAAAATATTATGTACTGGTTGTCTAAAAGGGGAGGAATTGTGGTGTATGTGCCTTTAAGAGCCCCTTGTGTACTGTAATGCCGGTAATGGCCACTCGGGCTATATAAGCTTGTATATTGTCTTGTATCTGTTAGTTCACCTCCAGACTTTGTTCAGTAAACACCTGTGAAACCAACTCCTGCCTTCCGTGTCTCTATTAACACACGGATACAACAGCGACCACTGAGGAACGGGTCTAACGGCCGTCCCGCGGCCGCCATGGCGATCGGCAACGCGGGCAAGTTGCTTTTATCACCGATACGCTCTCCGGTCGTCGTTTTCTGTGCGACACCGGAGCGCAGTGCAGCATCTTGCCCGCGTCCACCCTTGATGTGCAGGCTGGGAAGCACGGCCTCGCCCTTGAAGCAGCCAATGGCGGAGCGATTCGGACTTTCGGCAGACGGCGGGTGGAGGTGTGTTTCGGGGGCCAACGGTTCCACTGGGAGTTTGTGATGGCCAAGGTTTCGCAACCCATTCTCGGCATGGACTTTCTGTGCGCCAATGGCCTCCTGGTTGACGTGAGGAACCGACGGTTGATCAACGCGGCTACTTTTCATTCTATCCCTTGTTACCGCAGTAACACTACGTCGCGCACTGTCGCCTGTGCTTTCCCGGCTCCGGATGAGTTCGCTCGCCTGCTCGGCGAATTCCCCGACCTGACGCAACCCACGTTCTCCTCCATGGCCACGAAACATGGTGTGGAACACCACATCACCACCAACGGTCCCCCGGTCTACGCGCGAGCCCGGTGCCTGGAACCTGGCAAGCTGGCGGTCGCAAAAGCGGAGTTCGCGACCATGGAACGGTTAGGGATTATTTGCCGATCGAATAGTCCCTGGTCTTTGTGGTAAACCACTGTTGTTAGTATTGTTGTTCACTGTTAGTACTGTTGTTCACTCTTGCATATTGTTGTACTTGTCTGTGCATGCCTCAGCTGACTCCGCCCCTGGCTCCACCCTCATGGCTGGGTATAAAGGTCGCTGCTCAGAAGCCTCCAGCCCTTTTGGATACCAGGCAACCACAAGAGGCATGCTCTGTTCTTTGGTAATAAAAGCCTGTTTATTACTTTCTCAATCTCCAGTCTTTTGTAGCAATTGATAGTGCATCAATTTTATTACCAAAGTTAAATGTTGGCTGCGGATGCTGATCAACCGATGGCGCAAAACGCTGAGCAGCAGGCGCTGCTGCGAGCCCTCAGACCAACATGCCTGGACCTAGACCCCCAAGAAGCGGGTTCGTCGACTAAATTCGCACAATGGCTGCGTTGCTTTGAGGCGTATCTGGAAGCCTCGACCGTGACTCTTGATGAAAATAAACTGAAAATCCTGGCCTCGAAGGTGAGCCACCAAGTCTATACTTTAATCCAAGATGCGACGACCTACGCGGCGGCTATCGACCTACTGAAAGGGCAGTATGCACGCCCGGTTAACACGGTCTATGCCAGGCACCTTTTAAGATCTCGCAGACAGCAGCCCGGGGAATCGGTGGAAGCCTTCCTACGGGCACTGCGGGTACTCGGACGCGGCTGCGACTGCAAGGAAGTATCGGCCGCGGCACATGCGGAGGGATTGATACGAGACGCTTTCGTTGCGGGTCTAAGGTCCGACTACTCCCGGCAGAGGCTGCTGGAGAAGGGTGAAATAGACCTGACAAAGGCAGTGTCCCTCGCGCTCTCGCTCGACGCGGCCCACAGAAATATGGACGCTTTCTCCCCTCATCGCCCCGCGCCGTGGACGCCGCAATCTTGGGCCATGGGACCGCCACCTCCGACTGCTGCAGCGATGTCCAAGGCACAAAAATGCTATTTTTGTGGCCAAGCTAAACACCCTAGAGCACGCTGCCCCGCGAAGAATGCTACCTGCTCCGGCTGCGGGAAGAAAGGTCACTACGTTAGCGCCTGCAAAGGGAAGACCGCTAACGCCAGCAGCGCTGCGTGCGAACCGTGGGCGCAGCCATCTTGTCCGCCATCTTGGGCTCCCCCAGCCGCGTGGGGATCGGGACCGTGGGCGCCGCCATTTTGTCCGCCATCTTGGACGCCTCCGACTTCAACCACGGGGGAGCCGGACTCAACCACCGCCTCATCTGACGACCACATCGACTCGCTCGACCATACGCTGGCCTCCGTGACGCTGGACCAATCTCTCCCTCATCAACTGTCCAGGTCCATGATGGATATTACGGTAAACGGCCGCGCCACTACCTGCCTTTTTGACAGCGGGAGCACGGAGAGCTTTATCCACCCCGACACGGTGCGCAGTTACTCTCTCCCGGTCCTGCCGACGCGCCATCGGATCTCTTTGGCTTCCAAAGCCCAGTCAGCGGACGTCGGTGGCTACTGTGTAGTGACCCTTTCAGTAAGGGGCACAGAATACAAAAATTTTAAACTTCTGGTCCTGCCCCATCTCTGCGCTGCCGTTCTACTGGGGTTGGATTTTCAGTGCCACCTTAAGAGTGTCACATTAGCGTATGACGGACCCCTCCCCCCACTCACAGTCTGCAGCCAGCAGCTTTTAAATCGCCCGCCGTGCACCATTTGCAGCCTCTCCACCCTTAAAGTTCCCCCCCCCTCCTTGTTCGCTAACCTCACCCGCGACTGTAAGCCCATCGCTACCAAAAGCAGGCGTTACAGTGTTGGGGATAGGAGCTTCATTAAATCCGAGGTAGCGAGACTCCTGAAGGAAGGGATTATTGAAAGTAGCACCAGCCCATGGCGAGCACAAGTGGTGGTAGTGAAGACTGGCGAAAAACAGCGCCTAGTTATTGACTACAGCCAGACGATCAATCGCTACACCCAACTAGATGCATACCCACTCCCCCGCATATCTGACATGGTCAATCAGATAGCACAATACCGGGTGTTCTCGACGATTGATCTGAAGTCGGCATACCACCAGCTCCCCATCAGGGCTGAGGACCGCCAGTACACAGCTTTTGAAGCTGACGGTCGGCTCTATCACTTTCTCAGAGTTCCCTTCGGCGTCACCAACGGAGTTTCTGTCTTCCAACGGGAGATGGACCGGATGGTTGACCAGAACGCGCTCCAGGCCACTTTCCCATATCTAGACAACGTCACCATCTGCGGCCACGACCAGCAGGACCACGACGTTAATCTAGAGAAATTCCTCCGGACGGCCCAGCGGCTGAATCTCACATACAACAAAGACAAATGTATGTTTCGTACTACGCGCCTCGCTATTCTTGGCTGCGTAGTGGAGAACGGAGTCATCGGCCCAGACCCCGATAGAATGCGCCCCCTTATGGAGCTCCCCCTCCCCCACTGCCAGAAAGCACTGAAGAGATGCCTGGGGTTTTTCTCTTACTATGCTCAGTGGGTGCCCAACTATGCGGATAAAGCCCGACCCCTCATCAAGTCCGCCTCCTTCCCCCTGACAGCAGAGGCCTGTGCAGCCTTCACTCTCATAAAAGGAGACATTGCGAAGGCCACAATGCACGCTGTGGATGAGTCCCTTCCTTTTCAAGTGGAGAGCGACGCATCCGACTTTGCCCTAGCTGCAACCCTTAACCAGGCGGGGAGACCCGTGGCCTTTTTCTCAAGGACCCTCCAGGGCCCCGAGATTCGACACTCCTCTGTCGAAAAGGAGGCCCAGGCCATTGTGGAAGCCGTGCGACATTGGCGGCATTACCTGGCCGGAAAACGATTTACCCTGCTCACTGACCAGCGTTCAGTGGCTTTTATGTTTCATAATAAGCAGCGGGGCAAAATCAAGAATGACAAGATCTTAAGGTGGAGAATCGAACTCTCCACCTACAATTACGATATCTTGTACCGGCCCGGGAAACTCAATGAGCCCCCAGATGCCCTATCACGTGGTACGTGCGCCAACGCGCAGGTTGATAGGCTACAGACCCTCCACAATGACCTCTGCCACCCGGGGGTCACCAGGTTCTTCCATTTTATCAAATCCCGTAACCTGCCCTACTCCATCGAGGAGGTCAGGACCATGACCAGGAACTGCCAGATCTGTGCCGAGTGCAAGCCGCATTTTTATAGGCCAGACAGAGCGAGCCTGATCAAAGCCACGCGCCCCTTCGAGCGGCTGAGCATCGATTTTAAAGGGCCCCTCCCCTCCTCTGACCGCAATGTGTACTTCCTCAATATAATTGATGAGTACTCCCGTTTCCCGTTTGCCATCCCTTGCTCGGACATGACCAGTACCACGGTCATTAAATGTCTGAATGACCTCTTCGCCTTGTTCGGTTTCCCTAGCTATATCCATAGCGACAGGGGCTCATCTTTTATGAGCGACGAACTTCGGCAGTACCTGCTCGCGAGAGGCATTGCTACAAGCAGGACCACCAGCTACAACCCCCGGGGTAACGGCCAGGTGGAAAGGGAGAATGCGACAGTCTGGAAGGCAGTCCTTTTAAACTTAAAATCTAAGGGCCTTCCGACCTCCCGCTGGCAGGAGGTCCTCCCTGCGGCGCTCCATTCCATTCGGTCGCTGCTCTGTACACCCACCAATGCCACTCCTCACGAGAGAATGTTCTCCTTCCCCAGGAAGTCCACGTCGGGGATTTCGCTACCAACATGGCTGACTTCTCCAGGTCCCGTCCTACTGCGGAAGCACGTGAGGACCCATAAGGCGGACCCCCTGGTCGAGAGGGTGAGCCTCCTCCACGCCAACCCGCAGTATGCTTACGTGGTGTACCCGGACGGGCGGGAGGACACAGTCTCCATTCGAGACCTCGCACCTGCAGGTGCTCCTGAAACACCCTCTTCGCCACCCACCGCTACTCCTGCCTACCCCCAGGACACAGTCCCCGCACGGGACCTCGCACCTTCGGGTGCCTCTGAGAGACCACCATTGCTACCTCCCATTACCCATGCTCTGACCCCTGTAGACGGCATGCAGCAGCCCCAGGGTCCGCCACCTGCTACACCTCCTCTGAACGAGACACCGGGTTCACCATTGGATGCTGCACCATCACCGCCGCTGCTGCGACGCTCAGGACGGCTTACAAGGCCTCCTGATAGACTTCAGTACACGAATTTTTAGTGCACTTCACCCCGCCGGACTCAATTCTAAACAAGGGGTGAATGTGGTAAACCACTGTTGTTAGTATTGTTGTTCACTGTTAGTACTGTTGTTCACTCTTGCATATTGTTGTACTTGTCTGTGCATGCCTCAGCTGACTCCGCCCCTGGCTCCACCCTCATGGCTGGGTATAAAGGTCGCTGCTCAGAAGCCTCCAGCCCTTTTGGATACCAGGCAACCACAAGAGGCATGCTCTGTTCTTTGGTAATAAAAGCCTGTTTATTACTTTCTCAATCTCCAGTCTTTTGTAGCAATTGATAGTGCATCAGTCTTCACCCCTCCACATCATCCCAAAGCCTGGCGGCGGATGACGGCCATGCGGCGACTATCGACGCCTAAACGACGCCACCACTCCCGATCGGTACCCGATCCCCCACATCCAGGATTTCTCTGCCCATTTGGCAGGGAACACTGTCTTCTCGAAAGTCGACCTCGTCCGGGGCTACCACCAGGTCCCCGTTCATCCCCAAGACGTCCAGAAGACCGCAGTCATCGCCCCATTCGGCCTTTTCGAGTTCTTAAGAATGCCGTTTGGCTTAAAGAATGCCGCCCAGGCTTTCCAACGCCTGATGGATTCCGTGCTGCGGGACCTCAAGTTCCTCTTCGTCTACTTGGACGACATCCTCATTGCCAGTCCCACCAAAGAAGCTCACCTCTGTCACCTATGCACCCTTTTTCAGCGTCTCAGCCAACACGGCCTGATTATCAACCCGGCCAAGTGTCAGTTTGGCATGCAACAAATTGATTTCCTGGGGCATCGCATCACTTCCAAGGGAGCGGTTCCTTTACAAGCGAAGGTAGAGGCGGTGACATCCTTTCCACACCCGCAAACCATTAAGGCCCTGCAGGAATTCCTAGGCATGGTAAACTTTTACCACCATTTCCTGCCGAAGGCAGCGCTACTCATGCAGCCCCTGTACGAGGCCCTCAAGGGCAAGACTGGCAAAGATACAGTAGACTGGATGGAGGACATGGCCTGGGCATTCGCCGCCACAAAAAGAGCCTTGGCCAATGCGACTATTCTGGCACACCCGCTGCCAGGAGCCACCATCACCCTCACCACCGACGCGTCAGACTATGCAATCGGCGCCGTGCAAGAGCAGTGGGTGAACGGGGCCTGGCAGCCGTTGGCATTCTTCAGCCGTCAACTACGGAGCAACGAGAGAAAGTATAGCACGTTCGACCGGGAGTTGCTCGCTCTTTTTCTGGCCATCCGATATTTTCGCTTCCTCCTGGAAGGACGTCCCTTCACTGCCTTCGTGGACCATAAGCCGCTCACCTTCGCCATGGCCAAGACCGCCGAACCGTGGTCATCCTGACAGCAACGTTACCTTACCTTCATATCCGAGTTCACCACGGATATACAGCACGTGGCCGGTAAGGACAACCTGGTGGCCAACTGCCTCTCCCGCGTGACCATCAATACGGTTCATTTAGGCATCGATTACGCCCTCATGGCAGCGGATCAAGCCTCGGACCCAGAGGTCCAAGCCTACAGAACCACCGTCACTGGCCTCCAGTTGGCCGATGTCAAGTTCCATGCGGCAGGTATCACACTCTTGTGTGACGTCTCCGTTCGGGACCCTCGCCCTGTCGTACCGGCCGTCTGGCGCCGCAAAGTGTTCGACGCCATACATGGGTTATCGCACCCAGGGATGAAGGCCTCGCAGAAGCTGATGTCGAGGAAATTCATATGGCACAGCATGCACAAGGATGTCAGCGACTGGACCAACACATGCGTGGTCTGTCAAAAGGCCAAAGTACAACGTCATATCAAAGCTCCGTTGGCCACCTTCACAGTGCCGGAGCGGCGATTTGACCATGTCAATGTGGACTTGGTGGGTCCACTCCCACCCTCCCATGGTTTTTCACACATCCTGACCATGGTTGACCGCACCACCAGATGGCCGGAGGCAGTTCCCCTATCATCCACTACTTCGGCGGACGTGGCCAGGGCGTTCATTTCCACCTGGGTCGCCCGTTTTGGAGTGCCCGCTGATATTTCTTCCGACAGAGGAACGCAGTTTTCCTCCGAGCTCTGGAATGCAGTGGCCCAAGGACTTGGCGTCAAATTACACAGCACCACAGCCTACCACCCACAGGCGAATGGTCTCTGTGAGCGTTTCCACTGCTCACTCAAAGCCGCCCTGAGGGCCAGCCTCCAGAACGCTGGATGGGCAGACAAGCTGCCGTGGGTCTTGTTGGGCCTTCGCACGGCCCCCAAGGAAGAACTTCACTCTTCAGCTGCGGCGCTGGAGTACGGTCAACCACTGCGAGTCCCGGGAGATTTCCTGCCAGAATCAACGAAGCCATGGTCCACGTCGGACCAGCTTACTAGGCACCAGGAGGCGGCCAGATGTTTCGCACCGGTGACCACTTCGCACCACGGGCTGCAGAGTTCGCACATTCCCCTGGAGCTTCACAAAGCCGAATACGTCTTTATCCGTCACGATGCTCATAGGGACCCACTCAAGGCCCCATATACTGGTCCCTTTCGCGTGTTGGAGGCAGGGGACAAAGCCTTCAAGGTGGCTGTCGATGGTAAACCGGACCACATTTCGGTCGATCGTTTAAAGCCGGCACATCTGGACCTCGACCGCCCCGTCGAGACAGCATAACCACCGAGACGAGGTCGGCCACCCACCGCCGTTACAACAGACCAAGTGCAACCACCCGCCAGACCGCCAGCCGCCCAGCAGCCTCCGCCTCAGGGGTACAGGAGTCGTTCTGACAGGCTCATCAAACCCCCTCACCGTTTGACTTTGTCCGTTAAAGCGAATTCTGGGTGGGGCGCATGTGGCGGAGCCACTTAATGACTCTGGGCAATTGTATATAATTCCCTTTAACGATGTTCTAACACCAGCCTAAGCCTGTAACATTGTGTTAGACATTTCTGTGTGTTGTACATAGTGTTTGTATGTACGGGGCGTGGCCCCTTTAAGAGCGTGGGAAAACGCGGGCAAACGCGATGACGTCACGTCGCAAACCACGTGACTGCCCAGGCAGTCCTCGTGGAAGCTCCATCTTGTACAGACCTGTTTTTGTGGTTCTCCTGTATCGATCTCAACAAACTGTTTAAGCTCGTTTAGTTATACATTAAAAACCTGTTTGTTTGCTCGCCTGAGTCGACCTCAGTTCTTAGTTAGGAATTCATCAATTCCTACACCCTTAAAGAAAAAAGGTGGGACTAACAAATCTAGAGCCCCTGGATGTCTAGAGACATACAGAGTAGGATAAAGAAAAAAAGGCGTATGACAGATACCGAGGGCTAAGTACTCCAGAATCTTTAGAGGAGTACAGAAAGTGCAGGAGTGCAATTAAAAAGGATGTTAGGAAAGCAAAGAGAGAGAGCATGAAAAATTGTTGGAAAGTAAAATCAAGGAAAACCCAAAGCTGTTTTATAAATATATTAAGAATAAGAGGATAACTAAAGAAAGGATAGGGCCCATTAGAGATCATGAGGGTAATCTGTGTGTGGAGGCGGGAGATGTCGGTAGGGTTCTTAATGAATACTTCGTGTCTGTTTTCACAAAGGAGAGGGTCGAAGCAGACATTGCTATCAGGGGGGAGGAGTATGAAATATTAGATAAAATAAACAGTGAGAGAGGAAGTATTAAGGGGTTTAACAGCTTTAAAAGTGGATAAATCCCAGGCCCAGATGAAATGTATCCCAGGCTGTTAAGCAAAGCAAAAGAGGAAATAGCAAAGGCCCTGACCATCATTTTTCAATCCTCTCTGGCTTCAGGTGTGGTGCCAGAGGACTGGAGGACTGCTAATGTGGTACCCTTGATTAAAAAGGTAGAAAAGGATAGACCAAGTAATTACAGGCCAGTCAGCCTAACCTCGATGGTGGGAAAATTATTGGAAAGAATTCTGAAGGACAGGATAAATCTTTATTTAGTAAGACATGGATTAAACAAGGATAGTCAGCACGGATTTGTTAAGGGAAGGTCGTGTCTGACAAACTTGATTGAATTTTTTGAGGAGGTAACAAGGAGGGTAGATGAGGGTAGTGCGTTTGATGTAGTATATTGTGGGGGACTACGGTCTCCCGCGTAAAGAAATAGGCAACACAGCGAGCTACAAGAAATAGGTCTTTACTCCAACTCTCACAATACAGTACTGAATTCGTGAAGCCCGCGAACCTGTGATGACTCACGGATTGGTCACCTGCTGGAACCTGATTGGTTTTCCTTCTATCAGCAGCAGGCAAGTCTGAACGTGCCTTATTCCTCTCAGCTTGCAACTGTCTTGTGGGGGGAGGGGAATACAGCAGTTAAAAGGGGATTATACAGGTTTATCTACATACACACAGTGTTTCCCCAATGTGGCAACGCCACATATGCCCCCCCAGAATCCTCGTTAACTATAAAAGTCAGTCTCTGCGGAGGTTTGACCAAACGGCCGTAGCGGCTGTAGTAGCCATCTGGCGTGTGAGGAGGGCTGTCTGGGAGGTCGGCCGGTTGGTTCGTCGGCTGGTCTGGCGGCTGGTCTGCCGGTGGGCTGGCTGGACAGGCTGCCGGCGAAGGTGGGGCGGCGGCCGGAAAGTAAGGTTCTGGTGTGTCTTGGTCCTCTTGTGGGGCCGCCGCCAACGCGGGAGGTCTGCCCCGCCGTGGGGGAAGAGCCGGCCAAAATGGGAAGCTAAGGTCCAGGTGCGCCGGTTTGAGGCGGTCTACTGAAATAAGGTCCGGCTTCCCGCCGACATCGATAAGAAAAGCTTTGTCCCCCGTCTCCAATACTGGGAAGGGGCCGGTGTATGGTGCCTGCAGCGGGCCTCTGTGCGCGTCCCGGCACACGAAGATGAACTCCGCATGTTGTAAGTCTCGAGGCACGTAGGACGGCTACGGGCCGTGTTGCGAAGTGGGCACTGGACGGAATTGCTGGGCCGCGTCCTGGTGCAGGGAAAGCTGTCTGGCGGCTGACCACGGCTCCGTTGTCAGGGGAAGGAAGTCGCCTGGTACTCTGAGCGGTTGGCCGTAGACCATCTCGGCCGCAGAGGCGCGGAGGTCCTCTTTGGGCGCGGTACGCAATCCCAGGAGAACCCAGGGTAGTTTGTCGATCCAGCTGGTATCGACCAGGCTGGCGCGGAGAGAGGCTTTCAAAGAACGATGAAAGCGCTCGCAGAGCCCGTTGGCCTGCGGGTGGTAGGCTGTTGTCCTGTGCAACTTGGTGCCGAGGCCGGCGATGATGGCATTCCACAAGTAGGAGGTGAACTGGGGGCCTCTGTCCGAGGATATGTCGGTCGGCACGCCGAACCGGGCCACCCATGTCGAGACGAATGCTCGCGCGACGTCGGTCGTGGTGGTGGAGGCGAGGGGAACCACCTCGGGCCATCTGGTGGTGCGGTCGACGATCGTGAGCAGGTGTGTAAAACCGTGCGATGGCGGCAAGGGGCCTACCAGATCGACGTGGACGTGGTCGAAACGCCTCTCGGGCACCGGGAAACACTCCAATGGCGCCTTGGTGTGCTGCTGGACCTTAGCGCGCTGACGCTGCACGCATGTGTTGGTCCAGTCTCTCACATCCTTGTGGAGTTCAGGCCAGACGAACTTGGCGGACATAAGTTTCTGAGACGCACGCATCCCTGGATGCGAGAAGCCGTGGATGATGTCGAAAACTCGCTTGCGCCAGGCGGATGGAACGACCGGCCTAGGCGAAGGGACTGAGACGTCGCACAGGAGGGTTGTGCCGGCTGCGTGGAAGTGGATGTCGGCCAGGGTGAGACTGGTAGTTGACGTCCTGAGGACCTGGATCTCCGCGTCGGCAGCCTGGTCTCTCGCCATGCTGGCGTAGTCGACGCCCAGGTGCACTGCGTGGAGCGAGGGTCTTGAGAGGCAGTCGGCCACCAAATTATCCTTGCCGGCGACGTGGCAGATGTCCGTGGTGAACTCCGAGATGAAGTTGAGTTGGCGCTGTTGGCGCGCGGACCAGGGTTCGGTTACTTTGGCCATGGCGAAAGTGAGCGACTTGTGGTCCACGAATGCGGTGAACGGCCGGCCTTCCAGAAGGAAATGGAAGTGCCGGATTGCCAGGAACAGGGCCAGGAGCTCTCTGTCGAACGTGCTGTAAACCTGCTCGTTCTTGCGCCGCTGTCGGCTGAAAAATGCCAGTGGCTGCCACGCGCCTTCGACCCACTGTTGCTGGACGGCGCTGACAGCGTAATTCACGGCGTCCGTGGTGAGGGCAGTCTTGGCGCCCGGGATGGGGTGGGCCAGTAGTGTGGCATTGGCCAAGGCGCTTTTGGTCTGGTGGAAGGCTGTCGCCATCTCGCTGGACCAGGTGAGTTGCTCTTTGCCCGTTTTGCCCCTGGTGGCTTCGTAGAGGGGGCGCATGAGTGCGGCGGCCTTGGGCACGAACCGATGATAGAAATTGACCATCCCCAAAATTTCCTGCAGCGCCTTAACCGAGGTGGGCTGGGGAAAGTCCGCCACCGCCTGCACCTTGGAAGGTAGGGGAATGGCTCCCCTTGGCGAGATTCTGTGGCCGAAAAAGTCAATTTGGGCTGCTCCGAACTGGCATTTGGCCGGGTTGACGACTAGCCCGTGTTGGCTGAGGCGCTGGAAAAGGGAGCGCAAATGCGCGATGTGCTCAGCCTTGCTGGTACTGGCCACGAGGATATCGTCCAGATAGACGAACAGGAAGCTCAGGTCCCGTAGGACGGAGTCCGTGAGCCGTTGGAAGGCCTGTGTGGTGTTCTTAAGCCCGAAGGGCATGCGCAGGAACTCGAACAGTCCGAAGGGGGTGATGACCGCCGTCTTCTGGACGTCTGCGTGGTGGACGGGGACCTGATGGTAGCCGCGAATCAGGTCGACCTTGGAAAAGACGGACTTTCCTGCTAGATGTGCCGAGAAGTCTTGGATGTGCGGAATGGGGTATCTATCAGGCGTGGTGGCATCGTTGAGCCGTCTGTAGTCGCCGCAGGGGCGCCAGCCACCGCCCGGCTTGGGCACAATATGGAGGGGGGACGACCAAGGGCTGTTCGAGCGGCGGATGATGCCCAGTTTTTCCATCGTGGCGAATTCTTCCTTGGCCACCGCCATCTTGGCTGGGTCCAGGCGTCTGCCTCGAGCGAACACTGGTGGTCCCGTAGTGGCGATGTGGTGCTCGACCCCATGCTTGGCTGCCGCGGCTGAGAAGGTCGGTTGTGTGAGCCTCGGGAAATCTGCAAGTAGGCGGGCGTAGTCGTCATGCGCCGGGGCGGAGCAGGACCCGACGAGGGCCGGGCTGTTGCTCTGCTGGCAGGCCAGTGAAGCGAAAGTTGCTGCGTCGATCAGGCGCCTGTCGACCAGGAGTCCGTGGGCGCAAAGAAAATCGGCGCCCAGCAAAGGATATGCCACCGAGGCCGTCACGAAATCCCATGTAAATCGCTGGCCGTTGAAACAAACCTCAGCCCGTCGCTTTCCGAAAGTAGCGATGGCTGCGCCATTTGCCGCCACGAGGGTTGGGCCGCTGCGGCCTGCCTGGATGTCGAGCTGGGAGGCAGGAATTATGCTGCATTGGGTTCCGGTGTCGGAAAGGAATCTGCGCCCTGAAAGAGAGTCGGTTATGTACAGCAGTTTACCTGCGGTGCCAATGGCCATCGTGGCGGCGGGGGTGCAGTCAAGCGGGCCTAGGCGGCGGCGCGGGGCTGGTGCGTTGGGCCGGGCGGCCATCTTAGTTTGTTTGAAAGAGCAGGGTGCTCTGCAGCGTTGGGCCTTGTGGCCGAAATGCGCGTGGTAGTAGCATAGTTCTGCGGCCTGGCGTGGCGGCGCACGCTCGGTGGTGTCGGGGAGCCTCGCGGCTGCACAGCCGAGTTGGGCGACGGCGAAAACTTTGTCCGCGGCGGCTGCCAGTTGTACGCAGTCCGTGATCGGGGACCCCGCGAGGGCAGTCTGTACCTGCTGAGGAAGTAGGCTGAGGAAAAGGGCCCGAAACAAAAAGCACTGCGGTTCAGAGCCCAGGAGCGCAAGCATCCGGCTCATCAACTGGGTTGGGGTAGAATCGCCGAGGCCTGGCAGTGAGAGAAGCCTGCGGGCCCTCTCCTCCTTGGACAGGCCGTAAGCCTGCAGCAAGCGGCCCTTAATGGTTGAGTACTTGCCAGTCTGTGGTGGGTTCCCCAGCTGGTCGAGAACTTCGGCGGCGGTAGAGCTTGCTAGTGCTGAGACTACGTGGAGGTACCTTTCTTCATCGTCTTGAACCCTGCGAAGGGTGAATTGGGCCTCCGAGTGCGCGAACCAAGCTGGTGCTTGGTGTTCCCAGAAGGTGGGGAGCTTCAAGGACGCAGCGCCGGCCGACATCAAGCTGCTGCTGGTTGCCATCGGGTCGTTGCTGGCCTCTGTAGGGCTGCATGAGTCGGGGGCTTCAGCTGCCGACATTCGGGGTCACCAATGTGGGGGACTACAGTCTCCCGCGTAAAGAAATAGGCAACACAGCGAGCTACAAGAAATAGGTCTTTACTCCAACTCTCACAATACAGTACTGAATTCATGAAGCCCGCGAACCTGTGATGACTCACGGATTGGTCACCTGCTGGAACCTGATTGGTTTTCCTTCTATCAGCAGCAGGCAAGTCTGAACGTGCCTTATTCCTCTCAGCTTGCAACTGTCTTGTGGGGGGAGGGGAATACAACAGTTAAAAGGGGATTATACAGGTTTATCTACATACACACAGTGTTTCCCTATATGGGCCTAGAAATTCAGTCGCGTTTGCGCCCACTTATTGGCTATAGAGTGGTTTGCGCCGGAAGTTTTTTAGCGCCCGAAATTCATTTGGTCCCTAACGTCGGCGTTAGCTGGTAGCGCTGCGCCGGCACCGATGACGTCATCGGTGTGCGCAGCACCCCGGTTCCAATGGTAATCCGTCCCGATGGCCAAATTCAGTTGCGGCCGCCTCGCCCGTCGCGGCCGCAAACTGCGTTTGCAAAACGGTGCCTTGCAGCTCTGAGAGGCCGGCGCATAAAGGTGGAGGGGCGGCCGGCCACTTTCCCGGCCGGCGTTTGGCCGCACCTCCCTCCCCGGACTCCTGCACCACCCCCCCGCGGCATTGGTGTGTGACTCCCGCGAACCCGGCACTTCTCCGTGGTGCCGGGCTCATTTGCCGGGGGAATCCAGCGGCGATCTCACGGCTGCAGGCAGCTCCTCCTTAAGAGAAGGAGGAGGCCTGCAGTACCCCAGCCTGCCGCACCGCATCGGGTGCCGCAGCGGCAGCTGGACGCCTGAAACTGACATTCTTCGCCCCAAACGAGGCGGCCAAACCCTGCAATAGCGCCCGCCTCCGTCTTGGGGCGGCGCAACTGAATTTCAGGCGGGCGCTACGGGCATCCGGCCGAGCGCAAAATTTCGGGCACTAAAGACCTGGCGCGGCGATACCGAATTTCTAGGCCATGGACTTTAGCAAGGCTTTTGATAAGGTTCCACATGGCAGACTGGTCACGAAGTTAAAAGCCCATGGGATCCAGGGCAAAGTGTCAAGTTGGATTCAAAACTGGCTCGGAGACAGGAAGCAGAGGGTAATGGTTGATGGGTGTTTTTGTGACTGGAAGGCTGTTTCAAGTGGGGTTCCGCAGGGCTCAGTACTAGGTCCCTTGCTTTTTGTGGTATATATCAATGATCTAGACTTGAATATAGGGGGTATGATTAAGAAGTTTGCAGATGATACTAAAATCGGCTGTGTGGTTGATACTGAAGAAGGAAGCAGTAGACTGCGGGAAGATATCAATAAATTGGTCAGGTGGGCAGAACAGTGGCAAATGGAATTCAATCTGGAGAAGTGTGAGGTAATGCATTTGGGGAGGGCTAACAAGGAAAGGGAATACACATTAACTGGTAGGACACTGAGTAGCGTAGAGGAACAAAGGGACCTTGGAGTGTATGTCCACAGATCCCTGAAGGTAGCAGGCCAGGTAGATAAGGTGGTTAAGAAGGCATACGGAATGCTTGCCTTTATTAGCTGTGGCATAGAATACAAGAGCAGGGGGGCTATGCTTCAACTGTATAAAACTCTAGTTAGGCCTCAGCTAGAGTACTGCGTACAGTTCTGGTCACCACATTACAGGAAAGATGTGATTGCACTAGAGAGGGTACAGAGGAGATTTACAAGGATGTTGCCGGGAGTAGAGAATCTTAGCTATGAGGAAAGACTGGATAGGCTGGGTCTGTTTTCCTTGGAACAGAGAAGGCTGAGGGGAGACCTTATTGAGGTGTATAAAATTATGAGGGGCCTAGATAAAGTGGATAGAAAGGACCTATTTCCCCTAGCAGAGGGGTCAAAAACCAGCGGGCACAGATTTAAAGTATTTGGGGGAAAGTTTAGAGGGGATTTGAGGGGAAACTTCTTCACCCAGAGGGTTGTGGGGGTCTGGAACTCACTACCTGAAAGGGTGGTAGAGGCAGGAACCCTAACCATATTTAAAAAGTACTTGGATGTGCACTTGGGATGCTCCAACCTGCAGGGCTACGGACCAAGAGCTGGGAAGTGGGATTAGGCTGGATAGTTCTTTGTTGGCCGGCACGGACATGATGGGCTGAAATGGCCTCCTTCCGTGCTGTAACTTTCTATGATTCATATTGTGATGCCGATGACATCATTGGTCCGCGACTCTTGAATCTTAAGTCGGATCCGCCTATCTGAGGTGGGCTGCCCTCCTGAATAATTTTCTTAATGGTGTTGGGTCAGCATGCCCTGACTCCCCCGACCGCCATTTTAACTACCCGCCCACCCCATTCGCCGGGCAGGCCGGTTAAAATTGAGGTTTTTAAGTGTGCTAGAGTCGTGTACAATCTCCAAGCTATCTGGAAATCTATCTGTAATAATCTGAATCTTTCTAGATATACATTAAATGCTAATTACTGCGATAATAACATGCTTGATGCCATGTAATTACAAAGGTAGTTGTAAGTTTTGTATTGGTTATAACAGCACTAAATTATTAATGTATAATTACAGTATTATTAATGAAAGGAAAAACAAAGTGTCAATTTAGCGAACAGCCCTGGGCTCAATTGTATTTATTTTGCAATATTGGTTTCACCCAGAAAAAAATATTTTGGGACAGGAAATATCACAAAATTCCTGTAAACAAATGCCATAACTCATACAGAGAAATGTACTCCCCCACAAGTGCATATTTCTATGTTATAAAGCTCTTCACAATGCTCATCCAACTTGCAGTTTACTAGAGTGTAAGTCATTTGCAAGCAAGCTAATTCCAGTCTGATCTGGACCAGAATGAATTCAGGTGACCCCCAAATAACATAAAATCTGAAAATGCTGGACATGCACAGAATGTTGATCAATGGTTATCAGTCCATCATAATACAAAAAGCGTGGCTGCTTATGCCTGAAAGTGATGGTTAACTTTACTATTTCAATTGCATGTTTCAGGAATTAGTACCTCACACTATTATTAATCTGTACATATCAACCCTAATTTTGTGAGGCCGCTCTGGTGTTACAGTGACTCACAGGCAGTAGTAGGTGTGGGTTGGAAAATTTGGTGTCCCACCTCCTGTAAGTGGTGCTGATTTAATGGCAACTTGGAGGCAAATAATTAGGCTGTGCTAATGCATGTGTGACCTCGTTTTAATAATTACATTGCATTATAAAGTGTCCCAAATCTGGTGTTGACAGTCAAGGCACCACCCACAATTTGATTAAAAATTAAGCATAGGTGAGTTCCAGGACATCATCTGCTAAAGCAGGCATCTGAGTTTTTGATAAAGATTCTTGCTGTTTTTCTTTACCTTTTTATGTGTACTTTGCTGCATTTTACTCCATACATTAGTCGGTTGTTGGATAACTTAGCACTTTTTTGCTTTTTTTCCCCAGAAAGTGTTTTTCTTCATTATTCTTAGTTGCTTTTGGCTTTTATGGTGCACCTCACAAAGAGGTGAGGATGGGTATTATTTTGGGTGTTCCAAACATACTGCATAATTAAGACAAGGAAGAGGAGTTTATGAGGGGCTAAAAAATGCCAGTACAATAATCGCTAAGGCCTTTTGGCCATATCTGTTACTACCCTGAGACCTGCCTTTAAAGACCCTTCCAAGTATTGTTTCTCATATCAGAAGAGTTGTGATTTTGCTGCCTCGCTTTATAAGACAGGCAGTGTCATCTGCTGCCTGATGACCTGCAGAAAACATCTGGATCAGAGACTGCTCTTCCCATAGAAGTGAGCATGTAACTTTCACGCCAGCACACCCTTCCAAACCACCCCAGGAGACATTTGCCACATCAGGCAGTCTGCAGTACACACATGTGCCAAGCAAGTGACAACCACCATGTTTGCGAGGAGAAACCCCATCATCACTTTCCTTGTGAAAAGGATGCATCAGCTGGACATGACACACACAGTTTACAACGCTGGCAGTGTTCCCTTAAGTGCAAATTGTCGCACATAGTACTCGTGTGGGCTTCAGTTCTGTTGGGTCCGTGGTTCAGTGGATATGCTGTTATCAAATAATCACACAGATGCTGTACATTAACAATAGACAGGTCTTTACTGGAGGAGGGTAGTCTCAAGACTGGGGGTACAGAGGCATGCGCAAAGCTTATATACCGGTGTGGTCACTGCCGGTACTACAGTATACAGGAGCTGTAAAAGTAGTTCTGACTTAAAGGCACATACACTACAAGTTCAACCCTGAGATATTAATGAACAGAAAGGGTTTGCAATCAGTTGATGTTTGGGTGGTATCTGACCACAGAAACTCATTGTCAGTGGTCTTTATCCAGCAAGTGACCATTGTGCAGCAATCCACAGTGCCCACATTATTTGAAGATGAAACACTGGATGGGTAATTTTTAGAGTTATCCTCTGCATCCATGGTTGCTGACCCCACTGAAAAGGCCCTTAACAGTCGAGGAGCACCTTGCCTTGGACACTTCAGCAACTGTTGGCTGATCCTTGGCTGCCATCTCCATCTTCAAAAAAAGGTATGCCACTACAGTTTAGACACAATGAAAGAGCATGTGTAAAAGGGCAATGGTTGTCTACAATGCATCAAATGGTACATCCAGAAGGGTGTGGCAGGTCCCAACTTAGGCTTCTTCCTGCTTCTGATAGACTCCAAAAGAAATTTGTGCAAAATTGAGGGGCACGCTCATTTTTGTCTTGCTCTCCATACCACAGACTTTTTTCCTCCTTTGCAGCTGATGCAAGGAATGTCACTGACTGCATTTGCATAGCTGGCAACTCCCTCCATACAGTTTGCACCAGTGCTTTTACTGGATGGTGACCGTCAGTCTCAGTTAAGACCACTCTCCTTTGGTGCTCTTCTGCAGCAGCACCTCCAACTTTACAATATCAAAAGGAAGTGTCACCACATGTCTGTGCTGTCCTATTGTAAGCAATATAGTCCACTTTTCTGCCACCTCTTTGACTAAGCTATTAGTCACTTGTCCTAATATCTCCTTGTGTGGCTCGGTGTCAAATTTTGTCTGATAATGCTTCAGTGAAGCCCCTTGGGACATTCTATTGTATGTGGAACTGTTTCCACTTATGGGTGTGTCCAGAACAAGGAGATCATCATAAATATAAGACAGCCACTGACAAATCAAAAAAAATAATTTTGAAGGAATATCTTTACATAAAGAATGGTGAGAATGTGGAACTTGCTGCCACACAGAATGGTTGAAGTAGATAACATTGACACATTTAAGGGGAGGCTTGATGTATACACAACGAAGAAAGGAATAGAGGGCTATGGGAGTAGAGTGGGAAGAGGTAATCAGAATGGGAGGAGGCTCGTGCGGGGTATAAACACTGGTGTAGGTCAGTTGGGTCGAATGGCCTGTTTCTGTGCTGTAGATTCTATGTAATTCTATGTAAACAAAACAGAAAATGCTGGAAATACTCAGCATGTCAGGCAGCATCTGTGGAGAGAGAAACAGAGTTAACGTTTCAGGTCGAAAAGTCATCGCAGTATTTTGCTTTTGTAATTCTATGTAAAATTCTAAAATTTGACACGGCTTATCCTCTGCACTGCAGGTGCAGATAAGAAAGAACCGTGGACCAGCCTTTGCTTCACTTGCAAAATCAGGGTTTTAATAATGCACAAGACAATCTGTGTCGCCTGCACTCCTCATACATGATTATTCAAGTGCTGAGAGTTGGGTGAGTGAGGGAGTTAGGTGGGTGAGAAGTGGAAGGAGGAGCTCCCTTGCTTCACCTTTGCTTTCCCTAACATTTTATTCTGTAGGATTTGGTTCTTACTTTACACCAAGGAAAGAGTCTGAGAGCGGGAGCAGCCAAACAACAACAACAGCTGCAAAACCGCTAAAGTGACGTCACAACCAGGGAAGGAGTAAGGTCTCTATTTTAGCATGAGTAGTGTTTACAGTGAAGTAAGGTCCCTAGTGTATTTAATATTCTTTAATTTAGAGGAAGTAAATAAAGGGAGTAAATTAAGGGTAGGACATGGCAGGGCAGCTCGGCAGCATGGAGTGCTCCTCCTGTGCTATGTTGGAAGTCAGGGACACTTTTGGTGTCCAGGGCGAACACATGTGCAGGAAGTGTCTCCAGCTGCAGCTACTTGAAATCTGCGTTTCGGAGCTGGAGTTGCGGCTGGAGTCACTGTGGAGCATCTGCAAGGCTGAGATCTTCATGGATAGCACGTTTAACAAGGTGGGCACACCGCAGGTAAAGAGTGCACAGGCAGAAAGGGAATGGGTGACTGCCAGACAGAGTAAAAGAACTAGGAAGGTAGTGCAGGAGTCCCCTGGATCCATCTCCCTCTCCAACAGATTTTCCATTTTGGATACTGCTGGGGGAGATGGTTTCTCAGGGGAATGCAGCAAGAGCCAAGTCCATGGCACTACAAGTGGCTCAGCTGCACAGGAGGGGAGGAAAAAGAGTGGGAGAGCAATAGTGATAGGGGATTCTATCATAAGGGGAACAGATAGACATTTCTGTGGCTGCAGACGTGACTCCAGGGTGGTATGTTGCCTCCCTGGTGCCAGGGTCAAGGATGTCACTGAGCGGCTGCAGGACATTCTGAAGGGGGAGGGTAAACAGCCAGAGGTCATGCTCCATATTGGTACCAACAACATAGGTAGAAAGAGGGACGAGGTCCTGCAAGCAGAATATAGGGAGCTAGGAAATAAATTAAAAAGCAGCACCTCAAAGGTAGTAATCTCAGGATTACTCACAGTGCCACGTGCTAGTGAGTACAGAAATAGAAGAATAGACCAGATGAATGCGTGGCTGGAGAGATGGAGTAGGAGGGAGGGATTTAAATTCCTGAGGCATTAGGACTGATTCTGGGGAAGGTGTGACCTGTGCAAGCTGGACGGGTTACAACCTTGGCAGAACCGGGACCAATATCCTCGCAGGGGGGGTTTTGCTAGTGCTGTTGGTGTTGTGTATGTGTACCTTTAAGAGATTAACTGGTCTCAGACTGCAGTACCGGCAGTGACCACCCCTGTATAAAAAGGCGCTAGCAGCCTTCTGTAGTTTCAGTTTCCAGAGTGTCTCCATTCAGTAAAGACTTGTTAAACCAACTCCTGCATTCCGTGTCTCCATTAACACACGGATTTAATACTGGCGACGAGTAAGAAACGAACTTACCTGCAACTCGGCAGCACCTCAGACGACGTTATTGACGGTCGAAGCCAGAAGAGAGAAAAATAAAAAAAGAATCCACAGAAACTCGAGAAACGGGCGTCGACCGTGGGCAACCGCCCTCCACATCATCGACTTGAAAAGTGCAGGAGAGACTGTCGAGAGCCAGGCTTGGTCTCCAGTCTGTGGTTTCCCAGCCAATCGGGCTGGTGGCAGGTAGTGCACTGATCCTTCCTGGGCTGCGGCGGGCTAGAGCTCGATCGGGTGGCTCTGCAACGGGGCCGGGCAGCGAGTCGGGAAGCAAAGAGAGAGAGGGTGGAGCACACAGGGCGCGGCCGGTGCTTCGCAGCCGGGCAGCGTTCAGACCTAAGAGGGAGGAAAGTGTCCCAGAGGGTCCACTCCACGACGGGAATGGTTAAAAATAAAAATACCGCGGAGAGCGGCGTTGACAGCAGCGGCAGCGGCGGGAAAGCGTGGGAGGCGCCATCTTAACTCGGCGGGGAAGAAGGAAAAGCGCGGGAGGCGCCATTTTGATCCATCGGGGACGAAGGAAAAGCGCGGGGGACGCCATCTTAGATTTTCAAGATGACAAAGACTGGCGATATCACTGCCTTCGATAATGCGATAGAAGACTGGACCACATATGTGGAAAGAGTCGAGGTATATTGCGAGGCAAACGAAATAGCCGATGAGAAAAAGGCATCGGTATTGCTAAATTTAATGGGCGCAAGAACGTAAGGCCTATTGCGGGACCTGATTACTCCAGCCAAACCGAAGGCGAAGAGTTTTAACGAAATTGTTGCTATCCTACAGGAACATCTAAATCCTACACCGCTGCTGATAGCAGAAAGATTTAAATTCCACAGGAGAAATCAGCATAAAAATGAGAGCAATGCTGATTACCTTACGGAACTACGCAAGCTATCAAAGCACTGCCAGTTCGGAGCAGGACTGGCAGATACCTTACGGGACAAATTTGTCTGTGGACTCCTGAGTGAAGGAACCCAGAAGAGGTTACTCTCAGAGAAAGAGCTGACGTTAGATAAGGCTTTCAGCGTGGCAGTATCGTACGAAGCAGCAGCAAGGGGCGCTGCGGAAATACAACAAAAGCCACAGGAATACGGCACCCACGAAATGACACGGGGATTTGCAAAATGTTATCACTGCGGCAGAACAAACCATGACCAGAAGGACTGCTGGTCCAAGGACAAAATATGCAGGCAATGCGGAAAGATGGGACACATTGCACGAGTTTGCAGGTCTGAGAAGAAGACTAATGACAATAAAAAGGCTACTAAGGAACCGTACAGGAAAGTACAAAAGATGACGGACAGTAGTCCCGAAGGCCAGATGAGCGATAGTGAATCCGGGAACAAGAGACTAAGGTGTCTCAAACTTCACAACGTAATTGCAAAAGAGGATCACCGAACCATGTGGGTCACCCTCACGATAGCAGGGTCCCAAGTCAAAATGGAATTGGATACAGGATCAGCTCTAACCGTCATGAATCGACGAGACTACGAGCGGCTATTCTCACACATACCCTTGAGAGAGACATCCATTGTCTTGAGGACGTATACGGGGCAAAAAGTATACCCCAGAGGAAAAATAAGGGTGCCTGTCGAATACAACGGCAAGAAAATACGGAAATTGTATCTCTACATTCTGCAAGATGGTGGACCACCGTTATTGGGACGTGAATGGATCAGAAAGATAAGTTTAGACTGGCACTCCATTCAGGCACTGACAGTGGCTGGTAAAAAGGATGATGACGTCACTCCTGGATGATTGTCAACAATCTTAGCTGACGCCAAAGAGGTATTTCAACAAGAACTGGGCACTCTTAAAGGCGTAACCGCCTCGATATAAATAGAGGAGAATGCAATTCCCAAGTTTTTCAAAGCAAGACCGGTACCATATGCAATTCGCCCAGCCGTTGAGACAGAGCTGGAGAATCTGGAGAATGCAGGCGTGTTATCTAAGGTAGACTGGAACGAGTGGGCGACACCCATCATTCCTGTCATGAAGAAAACGTTAAACAATAAGTCTGAGGAGCCAAGGAATGTTCGCATCTGTGGGGACTTCAAGGTGACAGTGAACCCAGTCCTTCACACAGTACAATATCCTCTTCCAAGGATAGAAGATATCTTCGCCTCACTATCTGGAGGGAAGCGTTTTACAAAAATTGACCTAGCACAAGCATATTTGCAGATGAAGGTTGAAGAATCCTCTAGGAAGTATCTCACGATAAACACTCACAAAGGTCTTTACCAGTATAATCGACTGGTATTCGGAGTAGCATCAGCTCCAGCGATATGGCAAAGAGCGATGGAACAAGTCCTGCAAGGGATTCCGAGGACTCAGTGTTACTTGGACGACATCCTGGTGACAGGTGAAGATGACAGTGAACACCTTGCCAACCTAGAGCAGGTGCTCACTAGACTATGTGAACATGGGCTACGAGCCAATCGCCCCAAGTGCGAGTTTTTTAAGAAACAGATATCGTCGTGTGGCCACGTGATTGATGAAGAGGGGTTGCATAAGTCCCCTGACAAAATTGAAGCGGTAGTTAAGGCTCCAGCGCCTGAAAATGTGTCGCAACTGAGGTCATTCCTTGGATTGGTGAATTACTACCATAAGTTTTTGCCAAATTTGTCCACAATTCTGCATCCACTGAACGCCCTACTACGAACGGGAGTAGTATGGAAATGGAGCGATGAATGTAAGCGGGCCTTTCAGAAGAGTAAGGACCTAATCACTTCAAGAGAAGTATTGGCTCACTACAACCCATCACTACCGATAAGACTGGCGTGTGATGCGCCTCCCTACGGCATTGGGGCGGTACTGTCTGTGGTAAACCACTGTTTGTATTCCTGTTTGTCCTGTTTGTATTCCACTGTGTACATGCCTGGACATGCCTCGGCTGACTCCTCCCACAGGTCCTAGTATAAAGGTGACTGCTCCCCAGCCCTTTGTATCCTGGACCGGTCGACCACGCGAGGCAGACCTCCATTCTGTTGTTAATAAAAGCCTTTAGTTACTCTTCTAACTCTCAGTCTTTTATGAGTAATTGATAGCGCATCAATTTTATTAACAACATTTTTATAATGGAGAAGATCCTCACACCAGCATGCCTGGACTTAGATCATCGGGAGGCGGACTCATCCACCAAGTTTACTCACTGGCTTAAGTGTTTCGAAAAATTCCTGACCGCCTCCGAAGCAATCAAATCGGACGAGGACAAACTGGATGTCTTGACCTCCAAAGTGAACCACCGAGTGTACTCGGTCATCTAAGACGCGACCTCGTACGCGGACGCTATCAAGCTCCTCAAGGACCAGTACACGCGCCCAGTGAACGAAGTGTATGCCAGGCACCTCCTGGGGAGTCGTAAACAACAACCTGGGGAATCGACCGTGGAATACCTTCAGGCACTGTCTGTGCTTGGCCGGGCCTGTGGTTGTAAGGATGTAAAGGCCGCCATGTACACAGAGGAACTTATCCGGGACGCTTTTGTAGCGGGCCACAGATCCAATTACACCCGACAGCGACTGTTGGAGCAGAGTAACCTCGACCTCAACAAGGCCTCTGAACTCGCACTATCGTTGGATGCAGCCTACCAGGGCATGGATGCCTACTCCTCTGCACCGTGGACGCCGCGGGGAATGACAGCCTGGGACATGGTAGGACCGCCTCATAGCGCCGTGCCACCCCAGCCACACCCCAACAACGGCCCAACTACCGCAGCAGTGTCCCAAGGCCAGACAGCAGTGCCCCAAGGCCAGAAATGCTACTTCTGTGGCCAGGCAAAACACCCCAGAGCGCGCTGCCCGGCGAAAAACGCGATCTGCTCGGGCTGCGGGAAGAAGGGACACTACGCTAGCGTCTGCAGGGCCAAAGCCACCCCGAACCCCAGCAGCGCCGCGTGTCGGCCATGCGGGCCGCCATCTTGGACCTCCCCGGCCATGTGCGAATCACCAGTACAGCAGCCATTTTGGATGCCTCCAGCCACATGGGGATCATGGACGCCGCCATCTTGGACGACAGCCGGGACGCAGCAGGCCCCCGACACCGCCTCATCTGATACCTGCAGCGACACACCGACCCCTACGCTGGCATCCGTTACACTGGACCAAGCGAGACCGCACCAACTGGCCAGTTCCACAATGGACATTAAGGTAAATGGTCATGATACAATCTGCCTTTTTGACTCTGGGAGCACGGAGAGCTTCATCCACCCTGACACGGTGCGGCGTTGCTCTCTCCCAGTCCTGCCTGCGCAACAGCGGATTTCTATGGCCTCCGAGTCCCAGTCGGCGGACATCGGCGGCTACTGCGTGGTGACACTCGTAGTAGACGGGACCGTGTACGATCATTTTAAACTTCTGGTCCTGCCTGACCTCTGCGCTGCCGTCCTGCTGGGGTTAGATTTTCAGTGCCACCTTAAAAGTGTTACGATGGCGTACGGTGGACCCCTACCCCCACTCACAGTCCGCAGCCAGCAGCTTCCAAATTGCCCGCCGCGCACCAGGTGCAACCTCTCCACACTCAGAGTCACCCCCCCACCACTGTTTGCTAACCTCACCCCCGACTGTAAGCCCATCGCCACAAAGAGCAGGCGATACAGTGCCGGGGACAGGGTTTTCATTAAAACCGAAGTGGAGCGGCTCCTGAAAGAAGGGATTATTGAGGGCAGCACCAGCCCCTGGCAAGCCCAGGTTGTGGTCGTTAAGACCGGCAAGAAGCAGCGCCTGGTCATCGACTACAGCCAGACAATAAATCGCTACACCCTGCTGGACGCCTACCCACTCCCCCGTATAGCTGATATGGTCAACCAGATCGCGCAGTACCGCGTCTTCTCGACCATTGACCTGAAATCAGCGTACCACCAGCTCCCCATCCGCCCTGAGGACCGCCAGTACACTGCCTTTGAGGCAAACGGCCGCCTCTATCACTTCCTTAGGGTTCCCTTTGGCGTCACCAACGGGGTCTCCGTCTTCCAAAGGGAGATGGACCGGATGGTAGATCAAAATGCGTTGCAGGCCACTTTCCCATATCTGGACAATGTGACCATCTGCGGCCGTGACTTGCAGGACCATGACGCAAACCTCGAAAAATTCCTCCGCACCGCCCAACTCCTAAACCTGACATATAACAAGGAGAAGTGCATATTCCGCACAAACCGCCTCGCCATCCTTGGCTGTGTTGTGGAACACGGAGTCATCGGCCCCGACCCCGACCGGATGCGTCTCCTTATGGAACTTCCACTGCCCCACTGCCTCAAGGCCCTGAAGAGGTGCCTAGGGTTTTTCTCCTATTACGCCCAGTGGGTCCCCTACTATGCGGACAAGGCCCGTCCGCTGATCAAGTCCACCTCTTTTCCCTTGACGGCAGAGGCCCGCTTAGCCTTCCACCGTATCAAGGAGGACATTGCCAAAGCCACCATGCACGCAGTGGACGAATCCATCCCCTTCCAGGTGGAAAGCGACGCGTCCAACTTTGCCCTGGCCGCTACCCTCAATCAGGCGGGGAGACCCGTGGCCTTCTTTTCACGAACCCTCCAAGGCCCGGAGACCAGACACTCCGCTGCTGAGAAGGAGGCCCAGGCGATTGTGGAGGCTGTGCGTCATTGGAGGCACTACCTGGCCGGAAAACGATTTACCCTGCTCACTGACCAGCGTTCAGTTGCTTTTATGTTTAACAACAAGCAGAGGGGCAAAATCAAAAATGACAAGATCTTGAGGTGGAGAATCGAACTTTCCACCTACAACGACGAGGTCTTGTACCGACCCGGGAAGCTAAATGAACCCCCGGATGCGCTATCGCGTGGCACCTGCGCCAGCGCGCAGATCGATAGACTGCGGGCCCTCCACAATGACCTCTGCCACCCGGGGGTCACCAGGTTCTTCCACCTCATCAAGGCCCGCAACCTGCCTTACTCTATTGAGGAGGTCAGGACCATGACCAGGAACTGCCAAGTCTGCGCTGAGTGCAAACCGCACTTTTATAGACCAGACAGGGCCCACCTGATAAAAGCCACTCGCCCCTTCGAGCGCCTGAGCGTTGATTTTAAAGGGCCTCTCCCCTCCTCCGACCGCAATGTGTACTTCCTCAATATTATTGATGAGTACTCCCGTTTCCCGTTTGCCTTCCCCTGCCCGGACATGACCAGTGCCACGGTCATTAAATGTCTGAACAACCTCTTCACCCTGTTCGGCTTCCCCAGCTATATCCATAGCGACCGGGGCTCATCGTTTATGAGCGACGAACTCCGTCAGTACCTGCTAACTAGGGGTGTTGCCACAAGCAGGACCACCAGTTACAACCCCCGGGGGAACGGACAGGTGGAAAGAGAAAATGCGACAGTTTGGAAGGCCGTCCTGCTAGCCTTAAAGTCTAGGGGCCTTCCAACCTCCCGCTGGCAGGATGTGCTCCCCGATGCGCTCCACTCTATTCGGTCACTGCTCTGCACTGCCACTAACGCCACCCCTCATGAGAAAATGTTTGTCTTCCCAAGGAAGTCCACATCGGGGACATCGCTACCGCCATGGCTGATGTCCCCAGGGCCGGTCCTACTGAGAAGACACGTGAGGACCCATAAAACGGACCCCCTGGTCGAGAGGGTCGACCTCCTCCACGCCAACCCCCAGTATGCTTACATCGCATACCCGGACGGGCGAGAGGACACAGTCTCCATAAGAGACCTTGCACCCTCGGGGGCCGCAGTAACCCACTACCCACTACCACCCCCCCCCACGATCCGATATCCAGCCCCAGCAGACGGCAGGCCTGGGCCCCGCGACCCGCTCGACATCTACGAGGACGACACGCCTGTGCCACAGCCTACGCTGGACTCGACGCCGGAAGCTTCACTACCCCTGCCGTCGCCACGCCGATCACAGCGGCAGACAAGACCTCCGGAGAGACTCCAATACACTAACTTTTAATACACTTCACCCCGCCGGACTCAATTTTAAACAAGGGGTGAATGTGGTAAACCACTGTTTGTATTCCTGTTTGTCCTGTTTGTATTCCACTGTGTACATGCCTGGACATGCCTCGGCTGACTCCTCCCACAGGTCCTAGTATAAAGGTGACTGCTCCCCAGCCCTTTGTATCCTGGACCGGTCGACCACGCGAGGCAGACCTCCATTCTGTTGTTAATAAAAGCCTTTAGTTACTCTTCTAACTCTCAGTCTTTTATGAGTAATTGATAGCGCATCACTGTCACATAAATTCCTTGATGGTTCTGAGAGGCCGATAGCTTTTGCGTCACGCTCGTTAACTTCAGCCGAGCGTAACTACGCCCAGATTGACAGAGAGGCCCTCCGCCTAGTGTGGGGGGTGAAGAAGTTCAATCACTACCTGCACGGTCAAAAATTTACTCTAATAACTGATCATCAACCTCTTGTCTCCATTTTCAACCCTCAGAAGGGCGTACCGATAATGACAGCACAACGGCTACAGAGGTGGTCCCTTTTCCTAGGGGCACACCAATATGACATCGAGTACAAAGGAACTAAACAGCATGGGAATGCTGATGGATTGTCACGCTTACCGTTGCCGACGGTGGAAGAAGAACATGCAGTGGATCCAATGGAGATATTCCACTCGACCATAGTCGAATGTCTCCCTGTGACGAATGCAAACATAGAAAAGGAAACACGAAATGACCCGACACTATCCCGGGTCTATGATTTAATGGTGAAGGGATGGCCAGCACATGGCGAACCACTGCTGCCAGCATTCTCGCCGAGAAGAGAACAGCTGTCAGTGTGCAGAGGAACCTTGATGTGTGGATCCAGAGTAGTAATTCCACCCAAATTGAAGGATAGAGTGCTCAATGAGCTTCATGAGGGCCATCTGGGAGGGGTAAAAATGAAGAACTTAGCTACAGCGTTTGTGTGGTGGCCGGGAATTGATAGAGAAATCGAAGAGATGACCAAGAGCTGTACAGGATGCCAGAAGGTCCAAAACGCCCCACCACAAGCCCCTCTACATCCATGGGAGTGGCCCTCATCTCCATGGCAAAGGGTGCACATTGATTTTGCTGGTCCCTTCATGGACTCGATGTTTTTAATTGTGGTGGATGCACATTCAAAGTGGCCAGAGGTAATAAAAATATCCTCAACCACCACAGAAAAAACTATCACAGTCTTACGAACCATATTCGCCAGGAATGGGCTGCCTGAACAGATTTGCTCTGACAATGGACCACAGTTTGTGTCTGAAGAGTTCCGGAGGTTCTTAAAGAACAATGGTGTTAAGCATTACACATCTGCCCCATATCATCCAGCCACTAATGGATTGGCCGAGAGGTTTGTTCAAACATTCAAGAAGGCTATCAAGGCAATGTGTAATGAAGATATACCCCTACAACACAAGGTGGACAACTTCTTGTTTGCCTACCGGAATGCGACACGTGCGGTTACCAACCAAACTCCTGCCATGATGTTCTTCAATCGAAGACTACGATGCCGCTTGGATTTGGTTAAGCCGAACATCAGAAGAGATGTGGAGAACAGGCAGTTTCAGAATATGAATGAAAGACCGACCAGGAGTTTTAAGATAGGTCAACCAGTTTTGGCCCGGGACTACCGCACAGAGAAATGGCAGCCAGGAACGATTTGTACACGACAAGGACCTCTCATGTATACCATGGACGTTGGAGAGAGCATTGTAAGACGCCATGCTGACCAGATTCTAGAGTCACGGGAAAACGTCAACTCCACACCACGATCTGATACACCTGGCGATGAAACCGACGTACCAATTGCATCTACCACAGAATCGGTGATATTGGAAGCAGATGAACCAAACAACGACATTGATCCCGACTCAACCTTGCCAGAAGAACCTGATACCCCAAAGAGGCGTTATCCAGACAGAATCAGGAAGCCTCCTCAAAGACTGAACTTATAATTGCTTAACCTCAACCAATGTATCTAGCAACCGTAATTGTGATTGTAATTAGTTATCATTTAGTTGTTAAATGAATGTTATGTACTGTTTATCTAAAAGGGGAGGAATTGTTGTGTATGTGTACCTTTAAGAGAATAACTGGTCTCAGACTGCAGTACCGGCAGTGACCACCCCTGTATAAAAAGGCGCTAGCAGCCTTCTGTAGTTTCAGTTTCCAGAGTGTCTCCATTCAGTAAAGACTTGTTAAACCAACTCCTGCATTCCGTGTCTCCATTAACACACGGATTTAATAGTTGGGAAGGATTTAAACTAGTTTGTCAGGGGACTGGGGCCCAGAACAGAGAGAAACAAAGCTGGAAGTGCAAGTTAGAAAAGTAGTCAGCAAAACTAGTAGGAGCAAAAACAAAGGCCAACAGTAAAGAGGGTCAAAGTGCAGAAAAATATTAAACAGGCAAAGTTGAAGGCACTTTTTCTAAATGTACGTAGCATTCGCAACAAGGTGGATGAATTAATGGCACTAATAGAAGTAAATGGGTATGAAGTAATTGCCATTACAGAGACAAAGGGCTCGATTTTGCCATTGGTGCAGGCTGGGGGCGTGTCAGCCACTATTCTTGTTAGCCACCCGACTCCAATTTGATGTGGGAAAAATATGCGATTTTTCCCTAATTGGGCAATTGATTTCCAGCGTGTGGGAACCCTTGGCCCACTTAGTCTTTCCATCCTGAAAGTCGCCTCCGATGACATCATCAGTGCTGCTGGATTTAAGGCCTGCAAGCAGCCTTGCTTCTTCTGCAGACTGCAAACCTTATGCCCTTTGCTGTGATAGATTCCTCCAGCCAATATGTCCAGCAGTAGGCCAAAGTCTGCACCAAGGTTCGATGACGCCGCCCTGCAAGCTCTGGTGGAGGGACCAAGAGAAAATACGGAGGTGCTCTTCCCTTCCTCAGGAAGGAAGAAGCCTCCCCAGTAGACGAAAGCTGTGTGCATGCAAGTGGCCCAGGAGGTCAACTCTTTGTCTATGTGCCGCAGAACCTGGCTGCAGTGCAGGAAGAGGTTTCATGACCTTCTGCGCACTGGAAAAGTGAGTATGACTTTCCCATCACCCTCAATCTGATCCCCATTGCCTCTCCTCACCAGCACTCAGCTTTGACAACGTCTTCCTCCACATCCCACTTGACACTGACATCCCTGCACCCTTACCCATTCCCTCTCTTTCTATGGTCACATTCACCTAACTATTCGACTATGCAACCCTCACACTCCCTATCGCTGTGATGCTATGAAAACAACTTACAACACACAGGGAGGGCCCTTGGTCCTCACTCCATCTTTGTCTCCTTCTAACCATCAATGATATGGATTCTCTACACTCACTCCTTCATTCTCACTTAAACTCCACTTGTCTCCCTCATTGCAAGAAAAGAGAGCTCACAATAAAAGGGAAAGAGCGAGGGCAGGAGGAGGGCCACTCTCAGTAGCACAGCTCACCCCCTGGGAGGAGGCGGTCCTGGAGATCGTGGGAGTGGAGAAGGATGCGCAAGTGGGGGACAGACAGACGGGTGCATCAGAGCAAGCTGGTGACAGAATAGTTTATCATCTCTTTCATTGACATTGCATGAGTCACTGATAATGATTCTGATGCTCTAACAGATTGACTTTTGATCATCTGCAATATTCAATGTGCATGTAACCTTGTCCTCACATCTCTGACTCTTTCCTTTACTCCCCCACAGGACCATCGAAAGCCCCCGTCCCCACTATCCAGGAGGAAGAGCCTGAGCCTCCAGACTCCTCAGAGGAAGCTGCAACCTCTGAGGGCGCAGTGTCAGCAGAATTCAGTGCACCCAGCACCAGCGCAGACACTCATACCTCGGTGGTACCTTCGCGAGATAGTGCAGTGTTGTCACCTGGAGTATCACAGCTCACAAGTGAGCATCAGCAGATGGTGGAGACAGGGACAGCAGTGGAGAGTCCTAGTCAAAGGGCGCAGGACTCTGCCAGCTCAGCTCAGCTGCATGTCAACCCTCTGCCTCCGGGTCCATCCAGAAGAAGGGCGGTGCTGGAACTCCAGGAAGAGGTGCAGGAGTCTCTGGCAGGTTTTGTCTCCAGGGTCACTGCGAGTGTGGAGCGAATGGAGGAGTCCATCGCTAACATGAGCAGAGCCTTTGTGGAGGCGTTGGCGCATGAACGCATCACCACGGAAAGGATGGCAACCTCCGTGGAAAGGATGGCTACCTCCATGGTAAGGCTGGCTACCATAGAGGAGAGGGTGGCTACGGTAGAGGAGAGGATGGCTACGCCCATGGAGGAGCTTAGTCGCCAGGGTATGGAAAACATGGTATTTGTTCAGAATAGACTGACATCTCTTGAGGAGCGATGGTCAGCTCTTGAGCAAACAAACCAGACCTTCAGGCAAGTCCTCGGGAGTAGGACTTCCAGCACAGAAATGGGCCCTCATGGCCCTCCCTGAATTGCAGCAAGGTGCTGTCAAGCCACTTGCTAGCTCTGAAGTGGGGCTGACCCATGAGAAGGATGTTGGTGGCATACAACAAGGAAGTGGGGGCTCCTCTCCAAGCACTCACATGATCATGCCACTGCAGAGCCCTCAGTCAGAGCCCCACCAGAGTCCCCATCCAACTGAGATCGGCGTCTCAACCCCTGCACAGCTGCAGGAGCAGCAGACTGTTGACAAGCCCTCACAGGTTCGCAACCCCAGAGGACGCCCGCCAAAGGTGTTGAGACAGGAACAGCAAGAAAGTGAGCAAGGGGCCTTCACATCTGCTGAAGCCACAGGGGAAGCACTACGTAGGAGCACATGTAAGAGGTAGATAATGCACAAGTAGTCACAATGGTAGTCACTTGGGTGAAATGTTATGTTTAATGTTGAAAAGCCATCAGTTGGTTTTTATCAATAAAAATTCTGATGTCAACTGTTGCAGTTGTGGCGTGTGTCATATCGCTAACGGGGCTTCCACATTGAGGGCTTAGGATGACTTGCAATTGTCAGTATGGTGGTCAGAGTGGTAGGAACCGCAGGTTCTTGGCCATTGTCGATGCTCTGTTAAGAAGCTGCGAGGCAAAAGTACTTGATTGGCTAGGCTAAGCAAATCTGGCCAAGATGAGTGCATGCCTTGCATCCCGGCCAGCAATGTGCTCACATGCTGCTGGTGCTGGTTGATGTGCCTCTGCAAGCTAGTCATTGTTGCTGTCCTCCTCTTCATCATCATCTGAGGAGGATATGTGAGGAGCCACTTGTTCCTCAGGCATCTGCAAGCCACGATGCTGTGCCATGTTGTGAAGTGCACAGCAAACCACAATTCTGGAGACCCTGGCTGCTGAGTACTGCAGGGCTCCACCTGATCTATCCAGGCATCTGAAGCGCATCTTCAGCAAGCCGATGGTTTGCACAATTATGGATTTGGTGGAAATGTGGCTCGAGTTGTAGCGCTCCTCAGCTTCGTTGGCTGGGCTCCTCAATGGCATCATTAGCCACGTCTTCAGGGGATAGCCCTTGTCTCCAAGTAGCCATCCATTAAGTTTGTCTGGCGGAGGCACACTAGACTGGCGCAGGATGAAGGAGTCATGGCAACTTCCAGGGTATTTGGCACAAACATGCAAAATGTTCTTCTTGTGGGCACACACCAGCTGTACGTTGAGGGAGAGGAAGATACCTGGATTGTGATGGGGTGCCTTAAGGGCCAGATATGTGCAGTGAACGATGCCCTGCACAATCACATCCATTTCTCCAAGGATCAATGTAAGAAGTCACACAACACCAGGTTATAGTCCAACAGTTTTATTTGAAATCACAAGCTTTCAGAGCACTGCTCCTTCATCAGGTGAAGTGGAGAGATGCATAAAGACACAGCTTATATAGTCAGAGAATAATGCAAGATGATTACAGGTAATCTTTCTAACTGCCATTTATCACACCTTGGCAGAGAGATAATCACAGCACTCAAAGGTGTGAATGGTGTCCAAACAGGTCAGTCAGGAAAACATTACATCAAAGAACAATGAGGTGGGGTCACAAGGGGTCAAATGTTGCAGATGCTGGGGTCTGTATGAAAAACAAAAAACAGACAAAAAAACTTTTTTTTTGCTGGAAATCACAGCAGGTCCGGCCGCATCTGTGTAGAGAGAACAAGCCAACGATGACTCGAGTCTGGGTGACCCTACATCAGGTGGGGTTACATGTAGCGTGACATGAACCCAAGATCCTGGTTGAGGCCATCCTCATATGTGCGGAACTTGGCTATCAGTTTCTGCTCTACGATTTTGCGTTGTCGTGTGTCTTGAAGGCCGCCTTGGAGAATGCTTAACCGAAGATCGGAGGCTGAATGTCCTTGACTGCTGAAGTGTTCCCCGACTGGGAGGGAACACTCCTGCCTGGCGATTGTTGCGCGGTGTCCATTCATCCGTTGTCGCAGTGTCTGCATGGTCTCGCCGATGTACCATGCTCCGGGGCATCCTTTCCTGCAACGTATGAGGTAGACAACGTTGGCCGAGTCACATGAGTATATACCATGTACCTGGTGGGTGGTGTCCTCACGTGTGATGATGGTATCTGTGTTGATGATCTGGCATGTCTTGCAGAGGTTGCCGTGGCAGGGTTGTGTGGTGTCGTGGTCGCTGTTCTCCTGAAAGCTGGTTAATTTGCTGCGAACGATGGTCTGTTTGAGGTTAGGCGGCTGTTTGAAAGCGAGTAGTGGAGGCGTGGGGATGGCCTTAGTTAGGTGTTCATCATCATTGATGACATGTTGAAGGCTGCGAAGAACATGGCGTAGTTTCTCCGCGCCGGGGAAGTACTGGATGACGAAGGGTACTCTGTTGGTTGTGTTCCGTGTTTGTCTTCTGAGGAGGTCTATGCTATTTTTTGCTGTGGCCCGTCGGAACTGTCGATCGACGAGTCGAGCGTCATATCCCGTTCTTACGAGGGCGTCTTTCAGCGTCTGTAGGTGTCCATCACGTTCCTCCTCGTCTGAGCAGATCCTGTGTATCCACAGGGCTTGTCCATAGGGGATGGCTTTCTTAACGTGGTTAGGGTGGAAGCTGGAGAAGTGGAGCATCGTGAGGTTGTCCGTGGGCTTGCGGTAGTGTGAAGTGCTGAGGTGTCCGTCTTTGATGGAGATTCGTGTGTCCAAGAATGAAACCGATTTTGAGGAGTAGTCCATGGTGAGTTTGATGGTGGGATGGAACTTGTTGATGTTATCGTGTAGTCTTTTCAGGGATTCTTCGCCGTGGGTCCATAGGAAGAAAATGTCGTCGATGTATCTGGTGTATAGCGTTGGTTGGAGATCCTGTGCAGCGAAGAAGTCTCGCTCGAACTTGTGCATGAAGATGTTGGCGTATTGGGGTGCGAATTTGGTCCCCGAGACACACGACAACGCAAAATCGTAGAGCAGAAACTGATAGCCAAGTTCCGCACTCATGAGGATGGCCTCAACTGGGATCTTGGGTTCATGTCACGCTACATGTAACCCCACCTGACGTAGGGTCACCCAGACTTGAGTCGTTGTTGGCTTGTTCTCTCTACACAGATGCGGCTGGACCTGCTGTGATTTCCAGCAAAAAAAAATGTTTTTTTGTCTGTTTTTTGTTTTTCATACAGACCCCAGCATCTGCAACATTTGACCCCTTGTGACCCCACCTCATTATTCTTTGATGTAATGTTTTCCTGACTGACCTGTTTGGACACCATTCACACCTTTGATTGCTGTGATTATCTCTCTGCCAAGGTGTGATAAATGGCAGTTAGAAAGATTACCTGCAATCATCTTGCATTATTCTCTGACTATATAAGCCGTGTCTTTATGCATCTCTCCACTTCACCTGATGAAGGAGCAGCACTCCGAAAGCTTGTGATTTCAAATAAAACTGTTGGACTATAACCTGGTGTTGTGTGACTTCTTACATTTGTCCACCCCAGTCCAACACCGGCATCTCCACTCCAAGGATCAAGTCAGTGTAACTGCACGTTCAGTTGGGTTTGACAATCTGGAAAGCCTGCCAGATTGTCAAACCCAACTGAACGTGCAGTTACACTGACTTGATCCTTGGAGAAATGGATGTGATTGTGCATGATGGCAAAGAGGGCATCGGTTACCTGCGTGATGCAAGTGTGTACAGCCGCTTGGGAGACGCCGCTGATGTCTGCTGCTGATCCCTAGAATGAGCCTGAAGCAAAAAAGTTGAGTGCAATGGTGACCTTGACGGCCACTGGTAAGGGGTGTCCAGCTGCTCCTCTGGGCTCCAGGTCTTGCTGCAGCATTGCGCAGATGTCACCCACTACCTCTCACGAAAGTCTGAGCCTCCTTTGGCACTGCTGCTCAGTCATGTTGAGGCAGCTGATCCTCTGTCTGTAGACACTGTTTGGGGGGTATCTCCTGCGCCGATGGGCTTCCATGCGCTGGCGACTTCTGGCCTGTGCAGCTTCAGGTGGGTGAGCAGCAGCTTGGAGCTCCTGTTGTTGCTCCTGCAGTTGGTGCTGCTGTTTTTCAGGGTTCTGCTGCTGCCGCGGCTGGTCTTCGTCCGAATCTGATGTCCAGGAGGAAAGGAAATAAATGGTTCCCATTCTTCTGGTATATACCTCAGCTGAGGAAGCGCTCATTCAAGGTGGGGAGAGGGGTTTCCCAGGAGGTCACACTGGAGATGGGTGTCAGGCTCCAAACTTCCACAACAATGAGTAGGCCTGTTAAAAGTTCCCCCAGACCTGAGACAACAAAGTTCTGCCACCTGCAAATGATGATTGGTGAAAACTCCTTTTTAATGGTGGAGCTGCAGCTGTTAGTAAGCAATCCACTTGAGCTGCCGCCAGGTTTCACTGGTGTGTTTCAGAGGAGGCGTGCAGCACGTGGGAAAACTGTTAAAATCAGAAAGGCCTCTCAAAATGGAATTATAGAGGCACTTAACTGGTTGTTAAGGGCCTTAAGGGCCTATCCTGCCTCTTGGAGGCGGGATGGAGACGGGGTCAGAAAACTCGCATGTGGAAAAATTGCTCGGAGGCGGGATCAGGCCCACCTGCCAGTTTTTGCAATTTTAACACCTCACGTGCCTCCAATCCTGCCTCCTTGGGCCTGGCAAAATCGAGCCCATAGTTGCAGGTTATTCAAAGCTGGGCACTGAATGTTCCAGGGTACTCAACATTTAGGAAGGACAGACAAAAAGAAAAAGGAGGTGGCACTGCGCTGTTAATAAGGGATGAGATCGGTACGGTAGATATAAAAGATCTTGGCTTGGCAGACCGTGATGTAGAACTGGAATCAGTTTGGGTGGAGCTAAGAAACAGCAAAGAGCGGAAAATATTGGTGGGAGTTGTGTATAGGCCACCAAACAGTAGTGGTAATGTAGGGCACAGTATCAATCAAGAGATTATAAGTGCATGTAACAAGGGCAATACGCTAATCATGGGGGACTTTAATCTACATATTGACTGGGCAAATCAAATTACCACTAATGGTGTGGAGGACGAATTCTTGGAATACATGCGAGATGGTTTCCTGGATCAGTATGTGGAGGAACCAACCAGGGAACAGGCTATTCTGGATCTGGTACTGTGTAATGAGAAAGGGCTAATCAATAATCTTGTGGTAAAGGGGCCTTTAGGGACGAGTGACCATAATATGATTGAATTGTATATTAAGTTTGAGAGTGATGTAGTCCAATCTGAAACTAAGGTCTTCAATCTAAACAGAGGAAACTACAAGGGTATGAGGGACAAGTTGGCCATGGTAGATTGGGAGACTACACTAAAAGGTATGAAAGTGGACATACAATGGCTAACATTCAAGGAAATAATGCATAATTTGCAACAAACATATATTCCTCTAGGGCATAAAAACGCAAAAGGAAAAGTGATCCAAACATGGCTAACAAAAGAAATTAAAGCTAGTCTTAAGTCAAAGGAGGAAGCTTATAAAATTGCCAGAAAAAGCGGTCAGCCTGAGGATTGGGATCTTTTTAGAAATCAGCAAAGGGGGACCAAGAAATTGATAAAGAAAGGGAAAATGGATTATGAGCACAAACTAGCAAAAAATATAAAAACAGATTGTAAAAGCTTCTATAGGTATGTTAAAAGGAAAAGACTGGCGAAGGTAAATGTAGGTCCTTTACAGTCAGAGACAGGAGAATTTATAATGCGGAATGAGGAAATGGCAGAGAAATTAAATAAATACTTTGTTTCTGTCTTCATGGAGGAAAACACAAAAACCTCCCAGAAATACGAGAAAACCAAGGGTGTGGCGAGAATAAGGAACTTAAAGAAATTATTATTGGTAAAAAAACAGTACTAGCAAAATTAATGGGACTAAAATTCAATAAATCTCAAGGACCGGATGACCTATATCCTAAGGTTTTGAAAGAGGTGGCCATTGGAATAGTGGATGCATTGGTTGTCATCTTCCAAAATTCTATAGATTCTGGAACGGTTCCTGCAGATTGGAGGATAGCAAATGTAACCCCGCTATTTAAGAAAGGAGGGAGAGAGAAAACTGGGAACTACAAACCTGTTAGCCTCACATCAGTAGTTGGGAAAATGCTGGAATCTATTATAAAGGATGCAATAACTGGGCACTTAGAAACTAATAGTAAGATTGGGCAGAGCTAACATGGATTGGAGTTCTTTGAGGATGTAACTAGTGGTGTAGACAAAGGGGAACCAGTAGATGCGGTGTATTTGGATTTTCAGAAGGCTTTCGATAAGGTCCCACACAAGAGGTTGGTGAACAAAATTAGGGCACATGGAATTGGGGGTAATATACTAGCATGGATTGAGAGTTGGTTAACAGACAGAAAACAAAGAGTAGGGATAAATGGGTCTTTTTCAGGATGGCAGGCTGTGACTAGTGGGGTACCGCAAGGATCGGTGCTTGGGCCCCAGCTATTCACAATCTATATCAATGATTTGGATGAGGAGACTAAATGTAACATTTCCAAATTTGCTGATGACACAAAGCTAGGTTGCAGTGTCAATTGCGAAGAGGCTGTGAAGAGGCTTCAAGGGGATCTCGACAGGCTCAGTGAGTGGGCGAGAACATGGCAGATGGATTATAATGTGGATAAATGTGAAATTATCCACTTTGGTAGAAAAAACAGAAAGGCAAAGTATTTCCTAAATGGTGAAAGATTGGAGAATGCAGATGCTCAAAGGGACCTGGGTGTCCTTGTACATGAGTCACTGAAAGTGAATGTTCTCACAGAACTCACAGAAACCCCACAGTGCAGATAGAGGCCATTTCGGCCCATCGAGCCTGCACCGACACATATCCCACCCGATCCCCGTAACCCCTACACCAACACATATCCCACCCTATCCCCGTAACCCCACGTATTTAATCCCCCTAACACTAAGGGTCAATTTATCATAGCCAATCAACCTAACCCGCACATCTTTGGACTGTGGGAGGAAACCGGAGCACCCGGAGGAAACCCACGCAAACACGGGGAGAATGTGCAAACTCCGTTCAGGTGCTGCAAGCCATTAGGAAGGCAAATGGTATGCTGGCCTTCATTACAAGAGGATTTGAGTACCGGAGTAAAGAAGTCTTACTCCAATTATATAGGGCCTTGGTGAGACCACACCTGGAGTATTGTGTACAATTTTGGTCTCCTTAGCTAAGGAAGGATATACAGGTAGACTATCCTTTATCCGAAAACCTCGGGACCAGACGAGTTTCGGATAAAGGAGAATTTCGGATTTCGGAAGGTGGGTCGGCAGGGGTCCGCGGGGGGGTCGGCGGGGGTCCGCGGGGGGGGGTCGGCGGGGGGTCGTGCGCACGACTTACGTTGACGCTCAGCGTAAGTCAGTCGGGGTCGGCGGGGGTCGGGGCCGGCGGGGTCCGCGGGGGGGTCGACAGTTGTCGGGGCTGGCGGGGTCGGCGGTTGTCGGGGCCGGCGGGGTCCGCGGGGGGGTCGGCAGTTGTCGGGGCTGGCGGGGTCGGCGGTTGTCGGGGCCGGCGGGGTCTGCGGGGGGGTCGGCGGTTGTCGGGGTCCGCGGGGGGGGTCGGCGGGGGGTCGTGCGCACGACTTACCCTTTATCCGAACTTCCGAAACCGGAACCCTCTAAAAACCGAAGGTTTTTTCGTTCATACGCACGACTTACGCTGAACGAAAAAACCTTCGGTTTTTAGAGGGTTTCAGTTTTCGGAAGTCCGGATAAAGGGTAGTCTACCTGTACTTGCCATAGAGGGAGTGCAATGAAGGTTCACGAGATTGATTCCTGGGATGGCAGGACTGTCGTATGAGAAGAGATTGAGTAAACTAGGCCTGTATTCCCTTGAATTCAGAAGAATGAGAGGGGATCTCATTGAAGCATACAAAATTATTACAGGGCTTGATAGGGTGGATGCTGGGAGGATGTTTTCCTTGGCTGCAGAGTCCAGAACCAGGGGCCACAGCCTCAGGATAAAGGGTATGCCATTCAGGACTGAGATGAGAAGAAATTTCTTCACACAGAGGGTGGTGAATCTTTGGAATTCTCTACCCCAGAGGGCTGTGGAGCTCAGTGATTGGATATATTCAAAACAGAAGTCGATAGATTTCTGACTAGTAAGGGCATCAAGGGATATGGCGATAAGGCCGGTGAATGGAATTGAGGCAGAAGATCAGCCATGATCTCATTAAATAGCGGGGCAGGCTCAAAGGGCCGAATGGCCTACTGCTCCTATTTCTTATGTTCTTATGAAGCAGTTGGTGCATTTAATAGAGCATAGACAGTACTTTTTAAATCAGAATGGTATGAAATAAAGGCTGTTTGGACTATCCTGTCTGCCTTTTCAAAACGGTAGCAATTGCAGGAGAGAGCTGAGTGATGCAGGGCTATCGTGAGGCTACAGTGGTTATAGCCTTTAGACCAAAGCTGGGTGAGAGATGATGATGATAATGATGAACTGAGATAGCAGTCATTAATTAACTCTATATTAGAAATCACGCGAGAAGGTTTGAGGGCAGAAATATACTAGTAATGATCTCCACGTGCATTTTAATAAAAACTATCCAATCTCTTACTTTGGAATTCGTTTAAATTTTTTATGTTAAATAGTAACTTTTTGGCATTTTTTATACTGAGAAAATTACTTACTGCGTTTCCTATGTGTCATTTTTATAATTTACAAATCATTACTACCCCCACAGTTTAACCCTTTCATTGTTTAACTCTTTTCAGCACAGACAAGTCCTTATTAAATAATAGCAGTAAAAAGATGACTTTAAGGATTCTAAATTTTTAACTGCTTCCAGGGTCCAACTTACCATCTATAACAGCTTATACACACTGAGCCATGAGGGAGCCACATTACAATTCAGCTGTTACACAATTTCACACCTTGCCTAATTGCTTGTGGGTACATATTGAGGTCATTTTTCCAAGTCTGTGTTGGCAGCAAAGTATCTCACCCGCCACCAGTGCAAACTCTTGATATTTTAGGTAATGCTCTTATTGCTCGCTAAGATAAATATCTTGGCTCCAAAATTCCTGGCAATCCGCTCCACCAGCACAAATGCGACAGAGCAGAACCTCTGCCTGCCCTAACACTAAGCCAGACACCCATCCCAATCCTGGGGATGGGAGTCAGTTGCATGGCTGGGACAGGCTGCTACTGCCAGTAAGGATGCATCAGCAGTATCCACCCTGGCCCTGACCTGAACCACTTTTGGAAGGTGGAACAATGCTAAGATGCTCTGCCGGAAATTCTGGGGCCCTCAGGTCCAACAGCTGAACTACAGAAATTTGAACTGTCACTTGAGAAGGAATCCACCTGTCTATACTTCTGACACAAATTTAGTTGTGTCTGAGACAGGTAGATTGTTTTCCCATTCCAGTGCTTTTCCAATTTTCTTCATGCTCTGGTAATGTCTGGTCTGCATGGACCTTCGTGACCTGACTGCTAAGCTGAATGGTGATTTTTTTTTAAGGTGCAGAGTGTACGTTGTTATATTGGCTGCATGTTATATCTCAAAAGAATTCAGTTTTTTTTAAGCACATGCACATTCTAGTTCGAAGAAATTTTAAATGCAAGGATTTTGTAGTCACCTTCCTGGATTGGACTGATACTCAGCAAAGAGGAGTGGTCAGTCTGATTTGCTACAACTTTGCTTTTTTTTAAAGTGCTGGGTTGAAAAGGTCTAGGAGAGGACAAATAGCTTTCAGAACATGCAAACTGCTTGAACTGCAATCTTGAGGTATCGTTCTTACTGAGCAGAGGTCCTTCAAAATAACTGAATAGTAGAGCACATTAGGAGAGTCGGGAAGGGACGGCTGGATTTTGTCAATGGGAAGCTTTTGCAGGCGGGACTGCTGCTTGCCGGCTTTCAATCCCGCCTCCATCTGCTTCTGGCCAACCAACGGGATTTTCCCCTGATTGACTTTGTGAAGCCCACCCAGCGGGCTCAGCAGGCCAATTAGGGGGAAGTCAGTGACAGAGCACGTCAACGTGTGACGTGCCATCTGTCAAGATTTTTTGAAAGAAGAAATGTCAGCGTTTAACAGCTCTGTGAAGCTTGGTCAAAGAGGTAGGTTTTAAGGAGCGTCTTAAAGGAGGAAAGAGAGGTAGCGAGGCGGAGTGGTTTAGGAAGGGAATTCCAGAGCTTAGGGCCTAGGCAACAGAAGGCACGGCCACCAATGGTTGAACGATTATAATCAGGGATGCTCAAGAGGGCAGAATTAGAGGAGCGCAGATATCTCGGGGGGGTTGTGGGGCTGAAAAAGATTACAGGGATAGGGAGGGGCGAGGCCAGCAAAGTAAATCTACCTGACATTTTTAAAGACTAATGTCCAGGAAGACCCATTTTTTACTGAGTATTCCTGACTGTTGCCAGTCATTCTGGGGCCAGTAAACCTATTGCTGCACCTGTTAGTCACCCCTCCTAATCGCTCCTTCTTTGGCTCTGTGTCCATTTTTGTCTGATTATGTGAAGCGCCTTGGGACGCCTTTCTACCTTAAAGGCTATAAATGCAACTTCTTGTTGTTGTTGTTGTTGTTGCAGTGCACATTGCTGGTGATACCATAATGGCCCAGAAATTCGGGTCGGGGGCTTCCCGCGGGTGTAAGCCCCTGACCTGCACTTACCTTGCGCGCCGGCCGTTGAGCTGTGGGCCCCCGTGGCATTGCGATCCCGGGCCTGCTCCAACTGCCGGCGTGCAGTGCTTGCGTATCCCAGGGGCGCAGTTAGTTCGATGCGTCCCCTGGGATCACATGGGCCATGGAGAGCCAATGGTAGCAGGGAATGCTTCATTCATAAGTTTGCCAGGAAGGGCTGTCAAACTTATAAATACTACGGGCCCCAAAACATCACTAAATCTTCAAATAAATTTTAAAAAAACATTGTGGCAGAGCCACCAAGGGTCTCAGAACAATTAGTAATAATCCCTTTAACTACAGTGTAGTGCAGCCGTGGACTGCACCTTTAAACTGCCTGTTAACTGTACTGTATTGTACTTTCCTGCACTCCACGTGATGACATCATGACGCCGATCACGTGACCGCCAGTGGCGCGAAGAATGCGATGACGTCATGACGTCAGCTTCCAGAATCTTCCAGCAGTCGTCGAGTGCCCAGCAAGCTGATTAGACCTGTGTACTGTTTCTCCTGTAGTTTCCCTGTTAACTTCGTTGTTCATTAAAACCTGTTGATTTGATTCATCGAGTCGAATACCTTTATTCAGATAGGAACCTCCGTTCCTACATTGGTGACCCCGATCTCGTCGGACAACTTTTGTCGAGGATGAACATGAACGCCGTCGCCCTTAAACTGCCGCAGTTCTGGGAACAGCAGCCAGCAGCATGGTTTTTCCAGGCAGAAGCACAGTTCGCACTCCGGGAGGTCACAGCGGATTCGACCCGTTATTATTATGTGGTTTCCGCTCTCGACAGTGCCACGGCCTCGCGGGTCGTCAGCCTCCTTGGCAACCCACCGGAGGAGGGCAAGTACGAAGTGCTTAAAGCCCGTTTGCTACAGGTATTTGATCTTAATAAGTCAGAGTGTGCACGCAAGCTTATTTCCATGCCCGGCCTCGGGGACTCAAAACCATCAGAACTGATGAGTCAAATGCTCATGCTGTTGGGTGCGGAACCCCAATGTTTTTTATTCCGTGAGCTTTTCCTCTGCCAGCTACCCGAACCTGTTCAGGCGGCCTTGGCCAACACAGCCATTACAGACGGTGCCGAACTCGCTGCAGAGGCAGACAAAATATTTACTGTTACTCAGCAATGTTGTGCAGCCACGAGGCGCCTTTCCCCCACGCGAGCGAAGCCCAGTCCTCCCCCAGCAGGATGGTGCGCGTACCACGCCCGTTTCGGCGCCAAAGCTCGATGCTGCCGGCCTCCTTGCAGTTTCCCTCCAGGAAAAAAAAACTCCAACAAGCCCGCGCCCTCCCAGATGGACGACAAGGTCTGAAAAGCACGGCAAGTTAGCTATGGCAGTGGGCTCAGCGGGCAAACTCATTTACGTTACGGATTCCGTTATGGGCCGACGATTCCTGTGCGACACTGGTTCACAGTGCAGCATCCTGCCAGCTTCAAAGCTGGACCTACTATCCGGCAGTCATGGGCCTTCCCTCGTGGCAGTAAACGGCGCTGCCATGCGTACGTTCGGTAAACGGACAGTAAACTTAACCTTCGCCGGGTCAGCGTTTTGTCTGCGGCTTTATTACAGCTAAGGTCTCACAGGCCATCCTGGGAGCTGATTTTTTCTGTGCCAATGGTCTGCTGGTCGACGTCCAACACTGCCGACTCATTAATGCGTCCACTTTCCACGCAGTGCCCTGCCACCGCAGCACCGCCGTGTCCTGGTCGGTTGCCTGTGCGGTTCTGTCACAAGATGGGTTTACGCGCCTGCTCGGCGAATTCCCGGAGCTCACCAGGCCTACCTTTTCGGCTGCAGTCACACGGCACGGGGTGGCGCACCATATCTCCACGACCGGAGCACCCGTTTACGCTTGGGCGCGGCGATTAGAAGCCGGCAAGCTGGCAGCCGCAAAGGCTGAGTTCCAGACCATGGAGCGCCTCGGGATCATCCGTCGCTCGGACAGCCCTTGGTCCTCCCCACTGCATATAGTACCCAAACCAGATGGCGGATGGCGACCTTGCGGGGATTACAGACGCTTAAACGACGCCACGACACCGGACAGGTATCCTATTCCCCACATCCAAGACTTTTCGGCACATCTGGCTGGCAACTCTATATTTTCTAAAGTGGATCTCGTTCGTGGATATCACCAAGTCCCGGTGCACCCTCCAGACGTCCCCAAAATGGCAGTCATCACTCCGTTCGGCCTGTTTGAGTTCCTCCGCATGTCATTCGGTCTGAAAAACGCAGCTCAAGCATTCCAGCGGTTGATGGACTCTGTCTTACGGGATCTGCCCTTCATTTTTGTGTATTTGGACGACATCCTAATAGCCAGCAAGGATACGACAGAACACATGGCTCATTTACGCACACTTTTCGCCCGGCTCAGCCAACACGGCCTTATTGTCAATCCGGCCAAATGCACGTTCGGAGTAACCAGTATTAATTTCCTGGGACACAGGATTACCCCGGAAGGCGCCGTCCCGCTAGCCACCAAGGTAGAGGCAGTTACCGCATTCCCGCGGCCTCACACAGTCAAACCCCTGCAAGAGTTTTTGGGGATGGTACATTTTTATCATCGTTTCGTCCCCAAGGCGGCCCGGTTAATGCAACCTCTGTACGAAGCACTAAAAGGAAAGTCGGGCAAGGATGTTCTCACTTGGACACCGCAAATGGACCAGGCGTTCCGCGATACCAAGGCGGCGTTGGCAGATGCAACTATGCTCGCACACCCACTCCCGGGTGCGACTGTCGCCCTCACTACGGATGCCTCCGACTACGCCATCGGGGCAGTTCAAGAGCAGTGGGTTGACAGGAGTTGGCAGCCGTTAGCCTTTTTCAGCCGCCAACTGCGCAAGAACGAGCGAAAGTATAGCACTTTTGACAGAGAGTTGCTAGCCCTGTTTTTGGCCATCCGGCATTTCCGTTTTCTTCTAGAAGGCCGTCCGTTCACTGCATTCGTGGACCACAAGCCGTTCACCTTCGCCATGGCCAAAACGGCGGAACCTTGGTCAGCTCGGCAGCAGTGCCACCTCACGTTTATATCCGAATTCACAACGGATTTGCGGCACGTGTCAGGCAAAGATAATCTCGTGGCAGATTGCCTTTCCCGGGCTCTAGTCCAGGCAGTCCACCTGGGCATCGATTTTGTCGGACTGGCAGAGGATCAACAAGACCCAGAGGTACAAGTGTTTAGGACCACGCCTTCCAGTTGGCAGGTTGCAGAATTGCCGTTTCAAGCGGCAGGAACCACGCTCTTGTGCGACACATCCATGGGAGTGCCCCGGCCCACTGTGCCGGTCGAATGGCACAAGAAAGTATTCCAGGCAATTCACGGGTTATCTCACCCGGGGATGCGGGCTTCTCAACGGCTCATGTCCCGCAAATTTGTTTGGAAAGGCATGCATTTGGATGTCCGGGACTGGACAAACAATTGCGTCGAATGTCAAAAATCCAAAGTCCACCGTCACGTCAAGGCTCCAGTGGCCAGCTTCCCAGTGCCTGAGCGCCGCTTCGACCACGTTCACGTGGACTTAGTAGGTCCCCTTCCCGGGTCACGAGGATTCACACACCTCCTGACGGCGGTAGACCGGACCACCAGGTGGCCAGAGGCGATTCCTGCAGCAGACGTCTCCAGGGCGTTTCTTTCGTCGTGGGTGGCTCGGTTCGGGGTGCCATCTGACATCTCCTCGGACCGCGACCCGCAATTCACATCAGAGCTGTGGAACGCAGTGGCACAGGGCCTGGGTACCAAGCTGCACCATACCACCGTGTACCATCCGCAGGCGAATGGTCTGTGCAAAAGGTTCCATCGGTCTCTCAAAGCGTCCCTCCATGCCAGCTTGAGGGGACCCAACTGGGTGGACAGGCTCCCATGGGTGATGCTAGGCCTCTGGACAGCCCCAAAGGAGGATCTCCAGTCTTCATCGGCTGAGCTGGTTTATGGCCAGACACTCAGAGTGCCAGGTGACTTTCTCCCTCCACACAACGAACCATGGTCTGCAGCTCAACAGCTCCTGCTACATCAGGAGGCGGCCAGGAATTTCCTGCCTATCCCAACCTCGCATCATGACCTGCAGAGGCCTCATGTCCCGACAGAACTCATGAGTTCGGACTATGTATTTATTAGACAGGACGGTCACAGAGACCCGCTCAAGCCACCTTATACCAGACCGTTTCGTATCATCTCATCGGGGGAAAAGTTTTTCACAGTCGAAGTGGGTGGCAAGTCCGATACCATCTCTATTGACCGGCTTAAACCGGCCCACCTAGATCGGAGTGAGCCTGTCGTGGCTGCCCAACCGCCTCGCCGCGGCCGACCGCCGTTGACCGCCAGACCAGTCATGCACCAGCCCACCGTTGACCAGCCCGATTCGGCCTCAGACGCGCCTGCACCTCTGACTACCGTTTCTGCCTTGCCCGATGCACCGCTTCTGCCGCAACCCGGCACTGGTTCGTCTACCAATGCTCCGTTTCCGCTGCCTGATTTTCGTCGTCGTTCGGCCAGGATCATTAAACCTCCTGCTCGGTTGACAATGTCCGTTAAAGTGGATTCTGGGGGGGTGCCTGTGGCGGAGCCACCAAGGGTCTCAGAACAATTAGTAATAATCCCTTTAACTACAGTGTAGTGCAGCCGCGGACTGCACCTTTAAACTGCCTGTTAACTGTACTGTATTGTACTTTCCTGCACTCCACGTGATGACGTCATGACGCTGATCATGTGACCGCCAGTGGCGTGAAGAACGCGATGACGTCATGACGTCAGCTTCCAGAATCTTCCAGCAGTCGTCGAGTGCCCAGCAAGCTGATTAGACCTGTGTACTGTTTCTCCTGTAGTTTCCCTGTTAACTTCGTTGTTCATTAAAACCTGTTGATTTGATTCATCGAGTCGAATACCTTTATTCAGATAGGAACCTCCGTTCCTACAACATCACATTTTTTAAATAAACTATAAATTACATGAAATAACTATTTTAAACAATAATTTAAATTTTTGAAATTTTTTTAAAATTTTCTAATGGGGCTAAAAATAAACTTACCTTTCTTTAAAGTATTTAAAAATAATAAACCTGTGGAAAAAATGTTTTAATTTTAATTAATTCACCACTTACCTTGTAAAAAGCAGGCCTTGCGACTGCTTTTTATATGTGTAACTTCTGGAGACTTACCCTCCCGGGAAAACCCGCAAAAAAAATGTAAGTTCGATGCGCACGCACTGCCTCTCCTGCGCACGCATTTGACCTCTCAACCCCTTCGTTCAGGGGAATGGAAGTGCCGGTTTCCCGCGCATGCGCAGTGCATGCAGGAAACCGGCACTTCCATTGGGCCTACGGGTGAGTACCCCGTGCGTACTCACCCGTGGAGACCCGAATTTCTGGGCCAATGTCATTACATGTGCATGCTATTATTCTCTCTCTAGTGATGTTTGTGATGTGCTATCACAATGTCACCAGGGCTGACTTTCATGTTTACGAAATCCATGTGTGTGCCAATTTATGGGGCGTGATGGCACTGAGCAACGGGAGGACTGATAATGCATAATGTGACTGATAATGCTTTTTGTGCATAATGTGCATTTCCGCTGGGCCTGCTGGGGGCCAGAGCTTCATTATAGTAATATGGGAGGTGTGTAATGTTGCCTCCTGCATCTTTTACTGCCCACAAAACAATGGCATTCATTGTTGCTAGGCTACGGCTTTATTGATGCAAGTCAGTTGAAGAGGCAGTCAGCAATATTCAGGAGAGATTTCGATCATGCCTCTGGAAGTGTGTGGTGTTTGTAATTTCTGCAGTTGTACTTGTGGTGTATGTAACCTGTTCCACCTTAAGAGAACTTAAGCCTGGTCCACCTTAAGAAAGGTACTACTTTCTTTGGCTGCTGTATACGTAATACTGGTGGTGACCACACCGGTATATAAGCACAGTGTAATAATATTGTATTCAGTATAGTCCGACCTCCAACCAGTAAAGACCTGTTGAATTTACTCTTGTGGTCTGTGTAGTAATTCTCACTATAACACACAGACTTAACAGGAGTAAATTCAACAGGTCTTTACTGGTTGGAGGTCGGACTATACTGAATACAATATTATTACACTGTGCTTATATACCGGTGTGGTCACCACCGGTATTACGTATACAGCAGCCAAAGAAAGTAGTACCTTTCTTAAGGTGGACCAGGCTTAAGTTCTCTTAAGGTGGAACAGGTTACATACACCACAATCCTCCCTTTTTAGCTTAACAGTCATATCCCCAAATAAACATAACATATATACATATATAACTTCAGGTATAACAGTTCAAAGGTTCAGTCTCTCAGGAGGCTTTCTGATTCGGCTTGGATAACGCCTTTCAGTGGTCTCTGATTCTTGTTGTTGAGGTGCCTCCTCTAGTTGGTTGCCAATGTATTGGGTGTCATCATCATCAAATACATTCTCGGCCGAGGTAGATGCTTCAGGTTCATGAACGTCTTCCACAGCTGTCTCTGTCACAACCATGGGTTCGACCCTTGCTCTCGACTCTACCAGTTGATCCGCATGACGCCTTATCACATTATGACCAATATCTACGGTGTACATCAGAGGTCCTTGTCTGGCCCGGATTGTTCCGGACTGCCATTTGTCATTTCCATAGCCCCTTGCCATCACTGGTTGTCCTACGTCGAAAGTTCGAGTGGTCTTGCTGTTAATATGCCGAAACTGTTTGTTTTCCACTTCCCTCCTCACATTTGGTTTTAACAAGTCCAACTTGGACCGCAACCTCCTGTTATAAAACATCATAGCAGGACTTTGGTTAGTCACGGCATGATCGGCGTTTCTATATGACATCAGGAACTTATCGACCTTGTGTTGCAGCGGAATCTGATCATCGTTCATGGCCTTAATAGCCTTTTTGAATGTCTGGACAAATCTTTCAGCCAACCCGTTTGTCGCCGGATGATATGGGGCAGAGGTATAATGTTTAACTCCATTCTTCTTTCAGAATTGTTGGAATTCTTCCGATACAAACTGTGGTCCGTTGTCCGAACAGATCTGTTCTGGCAATCGGTTCCTTGCGAATATTGTTCTTAACACCGCAATTGTCTTTTCTGAAGTAGTGGTATTCATCTTGATGACTTCTGGCCATTTGGAATGTGCGTCCACCGCGATTAGGAACATGGAGTCCATGAATGGACCAGCAAAGTCAATGTGTACGCGTTGCCATGGGGCTGAAGGCCATTCCCATGGGTGTAGCAGTGCTATCGGAGGTGCATTTAGCACTTTTTGACACCCAGCGCAGCTTTCCGTTAACTCCTCAATCTGTTGGTCAATACCCGGCCACCATACGTAAGCCCTAGCAAGACTTTTCATTTTAACTCCCCCCAGATGACCTTCATGTAGTTCTTTTAAAACTCTTTCCCTTAACTTGGGAGGAATAATCACTCTTGTCCCGTACATCAAAGTACCATGGCAGACGGACAGCTGGTCTCGCCTTGCCGAGAATGCCGGTAACAGAGGATCACCCCGTGTTGGCCATCCTTTCACTGTCACCTCGTAGACTCTGGACAGTGTCGGGTCGTTCCTGGCTTCTCTTTCAATACTTGCGTTGGTGACAGGTAAACACTCGATAATGGTCGAATGAAATAACTCAACAGGGTCAACTTCCGTCGTGTCTTCATCTTCAGGTAGTGGCAGGCGCGACAGGCCATCAGCATTGCCATGCTGTTTTGTACCTTTGAATTCTATCTGATATTGATGTGCCCCTAAGAAAAGAGACCATCTCTGGAGACGCTGTGCTGTCATCATCGAAACACCCTTCTTAGGGTTAAAAATGGACACCAACGGTTGATGGTCCGTCAGAAGTGTGAATTTTTGGCCCTGTAGGTAATGATTAAACTTCTTCACTCCCCATACAAGGCTAAGGGCCTCCCTATCGATCTGCGCATAGTTGCGCTCAGCGGAGGTCAATGATCTGGATGCAAACGCGACTGGCCTTTCCGTGCCATTTGGCAATTTATGTGAGAGTACTGCCCCAATACCATATGGAGAAGCATCACAAGCCAACCGAATAGGCAGTGTCGGGTTGAAGTGAGCCAACACTTCCTCTGAGGTGATCAATTCTTTGCTTTTGCAAAATGCCTTCTTACAGTTTTCGCCCCAGTCCCATGGTACCCCTTTCTGTAAAAGAGCGTTCAACGGATGCAGCACCGTGGATAGATTTGGCAGAAATTTATGGTAGTAGTTAATTAATCCTAGAAACGACCTCAACTGAGAGACATTCTCCGGAGCGGGAGCCTTTACAACTGCCTCTATCTTGTCAGGAGACTTATGAAGCCCCTCCCGGTCAATGACATGACCACAGTACGAGATCCGCTTCTGGAAGAACTCACATTTCTGCCGATTTACTCTAAGTCCATACTCTTTCAGTCTGTTGAGCACCAGTTCCAAGTTAGCGAGATGCTGTTCATCACCATCACCTGTGATCAGAATGTCGTCCAGGTAACATTGTGTGCCTGGAATTCCCTGTAGTACCTGCTCCATGGCCCTCTGCCAAATTGCTGGAGCCGATGCCACACCAAAAACCAGCCTATTGTACCGGTACAACCCTCGATGCGTGTTGATCGTGAGGTATTGGCGTGACTCTTCTTCAACCTCCATCTGCAAGTACGCCTGCGCCAGGTCTATCTTGGTGAAGTGTTTCCCGCCAGACAGTGAAGTGAAAATATCCTCAATCCGTGGAAGCGGATACTGCACCGTGTGAAGCACCGGATTAACGGTGATCTTGAAATCGCCACAGATGCGAACCTTCCCTGGATCTCCTGGCTTATTGTTCGCAGGACGTTTCATAATGGGAACAATGGGCGTAGCCCACTCACTCCAATCTACTTTAGACAGTACCCCTGAACGTTCTAGTGCTTCCAGCTCCGCTTCAGCCGCAGGTCATATTGCATAGGGTACCGGTCTGGCTTTAAAAAATTTTGGTTGTGCATGTTCATCAATCTTGATGTTTGCCGTAATTCCTCTCAGTGTTCCCAGTCCCGGCTGGAACACCTCTTTAGCCTCATCCAATATTCTGGACAATTGTTTAGGTTTGACAGCTGTTTCCCCGGAATCTACCGTTAGTGCTTTCAAGGAGTGCCAGTCCATATTCATTTTCCTAATCCACTCCCGTCCTAGTAGTGGTGGACCTCCTTCAGGTAGCACATATAAGTCCATTACTTGGCTTCCTTCGCCCTTGTGGACCACTTCTACCTCTATTTTTCCGATGGGGTACACTCTTTGCCCCGTGTACATTTTCAATATAATCTCCGTATCCTGTAAGGGAATATGTTGGAATAACCTTCTGTAATCTTTCTTATTCATAACCGTCAATGCCGATCCAGTGTCCAATTCCATTTTTACTTGGACTCCTGCTATCTTAAGAGTGACCCAAATTGTCTGGAGGTCTGTATCCTTACCAACGTTGTGTATTCTTAAGCTATCCAGTTCATTACTGCTAGTGTCTGAATCTGACTTCTGTTCAGTCAAACTGTTCTTTGTCACCTTGTGTACCTTTGCATATTTTCCTTGCGGTGACTTTTTATTGCTGGTCTTCTTTCCTGACCGGCATACTTTAGCTATGTGGCCAAGCCTGCCACACGTTCTGCATTCTTGGTTTTTAAACCAACACTGGTTCTGATCGTGCGTTGTCTTTCCACAACGATAACATTTGACAGAACTCAAACCCAATTTGTTTGTACCGAGTTCCGGTGGCCGTAGCTGCATTACTGCCGTGCCTCTCGCTACGGGCTCGTGTGCTGCTGCCATAGTGACCGCCTTCTCGAGAGACAGCTCATTCTCCTCGAGCAGTCGCCTTTGTGTATCCTGTTTAAATAAACCACACACAAATCTATCTCGAAGTGCCTCTGTCAGTCCCGTTCCAAACTGACAATATTTTGCTAGCTTACGTAATTCCATCAAATATTCAGCATTGCTTTCATTTTGCAGCTGTCTTCTATCGTAAAATTTAAATCATTCCGCTAGCATCAGCGGCGTGGGGCTAAGATGATTTTTTAGGACAGTAACAATCTGTTCGAACGTCTTATCCGCCGGTTCATCTGGTGATAACAGGTGTTTCAATTGCCCGTATGTCTTCGCACCCATTAAGTTTAGTAATGTTAGTGCTTTATCTGTCTCAGGAATTTTATTTGCCTTACAATAGTTTTGTATGCGTTCTACATACATAGCCCAGTCTTCTATATCACTGTCGAAGGCATTAATGTTCCCATGTTTAGGCATCGTAGCAATTTATCGTATTTTTAATGTTATCTAAGATGGCAGCTTCCCGCTCTTGCCGTCATCCTCCGCCCACAAAATGGCGGTTTTCCCGCGTTTGGCGGTCTTCACCCGTCCCCCGACGCTGTCTCCGCTTCACCGCGGCTCTCGCACCTTCAGTTTCCCCAGACACTGCGCCTTTAGCCCGAATGCGGCCCTTATCTCCGGTCGCGATCGATGTCCCGCGCTGCGCCTCTCGCTTGAAAGCGGCCCGGCCCTTATCTCTATTCGCAATCGACCTCACCGCCCTTATTCCTCCGTCTTCCCAGCCCCGTCTGTACAGCCAACGCGGTTGACTTTCTGTCGCGTCGCTGCCCGGCCTACCCACCACGAGGTAGTAGAAGAAGCTGACAGTCGCTGATGGAGGCTTCGAGGTCAGGATGTCTTCTGCACTCCGGTTGCTCGATGCCTGCCGCTCGACGTGTCTTCCCGTAGGTGATGAGGGTGGAAACCTCTCTTCGACGTCCTGTCTGTGGACGAAGTCGCCGTGGAAATTACTGCAGCAGGGTAAGAATCGGACTCATCGCCACTGTTAAGTCTGTGTGTTATAGTGAGAATTACTAAATTCAACAGGTCTTTACTGGTTGGAGGTCGGACTATACTGAATACAATATTATTACACTGTGCTTATATACCGGTGTGGTCACCACCGGTATTACGTATACAGCAGCCAAAGAAAGTAGTACCTTTCTTAAGGTGGACCAGGCTTAAGTTCTCTTAAGGTGGAACAGGTTACATACACCACAGTACTGAACTTTGTGTGTCCAGGAGTTTTGCATGGCTACTTTGCCGTTGCTCGTAGCTTCTACCCCCGCCCCCCACTTACTCCCCCCCATCATGTCCCATCACAATGGTGGCCCTCTAGGAATTCCTCCTTATATCTGTTACTTGGAGAATGAAGAGGAGAACATAAATGCCAAGGAAGCAAGATAATATGACTGGAGGAGGGATCCTGTCTGCCATTACACTACCAACTGCTACTATCGACCATCCGAAAGCAGTGATTCATGAGGGAAGCAGTGGCAGAGTTGTGCAACATTCCTCAGGATGACTTCATGCCGCTCTCCAGGGCAGGCACAGCATTGCCAGTGGCTGTGAAGGTTACTACAATGTTTGTGTCTCGGTCTCTTTCCAGGCTGACAGCAGGAACATCAGTCAGCCTGCTGTCCACAGGTGGAGGTGAGCAAGCAGTTACATCACATTTCCCATGGTCAAGAGCCAACAGCAGGAGAGACCCCATAGATTTTCCCGAATGGCACGATTTCCCAAGGTACAGGGTGTGATGAATCACATGCATATAGTCCTATGTGCACCTGCACACAATAGTGGGTCACACATGAAGTGGAAGGGGTACCACTCAATTAATGTGCAGCTGGTATCTGATCATCCGCACAGGACAGTGCAGGTGAATGCATCCTCTTCTGGCAGCCCTCATGGTGCATTCATTCTAAGGCAGTCTACCATGTCCTCTTCATTTACTCCTAAACAGAAAATGCAAGGTTGCATCCTGTGAGACCAGGGATACCCACTGTAGCCATGACTCAAGACCCCTCTTTGACAGCCTTAGATACCAACTGAGCACAAGTATAATGAGGTGCGTGCTTCCACTAGAACTGCTATAGAGTGAGGTGAAACAGCTACTTTGTCGGATATGGGGGTAATATACGAGCATAAGATGCTAAATACTCTACCTTAGCTAATGCTTATCTGAGCTCGGGCAGTGATCGAAGAAAATACTATTGTGCTCAATTATGCCTGTGCGAGACACTTAAAGATGAAAAGGAAAAGATTCCCACCAAGTTGCTTTGTGGAAGAAAGAAATGCATCCTAAGGTTCAGGCCTTCACATGCTACTTAGCTCTGAAGAACCTCTAACATTGCCATAGTGATGATGAGGGCTACATTTTAAAAGCACTTGTGATTGTACAATGCATTGAGATGGACATTTCCAATGTATCTTGAAGTACAATGGAGTTTCACTTGTGGCGTATGTTTAGTCTTTAAAATGCAGAATCTTTCAAACTGTGACAAAAATATACCTAAATAAAATTTTGAAACCTCCAGGGATGTTTCAGTGAAAATCTAGTATTTCACCACTTGAGGGTTAGTCAGTCCAGGAAATTACAAAGACAGAACATAATGCACTACACTGAGTTCCACATGTTCTAAAAGTGTCTGAAGTTTAATTTAGGGCTACAATGTTCAAACGCTGTAGTGAAAATCACTCCTAAGTTGTTATCATAAGATTATTTTCAATGCTCTAATGGGTTTCATGATTCCTTATACATTCCCTGAAGGTACATTTTCCAGCTGGTTGGATCAGTTCCACTGCCACGGAATGTACATATGGGGGTTGGAAATTCAGATGGAAATTCCTTTTGTCAGGTCATCACCTGATTAGCACAGTGTCTGATCTTCCAGCTGGCACTATGGACCAACCTAAAACACTTGCACACAAAATTAGCAAGAGCTTTGTTAAAATGCTAAGCAAATGAAAGTCAATTATGTGAAGGTGAGACTTTCCTTTTTTTTTACATGGAGTGTGCTGTGCACTCAGTTTGCTCATATAAAATTGGAGGTAAAAGGCAGGCATATTCTAGCCTTGTAGGCCGTCCTTAAAACTATACTGGTGCCGTTTTCACTGCTGCAAGCTAAATTCTTAAAGTAAGAATTGGATTGAGTGCTCCTCTTTGTTTAGGTTTTGAGAGGTGACGGTGACCATAATTCAGTGAGATTTAAGGTAGTCATGGAAAAGGGCAAAGATGGACCAGAAATAAAGGTTCTAAATTGGGGGAAGGCCGATTTTAATATGATAAGGCGGGATCTGGCCAAAGTGGACTGGGATCAGCTACTTGTAGGAAAATCCACATCAGAGCAGTGGGAGTCATTCAGGAAGGAAATAGAGAGAGTACAATGCCAACATGTTCCTGTAAAGGTCAAGGGTGGGACTAACAAGTTCAGGGAACCCTGGATGTCAAGGAATATACAAGAATGGATTAGGAAAAAAAGGGAAGATTTTGGCAGATACAAAGGACTAAAAACAGTGGAAGCCCTAGAGGAGTGTAGAAAGTGCAGGGGGGTACTTAAAAAGGAAATTAGGGGAGCGAAGAGGGGGCATGAAAAAACATTGGCGGGCAAAATAAAGGAAAATCCCAAGGTGTTTTATAAGTATATTAAGGGCAAGAGGATAACCAGGGAAAGAGTAGGGCCCATTAGGGACCAAAGTGGCAATCTGTGTGTAGAGCCGGAAGATGTAGGTGAGGTTTTAAATGAATATTTTGCACCTGTGTTCACTATGGGGAAGGACGATGTAGGCATAGAAATCAGGCAGGGGGATTGTGATATAACTGAACAAATTAGCATTGAGAGGGAGGAGGTACTAGCGGTTTTAGCGGGCTTCAAAGTGGATAAATCCCCAGGTCCAGACGAGATGTATCTCAGGCTGCTGTGTGAGGCAAGGGAGGAGATTGCAGGGGCTCTGACACAAATTTTCAGAACCTCTCTGGCCACAGAGGAGATGCCAGAGGACTGGAGGACAGCTAACATAGTACAGGCCATTGAGCCTAACATCAGTGGTAGGGAAATTATTGGAAAAAATTCTGAGGGACAGAATTAGTCTCCAGTTGGAGAGGCAAGGATTAATCAAGGATAGTCAGTGACATGAATCAGTCATTCATGAAAGAAAGACTTATGAAATAATACTGAGCAGCCTGCGGGTGGCGCTGTCCAGGGAGAGTATAAATACTTGGGCACGGGCCCAGCTTGCGCAGGACATTCTTAACAGGAAATAGTGAAGGACACAATTAGACCTCCATGTTGTAAAATAGTTGATTAAAGCTTTGTTTAATGCTTAGACCAAGTGCCTAGTAGTTTTCTTACGTCAGTCAGCATGGCTTTGTCAGGGGAGATCATGTCTAACCAATTTGATTGAATTTTTCGAGGGGGTGACTAGGTATGTGCATGAGGGTAGTGCAGTTGATGTAGTCTACATGGACTTCAGTAAGGCTTTTGACAAAGTCCCGCATGGGAGACTGGTTAAGAAGATAAGAGCCCATGGGATCCAGGGCAATTTGGCACATTGGATCCAAAATTGGCTTAGTGGCAGGAGGCAGAGGGTGATGGTCGAAGGTTGTTTTTGTGACTGGAAACCTGTGTCCAGTGGTGTACCGCAGCGATCGGTGCTGGGTCCCTTGCTGTTTGTAGTGTACATTAATGATTTAGATATGAATGTAGGAGGTATGATCAGTAAGTTTGCAGATGACACGAAAATTGGTGGAGTGGTAAATAGTGAGGAGGGAAGCCTCAGGCTACAGGACGATATAGACGGGTTGGTCAGATGGGCAGAACAGTGGCAAATGGAATTTAACCCTGAAAAGTGTGAGGTGATGCATTTTGAAAGATTGGGGAATGCAGATGCTCAAAGGGACCTGGGTGTCCTTGTACATAGGTCACTGAAAGTGAATGTTCAGGTGCTGCAAGCCATTAGGAAGGCAAATGGTATGCTGGCCTTCATTACAAGAGGATTTGAGTACAGGAGTAAAGAAGTCTTACTCCAATTATATAGGGCCTTGGTGAGACCACACCTGAAGTACTGTGTACAATTTTGGTCTCCCTACCTAAGGAAGGATATACTTGCCATAGAGGGAGTGCAACAAAGGTTCACGAGATTGATTCCTGGGATGGCAGGGCTGTCGTATGAGAAGAGATTGAGTAAACTAGGCCTGTATTCCCTTGAATTCAGAAGAATGAGAGGGGATCTCATTGAAGCATACAAAATTATTACAGGGCTTGATAGGGTAGATGTTGGGAGAATTTCTCCCTTGGCTGGGGAGTCTAGAACCAGGGGCCACAGCCTCAGGATAAAGGGTAAGCCATTCAGGACTGAGATGAGAAGAAATTTCTTCACACAGAGGGTGGTGAATCTTTGGAATTCTCTACCGCAGAGGGCTGTGGAGGCTCAGTGATTGGATATATTCAAAACAGAAGTCGATAGATTTCTGACTAGTAAGGGCATCAAGGGATATGGCGATAAGGCCGGTGAATGGAATTGAGGCAGAAGATCAGCCATGATCTCATTAAATGGCGGGGCAGGCTCAAAGGGCCGAATGGCCTACTCCTGCTCCTATTTCTTATGTTCTTATGTTCTTAAAGTTGAGAAGAAGCAGTGACTAGTGGGGTACCGCAGGGATTGGTGCTAGGACCCCAGCTATTCACAATATATATTAATGATCTAGACGAGGGAACTAGGTGTACCATCTCCAAGTTTGCAGACGACACAAAGCTGGGTGGGCGTGTGTGCTGTGAGGAGGATGCAGAGAAACTCCAGTATGATTTGGACAGGTTGGGTGATTGGGCAGATGCATGGCAGATGCAGTATAATGTGGATAAATGCGAGGTTATCCACTTTGGTGGCAAAAACAGGAAGATAGATTATTATCTGAATGGCAATAGATTGGGAAAAGGGGAAGTGCAACGAGACCTGGGTGTCCTTGTGCACCAGTCGCTGAAGGTAAGCATGCAGGTGCAGCAGGCGGTTAAGAAGGCAAATGGTATGTTGGCCTTCATAGTGAGAGGATTTGAGTACAGGAGCAAGGATGTCTTGCTGTGGTTGTATAGGGCCTTGGTGAGACCACATCTTAAGTATTGTGTGCAGTTTTGGTCGCCTTATCTGAAGAAAGATGTTCTTGCCATGGAGGGAGTGCAGCGAAGATTCACCAGACTTGTTAAGTCCGTGAATGATTTAGACACGGACTAGCAGGAGTGAAAACAAACAGATCTTTACTGGTGAAAGGCAATAACGAAACTAAACAACAGAGGCTCTCTAGCGCCTTTTATACAGGGGTGGTCACTGCCGGTACTGCAGTCTGAGACCAGTTATTCTCTTAAAGGTACATACACAACAATTCCTCCCCTTTTAGATAAACAGTACATAACATTCATTTAACAACTAAATGATAACGAATTACAATCACAATTACTGTTGCTAGATACATTGGTTAAGTTTAAGCAATTATAAATTCAGTCTTTGAGGAGGCTTCCTGATTCTGTCTGGATAACGCCTCTTTGGGGTATCAGGTTCTTCTGGCAATGTTGAGTCGGAATCAATGTCGTTGTTTGGTTCATCTGCTTCCAATATTATCGGTTCTGCGGTAGCTGCAATTGGAACGTCGATTTCATTACCAGGTGTATCAAATCGTGGTGTGGAGTTGACGTTTTCCAGTGACTCTAGAATCTGGTCAGCATGGCGTCTTACAATGCTCTCCCCAACGTCCACGGTATACATGAGAGGTCCTTGTCGTGTACAAATCGTTCCTGGTTGCCATTTCTCAGTGCGGTAGTCCCGGGCCAAAACTGGTTGACCTATCTTAAAACTCCTGGTCGGCCTTTCATTCATATTCTGAAACTGCCTGTTCTCCACATCTCTTCGGACGTTTGGCTTAACCAAATCCAAGCGGCATCGTAGTCTTCGATTGAAGAACATCATGGCTGGAGTTTGGCTGGTAACCGCATGTGTCGCATTCCGGTAGGCAAACAAGAAGTTGTCCACCTTGTGTTGTAGGGGTATATCTTCATTACACATTGCCTTGATAGCCTTCTTGAATGTTTGGACAAACCTCTCGGCCAATCCATTAGTGGCTGGACGATATGGGGCAGATGTGTAATGCTTAACACCATTGTTCTTTAAGAACCTCCGGAACTCCTCAGACACAAACTGTGGTCCATTGTCAGAGCAAATCTGTTCAGGCAGCCCATTCCTGGCGAATATGGTTCGTAAAACTGTGATAGTTTTTTCCGTGGTGGTTGAGGACATTTTTATTACCTCTGGCCACTTTGAATGTGCATCCACCGCAATTAAAAACATCAAGTCCATGAAGGGACCAGCAAAATCAATGTGCACCCTTTGCCATGGAGATGAGGGCCACTCCCATGGATGCAGAGGAGCTTGTGGTGGGGCGTTTTGGACCTTCTGGCATCCTGCACAGCTCTTGGTCATCTCTTCGATTTCTCTATCGATTCCCGGCCACCACACAAACGCTCTAGCTAAGCTCTTCATTTTTACCCCACCCAGATTAACCTCATGAAGCTCATTGAGCACTCTATCCGTCAAGTTAGGTGGAATTACTACTCTGGATCCACACATCAAGGTTCCTCTGCACACTGACAGCTGTTCTCTTCTCGGCGAGAATGCTGGCAGCAGTGGTTCGCCATGTGCTGGCCATCCCTTCACCGTTAAATCATAGACCCGTGATAGTGTCGGGTCATTCCGTGTTTCCTTTTCTATGTTTGCATTCGTCACAGGGAGACATTCGACTATGGTCGAGTGGAATAACTCCATTGGATCCACTGCAAGGTCTTCTTCTTCCACCGTCGGCAACGGTAGACGTGACAATCCATCAGCATTTCCATGCTGTTTAGTTCCTTTGGACTCGATGTCATATTGGTGTGCCCCTAGGAAAAGGGACCATCTCTGCAGCTGTTGTGCTGTCATTATCGGTACGCCCTTCTGAGGGTTGAAAATGGAGACAAGAGGTTGATGATCGGTTAGTAGAGTAAATTTTTGACCGTGCAGATAGTGATTGAACTTCTTCACCCCCCACACTAGGCTGAGGGCCTCTCTGTCAATCTGGGCGTAGTTACGCTCGGCAGAAGTTAAGGAGCGTGACGCAAAAGCTATCGGCCTCTCCAAACCATCAAGGAATTTATGTGACAGTACCGCCCCAATGCCGTAGGGAGACGCATCACACGCCAGCCTGATTGGCAGTGCTGGGTTGTAGTGAGCCAATACTTCCTTTGAAGTGATTAAGTCCTTACTCTTCTGAAAAGCACGCTTACAATCATCGCTCCATTTCCATGCTGTACCCCCATTCGTAGCAGGGCGTTCAGTGGGTGCAGAATTGTCGACAAATTCGGCAAAAACTTATGATAGTAATTCACCAACCCGAGGAATGACCTCAGTTGCGACACATTTTCAGGCGCTGGGGCCTTAACAACCGCTTCAATTTTGTCAGGGGACTTATGTAACCCCTCTTCATCAATCACGTGGCCACAATACGATATCTGTTTCTTGAAAAATTCGCACTTGGGGCGGTTGGCTCGCAGCCCATGTTCCCGTAGTCTAGTGAGCACCTGTTCTAGGTTGTTAAGGTGTTCACTGTCATCTTCACCTGTTACAAGGATGTCGTCCAAGTAACACTGAGTCCCCGGAATCCCTTGCAGGACTTGTTCCATCGCTCTTTGCCATATCGCCGGAGCCGATGCTACTCCGAATACCAATCGATGATACTGTTAAAGACCTTTGTGAGTGTTTATCGTGAGATACTTCCTAGAGGACTCTTCAACCTCCATCTGCAAATATGCTTGTGCTAGGTCAATTTTTGTAAAACGCTTCCCTCCAGACAGCGAGGCGAAGATGTCTTCTATCCTTGGAAGAGGATATTGTACTGTGCGAAGGACAGGGTTCACCGTCACCTTGAAATCCCCACAGATGCGAATCTTCCTTGGCTCTCCGGACTTATTGGTTAACGTTTTCTTCATGACAGGAACGATGGGTGTCGCCCACTCGCTCCAGTCGACCTTAGACAACACGCCCGCCTTCTCCAGATTCTCCAGCTCTGCCTCGACGGCTGGGCGAATTGCATATGGTACCGGTCTCGCTTTGAAAAACTTGGGAACTGCATTCTCTTCTATTTTTATCGAGGCGGTTACGCCTTTAAGCGTGCCCAGTTCTTGTTGAAATACCTGTTTGGCATTAGCTAAGATTGTTGACAATCATCCAGGAGTGACGTCTTCATCTTTTTTACCATCCACCGTCATTGCATGAATGGAATGCCAATCTAAGTTTATCTTCCTGATCCATTCCCGTCCCAATAACGGTGGTCCACCATTTGGCAGTATGTAGAGATACAATTTCCGTATTTTCTTGCCGTTGTATTCGACAGGCACCCTTATTTTTCCCCTGGGGTATACTTTTTGCCCCGTATACGTCGTCAAGACGATGGATGTCTCTCTCAAGGGTATGTGTGAAAATAGCCGCTCGTAGTCTCGTCGATTCATGACGGTTAGCGCTAATCCTGTATCCAATTCCATTTTAACTTGGGACCCTGCTATCGTGAGAGTGACCCAAATGGTTCGGTGATCCTCTTTTGCGATTACATTGTGAAGTTTGAGACAGCTTAGTCTCCTGTTTCCGGATTCACTATCGCTCATCTGGTCTTCGGAACTACTGTCCGTCATCTTTTGTACTTTCTTGTACGGTTCCTTAGTAGCCTTTTTGTTGTCGCTGGTCTTCTTCCCAGACCTACAAACTCGTGCAATGTGTCCAATCTTCCCGCATTGTCTGCATATTTTGTCTTTGGACCAGCAGTCCTTCTGGTCATGGTTAGTTCTGCCGCAGCGATAACATTTTGCAAATCCCCGTGTCATTTCGTGGGTGCCGTATTCCTGTGGTTTTTGTTGAATTTCTGCAGCTCCCCTGGCTACTGCTTCATACGATACTGCCACGCTAAAAGCCTTATCTAGCGTCAGCTCTTTTTCTGCGAGTAACTTCTTCTGTGTTCCTTCACTCAGGAGTCCACAGACAAATTTGTCCCGTAGGGTATCTGCCAGTCCTGCTCCGAACTGGCAGTGCTTTGATAGCTTGCGTAGTTCCGTAAGATACTCAGCATTGCTCTCATCTTTGTGCTGAGTTCTCCTGTGGAATTTAAATCTTTCTGCTATCAACAGCGGTGCAGGGTTTAAGTGCTCCTGTAGAACAGCAACAATTTCGTTAAAACTCTTCGCCTTCGGTTTGGCTGGAGTAATCAGATCCCGCAATAGGCCGTACGTTCTAGCGCCCATTAAGTTTAGCAATATTAATGCCTTTTTCCCCTCCGCTATTTCATTTGCCTCAAAATATACCTCGACTCTTTCCACATACGTGGTCCAGTCCTCTAATGTATTATCAAAAGCAGTGATACAGCCAGTCTTCGGCATCTTGCAAATCTAAAATGGCGCCTCCCGCGCTTTGCCTTCTTCCCCGATTTAACAAAATGGCGCCTCCCGCGCTTTGTCTTCTTCCCCGCTGTTGTTAGCGCTGCTTTCCACGGTTTCTTGCGCGTATTCTTTTTCTTTTATTATTTTCCCGTCGTGGAGCGGACCCTCTGGGGCACTTCCCTCCCTCTTCTTAGGTCCGAACGCTGCCCGGCTCCGAAGCACCGGCCGCGCCCTGTGTGCTCCACCCTCTCTCTCTCTCTTTGCTTCCCGACTCGCTGCCCGGCCCCGTTGAAAGGCCACCCGATCGAGCTTCAGCCCGCCGCAGCCCAAGAAGAATCAGAGCACTACCTGCCACCAGCCCGATTAGCTGGGAAACCACGGACCGAGGAATCCAGCCTGGCTCTGGAAAGTCGCTCCTGCAAGTTTTTAAATCGATGATTGACGGTCGACGCCCGTTTCTCGAGTTTCAATGGCCTCTTTTTTTTTTCTTCTGGCTCCGACCTTCAACAACGTCGTCGGAGCTGCTGCTGAGTTGCAAGTAAGTTCGTTTCTTACTCGTCGCCAGTGTTAAGTCCGTGAATGATTTAGACACGGACTAGCAGGAGTGAAAACAAACAGATCTTTACTGGTGAAAGGCAATAACGAAACTAAACAACAGAGGCTCTCTAGCGCCTTTTATACAGGGGTGGTCACTGCCGGTACTGCAGTCTGAGACCAGTTATTCTCTTAAAGGTACATACACAACAAGACTGATACCTGGGATGGCAGGAATGACGTATGAAGAGAGATTGGGTTGATTAGGCTTATATTTGCTAGAGTTTAGAAGAAGGAGAGTGGATCTCATTGAAACTTCTAAAATTCTAACAGGGCTAGGCAGACTAGATGCAGGAAGGATGTCACCGATGGCGGAGGAGTCCAGAACCAGAGGTCACAGTCTAAGGATAAGGGGTAAGTCATTTAGGACTGAGATGAGGAGGAATTTCTTCACCCAGAGAGTGGTGAACCTGTGGAATTCTCTACCACAGAAGGCAGTTGAGGCCAATTCATTAAATATATTCAAGAAGGAGTTAGATATATTTCTTAAGGCTAAAGGGATCAAAGGATAGGGGGAGAAAGCAGGGACAGGGTACTGAATTTGGATGATCAGCCATGATCTCATTAAATGGCGGAACAAGCTCGAGGGGCCGAATGTCCTACTTCTGCTCCTATCTTCTATGTTTCTATGTTTCTTCGGCTTCTGCAAGACCACATTCTGTGAGTACTTGCACAGGCCTTGACTACCAAATAAACTATCAGACCTTCCTTTGGCAACCTTTGAGTTCTGGACACCCTGGAGCTTCTCCTTGGTAGTGATGTATGGTGCTTTTCTTCTCAAATCTAGCCTAGTTGTCTTTCTTGGTGCTTCCCAGTTGGAGGAGTAAGTAGAGTGACTAGCTGCTGGGTCTCCATTGGAATTGAGGCTATCTTGAACCTTCTTGTGTGGGATCATCAGATGGTCCTGCAACAGTTTTCATCAATTTTACTCTGGCAGCCTGGGCCTGGACACTATCTGGCACACCTTCTGTTATTTGAGTGGGTGGGTTGGATAGACTGGATGTGGCACTGTCCTTAAAGGTAGGAGCTTCATCTGTGCCTACTGCTGCCATATAAAATTGGAGATTCTAGCCTTTCAGGATTTCCTTACCATACTCGTTGGTCTGCATAGAAGCAGACCTCTGGGATAGCAGAGAGATTTGTCAAGCTTTGTGTAATGGCTCTCTCAATCTGTTTCTCTAGCATTTTGAAACCTCACATGAGAACTGCTATACATTAGAGCCCAAGATCTCTACACCAGCAGTGTGAGCATCCGCGAGAGATATTTGAAAGACCTCTGTCACTGAATAAAGTAATAATTTGAATTTATATAGTAAACAATGATAATGCAGTAGATGTAATTTAACTGAATTATCAAAAGGCCTTCAATAAGATACCCCATAATAGACTAATGAACAAGGTCAGAGAATGCAGAGTCAGGGAACAAGTAGTAGAATGGATAGCTAGCTGGCTTCAGGACAGAAAGCAGAGAGTAGGGATAAAAGGTAGCTATTCACAGTGGCAGAAGGTGGGTCGTGGTGTTCCACAAGGATCAGTGTTGGGACCACTGTTGTTCACAATTTATATTAATGATTTAAACTTTGGAATCAGAAACACAATTTCTAAATTTGCGGATGACACCAAATTGGGCGGGGGGGATAGTCAACACTGAGGAGGATTGCAACAAGTTACAGGAGGACATTAATAAACTTGCAGAATGGGCATATACTGTAATTGGCAAATGAAGTTCAACACAGATAAATGTGAGGTATTACATTTTGGTAGGAAGAATAGGGAGGTCACTTATTACTTGGAGGGTGCGAGTCTAGGTGGGGTAGCGGAACAAAGGGATCTTGGAGTACAAATACACAAATCACTAAAAGTTGCGACACAGGTTAGCAAGGCCATAAAAAAAGCAAACCACTAGGCTTTATTTCTAGAGGTATAGAATTGAAAAGTAGGGAAGTTATGCTAAACCTGTATCGAACCTTGGTTAGACCACACTTAGAGTACTGCGTACAGTTCTGGTCGCCGTATTATAAAAAGGATATAGAGGCACTGCAGAGGGTGCAGAGAAGATTTACAAGGATGATACCAGAAATGTGAGGGTATACATGTCAGAAAAGGATGAACAGGCTGAGCCTCTTTTCTCTTGAAATAAAAGGCTGAGGGGTGACCTAATAGAGGTCTTTTTTAAATTATGAAAGGTTTTGATAGAATAGATACAGAGAGAATGTTTCCACTTGTAGGGAAGAGCATAACTAGTGGCCATCAATATAAGATAGTCACCAAGAAATCCAATAGGGAATTCAGAAGAAACTTCTTTACCCAAAGACTGGTGAGAATGTGGAACTCGCTACCACAGGGAGTGGTTGAAGCAAGTAGTATAGATGCATTTAAGGGGAGGCTAGACAAGCAAATGAGGGAAAAGGGAATAGAGGGTTATGTTGATAGATTTAGATGAGAAAAGATGGGAGGAGGCTCGTGTGGAGCATAAATGCCGACATGGACTGGTTGGGCCGAATGGCCTGTTTCTGTGCCGTATATTCTATGTAATCCTATGTAAACCTTTCAGGGCCTCAGGACGTCCCAAAGTACTTCACAGCCAATGAAGTACTTTTGAAGTGCAGTCAGTTTTAATGTAGGGAAACACAACGCAGCAGACAATTTGCAAACAGCACCGCGATAACGACCAGATAATGTGTTTTTTAGTGATGTTTGTTGAGGGATAAATATTGGCCGGGACACTGTGAATAGAGCAGTGATGTTCTTTATCCTACTAGCTGATGCCAATTTTAACATGATTAGGTAGTGAAGAAATGCAGCTTCGTGCCCGTTAAATTATAAATTAAACTGTTTTAGGTGTTGGTTGAGAGATAAATGTTGGCCAGGACACCAGGAGAACTTCCCTGCTCTCCTTCGAATGGTGTCTTTGGATCTTTTATGTCTACTTGAGAGAGCAGATGGGACCTCGGTTTAGTATCTTATCTGAAAGACAGCCCCTCCGACAATGCAGCATTCCCTAAGTACTGCACTGGAGTGTCAGCTGAGAGTATGTGCTCACGTGTAAGGAGTGGGGCCTAAATCTGCAACCTTCAGACTCAGAGGTGAGAGGGCTACCACTGAGCCATGGCTGACACTAGGGGCTCAATTTTGTTACGGGGCGGGCTGGGGTCGTGTAATCCGCTTTTCGTGTTAGCCACCCGATTATAAATCGATGTGGGAGAATGATGCGATTTTAACTTAAGTGGGCAATTGAGTTCCATGTGTGTGGAACCCAAGGCCTAATTAGTCTTTTCAGTCTGAAAGTCGCCTCCGATGACGTCATCGTTGATGCTGCATTTAAGGTCTGCAACAAGCCTTGCTTCTTCTGCAGACTGCCAACCTTTTGGCCTTTCATGTTAGAGGGACCTGAAGGCAGAATGAGCAGTGAGAGACCTAGGTCTGCTCCCAGGTTTGATGACATTGCCCTGCAAGCTTTAGTGGAGGGAGCAAGAGTCAATAAAGAGGTGCTCTTCCCTTCTTCAGGGAGGAAGAAGCCTCCCTAGCAGATCAAGACTGTGTGGGTCCAGATGGCCCAGGAGGACAACTCTTTGTCGATAACCCGCAGAACCTGGCTTCAGTGCAGGAAGACGTTTCATGACCTTCTGCGCACTGGAAAAGTGACTATGACTTTCCCATCACCCTCAATCTGATCCCCATTGCCTCTCCTCACCAGCACTCAGCTTTAGCAATCTCTTCCTCCACATCCCACTTGACACTGACATCCATGCACCCTTACCCATTCCCTCTCTCTCTATGGTCACATTCACCTAACTATTCGACTGTGCAGCCCTCACACTCCCTATCACTGTGATTCTATGAAAACAACTTACAAAACACAGGGAGGGCCCTTGGTTTTGCCACCTCATTCCATCTTTGTCTCCTTCTAAGCATCTATGCTAAGGATTCTCTACACTCACTCCTTCATTCTCACTTAAACTCCACTTGTCTCCCTCATTGCAGGAAAAGAGAGCTCACAATAAGAGGGAAAGAGCGAGGACAGGAGGAGGGCCACCCTCAGTAGCCCAGCTCACCCCCTGGGAGGAGGCGGTCCTGGAGATCGTGGGAGTGGAGGATGATGCGCAAGTGGGGGACAGACAGACGGGTGCATCAGAGCATGCTGGTGACAGAATAGTTTTCCATCTCTCTCATTGACATTGCATGAGTCGCTGATAATGATCCTGAAGCTCTAACAGATGGACATATGATCATCTGCAATATGCAATGTGCATGTAACCTTGGCATCACATCTTTGACTTTTTCCTTTACTCCCCCACAGGACCATCGACAGCATCCGTCCCCACTAGCCAGGAGGAACAGCCTGAGCATCTAGACTACTCAGAGGAAGCTGCAACCTCTGAGGGCGCAGCGTCAGCAGAATTCAGCGCACCCAGCACCAGCGCAGACACTCACACCTCGGTGGGACCTTCGCGAGATAGAGTAGTGTTGTCACCTGGTGTATCACAGCTCACAAGTGAGCATCAGCAGATGGTGGAGACAGGGACAGCAGTGGAGAGTCCTCGTCGGAGGGCGCAGGACTCTGCCAGCTCAGCTCAGCTGCATGTCGACCCTCTGCCTCTGGGTCCATCCACAAGATCAGTGGTGCTGGAACTCCAGGAACAGATGCAGGAGTCTCTGGCAGGTTTTGTCTCCAGGGTCGCTGCGAGTGTGGAGCGAATGGAGGAGTCCATTGCGAACATGAGCAGAGCCTTTGTGGAGTCATTGGCGCATGAACGCCTCACCATGGAAAGGATGGCAACCTCCATGGAGGTGATAAGTCACCAGAGTGCAGAAAACATGGTGAGTATTCTGAATAGAATGGCATCTCTGGAGGAGCGATGGTCATCTATTGAACAGAGAAACCAGACCTTCATGGAAGTCCTTCTGAGTAGGACAGCCAGTGCAGATACGGGTCCCCATGGCCCCCCTGATGTGCAGCAAGGTGCTCTCAAGCCACTTGCAAGCGCTGAGGGGAACCTGACCCATGAGAGGGAAATTGGTGGCAGACATCAAGGAAGTGGGGGCTCCTCTCCAACTACTCACACTTCCATTCCACTGCAGAGCCCTCGGTCAGAGCCCCACCAGGGTCCACACCCAACTGAGATGGGTGTCTCAACCCCTGCACAGCCGCAGGAGCAGCAGACTGTTGACGAGCCCTCACAGGTTCGCAACCCCAGAGGAAGCCCGCCAAAGGTGTCGAGACAGGAGCAGCAAGAAATTGAGCAAGGGGTCTCCACATCTGCTGAAGCCACAGGGGAAGCACCACGTAGGAGCACGCGTAAGAGTAAGATACTGCACAAATAGTCACAAGGGTAGTCACTTGGGTGAAATTTGATGTTTAATATTAAAAAGCAATCAGATGGTTACTGTAAATAAAAATCTGATGGCTACTGCTGCAGTTGTGGTGTGTGTCATTTCGCTAATGGGACTTCCTCATTGAGGGCTTAGGATTACTTGGTATATGCCTCAGGTGAGGAAGCGCTCAGTGAAGGTGGCGAGAGGGGTTTCCCGGGAGGTCACACTGGAGATGGGTGTCAGGCTCCAAACCTCCACAGCTGTGGTTATGCCTTCTAAAAGTTCCCCCAGACCTGAGACAACAAAGTCCTGCCACCTGCAAATGATGGCTGATCAAATATCCTATTTAATGGTGGAGCTGCAGCTAATAGTCAGCAATCCAATTGTGCTCTCGCCAGGTTTCACCGTCGTGTTTCAGAGCAGGCATGCTTCACGTCGGAAAAAGGTTTTAAAATCACCAAGGCCTTTCAAAATGGGATAATAGAGGCAATTTAGTGCTTGTTAAGGGCCTTAAGGGCCTATCCTGTCTCTTGGAGGCGGGTCGGAGACTGGAGCAGTAAACACGATTTCTTGAAAATTGCTTGGAGGCGGGATGAAGGTGGGGTTGGGCCCGCCCGCCACTTTTTGTAATTTTAACACCCCACACGCCTCCATTCCCGCCTCCACGGCCCTGTGAAATTCGAGCCCTAGTACTCCATTGCTTAGACCCCTGCAGTTTTCAGGCGCTTGATGGGAGACTGTGGTTCAAATAAGCCTTCATGCAGGACTGCTCGGATAGAGATAGATTCCTCCACAGTCACCATCAGACCTTGCTGGGTGCTGTGGACAAACACAAATGACCAAAGATAATGATTACGCTCAGATAGTAATCTTCATTTATATGCAGCCTTTGTGAAGTCCAAATCCCATGATTCTATAGCTGAGGAAGGACACAAGCTATCCCTCCAGCCAGCTGGTTTCTGGCCCTTCATGGCCATCACACACACTCTGCTCATTCATCCTCTGTGATTCATGTAGTGCTTCCTTCTCAAAGTAACTGTTTAAATTCTTGTTGGTAGTTGTACCTGAGTTAGTGTTTGTGATAGGTTTATCTCTGTCTCTTCTATCTCCGTCTCATCTCTTCTTCCCTGCGCCTTGTCTATCAATCTGTGTTGCCTTTACTTTTCTTTATGCTCTCCTTCCCCATCACCACTGCCCCCCAAATCCCGCCACCCCACCCACCCCCTCCCCCATCCCCTCCTTACCCACAATGTAGGCAACCAGATCAATGCACTAAAAGGATCCTGGAAACAGGAACTGGAATGCACAAACCCATCAGGGATGAAAATCTATCTTCAAATCTTTCTATTTAAAAGTGCAATTTGTACCTGGAATTTTATAATATTTTCAGAAATGTTAACTATTAATGCCTGCTTACTGTTTTATAAAATTAACTGTAGTTTGCCTTATTGAAGTGAATGCCAATACGAAATTGACAGTGAAAAATGACACATCTGGAGGGCACTGTGCCTATGCTCTCTGTAATTACAACTTGACTAAAACCTGAAGGTGAAGCAGGATTAATGGATTTTTCCAGCCTGAATTATATAATCCTAACTCAACGCTATTTTATCCTTGAAAAATTAGCATTCATTACCTTTTATCCTGCTCTCAAAATGTGCCACCAAATGTACTACTCACATATTATATAACAAATTAACCACTCAGAATTAATTCATTAATTTTCCCGACTCCCATTCTGGCTCTCTATTTTGCTTCACTTGAACTGGTGGCTGATTTCCCCCCTCTGACAGTTACTCAATTCTCCACAAACACCCTGAAGATTTGTACGTCCTGCTGGCGCTCACTGAGCCAAGGAAACATTCTGCAGCACATTCCTCAGGCTGTCAGGCAAGATATTTTCAGAGAGACCTTCACAAACAAAAATAAATTAACACTAAACCATATATAATATTTTAAAACTGAAAAGTATGATAAAAAAAATCAAGACTACACACCACATGCCTAAAAGAAATGTCCCATCCAATCTAAAATGGCTTGCAGTATTTTAAGATATATTTGTTATTTGCAGCTGTCTAAGTATATCTTGTAACTGATTTAAAGCAGGAAATAACGATGAGTTACAAAGCTTCTTCTTCTTCTTATCGTGTCCACGGACAGTCTATACATAGCCCAGCCAGAACTGGACACATTTTTGCGCCTTGTTGTTGGATTCGGCAAGATCTGCAACAGTGCAGGGTTCTTCTAACGATGGGCATTGCAGGAGATGTTGCATAGTCTGTGCCTCAGTTCCACATTCACAAGTTGTCGGGCTGGTTGAATATCCCCATTTGCTTAGTGACACCTTTGAGCAACCTACACCGGTCCTAAGTCTGTTAAGGCACTTCCAGATTGCCCAGTTGCAATTACCTCCTGGGGGAAGGCTTTCATCAGGTAAAATTTCCATCGCTGGGGGTTGTTCAAGACTGGCGAGCCGGTCTTTCCACAAGGCAATGCGGGCTTCAGATGAGGTTGATTGTAATGGAACAACACTGTTCATGAAGCTCTTCCTTGACTTTAGGCGGCTGGGTGTAGGTGTATGACAATGCAGAGGGTGCCTCTCATCTGATGTTTGACGGAGTCGCTCTTTCTTGCTGGCTACCGTTCTTCTTATATCAGGGGGAGCAATACCCGCCAGGATACATAGGCTGTTGGTGTTTGTTGGTTTTAAGCAACCTGTGATAAATTGGCAGCTTGCATTCAGAACGGCATCCATCTTCTTGGCATGAGTAGACCTTTCCCATGCAGGGCAGGCGTATTCGGCAGTGGAATAGCAAAGAGCAAGTGCACTGGTTCGCAATGTTTTTGGGCTTGCTCCCCATCTTGTATTAGTGAGCTTATTCAGGATGTTGTTTCGTGCGCTCACTTTTGTCTTTGTCTTCTCGATGTGGTTCTTGAAGGTGAGGCATCGGTCAAGGGTGACTCCTAAGTAGATAGGGTGCTCGCAATGCGTCAGTGTTGCTCCACACCAGGTTACTTTCAACTGGCGTTTGGCTTCATGGTTTCTGAGGTGGAATGCACAAACTTGCGTCTTTGATGGGTTTGCGCGAAGGTGGTTTTCTTCATAGTAGGATTTTAGTCCCTCCAAGGCCTCAGAAAGCGTTTTCTCCACGGTGTTAAAATCAGTGCTTTGGGCAGTGACACATAAGTCATCAGCATATATAAAACGGTGTGTGACACCGTCTATAGGTTGGTCATTCGTGTAGATGTTGTACAGCAGCGGTTACAAAGCTGCAACACACTCAAGGATTTTAGATGAGATCATACAAATGACAGTAATGAGTTACAGACTGGAACAGACTTTTAGACATGTTTCAAAATATTTTTAAATAACATAATGCAAGGGGTAATTTTTCAATTCTGTGTTCCTGACAGGGAGTCTTGCCCACAGGTAGAGCATATCAAAAATGCAGATGAGCATGGCCCAAGATTTTCAAACCATGAATTTAAATGATCAGAAAACCATGTGTTGTGTCTGCCTGAATTTCTAATATGCGCTACCAGCAGTGACAATTCTCAATGACAGCACTGAAGCTACCTCTGCTCATCTTTTTTGTGTTAAAGAGCCTTCCTGTTTGAGTTCTACCACTGGAGCATGTACCTTTAGTAAAAAGAGAAAATGCTGGAAATATACAGCCGATCCATTAGGATCAGAAAGAGAAAGATAGGCAAATCTTTTGAGTGGGATCCTTCCTTCATCATGATTTTGGTTTGGCTCTTTCTACTTGTTCTGTTCTACCTTTTCCTTCTATCTTGGCACAATGTAATTTTCAATGTATTTCTTTCTTAAACAATTGCCTTCAGATGACATTAGGTACCATTACTGTAAATTTTGCTCAATTGACATTCACCATCTGAATCCCGAGATTTGGTTAATATCTTAATTCATGGAAAGCTATCCAACAATATTTTTAACATAATTCTGATAGTGATAACAGTAAATGATTTCATAAATGATGTCTCCTGTTGGCGTGATGTATGCTTTTTGCAAGGCATTGAAGGATGTTCATTGCTAATGGACGATATGGCATACAGCCATATAAAGTGGGATGGTGCTCAGCACTGAGCATTAGAAGGCTAACAACAACAACATCTTGCATTTATATAGCACCTTTAACATAGAAAAACATGGCAAAGTGCTTCACAGAGGCATAAGGGAAAAAATAGACACAAACCAAAGAAAGAGATATTAGGGGAGGTGACTGAACTATTGGTCAAAGGAATGGATTTTAAGGAGGGTCTTAAAAGAGGAGAAGGAGGTGGTGAAGTGGAGGGAAATATAGAGAATAACGCCCAGGCAACAAAGCATGGCAGCCAATGGTTGGGTGGGGGTGGGGTTGGGGGTGGGGAGGGTTGTAGCACTGGGGGAGGTTACAAAGATAGGGAGGAGTGAGGCCATTGATGGATTTAAATGTAAGGATGAGAATTTTAAATTTGAGGCTTTGGAGGACTAGGAGCCAATGCAGGTCAGCAAGGAGAGGGGTGATGGGCGAATGGAACTGGGTGTGGGATATGATATGAGCAGCAGAGTTCTAGATGAGCTGAAGTTTGCGGAGGGTGGGGATGGGCGTCCAGCCTAGAGACTATTGGAGCAAATGAGTCTGGAGGTGATAAAAGACGCGGATAAGGGTTTTGGCGGGAAATAGGCAATGTTCCCTTTAAGCGCTCTGGAGCTCCCGCGCAGCCAGCTCACTGGCTTTTAACAGGGAAAAACCATGCATACATGGTATTTTGAATGGGCCGCACAGCCCCTTAAAGGGGTCACGCACCCCCCAAAAAAATTAAAGGGAACATTGGAGATAGGTTGAGGTGGGTTGGTGGCGGATGAAGTTACAAAGATAGAAATAGGCACCTTTATGATGGAGAGGATATGGAGTTGGAAGCTCAGCTCAGGGTTAAATAGGACGCCAAGATTGCAAACCTTGCTTCAGCGTGAGACAGTAGCCATTGAGGGGGATGAAGTTGGCTGTGAGGATATGCAGGGGGGAATTTTAACCTGGAGCAGCACATGGGGTTAAAATGGCCAGAAATGTGTTTCCGTTCGGAAACCGGCTCCAATGCACCGATATTTGGGTTTAACTCGGGTACATTTGGCTGGTTGTGCGTAGCCCCCTCCGGAGAGGCGGGTTAGCAATTTAAATATGTTAATCACTCAATTCGAGTGATATTTCAACCTACCTTCAAATTTACTATGCATCCATGGGTTTCCCGGGCTTCCTGAAACTTGCCAGTGAAACCAAGGCGAGAACACAACGGCAAATTATGGGGCTCATTAAAAGTCAGGCAAATACAACAATAAATACTCGGTGCACGCAGCTGCTTTCGTACCTCCCACTGGGAAAGGTTTGTTCAGTATACTTGTGGTGAGAGGCTAATTTCTGCACTTTGAGGGCATTGAGACTCAGATCAGGATGGGTGGCACCATGACTGCCTTATATTGGACCATGGACGAGGAATACGATGACCATCAGCAGCACCAACAGGCTGCTGTGGAAAGAACTGCAGGTGGTCAGCAGAGAGTGGAGCAGCAGACAGGCAAGCAACACAGGGGAGAAGCACAGAAGGGAGAAGCAGAGAGGGGAGCAGCTGAGAGGAGAACAGCAGAGGGGCCGCGGTTGCAGGAGGAAACTACCCACAAAATAGGATGTACAGGCAGAGGCTCAGCTTCCTTGACCTCTCGGAAGAGCAGTGCTTCCAGAGGCTCAGATTGTCACGTCAGGTGGTGGCAGACATCTGCAGCCTTCTAGAAGAAGACCTACTGGACCTGGTGGCCACACATTACCAGTGGCTGTGAAAGTGACCACCGCCCTCAAATTCTTTGTCTCCAGATCCTTCCAGGGCTCTGCTGAAGACATATCCAGAATCTCCCAGTCGGCTGCACATAACTGCATCAGGCAGGTCACTGATGGGTTGTCTGCCAGGGCCGGCAATTATGTTAATTTTGCCTGTTAGTCAGAATGAGCGGGCGCGCGTTTGTGTCCCTAGCTGGCTTCCCACAGGTGCAGGGCATCATTGACTGCACACACGTGGCAATCCGCGCACCCCCAGATCAACTAGGAGTATTCGTAAACCACAAGTGGCTCCATTCCATCAATGGTCAGCTGGTGTGCAACCACAAGAAAAGGTTTATGCAGGTGTGCCCCAGATTCCCAGGGAGCTGCCATAAAGCTTTCATCCTGCAGCAGTCCTAGCAACCTGATCTCTTTAACCTGCAAACAGACTTAAGGGCTGGCTGCTAGGAGACAAAGGATACCCTCTTCAAACTTGGCTGATGACACCCGTGAGAAGCCCAACCAATGTTTTTAGCTCTGTACCGCCCATGTTTAGTAGGAGGGTTTACCCTTAAGCGGACACCGTGCTGATGGGGTTCTATTTGCATAGATTGCTATCTTTGTCTTGCTACTGCCCTATTCACACTGAAAAATGGGACAGCTGAGAGATGAAAATCGAGGCCATTGAGTAACAAACAAGTGAGCTTTCATTGATGCAATGGCCAGAATTTTAATTGGGAGGCAGGTTGGGAGCGGGGGGAGGCTCGGAAACCCAGGAGAACAGATTTCCCTCAAGCCCTGCCGAATTTAATGGCAGGGCCTTATTTGCATTTCAAACCTGTTTTCCATCTGCCGCCAGCCAGATGGCGAGGTTGGTTGGCTGCGAGCGGGTAGACCTGCACTAGGCCGAAGAGAGGAGGGAGGGAGGGATCGAGTGGAGACTGGAGGGTGGCCGGGGGCTGGCATCGAGCATTGGGGGAGAGAGAGAGAACCGACATCAAGGGATCGGGTGGGTATGTGAGAGAGGGAGGAAACATTATGGACTGGCATTGAAGGATGGGGGGCCGGGGGGGGGGGGGAGGGAGAGAACATTGGAGACTGGCATCAAGGGATGGGGGTGGGAGGGAGCAAACATTGCCGGCCTGGAAAACGATCAAGGTGGGGGGGAGGGGGGTGGGGGGAGGCCGAGAAGGCAATCGTAGGCCTTGGGGGGAGGATCTGAGGCATCGGGGGGGAGGGTCTCCGATCACAGGGGGTGGGTTAGGCAGGGATGCAGTCCTCGCCTTCCATTAGCTGTCAGGTCTCCCAAGGCCTGTGAAACCCGACCAGCCACAGTTAAGTATAAAATGGTGGTTAAATCTGAGGCACGCCGGCCTCACTATTAATATATAAATGGACAACTCGACTCTTGGGAGCAGGTTGGCTGCCCGCCCCCTGTCTCGCCTCCATTAAAACTAGAAGTGGGCGGGTTGGAGGTGGGTTCTTGTCAGGATTCAGATATTTAACACTTTAACCTCCCACCTGACCCCCAACGTATCAAATTTTTGGGGTTACAATGGTGGCGCTGGCAGGACTGAAAAATTGGCGCTGGGGACTAATTATCATTAACCTGACGCTGAACTCTCTGTGGTATACTGTCCTGGTGGCATTGGTCCCAGCAGGAGTCTCCAATGTGGCGTGGCCCAAGTGTTGTTGCTGCTGGAACAGTGTCTCAGAAATCGAGGCTGTGAGTTCAGGAAGCATTGTAGGATTCTTAAAGGGGCAGTGCCTTGTGAAATGAAAAAAATAAAAATGATGTCAAAATATGTTGGCCTAGAAATTGGGTGTAGCCCCGCTTGGGGCGTTAGAATTGGCGCTGCGCAAATTTTATAGCCAGACGCAACTTATCGCCACTTCGCGTGATATTGGGTTGCAGTGCCCCTAAAGGTGATTGCGGCGCAGAATCAGGCATTACACGGGACTCCTAAGGTGCTAACCTGGCGGCGCTACTCAATATCGGGACGGGCAGGCGCAGCGCAGGTGCTGTCAATAATCGATGACCACGAGGCTTTTAGGTGCTGGCCAGCTCTTAAAGGGGTGGGTCAGTAAGGATCAACAGTCACACTCTGCGCCTTGTAGGCCTCAAAATCGGCACTGGGCATTCTGTGGCGTTACAAACTTTGAGAAGATGGAGAGGGTGAGGCAGAGAGTGGAGCGCTTTACCAATGGGGCATTGGATGCTTTGGTAGGCGCAGTGGAGCGCCGGCGAGCTGTGCTGTACCCCGACAATGGCAGGAGGCCTAATCAGAAGGAATACCGCAGAGCTTGGAGGGAAGTTTCTCAAAAGATCAACTCCAACAGCGTGGTGGCCAGGAGCCCTGTGCAATGCAGGAAGAAATTCAACGACCTCACTCAGGTCGTTAGGGTGAGTGGTGTTTCGGCAATCTTCTTCATCCCTCCATCTGCACCTGACTTTATGGCCAGAGGGTGCGCGATGCCCCATTTGGCCATCTGTCAGCAAGAACCCATGGCCCTTTCTGGGATCACACATGCACATTAAACTCAGGGCATCATGTAAGGGCTAGTCCACCATCGGGGGGCATGAGATGACAACTCAGGGCATGATGTAAGGGCTATTCCACCATGGGGGGCATGAGATGACAACTCAGGGCATCATGTAAGGGCTATTCCACCATGGGGGGCATGAGATGACAGTTCAGGGCATCATGTTTCATCACTTCCCGTCCTTTCTCCTGCAGGCCAAGCTGGCCAGGAACCGCAAAGAGCAGCTTCAGACCGGAGGCGGACGTCCTCACCTCCAGACCCTCACGGACCTCGAGGAGAGAGTTCACCAGATTGTTGGAGGCCGGATGACTGGACCTGTCACCACTGGAGTTGCCGGCCCCATTGTGCACAGCGATGGTAAGGTCATGACCTTTTTGATCTGCCTCCTTCCACTTGTTCCCCCCACCAGCATGCTTTTCACTCTGGACCCATGTCATAGCATTGCAGCAATCTTGCATCCCTTGCTGCCACCCTGTCCTTTCGCTAAAGCCACTCTTCAACCTCCCTGCTTTCAGATGCTGCATCACCAGCTCGGGAGACGGGCCCTCAAGCTGCCAGTGCCACTGACTCTGGAGGCGACCAGCAGGAGGAAGCCGGAACATCCGTGCCAGCCTCAGGTGAGCCAGCCCACTGGGGATAGTACTTCCCTGGAGGGGAGCGGGGGGGAGTGGCTCTGATGAGAACCAGTTCCAGGAACCAGCGGGCTGCAGCAACGCAAGGGGGGTAAGGAAGCTCGGGGGCCGTCTCCCCGGAGGGCGAGTCAGGCCACGATGACTGCTGCACAGAGCGCGGAAGAGGTGCGGTCCCTCGCTGAAATGAGCGCCCAGGCTCGGCTCAGGCACACTGAGCTGATGGCTGCAGTGGCAAGGATGCCTGAATCCGTCGAGACACTGGCAAGGAGTGTCCAAGACTTCGGGGCAGCACAAGCAAGGAGTGCACAGGACTTTGGGGCAGCACAGGTAAGGGGTGCGCAGGACTTTGGGGCAGCACTGGAAAGGACTGTCCAGGACTTCGGGGCATCACTGGAAAGGACTGTCCACGGCTTTGGGTCAGCCCTGGAAAGGACTGTCCAGGGCTTCACTGAAGCAGTGGAAAGGACTGTCCCGGCCTTCAGCGAAGCACTGGAAAGGACTGTCCAGGGCTTCACCGAAGCACTGGCACCTGCCATGCAAGTACTGAGTGCTGCCACGCAGTCACTCGCTGGCCTCATGCAGACGCAGATTGAGGCCACGCGAGCACTGACTGCTGCCACCCTCGATGGATCAGGCAGGATTTCCCGGGGCCCTTGCAGCACCACAGTAGGCCGTCAATCTGTGGACCAGCCGATTGGGGCGCATGCTGCGGTGCTGCCCCGTCAGAGTGCCAGTGTGTCGGCTGACCACGGAGCAGGTGTCCGCTCTCAGGATGTCAGCATTCCTGATGCCACCGCTGGGACGTCTCCACTGCAGCTGCCACCACCTGCAGGACAGGCTGCTTCCACCCATGCACAGTTGGAGCAGTCAGCATCCGGGCCCTCCAAGCCCAGAGGTCGTCCACGCCGTCCCTCAGGGGCTTCTGCACTTTCGGACACTCAGCAGGCATCCCCCAGCCTTGATGCAGCCACTGGGGTCCAATTACGGAGGAGCTGCAGGGAGGGAAGGGGCCGATCTCGTAAGAGTAGATCACCATCAAGGGGTCAAGAGTAGAGGGAGCTGGTGAGACGTCTTATTTGTAGAATTCAAGGCTGTATACACCTGCTGTGAATGTTAGTAATGTTTTGGGTAGTCTGGCGGGTTTGCGAGACAGTTATGTTATTTCGTTAGTTATGCTTTCGGTTGCCATTGCTTTGCCACGTTGGGAGGAAGCACATTTTTGAAAATAAAGGAAAGGTTTTATTTACAATGGGCATCTATACTATTTACAATCATTCTGGCCTTCATAGGCCTTGAGTGACCCAGACGGTTCTCTCCCAATGACACCAAGCATTCCGTCAGAGGGGCCTAGAACCGACCCCTTATGAGCCTCTGACGGATGGCCCTTCCAGTTTCTGGAACCCTCCCATCTTCCTCCTCCTCCGCCTCCTCCTCCTCTGCTGGTCCTTCAAGGTCGGCTGGCATTGGCTGGGTGCGTTGGATGGCGAGGTTGTGGAGCATGCAGCAGACAATGACGACGTGGGCGACTCGCTCCGGCGAGTACTGCAGGGCGCCTCCCGAATGGTCGAGACAGCGGAACCGCTGCTTGAGCACACTGATTGTGTGCTCCACAATGTTCCGCGTCGCCTGATGGCTGGCGTTGTACTGCTCCTCTGCCGGGGTGCTGGGCGAACGGAGCGGGGTCATAAGCCAGGGGCACAGAGGATAGCCCTTGTCTCCGAGAAGCCAGCCTCGTGGGTGAGCCGGGGCCTTGAAAAGGTCTGCCACTGAGGTCTGACGCAGGATGAAAGCATCATGGCTGCTGCCTGGGTATTGTGCGTTGACCGCGAGGATCAGTTGCCGGTGGTCACAGACCAGCTGTACATTGAGGGAGTGGAACCTCTTGCGGTTGCAGAACTCCTCGGGATTCTGTACAGGCGCGCGCAAAGCCACGTGCGTACAGTCAGTGCTGCCCTGCACCATGGGGAAGTCAGCTATTGCCGTGAAGCCCTGTGCGCGCTCCCGCTGTTTCTCCGGTGTCAAAGGGAACGAGATGAATTGCCGCCTCCTCTTATATAGGGCATCTGTAACTTGGCGGATGCAGCAATGCACCGCATACTGGGAAATGTTAGCAATGTCCCCAGTTGCTGCCTGAAACAAGCTGCTGGCAAAGAAATTCAGGGCTACAGTAACCTTTACAGCCACCGACAGAGAGGTCCTGCACCATATCTTCGGCTGCAAATCATCCTGAAGCAGGTGGCACAGCTCAGTCACCACCTGCTTGTGGAATCGCAGCCTTCTGACACACTGCTCCTCCGACCTGTTGTGGTAGGAGAACTGTTGCCTGAAAACCCTCGCCGCATAAGGTCTGGTGTGGCGACGTCTGTTGGCCCTCCTCCGTCTGGCCACTCCTGGCCCTCTCTCCCTCCATCTCTGTGCCCTCTCAGCATGGTCGACCAGCAGGACGTTCCCCTCCAGAGCAGCCCCCATAATAAGAGCGAACAAGGTAAAGGTTTTAATGTCTCACCAGCAGCAAGGTAATGTTCACAGGGCTGACGGTCCTCTGGCACCGCTGGCTGAATGGCAATAAGGCTCTCCCACTGCAGCTCTGCAACTCTCTCAAACCAACCAACAAGTTGCGCTCTCAAAATGGCTGATGCTTTGATAACAGTGCAGTCCCCTTTGAAGAGCACCCCCCTAGCCCGAGAGTGCCTGGGGAACGTTCCAGTGAGCTGTCACTATTAGCACCAGGCGGAACAGAGGCGGGCGCCACTCAATTTCCGGTCCGGGGCGCCAAAAAGGCGTTGCACACTGAAATGACGTTATGATCAGCCTGCGCCCGCGAGCGGGCGGTAAGTTTTTGTGCCGGCGCTAAGAGCCCACTCAATATGGGACGAGGCGCTCGGCGCCCGGCTGCTAGCTGCTTAGCCCCCCGCTCCTCGGCCTCTTTAGGCGCTAAGCCCTGGCGCTACCAACCGAATTTCTCCCCTGAAGTTTTTAGCACTTAAAGCTCAACTGCCTTCTGAAAATGTTTTTTAAAAGAATTCCCAAATGGGGTTCTTCAGCTCTTAAAGCTAAATTGCTTTCCGCACCTTAAAAAAATGGGAAAAGTGCTTCATCACTGACACAAATGTCTCAGCAAGCCAGGGAAGGGGCACTCCAGCTTTGTGCAGGGGGTCAACACTGCAAGAGAGGTGGTCTACCCACAAGGGGCCAGGAGGCCTTCCAGAAAGAACTATGTGGGAGTACATCACTAAGGCCATCACTTCCAGCAGCGTCGCCCCCACCACCTGGCTCCAGTGCCCAAAGAAGCTTCATGACCTCAGACCTCAGTGGTCAAGCTCAGTGAATACTTCTACAAAAGCCGTCTCCTACCAACTGCACCACCAGTCTCACACACTGCTCAATGCACGACTCCCCCCACAATTACTCACCTACCAACAATCTGTGCCAAATATGAGGCACACCTCCCATTCCTAGCTTCACCTCAGCTCCTTGTAGGAGTCGGTGCAGGCCATTCTTGGCAGGGGCATGGCTGAGCCCTTGGCCAGCGGCAGGGCTGAAAGAACACAAGATGTTGGTATCCTCACGTTATCCTCCTTCTGGCATGCACCTCTGGCTTTCCTGCCCTCCCCTCACCACAGCTCCACCCTTGTGCCATCCTCATTTCACACACCCAAGAAATGCAGCCTGCCCAGCCAAGGAGGGAGGAGGGATGAGGAGGAGGGAGGAGGAGGAAGAGACGACAGTCATTAAGGGAATGCATAAGGGTGATGAGTTGATTTCTTGATGTCATATTGGATGCATATATGTATAAAGTTGGATTGGAAAGCGTAATGAAATCTGTTTGTCTTGATCCTGTATTCGTTTTGCACTCATGTATATTACCCTCCCCCACTGTGTATAGTTTCACTTCCTCTTTCCCGACTAACCTGGGAGGTTCCAGGTCTTGGCTCTTGGCTCCGCCCCTGACTTCTCTTACATAAAGATCCCAGGATCTGTATGACTCATTCCTGTGAAGCAGTTGGCGTGTTGAGATGCTAGCTCTGATCTTACTGATTAAAAGCCAACTTGTTTAAGTCTATAACTTCTAGTTTTGTGGTTATTGAAGGCCCATCAATTTTAATCACTAAAGAATACTAGGATGGATCGACTCCTAAAACCAGAGCGTCTGGACTTGGATCCACATTCTGCTGAAGCATCAAATCAATTTGGACACTGGCTCAAATGCTTCGAACTCTTCGCGGGGGCCTCATCCGCTAGCGAGGTAGATAAACTGAGTCTACTGACTACTCGCGTAAGTCATCGGATTTATTCGTTCATCCGGGACGCCACCTCTTACACGGAGGCCATCACTATCCTGAAGGCCCAATACCAGAGGCCGGTAAACGAAGTGTACGCCAGACATCTGCTGGCTACACTCAGGCAGCGACCAGAGGAATCAATGGACGATTTCTTACAGGGCCTAAAGGACCTGGTCCGGGACTGTAACTGCAAGGCCGTGACGGCCAACGCGTACTCTGACGAATTGGTCCGCGATTCCTTCATCATGGTCCTCAAATCGAATTATATCCGGCAGAGACTGCTGGAGAAGGAGGTCCTGGACTTAAAAAAGGCAGTGGCCACTGCGCGATCGCTGGACGTGGCCCAGAAAAACTCTGATTCTTATTCTTCCGGCCATGCGGCCCTCACCGCCTCGTGCGCGCCGACATCTTGGAATCAGCCATCTTCCCCATCCAGGTCTCAGACCAGCTCTACGCCGCCGGAGTCCCCACACAGAAGTTCACCCAGGAATCCTACTACAGCGGCAATGTCTCGAGGCCCGAAATGCTACTTCTGCGGCCAGGCCAAGCACCCCAGACAACGATGCCCAGCGAAGGACGCTACATGCTTCAAATGTAAGAAAAAGGGGCATTTTAGCAAAGTCTGCAGGGGGAATCCGATTTCCAACTCCGTCACCGCCTCGTGCGTGCCGTGCGGGCCGCCATCTTGGGATCCGCCATCTTTTCCCGACTCAACGGCTGCCCAGGGCCCAACAGTGGCTTCGATCACGGTGGATCAATCCAGGCCACACCCGTTGACAAAATCCATGATGGACATACAGGTAAACGGGAATTTAACTAAATGTTTAATTGACTGTGGGAGTACCGAGAGTTTTATCCACCCTAGCCTAGTACGGCGGCACTCATTAACGGTAACCCCTACACGGAGCAGAATTGCTATGGCTGCTAAGCCCCACACTTTGGACATTTTGGGCTACTGTGTGGTAACACTGACTGTAAAAGGCATGGACTACAAGGATTTTAAACTCCTCGTGATGCCAGAACTCTGTGTTAATGTAATCTTGGGCCTGGACTTCCAGTGCCACCACGAAAGTGTCACGCTAGCATATGGCGGGTCCCAGCCGCCACTCACAGTCTGTGGCCTATCAACCTTAAAAATCAGCCCGCCCTCTTTATTCGCTAATCTCGCTCCGAACTGTAGGCTCATAGCGACCAAAAGTAGACGGTACAGTCTGGAAGACAGACACTTTATCAAGGCGGAAGTGGACAGACTCCTGCGGGAAGGCATTATTGAATGCAGTACCAGCCCGTGGCGTGCCCAAGTAGTCATAGTTAAAAATAGCGAAAAGAAACTGATGGTAATTGACTACAGCCAGACTGTTAATATTTATACCCAGCTGGACGCCTACCCTTTACCCCACATAGCAGAAATGGTCAACCAGATTGCGCAATACCGAGTCTTCTCGACTATCGACCTCAAATCCGCGTATCACCAGCTCCCCATTAGAACGGAGGACCGCCCATACACCGCCTTCGAGGCGAACGGGCGCCTCTACCATTGTCTCAGAGTGCCCTTCGGGGTAACAAATGGGGTCTCGGTCTTCCAACGTGAGATGGACCGCATGGTTGACGAGAATAAACTACAAGCTACCTACCCCTATCTGGACAATGTCACTATCTGCGGGCACAACCAGCAAGACCACGATCTAAATCTTGTGAGATTTTTAAAAACTGCCCTAAAGCTTAATCTAACCTACAACGAAGACAAATGTGTCTTCAACACAACCCGTCTCTGTATCCTCGGCTGTGTGGTGGAAGATGGGGTAATTGGACCGGACCCTGACCGATTACACCCCCTAAAGGAACTGCCCCTGCCACACAATCCCAAAGCTTTAAAAAGGTGCCTGGGATTTTTTTCGTATTATGCCCAATGGGTGCCCAATTACTCTGATAAGGCCCGACCCCTCATTAAATCGACGTCCTTCCCACTATCAGCTGAAGCTCGGGAGGCTTTCACCAGTATTAAACAGGACAGGGGGATGGGATACAGAGTGGAGCTATAGTAGGGGGTGAATTACAGCCAAATACGGAGGAAAAAACAAGTCAGCTGGGAAGGCAGAGCAAATATGTGAAGGCAAAAGGGAATATGGCAAGGCTGGAAGGCATTTACTTTAATGCAAGGAGTCTTGCAAATAAGGTGGATGAACTGAAGTTGTTGTTGAACACATGGGAGTACGATATTGTTGCTATCACGGAGACATGGTTGAGGGAGGGTCAGGACTGGCAGCTCAATATTCCGGGGTATAGAATCTTCAGGTGAGACAGAGGGGGGTGTAAAAGGGGAGGGGGTGTTGCAATATTAATTAAGGAGTCAATTACTGCTGTAAGGAGGGATGATATATTAGCGGGTTCCTCTAATGAGGCCATATGGGAGTGTACTATAGGCCCCCAAACAGTCAGGGGAAGATAGAGGAACAGATATGTAGGCAAATCTCAGAGAAGTGCGAAAATAATAGGGTAATAATAGTGGAGGATTTCAACTTCCCCAATATTAATTGGGATAGTCAGAGTGTGAAAGGCTTAGAGGGTGCAGAATTCTTAAAGTGCATCCAGGAGAGCTTTTTGAGCCAGCGTGTAGAAAGTCCTACAAGAGAGGGGGCGGTAATGGACCTAATTCTAGGGAATGTAGCCGGGCAAGTGGTGGAAGTGTCAGTAGGAGAGCATTTTGGTGACAGTGACCATAATTCGGTGAGATTTAAGGTGGTCATGGAAAAAGACAAAGATGGCCCGGAAATAAGGGTTCTAAATTGGGGGAAGGCCGATTTTAATATGATAAGGCAGGATCTGGCCAAAGTGGACTGGGAGCAGCTACTTATAGGAAAATCCACATCAAAGCAGTGGGAGACTTTCAGAAGGGAAATAGAGAGAGTACAATGCCAACATGTTCCCGTAAAGGTCAAGGGTGGTACCAACAAGCAAAGGGAACCTTGGATGACAAGGGATATACAAAAATGCATTAGGAAAAAAAGGGGGGCTTTTGGCAGTTACAAAGACTAAAGACGGAGGAAGCCCTAGAGGAGTATAAAAAGTGCAGGGGCATACTTAAAAAAGAAATTAGGAGAGCGAGGAGGGGCCATGAAATAACACTGGCGAGCAAAATAAAGGAAAATCCTAAGATGTTTTATAAGTATATTAATGGCAAGAGGATAACCAGGGAAAGGGTAGGGCCCATTAGGGACCAAAGTGGCAATCTGTGTGTAGAGCCAGATGATGTAGGCGGGGTTTTAAATGAATTTTTTGCATCTGTGTTCACTATGGAGGAAGACGATGTAGACATAGAAATCGGGCAAGGGGACTGTGATATACTTGAACATATTAGCATCGAGAGGGAGGAGGTACTAACGGTTTTAGCAGGCCAAAAAGTGGATAAATCCCCAGGCCCGGACGAGATGTATCCTAGGCTGCTGTGTGAGGCAAAGGAGGAGATTGCAGGGGCTCTGACACAAATTTTCAGAACCTCTCTGGCCACAGGGGATGTACCAGAGGACTGGAGAACAGCTAACGTAGTACCATTATCCAAGAAGGGTAGCAGGGATAAACCAGGGAATTACAGGCCAGTGAGCCTAACATCTGTGGTAGGGAAATTATTGGAAAAAATTCTGAGGGACAAAATTAGTCTCCACTTGGAGAGGCAAGGATTAATCGGGGATAGTCAGCATGGCTTTGTCAAGGGTAAATCATGTCTGACCAATCTGATTGAATTTTTCGAGGGGGTGACAAGGTGTGTGGATGAGGGAAATGCTGTGGATGTGGTATACATGGACTTCAGTAAGGCTTTTGAAAAAGTCCCGCATAGGAGACTGGTCAAGAAGGTAAGAGCCCATGGGATCCAGGGTGCCTTGGCACGTTGGATCCTAAACTGGCTGAGTGGCAGGAGGCAGAGGGTGATGGTCGAAGGTTGCTTTTGTGACTGGAAGCCTGTGTCCAGTGGGGTACCTCAGGGATCGGTGCTGGGTCCCTTGCTGTTTGTGATCTACATAAATGATTTGGATGAGAATGTAAAAGGTATGATCAGTAAGTTCGCAGATGACACGAAAATTGGTGGGGTGGTAAATTGTGAGGAGGAAAGCCTCAGGCTACAGGACGATATAAGCGGGTTGGTCAGATGGGCGGAAAAGTGGCAAATGGAATTTAACCCTGAAAAGTGCGAGGTGATGCATTTTGGACGGACAAATAAGGCAAGGGAATACACAATGAGTGGTAGAGCCCTAGGAAGCACAGAGGGTCAGAGGGACCTTGGTGTACATGTACATAGATCCCTGAAGGCAGCGGATCAGGTAGATAAGGTGGTTAAAAAGGCATATGGGATACTTGCCTTCATTAGCCGAGGCATAGAATATAAGTGCAGGGAGGTTATGATGGAGCTGTACAAAATGCTGGTAAGGCCACAGCTGGAGTACTGTGTGCAGTTCTGGTCACCTCACTATAGGAAGGATGTGATTGCTTTGGAGAGGGTGCAGAGAAGATTCACCAGGATGTTACCTGGGATGGAGCGCCTCAGCTATGAAGAAAGACTAAACAGGCTGGGGTTGTTTTCCTTGGAGCAAAGAAGGCTGAGGGGGGACCTGATTGAGGTGTACAAAATGATGAGAGGCATAGATAGGGTAGATAAAGAGGAACTTTTCCCCTTAGTAGGGGGGTCAATAACAAGGGGGCATAGATTCAAGGTAAGGGGCAGGAGGTTTAGAGGGGATTTGAGGAGGAACTTTTTCACCCAGAGGGTGGTTGGAGTCTGGAACTCACTGCCTGAAAGGGTGGTAGAGGCAGGAACCCTCACAACATTCAAGAAGCATTTGGATGAGCACTTGAAATGCCATTGCATACAAGGCTATGGACCAAATGCTGGAAAATGGGATTAGATTGGACAGGGCTTGATGGACGGCGCAGACACAGTGGGCCGAATGGCCTCTTTCTGTGCTGTATAACTCTATGACTCTATGACATTGAAAGGGCTGCAGTGTGTGCAGTGGACGAATGCATTCCCTTTCAAGTCGAAAGCGATGCGTCAGACTTTGCCTTAGCTGCGACCCTCAATCAGGCTGGGAGACCTGTGGCCTTCTTCTCCCGAACCCTTCAGGGACCTGAAATCAGGCACTCTTCTGTCGAGAAGGAGGCACAGGCTATAGTGGAGGCAGTGCGGCACTGGAGACACTACCTAGCCGGCAAACGTTTCACCCTGCTCACCGACCAGCAGTCGGTGGCTTTCATGTTTAATAACAAACAAAGGGGGAAAATCAAGAATGACAAAATACTCAGGTGGAGGATCGAACTATCCACGTTCGACTATGATATTATGTACAGGCCGGGAGCCCTTAATGAACCCCCAGACGCCCTATCGCGGGGAATGTGTGCCAGCATTCATACGGACAAATTACAGGGTCTCCACAACGACTTCTGTCACCCAGGGGTCACCCGACTATACCATTTTATAAAGTCCCGCAATCTGCCCCACTCCATCGAGGAGGTCAGGGCAATGACCAGAGCCTGCCGCATCTGTGCGGAATGCAAGCCTCGTTTCTACAGGCCTGACCGTGCACACCTTATCAAAGCCACACTGCCATTCGAGCGCCTAAGTCTGGACTTCAAGGGACCCCTTCCCTCTGCCGACCGTAACGTATACTTCCTCAATATCATTGATGAATATTCCCGCTTCCCCTTCGCCATTCCCTGCCCAGACATGACCAGTGCCACGGTCATCAAGTGTCTCTGTAATCTATTCTGCATGTTTGGCATGCCGAACTACATACACAGCGATAGGGGGACGTCATTCATGAGTGACGAGCTGCGCCAGTTCTTGCTCTCGAAGGGGATAGCCACTAGCAGAACCACTAGCTACAACCCCCGGGGTAATGGGCAAGTGGAAAGGGAGAATGCTACTGTTTGGAAGGCTGTCACGTTAGCCTTAAAGTCAAAAGGCCTTCCGACCTCCCGCTGGCAAGAAGTCCTCCCAGACGTGCTCCACTCCATAAGGTCTCTGTTATGTACTGCCACTAACGCTACCCCTCACGAAAAGATGTTCGTTTCCCCCCGGAAATCCACCTTGGGCATATCTCTACCCGCGTGGCTGACGTCTCCGGGGACAGTACTATTGCGGACGCACGTGAGAGGCCATAAAACGGACCCCCTTGTGGAAAAGGTACAGCTCCTCCATGCAAACCCTCAGTACGCCTATATCGAATACTCTGACGGGCGAAAGGACACTGTTTCCATAAAAGACCTCACTCCCTCGGGGAGCGGAGAGAACGATGGGAGACTACCCGATGAAGACCTACACTACAAAGAGACAGGACGCCCAGAGGTATCAATACCCAACTTTAACCTGGAGGACACTGCAGATAACCTGGAAGACACTGCGGAGGCCCGGACAGCGGAGGAACCAGAATCCACTCCCCTAGAGGCACCCCAACCGGCTTTGCGCCGATCACTGAGAACTGCAAAACCTCCTGACAGACTCGCTTGTACCAACTTTTAAGAAACATCACCCCGATGGACTAAATCTATAGAAGGGGTGAATGTAAAGAAATCTGTTTGTCTTGATCCTGTATTCGTTTTGCACTCATGTATATTACCCTCCCCCACTGTGTATAGTTTCACTTCCTCTTTCCCAACTAACCTGGGAGGTTCCAGGTCTTGGCTCTTGGCTCCGCCCCTGACTTCTCTTACATAAAGATCCCAGGATCTGTGTGACTCATTCCTGTGAAGCAGTCGGCATGTTGAGATGTTGGCTCTGATCTTAGTGATTAAAAGCCAACTTGTTTAAGTCTATAACTTCTAGTTTTGTGGTTATTGAAGGCCCATCAGAAAGTTTGCTTTGTGGTGGTTTTTATTTCAGCATTGTGGCCAAGAGGACGCTGTGATGGTCAGTAACAGGGAAGGTAAGGATTGGGACAAATGTTGAAAGTGGAATTGGGGTTGTGGTCACTGGTACCACAGGCGGATGATCCCATCCTGGATATCCCGGCCAGAAAGGGGCTGTCTGGGTTGCATCCTTCCTTCTGCTTCCTCCTCTTCTGCATCTTACTCTTCTGCTTCCTCCTTTTCTGTGTCTTCCTCTTCTGTGTCTTCCTATTCTGAATCTTCCTCTCCCCTCTGCGAGCGGATGCTGTAAATCTGAAATAAAAGCATAAAATGCTGGAAATACTCAGCAGGTCAGGCAGCATCTGGACCTGAGACGTGAACTCTGTTTCTCTCTCTTGATGGATGCTGCCTGACCTGCTGAGTATTTCCAGCATTATCTTCTCCGAGGCCTTCCTTTACCATCCGAGGTCTTGCAAGCATCCAGCAGCACTTCCTGCACACTTAAAAAACTTTTAACATGTATTGCACCAAGCCACTACTTCAATAAAATTTTAAAAATCGAGTTCAAAAGCTTAAATGCAAACTTACCTGAAAGATGTGTGTGTCCCTTTAAGAGGCGCTGACAGCGTCTCTGTCAGTCTGCCGAACACTGGGTTTTCATGGTGTGCTTAGGATCCAGTGCTGAACACAGCGCTAAGGTCAAAGTTCGCTGAGGTGATGTTAAATCAGCATGAAGTCACCCTCTCTTAATTTACATTTCCAGGGCCAGCGCTGCTATCAGCAGTGCTAAGGCCCTCACCAAAATGGCAGCTGCCGGATGCCATGACGGAGAAGGCCGCTAGAGTGGCAGCCGCCATTTTTTGACGAGATCGCGGCGGTGACTCGTGGTGGTAAGTGGCCCAATTTCTAGGCCTTAGTCTTCTAATTTTGTATTATTCTGTTTGACAATTTATTTAGCATTTCATTCTAAAATGTAACAAGAAAATATTTCTGAAACATACATTTTAGACAAGCATAAAATGAAGGCCATTTCAGATTCCCAATGAAATGGCATCGAGATCGCTGCACTCGTGCTGAACTTCACACAACTGAAGTGGCCACAAATCACACCTTGCCACAAATCAATGAATTCAGCTCATGAATATAATTAAAACAAGCTCCTTGCACAGTTTTCACAAACGCAAAGAGTGTTACGATTAGCAGGGCTGTGGATCCAGATAGCAGAAGTCCTTAAAGGGCTGCTATTCGTATCTGAAGCTAGCCCATTTGTTGCCTGCTAGAATTCTGTAATCCAGTGAATGGGAGGGTGGACAGAATCACCTCCAATGTTCTCTTGAAAGAGGTGCAGCAGAGGAGGGGAGCCATTTTGAGGCTGAGGGGAACCTCTTCAATCCCAACAAGTGCAGTAAACATGGCGGCAAGCGGCAGACCAAATCAGTACTGTGCCCCACATGCATAGGTTATGGGAGCAAGTCAAGAAAACATTCTCTGATCTACATAAGAGTCCTGAACACAGTTTGCAAATTCCAGCTAAGTTTAAGGCTACAGCATGCATGCCACGTCATTGTGTGTCCTGGCCAATACTTATCCCTCAACCAACATAACAAAAACAGATTAGCTGGTCAATATCACATTGCTGTTTGTTGGACCTTGCTGTGAGCAAATTGGCTGCCACATTTCCCACATTACATCAGTGACTACACTTCAAAAATACTTCATTGACTGTAAAGCACTTTGAGACATCTGGTGGTCGTGAAAGGCGCTATATAAATGCAAGTCTTTCAAGTCTTTCTTTAAAGTCGATTGAAGGTGTGGGCGAGATAGAGAGCTTGGTGGCTATGTGGCTGCGCAACAAGGCAAATGTCCTCTTTTCCATCATCTTCTTCCACCCCCTTCAAACTCACCCCTACTAAGAACAATGTTCATTCTGCACAATAGAGCTTGCATTGCAAGATACTGTGTGAAGATTTTGTAGTATTTTATAGAGTATTACATAGTATTTACAGAGGATGTGAAGAGGTTTCAGGGGGATCTCGACAGGCTCAGTGAGTGGGCAAAAACATGGCAGATGGAATATAATGTGGATAAATGTGAAATTATCCACTTTCGTAGAAAAAACAGAAAGGCAGAGTATTTCCTAAATAGTGAAAGGTTGGGGAATGCAGATGCTCAAAGGGACCTGGTTGTCCTTGTACATGAGTCACTGAAAGTGAATGTGCAGGTGCAGCAAGCCATTAGGATGGCAAATGGTATGCTGGCCTTCATTACAAGAGGATTTGAGTACAAGAGTAAAGAAGTCTTACTCCAATTATATAGGGCCTTGGTGAGACCACACCTGGAGTACTGTGTACAATTTTGGTCTCCTTACCTAAGGAAGGATATACTTGCCATAGAGGGAGCGCAACAAAGGTTCACGAGATTGATTCCTGGGATGGCGGGACTGTCGTAGGAGAAGAGATTGAGTAAACTAGGCCTGTATGCTCTTGAATTCAGAAGAATGAGAGGGGATCTCATTGAAGCATACAAAATTATTACAGGGCTTGATAGGGTGGATGCTGGGAGAATGTTTCCCTTGGCTGGGGAGTCTAGAACCAGGGGCCACAGCCTCAGGATAAAGGGTAGGCCATTCAGGACTGAGATGAGAGAAATTTCTTCACACACAGGGTGGTAAATCTTTGGAATTCTCTACCCCAGAGGGCTGTGGAGGCTCAGTCATTGGGTATATTCAAAACAGAAGTCGATAGATTTCTGACTAGTAAGGGCATCAAGGGATATGGTGATAGGGCCGGTGAATGGAGTTGAGGCAGAAGATCAGCCATGATCTCATTGAATGGCAGAGCAGGCTCGAAGGGCCGAATGGCCTACTTTTGCTCCTATTTCTTATGTTCTTGTATTCTAACAGAAACAGGCCATTGGGCCCAACAAGTTAATACCAATACCACTAAAACAGATTATCTGGTCATTGTCACATTGCTATTCATGGGAGCTTGCTGTGCGCAAATTGGCTGCTGCGTTTCGTATCATACAACAGTGACTACACTTCAAAAGTACTTAATTGGCTGTAAAGCGCTTTGGGATGTCCTGAGGCCATGACAGGCACTATGAAAATGAAAAAAAAAATTATGCTCCATACGAGCCTTCTTCCACTCTTTTTCATCTATCCCAATCAACATATCCTTCCTCATGTATTTATCTAGCTTCCCCTTAAATGCATCTCTGCTATTCACCTGAACTACTCCTTGTGGTAGCGAGTTCCACATTCTAACCACTTTCTGGGTAAAGAAGTTTCTCCTGAACTCATATTGCATTTATAATGATTATCTTGTATTTGTGGCTCCGAGTACTGGTCTCCCCCCACAAGTGGAAACATCTTCTCTAAGTCTACCCTATCAAACCCTTTCATAATCTTAAAGACCTCTATCAGGTCATCCCTTTCTAAAGAAAAGAGCCCCAGCCTGCTCAATCTTTCCTGATAGGTATAACCTCTCAGTTCTGGTATGATTCTAGTAAATCTTTTTTGCACCTTCTCTAGTGCTTCTGTATGCTTTTTATAATATGGAGACCAGAACACTGCACAGTACTCCATTTGTGATCTAACCAAGGTTCGATATAAGTTTAATGTAATTTTTATGGCGTTATTTGTTGCGTCCGTGTATAATAAGACACAGACTGCGGAGAACGGTACAACAGGTGTTTACTCAACGTGGCTCACACTGCAACTGATCTGTACAGATTACTACTCAGTGCTATATACAGGTGTGGTCACTGCCGGTACTGCAGTATACATGAGCTGTAAAACATAGTTCCCCCCTTAAAGGTATATACATTACAATTCCTCCCCTTTTAGATTAACAGTACCATAACACTCATTTAACAATTAAATATCAAACTAATTACAATTAACACTTTTAACATGCAACATTAGCTGAAAATAGACTATTTATATATTCAGTCTTTGGGGAGGCTTCCTGATCCTTTCTGGATAGCGCCTTTCCCGAGTGTCTTGCTCTTGGTGCGGAGGCGATTCTGGCCCCCTGTCGTCGGTTGGTTCATCAGCTTCCGATGCTACTGTTTCTGGGGTAGATGCGACCTGTACGTCGGGTTCATCACCAGGTACGTATGGGCGAGGCATGGGGTTGACTTGTTCCTGTGACTCTAGGATCTGGTCAGCATGGCGTCTCACGATGCTCTCCCCAACGTCCACTGTGTACATTAGTGGGCCCTGCCGTGTGCATATCGTTCCTGGCTGCCATTTTTCTGTTCGGTAGTCGCGGGCCAAGACTGGTTGCCCTACATTGAAGCTCCTTGTTGGCTTCTCATGGATGTGCTGGAATTGCTTACTCTCAACATCTCTTCATACGTTTGGTCTGAGCAAATCCAGGCGAGATCTTAACCTTCGGTTAAAGAACATCATGGCTGGGGCCTGGTTGGTGACTGCATGTGTCGCATTCCGGTAGGCGAATAGGAAATTGTCCACCTTGTGCTGCAGCGGAATGTTGTCATTGTACATAGCCTTTATTGCCTTCTTAAAGGTTTGTACGAACCTCTCAGCCAATCCATTTGTGGCTGGATGATACGGGGCGGATGTGTAATGCCTTACCCCATTCTTTTTCAAGAACCTCCGGAACTCTTCGGACACAAACTGTGGTCCGTTGTCGGAGCAAATCTGTTCTGGCAAGCCATTCCTGGCAAAAATGGTCTGTAGGACTGCAATAGTTTTCTCCGTGGTGGTGGAGGACATTTTGATGACCTCAGGCCATTTCGAGTGCGCATCCACAGCTATTAAAAACATTCAGTCCATGAATGGACCAGCAAAATCAATATGCACCCATTGCCATGGAGATGAGGGCCACTCCCATGGGTGTAGAGGGGCCTGTGGTGGTGCATTTTGGACTTTCTGGCATCCTGAGCAGCGCTTGGTCAGGTCCTCGATTTGTTTATCGATTCCCGGCCACCACACATAAGCCCTGGCTAGGCTTTTCATACTTACCCCTCCCAGATGACCCTCATGAAGCTCATTGAGCACTCTATCCCTTAACTTGGGTGGAATTACCACTCGGGATCCACACATCAAGGTCCCCCGGCACACTGACAGCTGTTCTCTCCTTGTCGAGAATGCTGGCAACAGTGAGTCATCATGTGCTGGCCATCCCTTCACCGTCAAATCAGACACCCGAGACAGTGTCGGGTCATTTCGGGTTTCCTTTTCGATACCAGCGTTAGTTACCGGTAGGTATTCAACTATAGTCGAATGGAATATTTCGACAGGATCCACTGCTGGTGCTTCCTCCGCAGTAGGCAGTGGCAGGCGTGATAGCCCATCAGCATTTCCATGCTGTTTCGTGCCCTTATATTCAATCTCATAGTGGTGCGCCCCTAGAAAAAGTGACCATCTTTGTAGTCGTTGCGCAGTCATCACCGGAACGCCCTTCTTCGGATTAAAAATGGAGACAAGAGGCTGGTGATCAGTCAGCAAGCTGAATTTCTGCCCGTGCAGATAGTGATTGAATTTTTTCACTCCCCACACTAGGCTGAGGGCCTCCCTGTCAATCTGGGCGTAGTTACGCTCGGCTGAGGTTAGTGATCGTGGCGCAAAGACTATTGGCCTCTCTGAGCCGTCCGAGAATTTGTGCGACAGCACCACACCAATGCCGTAGGGTGACGCATCACATGCCAACCGAATTGGTAATGCTGGGTTGTAATGGGCCAATACCTCTTTCGATGTGATTAGTGTTTTGCACTTCTGGAAAGCTCGTCTACATTCGTCACTCCACTTCCATGGCACCCCAGTTAGCAGTAGGGTGTTCAGTGGGTGTAGTATTGTAGATAAATTTGGCAAGAACTTATGGTAGTAGTTTACCAGCCCGAGGAACGACCTCAGTTGTGACACATTTTCCGGTGCTGGAGCCTTGACTACTGCCTCAATCTTCTCTGGGGACTTATGTAACCCCTCTTTATCGATAACGTGGCCACAATATGAGATCTGTTTTCTAAAAAACTCGCATTTGGGGCGGTTAGCTCGGAGCCCATATTCCTGCAATCTAGTGAGCACCTGCTCCAGGTTGGCAAGGTGATCACTGTCATTTTCGCCTGTGACCAGGATGTCGTCCAAATAACACTGGGTCCCTGGGATCCCTTGCAGGACTTGTTCCATTGCCCTCTGCCAAATAGCCGGAGCTGATGCTACCCCGAATACCAGCCGGTTGTATTGGTAGAGACCTTTATGGGTGTTGATTGTGAGGTATTTTTTTGATGCTTCTTCTACCTCCATTTGCAGATACGCCTGGGCCAGATCAATCTTAGTGAAGCGTTTCCCTCCAGATAGCGAGGCAAAAATATCTTCAATCCGCGGAAGTGGATATTGTACGGTGTGAAGGACCGGGTTCACTGTTACCTTAAAGTCCCCACAGATGCGAACATTCCTTGGTTCCCCAGGCGTGCTGCTCAATGACTTTTTCATCACAGGGACGATGGGTGTAGCCCACTCGCTCCAGTCTACCTTGGACAGTACACCTGAACGTTCCAGACTCTCCAGCTCTGCTTCGACAGCTGGGCGGATCGCATAAGGTACTGGTCTGGCCGTAAAAAATTTTGGGCTTGCGTTTTCTTCAATTTTAATCATCGCTGTCATGCCTTTTAGTGTTCAGAGTCCTTGCTGGAACACTTCTTTCATGTCAGTTAGGATCTTTGACAGTCGCGCAGGTGTGACGTCATCATCCTTTTTGTCAGCCACAGTCAGTGCCTGTATGGAATGCCAATCCAGTTGTATTTTCCGGGTCCATTCACGTCCCAGTAATGGTGGTCCTCCATCTAGCAATACATACAGGTCTAGTTTTGGTGTTTCCTTACCGTTATATATAACGGTCACCCTTATTTTTCCTTTGGGGTAGACTTTTTACCCCGTGTACGTCTTCAAAATAATTTTTGTGTCTCTCAAGGGTATGTGTGAGAATAGCCGCTCGTAGTCCCGTCGGTTTATGACTGTTAGGGCTGATCCTGTGTCCAATTCCATCTTTACCTGGACTCCTGCTATCTTGAGAGTGACCCAAATGGTTCGGTGATCCTCCGTTGTGATCACATTATGTAGTTTCAGACAACTCAGTTCCCTGCTTTCGGAGTCGTTATCACTCTTTTGTTCGTCTGAACTATTCTCCGTCATCTTATGTACCTTCTTGTACTTTCCTTTGGTAGGTTTCTTATTGCTGGTTTTCTTTCCCGACCTGCAGACTCGTGCTATGTGTCCTACTTTTCCACACTGTCTGCACACTTTGTCTTTGAACCAGCAATCATTCTGGTCATGTGTTGTTCTGCCGCAGCGATAGCACTTCTCTGTTCCATATGACATTTCATTTGTGCCATATTCTTGCAGTCTCTGTTGTATCTCTGCAGCGCCCCATGCTGCTGCTTCATATGATACCGCAATGCTGAAAGCCTTTTCCAGCGTAAGGTCCTTTTCCGATAAAAGCCGTTTCTGGGTTCCTTCACTTTGAAGCCCACACACAAACTTGTCCCTTAAGGTATCTGCCAGTCCCGCTCCAAACTGGCAGTGTTTCGATAGTTTGCGCAGTTCTGTTAAATAATCAGCATTGCTTTCATCCTTATGCTGGTTCCGTTTGTGAAACTTGAATCTTTCTGCTATCAGCAGCGGTGTGGGGTTTAAATGTTCCTTTAGTATCGTTACTATGTCTTCAAAACTCTTTTCCATTGGCTTCGTTGGGGTTACTAGATTTCATAATAAACCATACGTCTTTGCACCCATTAAATTTAACAATACCGACGCTTTCTTGTCATCTGACACCTCATTTGCCTTGCAGTACACCTCTATTCGTTCGACATATGTAGTCCAATCTTCGACTTCATTGTCAAATGCAGTGATACTGCCACTCTTCGGCATTTTGGGTGTGGTTTAAAATGGCGTCTCCCAATGGCTTAAAATGGCGTCTCCCGCGCTTTCCTTCCTCCCCCGCTGCTGCCATAGCTGCTCCAGGCGGTTCTCGTGGCAATGGCGGCGCCCTGTAGGTTTCGCGCGCTTCTCCTGCGCTGCTGCCAACGCCGCTCTCGGCGGTCCTCGTGGCAATGGCGGCGCCTCGCGGGTTTCTGCGCGTCTCTCTCTCCCTCTCTCCGACGCTGCTCAGCCCCTGAACACCGGCTGCACCCTGTGCGCTCTGCCCTCTCTCTCCCCCGTCGACGCTGCTCGGCCCTTTGCTGTGCCGCTCGGTCGGGCTCTAGCCCGCCGCTGTCCGGGAAGGGTCTGCGCACTATCTGATGCCAGCCCGTTTCGCTGGACCACCTCAACTGGAAAGCCAAGCCTGGCTCTCGACAGCCTCCCCCGCAATTCTCGAGTCTCTGCTGGATGACTGGGCGGTTGCCCGTGGTCGACGCCCGAGTCTCTGGCCTTGACCTCCAATCCACTGATCTCCAGGAACGAATCCCCGGGAGGTGATGCAGAGTTGCAGGTAGGTTCGAACCTGCCTCGTCGCCAACGTTGCGTCCGTGTATAATAAGACACAGACTGCGGAGAACGGTACAACAGGTGTTTACTCAATGTGGCTCACACTGCAACTGATCTGTACAGATTACTACTCAGTGCTATATACAGGTGTGGTCACTGCCGGTACTGCAGTATACATGAGCTGTAAAACATAGTTCCCCCCTTAAAGGTATATACATTACATTATTAACCTGCGTCGCTACTTTTAATGATTTGTGTATCTGTGCCCCGAGGTCCCTCTGTTCCTCTACCCCATTTAGACACTTATTTTCCAGGGAGTATGTGGCCTCCTTATTGTTCCTACCAAAATGTACCACCTCACACTTACCTATATTGAAATTCAGTTAAATATTCTGTATCCCTGTTTGTGTTTGTGTGCATTTGTTAGTGAGTAAGGCAACAAGATAGATAGTACCAGCCCTGAGGTTGGGGTAGGTCTGAAAATTCACCTTCCCTTATTCCTTCTATGTTTTAATAGGCAAGAATGTCCAGGCTGCATGGTTGAGAGTAGTATTCCTATGCTAGTTTTCTTAAGGTTTGCCATGTTCCTCTGTGCCTATTCCTACAATCTGCAGGTACTGTGCACAGCATTTACCCTAATTGCCACTTCCTCCCAGATGTGCTGTACTGCTGTCCTTTGGAGAGGGTGCACAGGAGTGCCAAACAAGGCAGTCCTCCTTGCACCCACCTCCAACAGGAGTAGCACCTCTGCATTGCCACCATCAGACAAGAGGTTGGGGTGAAATAACAACAGAAAATGCTGGAAACGCTCAGCAGATCGGCAGCATCCATGGAGAGAGAAAAACAGAGTTAATGTTTCAGGTCTGTGACCCTTCATCAGAACATCTTCAACCTGAAACGTTAACTCTGTTTTTCACTCTCCACGGATACTGGCTGACCTGCTGAGTGTTTCCAGCATTTTCTGTTGTTATTTCAGATTTCCAGCATCTGCAGTATTTTACTATTGTAAGAGGTTTGGTGCTCTTGTCACTCCATCACATGCCTAGAGATTTTGTTTCCTGCTTCCATTTTATTGTTGCCATCCACTGTTTTTTGCCACTTCTTTTTGCCATCCTGTTTCACCAGCCAAGTTTTTGTCCCCCTACCCTTTAAATAGCTGCTGCAGCATTTAGGTGCACACATAAGTTACTTGGGTGAAGTCATAGAGTCATAGAGTAATACAGCACGGATAGAGGCCCTTCGGCCCATCGTGTCCGCGCCGGCCATCAAGCCCTGCCTAATCTAATCCCATATTCCAGCATTTGGCCCGTAGCCTTGTATGCTATGGCATTTCAAGTGCACATCCAAATGCTTCTTAAATGTTGTGAGGGTTTCTGCCTCCACAACCCTTTCAGGCAGTGAGTTCCAGACTCCAACCACCCTCTGGGTGAAAAAGTTCTTTCTCAAATCCCCTCTAAACCTCCCGCCCTTTACCTTGAATCTATGCCCCCTAGTTATTGACCCCTCTACTAAGGGAAAAAACTCCTCAGCATCCATCCTATCTATGCCCCTCATAATTTTGTACACCTCAATCATGTCCCCCCTCAGCCTCCTCTGCTCCAAGGAAAACAAACCCAATCAGCCCAGTCTCTCTTCATAGCCGAAGCGCTCCAGCCCTGGTAACATCCTGGTGAACCTCCTCTGCACCCTCTCTAACGCGATCACATCCTTCCTGTAGTGTGGCGACCAGAACTGCACACAGTATTCCAGCTGTGGCCTAACCAGTGTTTTATACAGCTCCATCATAACCTCCTTGCTCTTATATTCAATGCCTCGGCTAATGAAGGCAAGTATCCCATATGCCTTTTTTACCACCTTATCCACCTGTTCCGCCGCCTTCAGGGATCTGTGTACTTGCACACCCAGATCCCTCTGACCCTCCGTCTTGCCTAGGGTCTTTCCATTCATTGTGTATTCCTTTGCCTTGTTAGTCCCCCCAAAGTGCATCACCTCGCACTTTTCCGGGTTAAATTCCATTTGCCACTGTTCCGCCCATCTGACCAACCCATCTATATCGTCCTGCAGACTGAGGCTACCCTCCTCGCTATTTACCACCCTACCAATTTTTGTATCATCCGCGAACTTACTGATCATACCCTTTACATTCATATCCAAGTCATTAATGTAGACCACAAACAGCAAGGGACCCAGCACCGATCCCTGTGGTACCCCACTGGCCACAGGCTTCCAGTCACAGAAACAACCTTCGACCATCACCCTCTGCCTTCTGCCACTAAGCCAGTTTTGTATCCAATGTGCCAAGGCACCCTGGATTCCATGGGCTCTTACCTTCTTGACCAGTCTCCTGTGCGGGACTTTATCGAAGGCCTTACTGAAATCCATGTATACCACATCCACTGCGTTACCTTCATCCACACACCTAGTCACCCCCTCAAAAAATTCAATCAAATTAGTCAGACATGATCTTCCCTTGACAAAGCCATGTTGACTATCCCTGATTAATCCTTGCCTCTCCAAGTGGAGACAAATTTTGTCCCTCAGGATTTTTTCCAATAATTTTCCTACCACTGATGTTAGGCTCACTGGCCTGTAGTTCCCCGGTTTTTCCCTACTACCCTTCTTGAATAATGGTACTACATTAGCGGTTCTCCAGTCCTCTGGCACATCCCCTGTGGCCAGAGAGGTCCTGAATATATGTGTTAGAGCCCCCGCAATCTCCTCCTTTGCCTCACACAGCAGCCTGGGATACATTTCATCCGGGCTTGGGGATTTATCCATTTTTAGGCCAGCTAAAACCGCCAATACCTCCTCCCTCTCGATGTTAATATGTTCGAGCATATCACAGTCCCCCCGCCCTATTTCTATGTCTACATCGTCCTTCTCCATAGTGAAAACAGATGCAAAAAATTCATTTAGAACCCCTCCTACATCTTCCGGCTCCACACACAGATTGCCACTTTTGTCCCTAATGGGCCCTATTTTTTCCCTAGTTATCCTCTTACCCTTAATATACTTATAAAACATCTTCGGATTTTCCCTTATTTTGCTCGCCAGTGTTATTTCATGGCCCTTCCTTGATCTCCTAATTTCTTTTTTAAGTATCCCCCTGCACTTTTTGTACTCCTCTAGGGCTTCCTCCGTCTTTAGCCTTTTGTATCTACCAAAAGCCCTCCTTTTTTTCCTAATCCATTCTCGTATATCCCCTGACATCCAAGGTTCCCTGTGGTTTTTGGAACCACCCTTGACCTTTACGGGAACATGTTGCCATTGTATGATCTCAATCTCCCTTCTGAAAGCCTCCCATTGCTCCGATGCGGATTTTCCTACAAGTAGCTGATCCCAGTCCATTTTGGCCAGATCCTGCCTTATCCTATTAAAATCGGCCTTCCCCCAATTTAGAACCTTTATTTCCGGCCCATCCCTGTCCTTTTCCATGACCACCTTAAATCTTACCATATTATGGTCACTATCACCAAAGTGCTCACCTACTAACACTTTTTCCACTTGGCCGGCCACATTCCCTAGAATTAGATCCAGTACCGCCCCCTCTCTTGTAGGACTTTCTACATGCTGGCTCAAAAAGCTCTCCTGGATGCACTTTAAGAATTCTACACCCTCTGAGCCTTTCACACTCTGACTATCCCAGTTAATATTGGGGAAGTTGAAATCCCCCATTATTATTACCCTATTATTTGCACATTTCTCTGAGATTTGCCTACATATCTGTTCCTCTATCTCCCCCTGACTGTTTGGAGGCCTATAGTACACTCCCAGCAAAGTGCTTGCCCCCTTTTTGTTTTTAAGCTCCACCCATATGGCCTCATTAGAGGACCCTGCTAATATATCATCCCTCCTTACTGCAGTAATTGACTCCTTAATTAATATTGCGACACCCCCTCCTCTTATACCTCCCCCTCTGTCTCGCCTGAAGATTCTGTACCCCGGAATATTGAGCTGCCACTCTTGCCCTTCCCTCAACCATGTCTCCGTGATAGCAACAATATCATACTCCCATGTGTTTATCAACACCTTCAGTTCATCCACCTTATTTGCAAGACTCCTTGCATTAAAATAGATGCCATCCAGCCTTGCCCTTATATATTTGCCCTGTCTACCAAGCTGACTTGTTTTTTTCTCTATAATTGGCAGCACATCCCCCCCTATTTCAGCTCCCCTCTGTATCCCATCCCCCTGCCAAGTTAGTTTAAACCTCCCCCAACAGTGCTAGCAAACCTCCCCGCAAGGATATTTGTCCCGCTCTGGTTCAGGTGCAACCCGTCCGACTTGTACAAGTCCCACCTTTCCCAGAAGCAGGCCCAGTGATCCAGGAAAGTAAAACCCTCCCCCCTACACCAACTCTTTAGCCACGCATTCATCTGCTCTATCCTCCCATTCCTATACTTACTAGAACATGGCACTGGGAGTAATCCAGAGATTACAACCTTTGAGGTCCTGCTCTTTAATCTGTTACCTAGCTCCCTAAATTCTTGATGCAGGACCTCATCCTTCTTTTTACCTATGTCGTTGGTACCAATGTGGACCACGACCACTGGCTGTTCACCCTCCCCCTCCAGAATGCCCTGCAGCCGCTCAGTGACATCCTTGACCCTGGCACCAGGGAGGCAACAAACCATCCTGGATTCACATCTACGGCCACAGAAACGCCTATCTGTTCCCCTTACTATAGAATCCCCTACCACTATTGCTCTCCCACTCTTTTTCCCCCCTTCCTGGGCAGCAGGAGCACCCCCAGTGCCAGGAAGTTGGCTGCTGCTGCCTTCCCCTGGTGAGTCATCCCCCTCAACAGTATCCAAAGCGGTATACTTGTTTGAAAGGGGAATGCCCGCAGGGGTTCCCTGCACTACCTGCCTGCCTTTGTTGCTCCGCCTGATGGTCACCCCCTGTGCTGCCCTACCCTGAGGCGTGAACAACTCGCTAAACGTGCTATCCACGAGCCTCTCAGCATCGCGCATGCTCCAAATTTCATCCACCCGCAGCTCGAGCGCCGCAATGCGGTCTGCAAGTAGCTGCAGCTGGATGCATTTCCCGCACACATGGTCGCCAGGGACACTGGCAGCGTCCCTGATTTCCCACATGGAGCAAGAGGAGCAGAACACGGGTCTGAGCTCTCCTGCCATGACTTACTCCTTTAATTAATTAAAAAATTTATTCAATACCCCAGTTACAGGTATACTCTAGGGCGCTTTATTTACCAACTGTCCCCACTACACCAGAGACCCTAGAAATTTAACACCACAGAAGTCAAGCTTGTATTGAAAAGAGAGAAATACTCACCAACCAATCACTTACCTGCTCCCTAGTGACATCACACACTGATTACTTTTTACCTCTCTCCTCTGCTGTTGATTTGGTGGGCCTCTGCCTTCTCGCCGGTTTTTAAGCCGGGCTCCTCCTCCGCTGCTGCTCTCCCCCGAACTGGTCGGGCCTCTGCCTTCGTGCCGGTTTTTAAGCCGGGCTCCTCCTCCGCTGCTGCTCTCCCCCGAACTGGTCGGGCCTCTGCCTTCTCGCCGGTTTTTAAGCCGGGCTCCTCCTCCGCTGCTGCTCTCCCCCGAACTGGTCGGGCCTCTGCCTTCGCGCCGGTTTTTAAGCCGGGCTCCTCCTCCGCTGCTGCTCTCCCCCGAACTGGTCGGGCCTCTGCCTTCGCGCCGGTTTTTAAGCCGGGCTCCTCCTCCGCTGCTGCTCTCCCCCGAACTGGTCGGGCCTCTGCCTTGGCGCCGGTTTTTAAGCCGGGCTCCTCCTCCGCTGCTGCTCTCCCCCGAACTGGTCGGGCCTCTGCTTTGGCGCCGGTTTTTAAGCCGGGCTCCTCCTCCGCTGCTGCTCTCCCCCGAACTGGTCGGGCCTCTGCCTTGGCGCCGGTTTTTAAGCCGGGCTCCTCCTCCGCTGCTGCTCTCCCCCGAACTGGTCGGGCCTCTGCCTTCGCACCGGTTTTTAAGCCGGGCTCCTCCTCCGCTGCTGCTCTCCCCCGAACTGGTCGTATTGGAGGGTTGCCGGCACCCATAGAAATATAGCCAAATAAGAATCAGTGTCATCAGGACAGGGATGAGAATGTAAGAGGGAATAATAAATTGGGAAAAAAAACCTACTTTATGGAATACCAGATGGTTTAATATCCAAGCACCATAGACAGGGAACCTGATCCTATTTCCATGCCACTAATCACTTTTAACAGCAAATTCAATGAGACTGGACTCCCGGTACAGAGCTTAGCTAGAGAGTAGTGTGAGTTGATGATTGACCTGTAATAAATAGCCTTTATTCTCTAGCTCAACCTCCCATCTAGCAAGGCATCACTCCAAAAAATTCCATCTTGCAACATTTGCAGTTTAATTTTTTGATTTTTTATATATTTTTTAGTCTTAATCCTAACCTGCTTACTCCCCCCCTCCCCCTGCCAAATAGGAAATTCTTGATTCCACACAAATTGGGGATGAGAAGTTTGTCATGGGTCATTTCTCTAATTAGACTTGCACAGTTTTTGCAAGTTGTTTCTATAACTAGACTCCCATCTTTTTCATTGTTCTCAGGGTGTGGGCGACACTGGCAAGGCTGCATTTATTGCCTTAGACTGTGCCACTTCAGAGAGCATTAAGAGTCAACCATGTAGTAGTTGGCACTGGAGGCACATGCAGGCCAGACTGGGTAGCATTTGGGAGGCTCACTTCCTTGAATTAGTGAACCAGTTGGGTTTTTAATGACAATCTGGAAGCTTATTTTTCTGGTGCTAGCTCAAAAATTAAAAAACTTTTTTCGTTTAATTCAACTTGCTGTGGTGGGATTTGAACTCTGGGTTGCTTGCCTCATAACCTAACCACTAAGCTACAATACAAATATGGAACATTTGCATGAGTTCAGCAGATGAGGCTGATTTAAATGGCCTGGATAAATGGAGACTTTTTGCCATGTACCACTAGATTTATTAATGCTGCAGGAAGTGAGGGAAAGCACTGAAGATACCCTCCAGAGAAATGACTGGTGCAACAATCCCAGGTGCAAGCTACATTGGCAAAGTTAGCTGATTGAGTGAATGCAGTCTCCCAGGCCCACCATACCCAAGAGGAAATGAGAAAACGATTCATTGGTATAAGTGCCAAGCTACATGCAAGCACCTTTGTACATATGCATGCTCTTCCTTTGTACAAGACATGGACTTAATGTTATCGTTCACCTCCTGCACTCTCAGAGAGATAACCTGCATAAGGTGTCAGCTGTGGCTCAGTGGTAGCACTCACTGTTGTGTCCCCTTGTGTTCTTATTACTATGTAATACAGACACTTTTAACTCATTTTAGTTTACAGCTTTTACTCAGTGCTTTCATGATGTTGCTGCCGCATGGTGCGGAGTGATACAAGATGTCCGACCTTGCACTGTGCACTGCCTGACACAGTGTGCCACATAGCAGTATAAATGCACTAACCAAAGTAGTTCCATATAACAATGTAACAAGTAGTTCCATTTAACGATGTGATAATATAACGATGTAACATCCCTCTTTCTCAAAACACTAAAACATGAAATTTAATTTAATTAAAAAAAAAAATTATATCTAAACTATTATTATCAAATACAAAGAATCGTGAGTTTTCTTTTCTTATTCGCGATATCGCTCAGGTGGTTGGATGTTGTCCCTCCATCTTGTGGATTTGGTGGTGACCACTCCTCTCTGTGGTGTTTTGGTGTGTTCTGCTCTTGTTGTTGTTGTTGCTGTCGCACTTGGAGTTGGAATGTGCATGCTCGTGGTTGTTTGATTTGTGGCGCTTGTTTCTGGCATTGTACTGCTTGTAGTAGCTGGTGTTGTCAATGTTGCTGATGTTGTCTGCTGCCTAACCAGTTCAGGTGAAGGTCTGATGTGGAGTCTGTTCCATCTGTATTGGTTACCAGGTTCGGTCTCTACGAAGTAGGATCTTGGAGTATCAGCTTTTCCAACGACCTTGGCTGGATTCCAGGTTTTCAACAACGGGTCTTGCACATGCACTGATGGCCCATTCAGCAATTCTGGTAGCATCTTTGCATGTTTGTCGTAATATTTGCTCCCTACGACTTGTGCTTCTGCCAGCTTCTGTCTGAAATCCTCCTGGTCCTGGGGAGGATGTATTTTTGCTGGTAGGGTAGTCTTAAACTTCCTCCCATTCAGCAATTCCGCAGGTGATTTCATGTCTGCTTTCAGTGGTATTGATCTGCGTGATAGGAGGGCAAGGTCTTGGTCTTCCCCCATCTCACTACTTTTGATGAGAGTTCTCTTGACAGTCTGGATCTGTCTTTCAATGAACCCGTGTCCCCTTGGGAAATGTGGGGATGAGGTTACTATTTTGAACCCATACTTTTCTGCCAGAGCTCTGAATTCACTCGATGTGAACTGGGTTCCATTGTCACAGATTACCTTTTCCGGGATTCCTTGTTCAGCAAACAAGCTCTTTGCAATTCTGGTGGTAGTTGTGGCTCTCAGATCTTTCATCCTTCTCACAAAAGGAAACTTGGAATAGTAATCTGCCACTATGAGATACCATTCTTGATTGCACATGAAGAGATCTGCCCCAACAGTGTGCCATGGTCTTGACGGTATTTCACTAGGTATCATCTCCTCTTTCTGTTGTGTATTTCTGTATTTCTGGCATATACCACATGCAGAAACCATCTGTTCAATATTTTTGTACATGCCTATCCAGTATACAGCTGATCTGGCTCTCAGCTTGCATTTCTCCATTCCCATGTGACCTTCATGTATGAGATGGAGAAGTTCTGTCTGCATCGTCTTTGGCACGATGATCCTCGATCCAGCAAGGAGAATACCGTCTTCTACTGCAATATCATCTCTAATCGTCCAGTATTGAGGAATTGTCGCCTGTACCTGCTGGATTCTCTCCGGCCACCCCTGTATCACTTGTTGTGTGAGTAGTTGCAATTCCTCATCTTTGCTAGTCTCATCTCTGATTTGACTGAGCTTTGTAGGGGTAACACTCACTAGGTGGTGGATTTTTACTGTTAGACCCTCCACCTCGTGTTTCTCATATGGTGACAATCGAGACAACGCATCTGCTAGCACCATGTCCTTTCCTGGCTTATATTTAAGTGTGAAGTCATAGCTTTGGAGCCTTAGAAGTAGTCTTTGCAGTCTTGCAGGTGCTTTGCACAGATTCTTCTTATAGATCTGTTCTAGTGGACGATGGTCACTCTCTATTGTAAACTGCCTTCCATGCAGGTATGTATGGAATTTCTCGCATCCATACACTACTGCTAATAGTTCTCTTTCTATGTTGGCATATCTCGTCTCGGCTGACGTCAAGGCCTTTGATGCGAAAGCTATTGGCTTTCCTTCCTGCACAAGAGCTGCCCCTAGTCCTCTGGTAGAAGCGTCTACTTGCAGAGTGACTGGTTTTCTTCTGTCATAATATGACAGACTTGTTTCTTTGCACAACAGTTCTTTAAGCTGTTTGAAATTCCTTTCGTGTGATTCAGACCACTGGTATTCGGCATCTTCTTTCATTAGCTCTCTGAGATTTGTTGTATGTTCCAACATGTTTGGGATGAAAGAACTCATGTATTGGATCAAGCCGAGGTAACTCCTCAGCTCTCTTATCTTTGGGTGGTTTCATTTGAGCAATCGCTGCAATCTTCTCAGGATTTGGCTTGACTCCCTCTGGTGTGTAAATCATACCGAAGAATTGGCATTCCTTGACTTTAACTATGCACTTATTGGCATTTAACTTGATGCCAGCCTTCCTGGTACGCTCCATGGCCTCATGTAGGTGCATATCATGGTCTCTTTCATCTGCTCCATAGATCTGAATATCATCAGCTATTCCTATAGCTCCTTCACAGCCTCTATATGTCTCGTGTGTACTTTCTGTTGAAAGATATCTTGACTGACCTATAACTCGAATGGTAGCCGCAGGAATTTGTAACGCCCAAATGGTGTGTTGAATGTTGTCAGTGTTGTTGATTCCTCATCCAGCTTCACGTTCCAATATCCATTTCTGGCATCTAGTTTTGAGAAAACCTTGACTCCTGCCAGTGATGGCGTAATCTCCTCTAGCGTTGGGGTAGGATAGTGGTCCCTCTTTATCGCCTGGTTTAGAGCTTTGGGGTCCAAACATACTCTGAGACGCCCGTTTGGCTTTTCTTGTACCACAATTGAGTTTACCCAGTCTGTGGGTTCAGTGACCTTTACGATCACTCCCTTTTCTTCCATCTCCTTTAGCTCTCTTTCAAGCTTTGTCTTCAGCTCGATGGGTACTTTTCGTGGAGCATGGATAACGGGCTTTACCTCTGGATCGATGGTGATGTGGTATTGGAAATCTCCAAAACATCCCACTGCATCATCGAAACATTCTGGATACATGTCTATCAAGTCTTTTTTACTCTTGATTTGTGGGTGATTCTCCAGCGGGGTGTTGCTGTCTATCCTCAGTGATGTTTTCGTCAGCTCATGATTCACTGAGATCAATCTCAACTTCTCACAGCTGTTTAATCCCAGGATCGCTGGCCCCTCAGTGTCAGTGACATAGAACATGCAGTTGATGTTCTTTCTTTTATGTGTCCCTTTGACAAAGGTTATTCTGAGTTGTTTAATCTCACTCCCCCCGTATGCGCTCAGCGTGACATTACTTGCCTTTAAACACCGTTTTTCGGGTAGCCATCTTCTCTCAAGTTTTCGGGAAAGATCTGCTGGTACAGTCTCAATGGGAGAATGTTGCTCTGAGCCCCTGTGTCCAGCTTCAACTTTAAGTTGATGGTTATGGGCTGACCTTTGATCCTCTTTTCGATTTGGATGATGGTGTGCAATTCTCTCCTCGGAGTATTTTCCGCTCTGGACATCTCGTGAAGCTGTACCTTTATGGTTTCGATGTTTAGTGTATTGTCATGACCATAATCATCATCATCCTGCTCATCCATGGCATGGATATTGTGTTTCTTTCTCTGGTTCTGCTGTCCGCCTTTGTTTTTGATGTATGTTCCTTCTTTCTTCATTCTACACCTCTTTTCCCAGTGGTTTAGTTTGCCGCATGCATTGCAGCTTGTTCCATATGCTGGACATTTCCTCCTGTCTGTATAATCGTGCGGTCTTCCACAGTTTCTGCACATGTTTCTCCTGTTGTCATGTGCATATCTTTGTGTGTTGTACTTTTCTCTCACTGTATCCACTCTGTTGTCCATCTCAGAAGCCGTCCGCATGTCAGCCGTTTGAGAAATCAGCGTTCTCATTTGCTGCTTCATGGCTTCATGAGCTCTCGCAGTATCTATAGCCTCTGTTATTTCAAGCTTTTCTTTCCCTATCAGGGCTTTTTGTACCTCTGCATGTGCTGACCCCCATATCAGCTGGTCCACAAGCCTTTCCTCCATTTCCTTAAATGCACACTTGCTGGCTTCATTTCTCAGCCTTGTTAAGAAATTGTCAACTGTTTCACCGAGTTCCTGTCTTAGACTCTGGAATTTGTATCTGTGTATACGATGATTGGATTTAGGCTCTAGATGGTTGCTGAATTTCTTAAAGATTGTCACAGGGTTTTCCTTTTCCTCTTCAGTCAAACTCCAGCTATTATACAAATCTAGACCTTTTTCTCCTGCCCACAACAGAATGTAACTAACATTTTCCTCATCGGCAGTACCCTTCAGGAAGCTTATGAATGTAAGGTCACATTTCTGTTTGAACTTGCGGAATGCCTCTACTATATCGTCGGCTTCCCAGTTCATGAGGGGTTGCATTTGTGCAGTCAGTGCTGCAGCAGCCGCCATCTTAGTTGCCCGTACGATTCACGCTCAATCACGCAGACACCGGCACTCATGATCAGCTCATATATTCACTTTTTGTCTTATTCATAGTTCATATGGCACAAGTTGTACTCACTTATACCGCTGCCACCATGTTGTGTCCCCTTGTGTTCTTATTACTATGTAATACAGACACTTTGAACTCATTTTAGTTTACAGCTTTTACTCAGTGCTTTCATGATGTTGCTGCCGCATGGTGCGGAGTGATACAAGATGTCTGACCTTGCACTGTGCACTGCCTGACACAGTATGCCACATAGCAGTATAAATGCACTAACCAAAGTAGTTCCATATAACAATGTAACAAGTAGTTCCATTTAACGATGTGATAATATAACAATGTAACACTCACGTTTTGGAATTCCTGAGTCCCTGGTTGTGGGTTCAAGTCCCACGCCAGACGCTTGCCCACATAATCCAGACTGACACATTAGTGCAGTACTGACAGAGTTAAACCAAGGTCCCATCTGCCCTATCGGGTGGACACAACAGATCCCACGGCACTTTTTCTAAGAAGAGCAGGGGAGTTCTCCGGGTGTCCTGGCCAATATTTATATGTATCTATATTTCTTAAGGCTAAAGGGATCAAGGGATATGGGGAGAAGGCAGGGACAGGGTACTGAGTTTGGATGATCAGCCATGATCTCATTAAATGGCGGAGCAGGCTCGAGGGGCCGGATGGCCTACTCCTGCCCCTATCTTCTATGTTTCTATGTATAAACTTGTAGAGTATTTAGCCCTCTTGGCAACACTCCTTTACTCAAGAGAAGCCACAATGCACAATTGTGGTGGAGAACAGTAATAGCATGCTCATAGCACTTCACAGTTCACTTGCAAGAGGATATTGGCAAGAAAGACTAATTTGAAAAGGGCTGGCACAGACATGGAGGTGATTTGGACACAATTCTGTTGTTTGATGCACAGGAACTTAGCATCATAAATGTGCTCTACTTACAGGCCAAGACAGCTCATAACCATCAAGAGAAAAGCAGGACAGGTGGGCCAGCTATGCTGGAACCACTAATAGAGGTTGAGATCGAGGAGTTGGTCTTCACCCTTTTTGGCTGGGAATCTATCAAAGAGATTGGCAAAGGTAAGTTGAGAGAAATAGTCCTACATCTCAGCAAGTATACTCCATTTGTTCTGATCTTTGATATAATAACAGCAGGGCCTACCTTTGCAAAGCAGTTGAATGACAGACATAATGCCTTATAATCTTACCGATCTCAGAAGACATTGGGGGAGAAATTCGGTATCGCCCCATTTGGGGCGCAATTATCGGCCGGGCGCCAAGTTTAGCACATGGCGCTAATTATCGCTTCTGACTGCAAACTTGGCTTTTATATCCCCTGGAGGTGATTAGAGCGCTAAATCAGGCGCTGCACACCTGTCTTAAGGCACAAAGGCTGAGGAGCGAGGCGCTAACTCAGAGCACAGGCGAAGCTCAGGTGATGTCAGTTAGCGATGGAACACAGACTCACTAGCGCCGGCCAGTTCTTAAAGGGGAGGGTTGATCTTGCTCTCCATCCACACCCTGCTCATTGGAGCCTTGAATCTCGGCCTGGAGAGACCTGTGCCTACATTTTCCAGCCAAGGACTATGGAGAGGGTGAGAGAACGAGCTCAGCACTTCAGCGAGCGGGCCTTCGAGGCTCTGGTTGGCACGGTGGAGCGCAGAAGATCTATACTGTACCCTGAGAGTGGCAGGAGGCCATTGCCGTGCGACTACAGAAGAGTGTGGAGGGAGGTGGCACAGAGCGTCACCTCCAGGAGCATGGTGCCCAGGACCCATACTCAATGTCGCAAAAAGTTCAACAACCTCACTCAGGTCGTCAGGGTGAGTGACTTTTTTACAATACCTCTCCATCCCTCCATTTCACCCTCACTCTATGGTCAGAGAGTCTTAAAACCCCAATGCCCAACACTCATCCAACACCTATGGCCCTCTCATGAAACACACATGCACATTCCACACTTTGCATACAGTAAGGGCTATTCACCTATGGGAGGCACATCAGGCAAGACCATGGCTATATATTGTAAGGGCTATTCAACTATGGGAGGCATATCAGGCAAGACCATGGCTGTATATTGTAAGGGCTATTCAACTATGGGAGGCACATCAGGCAAGACCATGGCTGTATATTTACTCAGACACCATCCTTTTTCTTGCAGGCCAAGCTATCTCATAACAGGAGACAGCAGCAACGGACGAGTGGAGGGCGGCCTCAGCTGCAACCCCTCAGCGATCTTGAGGCGTGCATCCACAGGATTGTGGCAAGCCAGGTGATCGGTCCCGTCGTCCCTGGAGAGGTCGACCCTGTTCTGGACAGCAATGGTAAGGTCATCAGCTTTCTCTCCTCTCTCATTCCACTTGTCCCTCACAACACCAGCCTTTGACACTTTCAATCCAACTTACTAAATCGCTGCCCTCCTTCCTCCCTTACTGCCCCCCTGTCCTCACGCTAAAGCCATTCTTGTACCTCCCTGCTTTCAGATGGTGATTCACCAGCTGAGGAGACGGGCCCTCAAGCTGCCAGTGGGAGCAAAGCCACAGACGAGGAGGAAGAGCAAGCCAGAGCCTCAGCACCACCCTCTCCCAAGGAAGCCCATGCCCACACTGGGACCACATCTTCCCTGGAAGGTTCTGATGAGGGTGAAGCTCCGGGACCCAGCGGGCTGCAGCAACGCGATGTGGCTAGGGAAGCTCGGGGGCCTTCTCCCCGGAGGGAGAGTAGGTCAGCGAGTCCTGCTGCACTGGACGCAGAGGAGGAGCGGCTGATCGCTGAAATGAACACCCAGGCGGTGGACATGCACACTCAGCTCATGGATGCAATGGGAAGGGTGCCCGAAAGCATTGATGCACTGGCAAGGGGTGTGGAGCACTACGCTGTAGCACAGGTGAATGCCACGGAAATGTTTAGTGTTGCAATTCAGTCACTGGCTGCTGTGATCCAATCTCAGACTGGTCTTATGCAGTCTCAGATTGAGACCACGCAAGCACTGACTGCTGCCATCGTCGCTGGTTCGAACACATTTCCCCGGGGCTCTCACCGCACTGCAACAGGCCAGCAATCTGTGCTCCAGAAGATTGTTCTGGATGCTGAGGTGCTGCCCCGTGGTAGTACCAGTGTGTCGGTCGAGCAGGGAGTTGCTGTCCTCTCTCAAGATGACAGCATTCCTGTTGCCACCACTGTCACTTCTCCATTGCACTTGCCACCGCCTGTAGCCCAGACTGCTGCTGCCCATGCAGAGTTGGTGCAGTCTGCAGCCGGGCCCTCCAGGCCCAGAGCTGGTCGAGGCCATCCTTCAAGGGCATCTGTAGTCTCAGGTTCTAACATTCAGCAGCCTTCCACCAGCCTTGCTGCAGCCACTGGGATCCCATTACCGAGGAGCAGTAGGGTGGGAAGGGGGGAAGTGCGCAAGGGAAGGAGATCACCCTCGAAGGGCAAAAAGTAGGTCTGACGAAATGTTGGAAATGTTTTTATTAAGGGCCGAGGTTCGTGTACTCTTTTTGATGGGGTGTTTAAACAAATTGACTGTAAATTAATAAAACTTTAAAGAAAACTTAACAAATTAAATTAAAATTTGATTGTCCAGGTTGATAATGCACTCCAGCCCCCGCGGCGCCCACCACTCGCAGAATGCCTCAAGTGTGCCGGCGGACACCGCGTGCTCCATCTCCAGGGCCACCCGGGCGCAAACATGGCCGCGGAAGAGAGGCAGGCAATCGGGTCGAACGACCCCCTCGACCGCCCGCTGCCTGGACCAATTGATGGCTTTTTTGGCCAGGCCCAGGAGCAGTCCCACGAGGAGGTCCTCCGATCTGCCCGCTCCCCTCCGCATCGGGTGACCAAAGATCAGGAGCGTGGGACTGAAGTGCAGCCAAAAATCGAGGAGCAGCCCCTTCAAGTAGTGAAAGAGGGGCTGCAACCTCTCACACTCCATGTAAACGTGAAACACGGACTCCTCCAGGCCGCAGAAAAGGCAGGCGGCCTGGGAGTCCGTGAACCTATTTAAAACCATATTGCACGGGACTGCTCCATGCAACACCCTCCAGGCCAAGTCCCCAATAAAACAAGGGAGGACTCCCGAGTAGACAGCACTCCATTGGGGACCTCCGCCTCCGCCGGATGGCAAGATGGCACACCAAGGCATGTCCGGATGGCAGGCAAAGATGGCAAAGTGGAGAGTGTGCAGGAGCAGCCCGTGCAGGAAACGCCTCTGTGCAGAATGAAAAGGCACGGAGGGCATTTCCCCGAGACGGCTCAAGTTGTGAGGCGCCGGTTCCCGAGAGGGGTTTCGGGGCCGGGCACCGATGAGGAATTCTGTCCGAACGGGGGTCAGTTCGGATGGGATTGCCCCATGTGCTTGAGCCTCCTCGATACACCTAGTGGAGTCGGGGCCCAGTGCCACTTTCAGCGACTCGATGGCTTTGACCGCGAGCCAGGTGTTGGCCCAAGACAGGCACTGTGCCAGCTCCTCCGGCGCCATCCAGCCCGCTCCTCCACCATCGAGCAGGTCCCCGGCTCTAGTCACCTTGCCAGGCACAGCCCTGTGCTCTGCCAGCCACCCAAACCCGCGGTCGTGGAGGTGTGGATTCCTGAGCAGCGGCTCCCGAAGGACAGCTGCCACTCCTGACGGGGGAGAGCTCCGCCTGGAAGCGACATCGTTCCAGACCCATAGCAGTTCCTAGTAGAAGACAGGCAGCTCCCGCAGGCAGGCACGTGTACCGCCCACTTCCGAGGTTCATAAGAACATAAGAACATAAGAAATAGGAGCAGGAGTAGGCCAATCGGCCCCTCGAGCCTGCTCCGCCATTCAATAAGATCATGGCTGATCTGATCCTAACCTCAAATCTACTTTCACTCTCCATCGCACCCGAACCCATGTGATCTCCCGGGAGAGGCGAAAAACCAGATAAAAAACCCAATGGCCAATTTGGGAGAAAAAATCTGGGAAATTCCTCTCCGACCCCTCGAGGCGATCGAAACTCGTCCAGGAGATCACTCTGTCCCTGTATTTCCTACAGTACTTACCTTCTGTAAGAGGTGATCTCCACCCCAGCCAGGAACAGGCCCAATTTACTCTTGAAGGACTCCTAGCTGGCAGCCTGTTTCCGAGGTCTCCATTAATCCCTGTGAATAGAACCATCTCCTGAAATCTAACACAGAATTAGAACACAAGAAGTAGGAGCAGGACCAGGCTACACGGCCCCTGGGCCCGCTCCGCCACCCACAGGGCCATGACCGATCCAAACCTAGCCTCATGTCCGATTTCCTGCCTGCTCCCCATAACCCCTTATTCCCCTTACTTCTAGGAAACTGTCTATTTCTGTTTTAAATTTATTTAATGATGTAGCTTCCACAGCTCTCTGGGGCAGCAAATTCCACAGACCTACCACCCTCTGAGTGAAGAAGTTTCTCCTCATCTCAGTTTTGAAAGAGCAGCCCCTTATTCTAAGATTATGCCCCCCAGTTCTAGTTTCACCCATCATTGGGAACATCCTCACCATATCCACCCGATAAAGCCCCTTCACAATCTTATATGTTTCAATAAGATCGCCTCGCATTCTTCTGAACTCCAATGAGTAGAGTCCCAATCTACTGAACCTCTCCTCATATGTCAACCCCCTCATTCCCGGGATTAACCGAGTGAACCTTCTTTGTACTGCCTCGAGAGCAAGTATGTCTTTTCTTAAGTATGGACACCAAAACTGTATGCAGTATTCCAGGTGTGGTCTCACCAATACCTTGTACAACTGCAGCAATACCTCCCTGTTTTTATATTCCATCCCCCTAGCAATAAAAGCCAACATTCCATTGGCCTTCTTGATCACCTGCTGTACCTGCATACTAACTTTTTGTGTTTCGTGCACCAGGACCCCCAGATCCCTTTGTACTGCAGTACTTTCCAGTTTCTTGCCATTAAGATAATAACTTGCTCTATGATTTTTCCTGCCAAAGTGCATAACCTCACACTTTCCAGTATTATATTCCATCTGCCAAATCTCTGCCCATTTACTTAGCCTGTCTATATCCCTTTGCAGGTTTTTTATGTCCTCCTCACTCACTACTTTCCCTCCCATCTTTGTATCATCTGCAAACTTTGATATGTTACACAAGGGCCCTCCTCCAAATCGTTAATATAGATTGTAAAGAGTTGGGGTCCCAGCACTGACCCCTGCGGAACACCACTAGTTACTAATTGCCAGTCTGAGAATGAACCATTTATCCCAACTCTCTGCTTTCTGTTAGATAGCCAATCCTCCACCCATGCCAGGATATTACCCCCAATCCCGTGATTTTTTATCTTGAGCAATAATCTTTTGTGCGGCACCTTGTCAAATGCCTTTTGGAAGCCTAAATACACTACGTCCACTGGTTCCCCTTTATCCACCCTGTATGTTACATCCTCAAAGAACTCAAGCAAATTTGTCAAACATGACTTCCCCTTCGTAAAACCATGCTGACTTTGTCCTATTACATTATGTTTATCCAAATGTCCCGTTACTGTCTCCTTAATAATGGACTCTAAAATTTTACCAACCACAGATGTTAGGCTAACTGGTGTATAGTTTCCAGCCTTCTGTCTACTACCTTTTTTAAATAAGTGTGTTACATTAGCAGTTTTCCAATCTGCCAGGACCTTTGCTGAGTACAGGGAGTTTTGGAAAATTATTACCAATGCATCCACAATCCCTACCGCCACTTCCCTCAAGACCCTAGGATGTAAGCCATCAGGTCCAGGGGATTTATCCGCCTTAAGTCGCATTATTTTACCGAGTACCACTTCCTTAGTGATTTTAATCATATTTAGCTCCTCCCCCCCTAGAGCCCCCTGTTTGTCCAGTGTTGGGATATTCTTCGTGTCCTCTACTGTAAAGACTGATACAAAATATTTGTTCAGCGTTTTTGCCATCTCCATGTTTCCCACCATTAATTTCCCAGTCTCATCCTCTAAGGGACCAACATTTACTTTAGCCACCCTTTTTCTTTTTATATAACTATAGAAACTCTTGCTATCTGTTTTTATATTTTTTGCTAATTTACTTTCATAATCTATCTTCCCTTTCTTAATCAGTCTTTTAGTTATTTTTTGCTGTCTTTTAAAGACTTCCCAATCTTCTATCCTCCCACTAGATTTGGCTACCTTATATGCCCTTGTTTTTAGTCAGATACTATCCTTTATTACTTTGCTTAGCCACGGATGGCTGTCTTTTCTTTTATACCCTTTTTTCCTCAGTGGAATATATTTCTTTTGAAAGTTGTAAAATAACTCCTTGAATGTACACCACTGATCATGTACCGTCTTACCCTTTAATCTATTTTCCCAGTCCACTCTAATCAATTCCGCTCTCATACCTTCATAGTCTCCTTCATTCAAGCTCAGTACATTTGTTTGAGATCCAACCTTCTCACCCTCTAATTGAATATGGAATTCAACCATGTTATGTACACTCGTTCCAAGGGGATCCTTTACTAGGACATTTTTTATTAATCCTGTCTCATTACACAGGACCAGATCTAAGATTGCCTGTCCCCTGGTTGGTTCAGTTACATACTGCTCAAGAAACCCATCCCTAATACACTCAATGAACACTTCCTCAAGGCTGCCCTGTCCAATTTGATTTGTCCAATTAATATGAAAGTTAAAATCCCCCATAATTATAGCTGCTCCCTTATTACAAGCCCCAACTATTTCCTGATTAATACTCTGTCCAACAGAGTTGCAACTGTTAGGAGGCCTATAGACAGTCAGAGTGTGAAAGGCTCAGAGGGTGTAGAATTCTTAAAGTGCATCCAGGAGAGCTTTTTGAGCCAGCATGTAGAAAGTCCTACAAGAGAGGGGGCGGTACTGGACCTAATTCTAGGGAATGTGGCCGGCCAAGTGGAAAAAGTGCTAGTAGGTGAGCACTTTGGTGACAGTGACCATAATATGGTGAGATTTAAGGTGGTCATGGAAAAGGACAGGGATGGGCCGGAAATAAAGGTTCTAAATTGGGGGAAGGCCGATTTTAATAGGATAAGGCAGGATCTGGCCAAAATGGACTGGGATCAGCTACTTGTAGGAAAATCCGCATCGGAGCAATGGGAGGCTTTCAGAAGGGAGATTGAGATCATACAATGGCAACATGTTCCCGTAAAGGTCAAGGGTGGTTCCAAAAACCACAGGGAACCTTGGATGACAAGGGATATACGAGAATGGATTAGGAAAAAAAGGAGGGCTTTTGGCAGATACAAAAGGCTAAAGACGGAGGAAGCCCTAGAGGAGTACAAAAAGTGCAGGGGGATACTTAAAAAAGAAATTAGGAGATCAAGGAGGGGCCATGAAATAACACTGGCGAGCAAAATAAAGGAAAATCCTAAGATGTTTTATAAGTATATTAAGGGTAAGAGGATAACTAGGGAAAAAATAGGGCCCATTAGGGACAAAGGTGGCAATGTGTGTGTGGAGCCGGAAGATGTAGGAGGGGTTCTAAATGAATTTTTTGCATCTGTTTTCACTATGGAGAAGGACGATGTAGACATAGAAATAGGGCGGGGGGACTGTGATATGCTCGAACATATTAACATCGAGAGGGAGGAGGTATTGGCGGTTTTAGCAGGCCTAAAAATGGAAAAATCCCCAAGCCCGGACGAAATGTATCCCAGGCTGCTGTGTGAGGCAAAGGAAGAGATTGCGGGGGCTCTAACACATATATTCAGGACCTCTCTGGCCACAGGGGATGTGCCAGAGGACTGGAGAACCGCTAATGTAGTACCATTATTCAAGAAGGGAAGTAGGGGAAAACCGGGGAACTACAGGCCAGTGAGCCTAACATCAGTGGTAGGAAAATTATTGGAAAAAATTCTGAGGGACAAAATTAGTCTCCACTTGGAGAGACAAGGATTAATCAGGAATAGTCAACATGGCTTTGTCAAGGGAAGATCATGTCTGACTAATTTGATTGAATTTTTTGAGGGGGTGACTAGGTGTGTGGATGAGGGTAACGCAGTGGATGTGGTATACATGGATTTCAGTAAGGCCTTCGATAAAGTCCCACACAGGAGACTGGTCAAGAAGGTAAGAGCCCATGGAATCCAGGGTGCCTTGGCACATTGGATACAAAACTGGCTTAGTGGCAGAAGGCAGAGGGTGATGGTCGAAGGTTGTTTTTGTGACTGGAAGCCTGTGGCCAGTGGGGTACCACAGGGATCGGTGCTGGGTCCCTTGCTGTTTGTGGTCTACATTAATGACTTGGATATGTATGTAAAAGGTATGATCAGTAAGTTCGCGGATGATACAAAAATTGGTAGGGTGGTAAATAGCGAGGAGGGTAGCCTCAGTCTGCAGGACGATATAGATGGGTTGGTCAGATGGGCGGAACAGTGGCAAATGGAATTTAACCTGGAAAAGTGCGAGGTGATGCACTTTGGGGGGACTAACAAGGCAAGGGAATACACAATGAATGGTAAGACCCTAGGCAAGACGGAGGGTCAGAGGGATCTGGGTGTGCAAGTACACAGATCCCTGAAGGCGGCGGAACAGGTGGATAAGGTGGTAAAAAAGGCATATGGGATGCTTGCCTTCATTAGCCGAGGCATAGAATATAAGAGCAAGGAGGTTATGATGGAGCTGTATAAAACACTGGTTAGGCCACAGCTGGAATACTGTGTGCAGTTCTGGTCGCCACACTACAGGAAGGATGTGAACGCTTTGGAGAGGGTGCAGAGGAGATTCACCAGGATGTTACCAGGGCTGGAGTGCTTCAGCTATGAAGAGAGGCTGGGCAGATTGGGTTTGTTTTCCTTGGAGCAGAGGAGGCTGAGGGGGGACATGATTGAGGTGTACAAAATTATGAGAGGCATAGATAGGATGGATACTGAGGAGCTTTTTCCCTTAGTAGAAGGGTCAATAACTAGGGGGCATAGATTCAAGGTAAAGGGCGGGAGGTTTAGAGGGGATTTGAGAAAGAACTTTTTCACCCAGAGGGTGGTTGGAGTCTGGAACTCACTGCCTGAAAGGGTTGTGGAGGCAGAAACCCTCACAACATTTAAGAAGCATTTGGATGAGCACTTGAAATGCCATAGCATACAAGGCTACGGACCAAATGCTGGAATATGGGATTAGATTAGACAGGGCTTGATGGCCGGCGCGGACACGATGGGCCGAAGGGCCTCTATGTGTGCTGTATAACTCTATGACTACGCCCACTAGTGTTTTTTTCCCCTTATTATTCCTTATCTCCACCCAAACTGTTTCATTATCCTGATCCTTTGACCCAATATCATTTCTCTGTATTGCAGTGATTCCTTCCTTTATTAACATAGCCACCCCACCTCCCCTTCCTTCCTGCCTGTCCTTCCTGATTGTTAAATACCCTCGTATGTTTAATTCCCAGTCATGGTCACCCTGCATCCATGTTTCTGTAATGGCCACAAGATCATACCCATATGTAGTTATTTGTGCTGTTAACTCGTCCATTTTGTTACGAATGCTACGTGCATTCAGATACAGAACTTTCAAATATGTTTTGTGACACTTAGATCCTGCTTTTTCCCCTTTTACTACTTTACCTTTTACTCCATACATTCTGTCCCTTCCTGACACTCTGTGGTTTTTAATACCCCCACTGCTACCTAGGTCTATGACCTTCTCCATTGTCATTTTTATTATTTGCTCTCTAGAAACCTCCCCCCCCACTAATTAGTTTAAAGCTCTCTCTACAGCCCTAGTTATTCGATTCGCCAGGACTCTAGTCCCAGCACTGGCCAAGTGAAGTCCGTCCCAACGGAACAGCTCTCTCCTGTCCCAGTACTGGTGCCAGTGTCCCAAGAAGCAAAACCCATTACTCCCACACCAGTCTTTGAGCCACGCATTTAACTCTCTAATTTTATTTATTCTAGCCAAATTCACTCGTGGCTCAGGTAATAACCCTTGAGGTTCTGTTTTTTAATTTGACCCCTAGCTGCTCATACTCCTTTAACAGAACCTTCTTCCTTGTTCTATCTACATCGTTGGTACCAACATGGACCACGACAACTGGATCCTCCCCCTCCCACTCCAAGTTTCTCTCTAGCCCAGAAGAGATGTCCTTAACCCTGGCACCGGGCAGGCAACACAGCCTTCGGGACTCCCGCTCTCGACTGCAGAGAACTCTATCTATCCCCCTAATGATACTATCCCCTACCACTACAACATTTCTATTTACTCCCCCCTCTTGAATGGCCCCCCGTTCCACGGTGCTGTGGCCAGGTTGCTCATCCTCCCTGCAGTCCCCGCTCCCGCCCCCACAGGGAGTAAGAACCTTGAACCTGTTTGACAAGGGCAAGGGCTGCGGCTCCTCCAACACCACCTCCTGGATCCCCATACCTGCCTCACTCATAGTCACACCGTCCTGTCCCTGACCACTAACTACATCTGAATTAATTAATTTCATAGGTGTGACTACCTTCTGAAACATAAAGTCCAGGTTGTGGACGTGCCTGAACGACTATCGACCTGTCGCACTCACACCCATCATAATGAAGTGTTTCGAGAGACTGGTCCTGGCTCACATCAAAGCCAGTGTTCCCGCCTCTCTTGACCAACACCAGTTTGCCTATCGGGCAAACAGATCAACGGAGAATGCAATCACAACTGCTCTACACTCTACACTGAATCACTTAGATGGTAAAGAGACCTACATCAGAATGCTGTTCATAGACTACAGCTCAGCATTCAACACTATCGTCCCCAACAAGCTGGCCACCAAACTCCACACTCTTGGCCTGAACACTTCCCTCTGGACCCTGGACTTCCTAACAAACAGACCCCAGTCTGTCAAATTAGGTAACCACACCTCCCCCCCCCCGACCCTGAACACGGGGGCCCCACAAGGATGTGTGCTGAGCCCCCTCCTCTACTCCCTCTTCACACACGACTGTGTGGCTGTTCATGGTTCCAACACCATCATCAAGTTTGCGGATGATACCACGGTAGTAGGCCAGATCACCAACAACGATGAGTCAGCCTACAGGGAGGAGGTCCAGCATCTCGTGAAGTGGTGCACCGATAACAACCTGGCCCTTAACATCAAGAAAACCAAAGAAATCATTGTGGACTTCAGGAAGCCTAAAGGCGGAAGTCACACCTCCATCCACATCCATGGGGCTGTGGTGGAAAGGGTGGACAGCTTTAAGTTCCTCGGAGTCCACATCACGGAAGACCTCTCCTGGTCCCTCAATACCTCCTCTCTGGTGAAGAAGGCCCAGCAGCGCCTATATTTCCTAAGGAGGCTGAAGGGATGTAACCTGTCACCCCTGATCCTCTCTAACTTTTACCGCTGCACAATAGAGAGCATCCTGACGAACTGTATCACAGTATGGTATGGCAGCTGTAGCTACTATGACCGGAAAGCCCTGCAGCGGGTAGTCAAAACTGCCCAACGCATTACCGGCACCCAGCTACCGACCATAGAGCACATATACCAGAAACGCTGTTTACGGAGGTCATGGACCATCATCAAAGACCCTACCCACCCCAGCCACAGTCTGTTCGCCCTCCTGCCATCTGGGAGATGCTACAGATGCATTCGCACCCGAACGACCAGATTTAGGAACAGCTTCTTTCCCAGGGCTGTCATCCTACTGAACTCCACAAATAAACTCTAAAGCCTGCACATCTGCCAATGCACTTTATTATGGTTATGTTTATGTTAATGTATTACAAGCCAAATGAATGTTGAATGTTTAAATGTCTTAATCTAAATGTACACTCTCGGGAGCCGCAAGCCTACATTTCGTTGTACTGCACTTGTGCACTAACAATGACAATAAAGTTGATTATGATTATGATTATGGTTATGATTCTCCCCCTCCCTGATGTGTCGCAGTGTCTGAAGCTCGGTCTCAAGCACATCAACGCGATGCCAGAGTTCCTCTAGCAGCAAACACTTGTCGCAAATGTATTCACCGTGAGCATCAATGGTGTCCACCGGCGCCCACATTTCGCAGCAGTAACACATCACCTGCTCACCCATTCTATATAATTAATTAAATTTCTTATTATTAGTTATGAAGACCCTCTGCCCCGATATAGACGATGAATATCACACCACTATTTAATAGGACTTACCAACTTATAAAGGTATAAAAGAGAAGAGAACCTACCAACCAGCTGATCACCTGCCTCCCTTTTGAATGCTGCCTGTGGGGCCTGTTAGGTTGAGTCGTCTCGCTGCTCCGCTTCCGTGGTGCTGTCTAAGCCTGAGAGTGGGAAACAAAACAGAGCAAAAACACCCCCTCACCTCCCACTTGCCCAAACTCTCTCACTTACCAAACTCTTGCTTACACTCAACGTGTAATAACTTTTGTTTAGTGTTTTGGCCATTATCTCCAGGTTGTGAGAACCAGTTATGTTAATTAATGATGTTTTGTGTTTGTTTCTATTAGTTTGTCACGAAGAAATGACACACACAGAGCTTGTAAAATAAAAAAGTTTTTGTATTCAAGATGTACGTTTGGCCTTTGGAATCATTGCTGCCTTGGCTGGCTTTGGGGTTGCGGGTTGCTTTCCATCATGTTTTTCTCCATGCCAGAAGCCATTTCCTGAGTAGGGGCCTAGAAGCGGCTTGTTATCAGTTGTTGATGGACGGCCCTTGCAGTTTCAACATTGTGGGCCTCCCTCCCACCTTGGTGCTGCTGCTGATCATCCTCCGCCTCTTCCTCCTCCTCCGGTGGTGCACCAAGGCCTGGTGGCATTGGCTGGGTCCTGAGGATTGCCAGGTTATGAAGAATGCAGCACGCACAATGCCACATGCATGGTCAATGGCACCCTGCACCATGGGGAAGTCCGTTATCCTCACAAAGCCCAATGCCCATTCATGCTGTTTGGCCCGGGTCATCGGGAAAGAGAGGTGTCTCCTTTTATAGAGGGCATTTGTGACCTGCTGGATACAGCAATGGACCACTAACTGGGAGATATTGGCGATGTCCCCAGTAGCTGCTTGAAAGGAACCAGTGGCATAAAGATTCAGAGCCACTGTGACCTTCACGGCCACCGACAGAGGCGTCCTGGTCCTCAGTTGAGGCTACAGATCTGGCTGCAGCAGGTGGCAGAGATCAATGACCACCTCCTTGCTGAAGCACAGCCTGCACAAACACTGCTCCTCAGACAAATAAATGTAGAATTGTTCCCGGAATACCCTGGGTGGGTAAGGTCTCCTGTGCAGAGGCCTGTTGGCCCTCCTCCGTCTGGCCATGATTGCCACTCTCTCTGCTTCTCTGTTGCCTCCGATTCTGTAGGCGCAGGACAATGCCCCGATTCAGTGCAGCCCCCATAGTCTCTTGACAATCGAAGTAATGATGGTTAAATCCAAAAGAACCTGCAAAGTGATGCTCAGTAGCCAAAACGACTTCAGACAGCGTTGACTCTATTCAGAAGTCTCTCTGTCAGAATGAGTGGTGCAAAAATGTTTACCACAAAAAAAGGCAGGAAGAGGGCGCCTTTAAATAGCGCCACCCCCAGCCCCTTCCCGACTGCAAAACATTCCAGTCTCCTTGTTGTTGCTTGCGGCACCACTCAATATCTGGTCCGGCGCGCCACTGTGGCGTTGCACGCTCAACTGACGTCACGATCTGCAGGCGATTGAGGTGGTAGACTTTTGCGCCGCCACAAAAACTCGTCAATTTCGTGAGCGGAGCAAACATTGCCATGCCTGGGTACTAGTTGCTTTGCGCCCCATTAGTGCCCTCTTAGTGCGCTAACGGGAGGCGCAAAGCAACCACATTTTTCCCCCATTGTCTGGAGGATACATTATAAATCTTACTCCTTTTCTCTTCCTTCACGGTCTTCCAAGATGAGGCGAGGAAAGGAAGCTATAGCACATGACCCTGGCATTTCATTGCAGTTTGCGTCAAGCCCACCATTTGCCTAAAACACCAGCGTAGATATGAGCATCCCAGGGAATGTAGGTCATGAGTATAAGAAAGGTACATTACAAAATCCACAAGTGAGAAGTTGTAAGTGGAAGTGCAGGAGAGGAAGATCAGAACAGGGTGACATAATACAAGATGTATCTGCTCAATTGGCAAAGGTTTGGTATCCTATTGGATCTGACTTCTAACTGGAATTGATGCAGGAGCAGGCCTTTTCCACATTTTATTTTAGAAAGAAAAGACTTGCCTTTATATAGCGCTTTGCACAACCACCAGACTTCCCAAAGTGCTTTACAGCCAATGAAGTACTTTTGAAGTGTGGTCACTGTTTTCTGCCATAAACAGCCTGCAGCAACTGGTGGAGAACGTACAACACTGCAACTCTGACATAACTGCAGTCATGCCTGACAGGTTTTTAGAAGTAGAGTACCATGGAGAAAATTACATTTTCACAGCCCTCTACTGGTAAGTCCCAAAGCAATGAGGGAGCAAGGGCAAAACAACTTTCTCTCACTAGCCCTGTGAATAGCGCTATTAATATTTATAGGAGTCTGTCACTTTGAGGTTTGACAGACTGAGATATCACTTGTAAAGAACAATGACAGCAAGCTTAACCTATATTGGAGATATTCTATGTTTACTCTCATGTAGATTGGTGATCATCCACCTGGAGTACCCAGCATCAGTAGTGATGCTAGAAGGCGGCCAAATGAGGTGGTTTCATCTGAAGGTGGCTGCATATGGTCCCACTCCTGCCAAGTTCCTCAAAGGATGAAGTACCCGAGTGGGCAGTTATTGCATTGTTGTATATGGCTCCAGCTGTTTCAGGGGCAACGCATGAACCTGCACCGTGAGATTCAAGGTCGCCACGATTGCAAAAAGGCCACATAGAAGCAGTAGGTCATTCGGCCCCTCGAGCCTACTCCGCCATTTAATGAGATCATGGCTGATCATCCAAACTCAGTACCCTGTCCCTGCCTTCTCCCCATATCCCTAGATCCCTTTAGCCTTAAGAAATATATCTAACTCCTTCTTGAATATATTTAATGAATTGGCCTCAACTGCCTTCTGTGGTAGATAATTCCACAGGTTCACCACTCTCTGGGTGAAGAAATTCCTCCTCATTTTCTGTCCTAAATGGCTTACCCCTTATCTTTAGGCTGTGACCCCTGGTTCTGGACTCCCCCGCCATGCATCTAGTCTGTCCAATCCTGTTAGAATTTTATAAGTTTCAATGAGATCCCCTCATTCTTCTGAACTTCAGCGAGTACAAGCCCAATCGACCCAATCTCTCCTCATATGTCATTCCTGCCATCCCAGGTATCAGCCACAAACAACTGCAGCCTGCCACTAAAGTTGATGTTCCCCCCCCCCCGCAAAAAGCAGAGCCCGAGCAGTGAAAACTGCTTTAACATTTTGCAATAAAAGACAGACTACAAAAAATGAATGGACACAGAGATGGCACTTTATTACAAAAAAACACGATGTTTTCTTTTTGCGACATACGTGAGATTTAACAAAAATATTTTTCGAAGAAGACATTTAAAACGAATTCTTTAACTTTACGCCGAATAGAACAATCCCTTTTGCAGAAAAGTTGACATCACATGGAAGTCTCGCGACCGGACAAATTCTCCGCTGCGCATGTGTAGAACCAGAGCACGTGATCTCTCAGGACCGGACCACGGCCCTACTCCGGAAAGGAGGGATCAGCTGCTCTAATCTGAGAATTCTCCAACGGGCCTTCAGAAACAATGTAGTTAAAAACTGTTAATGAGCAATAGGAGCTGAGGGGAAAGATAAGAGTCGAAAAAAAATTAAATCCTGTTTAAAACAAATCGTTTCACCTCCCCCCCTCCCACGGCTGAAAGTGAGCTCAGCCAGCCGGCGCATGCGCAGTAAGGGCCCGATAAAGAAGCGGGGGGTTTAACAGAAGCGCGTTCGCTGGCCACCTTTGAAAGAGCCGCCCGTTTGTCTGCCGCCTCCATGGGACAGTTCCAATCGAACTCCGGCGCCAACGGCCTCCGGCTCGCGAGCGGTTTCTGAACCCAAACACCAGCGAGACGGCAGCAGGAGCCGTGCATCGCGGTCGCTTCACCATGTGCTCGACCGCCGGGTTGCCGCCCACGGGCGCCTGCCTTGCTTTCCGGGTGACCCGGGTGGACCCTCCTCGGCCGGGCTCAGTGCTGGTGAGGCTGTGGGGCCGCTTCCAGCAGCGGGAAAGACAACCCGAGTACCAGAGGCTGCACAGCGAGATACAGAGCTGGGCGAAGAGCGATCGGCTCGGCGGAGGAGGCGCGGCCGGAGTTGGAGCCGGCCGTAGCGTGCTGACGCCCCCGCTGGAGACCAACGAGCGATGTCTGGTGGAGGCGAGCGGTGAGTGGCACCGGGCCCGGGTGCTGAGCCGCGTCGGCGATGATTACACCGTCTTCACCCTGGACGAAGGGCGGGCGCTGCCGGTGCGAGCCCACAGCCTAGACCGAGGTAAGAAGGACTTCTTCCAGCTGCCGCCCGAGGTGGTCTGTTGCATCCTGGCCAACTTGGTGCCGTCGACTGGGGCCGCCGCTACCGCCATCGCGGAGGAAGAGGAGCAACAACAGCAGGAGTTAGAAGAGGAGGAGGAGGGCGGCGGCGGGCGGCGAGAGAAGGAACCGGAGGACGGGGAGGAGGGCAGCAAGCCGCGGGGCGGGGCGGCCTCCTGGCCGCCGGGGGCGCTCTCCTTCCTCCGCGCCCTGCAGGGGCGCACCCTGGACGCGCAGGTGGAGGCGGTGCTGTCCAATCGCTTGGTGCTGGTGGAGGTGGCCAGGGTGTCGCGGCAGCTGTGCGAGCTGGGCCTGGCCAGGGCCATCGACAGGAGCGCCTTCCGGCTGCTGGTGGAGATGTCCACCTCCCGGCCCTGCGGCCCCTTCAGGAAGGAGCGCCTCCTGTCGACGGCCTCGTCCACCTCGTCCTCGGTGCTGGGCGGGTCGGGGGCCGAGGCGGCCAGCTTGGCCTTGCCGCCGCCTCTGCCACCGCCGCCGAGCGAGGCAGGCTACAGCCTCAACTATTTCTACCCGCTGTTGCAGGTGGACGAGACGGTGACGGTGCGGGTGACGCACGTGCGCTACCCCGACCGCTTCTTCTGCCAGCTGCGCTGCCACTGCCCCGAGCTGGAGCGGCTGCACGACAGCATGCACCGTTACTACGACAACAGCCGCGCGGCCGATGGACCGCCCCGCCGCCTGGGCTCGCCGTGCGCGGCTAAGAGCGGCGACGGCCGCTGGTACCGCGCGCTCATCCAGCAGACGCTGTCGGACGGCGTGCACGAGGTCTTCTACGTCGACTACGGCGACCGCGAGGTGGTGCCGGCGCGCGTGGTGCGCAAGCTCAGCCCCGGCTACTTCAAGATGCCTGTCGTCACCTACCCGTTCGCGCTGCGCGACGCCTCCGACTACGGCCGCGGCTGGTCGGCGCGTCACGTCGAGCTGCTCAAGTCGCTGATCCTGCGCAGGGTGTTGCAGGCCAAGGTGGAGTTTTACAACTCGGTGGAGAACGTCTACTACGTCACCCTGTACCAGGAGGACGGCTCCACCATCAACGCGGCTTTCACCGGCCAAGCCGAGGGCCTGGCCCCCGGCTACTGCGAGGACGGCCGGCTGAAGGGGGACTACCAGAAACTCAACGCGCTCCAGTGTGGTGGCGGCTATCTCATTGGGGACAGGAGGCTCGAAGGGGTATCTAAAGCTAAAGATCGCATCTCTCTGCTGAAGAACGCCAATCTGAAATTGAACTCATTTTATGATGTCCTGGTTGAATTTGTGAAAGATCCTTCAGAGTTTTGGATTCGAACTATGGAGACGGCCAGCGAGTTTGAAAAGCTCATGAACAGTATTGCCAAAAAGTATGGAAATTTGGGTCGAAATGAAGGATTAGTGAAGAAGCCCGAACCCGGTTTGTTATGTTGTTCTAAATTTAAGGCTGATAACTTATTTTATAGAGCCGTTATTACTGAGATTCTTGACGGCCAATTCAGGGTATTTTTCATTGATTACGGAAACATGGAAGTAGTGGACTGGCATGATGTTAAGGCCTTGCTTCCAGAGTATAGAAAACTTCCGGCTTTAGCAGTGAAGTGCTGCCTTGCCGACCTCGCTCCCAAAGAGGAGACTTGGAGTACAGAAGCTATTGCCTATTTTGAAAAGGCAGTGTTCGAAAAACATCTTGTAGTTCACGTTTTAGAGAAGGAAATGGACAAATACTTGATTGAACTGCTAGATGTGGAAGATGAGGGAGAGCCCAGTGTGAACCAGTTGATCTTGAAGGCAGGTTATGCTGATTGCAAAGAACTTAAAGTCTCAAATTTCAATTCAAAGAATGTGGATTTATTGGGCCATTCACATATTTCACATTCATCTGAAGAACTTGCTCACACACATGGCAGAAACAAAAAAGACAAATTAGAGCAAAGACCAATGACTCCTGAAAAAGTTAAACCATTTACAGAATACTGTGGTACACCAGCAGTGGGCTCAAACGATTCTCTAACCACATTACTTTCTGGTCAGGGAGCATTTGAAGTTAATGCTAGAACAGACATGATGGATTCAGTAATTACAGAGTCTCCCTATAAACAAGAATATCTTAAAGTGGGAAGCACAGTAGATGTGCAAGTTTCTTACATTGATGAACCTGGTGACTTTTGGTGTCAAATGACAAAAAACACACATGAATTGAAGATATTAATGAGTAAAATACAGGAATATTATAATACGCATGAAGATAATTTTCAGCCTGGTCAATCTGCTTGCATTGTAAAGTACTCTGAAGATGGAAAGTGGTACAGAGCACTGACCCTTGGAAAAGTGATTGCGATGGAAGTGGATGTGTTGTACATTGATTATGGAAATAGAGAGAGAGTGGCCATAAGTGACCTACGTGCCATAAGACCAGAGTTTCTTCTTTTCAAAGGTCAGGCATTTAGGTGCAGTCTTTATAACATAATTCAGCCCATGGGTCCTGATCCATTCATGTGGAACGAAGATTCAATTGCTGCATTCCAGGAATTTATTGATAATGCCTTAAGCTTATACATGGAGCTCAAATGCACAGTGTATGCGTTGACTGTTGTAGATGGCAAAGGGCTGTGTAATGTTGTGGATTTGAACACTCCTTTTCAGAGTGCTTGCCAGTTACTTATTGAGCGAGGCTTGGCCAAATTTGTAGGATCACCTAGTGTTCTTGCCCCATCAGTAAGCCTTTATACCTATTACTATTCGACTCATGATGTGAAAATTGGTAGTGAAGAAGAAATGTATGTGAGTCATGTTGCAAGCCCAACAAAATTCTACTGTCTACTTGGTAGAAACTTGGGTATTCTAGATAAAATTGCAGACAAAGTTAATAAACTGTCTTCTAAGATGCAGGGCTATAATTTTTCACAAGGTGTAGACCCCATCTGTCTTGCAAAATATACTGATAACCGGTGGTATCGTGCTTTGGCATGGCCCATACAAAACCGAATTCGGGTCTCTTTTGTGGACTATGGCAACAAACTAGACATTGATAAAGATGACTTACTTCCTATACCCAACAGTGCAAAAGATGTTAAATTCTTACCCATGCAAGCAATTAAGTGTGGGTTGTCTGATATACCAGTTGATTTATCCCTCGATATTATTATCTGGTTTAAAAAAGCTGTGATGGATAAGTCTTTAAAAGCTGTAGTAGTAGCAAAAGAGACTGATGGAAAACTGATTGTTGAACTATATGATGGGAACATGCAAATTAATGCAAAGATTAAAGAACAGCTATGCTTGCAGAGTACCTGTGAAACAAAAACAAATGGAAATGCCGGAAGGCAAAAAAACAAAAATGAAAAGTCGTGCTCCCCTTACATGGCGAAGAGTGACCATGAGCCATTGCCTCTCAAAAGGCGTATAGTTGAGGACCAAGGTGATAGTCGTGAAACTGAGAAGGTAACTGTATCTACTTGCAAGCAGGACAGATGGAAGAATAGAATTGAGGTTATTTCACAAACTGAAGAGGCTGGGCTAAAGAAATGTGTTCTCAACAAAATATGTGCAAAGAATACAAAAGAATCTTCAGATGTAAAATTCATTGTGGAAATTGCAGATCACAAATTTGATGGCAGTTGCGTTGAAAACCCTAGCCAAAAGAATACCAGTAACTTAACTGCGCCTTGGCCGAAGGTGACCGACATCCCTCTGGTGGTGTTGAATGCTGGATTTAAAAGTGAGGTATCTGTTTCACATGTCATCAGTCCATCACACTTTTTTGTTCAGCTTCCCCAAAATGAAGATAAAGTAAATGTGATGGAAGAAAAGTTGAATGCATGTAATGCAAATGAAAAAGTTGGAAGCTTTCAGATAGGTGATGTAGTCTGTGCAGAGTTTCCTGAAGATGGTTCTCAATACAGAGCTGTTGTAACTCAAATTCGCAATGATTTGGTTTCTGTGGAATATATAGATTATGGTAATACTGCAACAGTAGATGCATCAAAAATCGTTCCTCTTTCTAAAGAGTTTTTGGAAGTCCAACGACTCAGCATACCATGCTTTCTCGCAGGATTTCAAGATACAAGTTTCAGAGAAAGCGGTGAGGAAGCTGTATCTGAATTCATAAAGAGAACAAATAAAACTGGAATAATATGTGAATTTATACAACAGTGTGGGCAACTGTGGGAGGTTCATCTCTATGATGGCCAGAGATCAATGGCTGACTTGTTGAATGACTTTGTATTTAGAAGTGGTACACAATATTCTCAGCAACCAACTGAATATCCTGTAATTGATGTAAGGCCTGCTTCAAAGTTCAATACATATGTTTTTGCAGTAAAGTCTCCTCAGCAGTTTTGGTGTCAGTTTAAGACTACAGGTGATGGCATTTTTATTGAATCACTTGAGAAAACTAAAGATGACAGTCATGATGATTTGGCTCCCAAGGCTGGCGATCTATGTATGGTGAAAAGTAAAGCCCATAATAACTGGGCTACGTGTGAAATTGTGCAAGTTTGTAATGGAGTTGTTGAGATACTTTTTCTGAAGGAGGGCATTAAGGAAGAAGTAAACAGTGAAGATATAAAAGAAGTAACTCCTGCATTTACATTAACTTATGAATGTAAGTTGTATGGCTTGTTTCCAATTGATGGAAATAGCTGGTCTGAAAAAGCCATTGAACTCTTTGAAACTTTGGTTTTGCACAAAACTGTAACCGTAAAAGTGATCAGAGTTTCTGAGGATAATATACTAGAAGTGGCTATATATGAGCACTTGGATAATGTAGTCCGAAACAGACTTACTGCTTCAGGATTTGGTGTTGAGAAACTGAATGCGAGTGCATCTGACACAGCCAGTTATGGACGGTACATTAGGAAAATTCCTTTAGTGGGACAAGCCATTGAAGGGTGTATCACTGCAGCGGAAAGTCCTAGCTATTTCTGGTGTCAGTATGCAACCCCTGAAATCCAAATGCTATCTAAAAAAATGCAAGAAGTAGGTGTACTTGGTATTACCAATAGGGAATTACTATCCAACATTTCAGTTGGTGACTGCTGTTTTTGTAAATATTGTGAAGATGGACAGTGGTACAGAGCTGAAGTAAAAAAAATAAATGGAAGTATAATTTCTCTGCAGTATGTCGACTACGGGAATGAAGATGATGTTGGAATAGAGCAAGTTAAAAAATTGCCCAAAGAGCTACTAAAGATTCCTACTCAGTCATTTCCGTGTTGCCTTTCAGGATATGATTTGTCTAAAGGTTCTTGGAAAGATGGTGCTGTGGATTCGTTCCTTCATCTTTCAGATCAGTTGTTAAAAGTTACTGTGGTGGAAAATGAATGTGGAAACAGCAGTACACCATCTTTATTGTATGTCCAAATTCAGTATGTTGGTGGTATAATCAATGATATAGTGAGACACTTGTGGAATCTACATACTGATGAATGTGATGAAAGTGGTGAGATATGTGAACAAGATTCATCATGTACTGGTCAGTTAACTCCTGTGCAGTCAAGCCCTGGTGGCTTAAATCTAGAAGATAAACTATTGATGCAGCCTATAACTTCAAACATGTGTTCTGAGGTACCGAATGCAGCAAACTTTGTGCAATTTGCACAAAGTGACAATGAGGAAGAGATGCATCTTAAAAGTCCTGCTGTATATATACTAGAAGAGAATGAATGCATAATTAATCTTCAGCGTATTGAGCTGTCTCCAGTAGTGGATAGTATAGGTAATGAAGTACAACTGCTAAATACTTCAAAGACCCATGAACTTGCTGTGTTGTCTTCAATTCCCACTGAAGACACTATTGAGTGTGTCGTGGCTGGCAATTTTGAAGATGCTGTCTCTTCAGGCCCAGATGAAGGAATTCCTACAATACAGACTTGTATGGATCAATACTCTTCAACCAGCCAGGCTGAAGATGCAGATCTTAAAAATGAAGCACTGTTCTTGGAACAAGGGACACACAAAGCAAGTGAACATTTGCAGGATTCTGTGCAGACAATTGATCTGTATGAAGAGATTTTTAAATGCCAACATGATCAGCCTTTTACGGAGGAGATTGGTGATGATTCTATGACCCGCATTCTCATCTGCCACGATGATGATGATGATGATGACTACTATGAAGAGCAAAACTTATCAGAAGCCCAGGTGAACAGCAGCGAAACAGAGGAACATTTTGAGACAGGTGGGTAAGAACTTTGTGTTAAGATAATTCTAACCAATTTCCAAGTTGAAGTAGATTTTAGTGAAAATTTTAAAATTTCATTAAGGCTTTAAGATTTCAAAGTAATATGACTTGTACATCTGAATTCTCCCTGGGAAGCTATGGGTACTTTCTACTGTTTCTTAACAGAGCTGGAAGTATCACTTTGACCTGTCCAGATAGCGTCTTGGCTTTCATGTTTTGTACCTGAAACCTGCTTTGTCATTCTCTTCCACCAATCACTTTTTGGTAATTCTAGTTGAATTTCAAGCAAGTTCTGTTCCTTGCATTGCAGTTGGGTGATGCAAACTAATGAGATGTTGCAGGAAAATTAATTTGGTGGTGAATACAAGAGAATTGGTCTATCATTGTGATGGTATTGCAGCCATTTTTAACTTCAAATTTGAAAACCCTGCAACTTACAGAACATGTAACAGGCAACAGTGTTACTAGCCTCTTATGAGCAGGTTAAGATCAGCCTCAAGTTATATAGCTAGATTTACTTCTGGGTATAATTCTATGGTATAGGTCATGGCTTGATCTGTAGCTCGGACTACATTGATCTTGATGTCTGATTCGTGGGGGTTCTACGATGAACTTGAGTTTTAATGTGGCGGGAAAAATATGTTTGCACAGCCAGTTCATGCTGCTGTAAATATTTACCATGTTTCAAGGTACAGGCAGAAAACAATTGGGTACCTCATTTGTCCAACTGATTCAAGGAGGAGATCCGGAGAGTTCCGATCAAATATGTGCCCTTAAAGAAAAAAGGCGGGACTAACAAATCTAGAGCCCAGTGGATGTCTAGGGACATACAGGGTCGGATAAAGGGGGGGGAAAAAAGGGAGGAGTATGACGGATACCAAGAGCTAAATACTGCAGAATTTTAGGAGTACAGAGTGCAGGGGTGCAGTTAAAAAGGATATTGGGGAAAGCAAAGAGCATGAAAAATTCTTGGCAAGTAAAATCAAGGAAAACCCAAAGATGTTTTATAAATATATTAAGAGTAAAGAGGATAACTAAAGAAAGGGTAGGGCCTATTAGAGATCATGAGGGCAATCTGTGTGTGGAGGCGGGAGACGTCGGTAGGGTTCTTGATGAATACTTCGTCTGTTTTCACAAAGGAGAGGGGCGAAGGTGACATTGCTATTGGGGAGGAGGTGTGTGAAATATTTGATGAAATAAACATAGCGAGAGGAAGTAATGAGGGATTTAGCAGCTTTAAAAGTGGATAAATCCCCAGGCCCAGATGAAATGTATCCCAGGCTGTTAAGCGAAGCAAAAGAGGAAATAGCAGAGGCCCTGACCATCATTTTCCAATCCACCCTGGCTTCAGGTGTGGTGCCGGAGGACTGCTAATGTGGTACCCTTGTTTAAAAAGGGAGAAAAGGATAGACCGAGTAATTACAGGCCAGTCAGCCTAACCTCGGTGGGAAAATTATTGGAAAGAATTCTGAAGGACAGGATAAATCTTCATTTAGAAAGACACGGATTAATCAAGGATAGTCAGCACGGATTTGTTAAGGGAGGTCGTGTCTGACAAACTTGATTGAATTTTTTGAGGAGGTAACCAGGAGGATAGATGAGGGTAGTGCATTTGATGTAGTGTATATGGACTTTAGCAAAGCTTTTGATAAGGTCCCACATGGCAGACTAGTCACAAAGTTAAAAGCTCATGGGATCCAGGACAAAGTGTTATGTTGGATTCAAAACTGGCTCGGAGGCAGGAAGCAGAGGGTAATGGTTGATGGGTGTTTTTGTGGAAGGCTGTTTTCAGTGGGGTTCTGCAGGGCTCAGTACTAGGTCCCATGTTTTTTGTGGTATATATCAATGATCTAGACTTTAATATAGGGGGTATGATTAAGAAGTTTGCAGATGATACTAAAATCGGCTGTGGTTGATACCTTCCTGCAGTCTACAGCTTCCTTCAGTATCAATAAATTGGGCAGAACAGTGACAAATGGAATTCAATCCGGAGACGTGTGAGGTAATACATTTGGGGAGGGCTAACAAGGAAAGGGAATACACATTAAATGGTAGGACACTGAGTAGTGTAGAGGAACAAAGGGACCTTGGAGTGCATGTCCATAGATCCCTGAAGGTAGCAGGCCAGGTAGAGAAGGTGGTTAAGAAGGCATACGGAATGCTTGCCTTTATTAGCCATGGCATAGAATACAAGAGCAGGCGGGTTATGCTTTAATTGCATAAAACACTAGTTAAGCCTCAGCTAGAGTACTGCGTGCAGTTCTGGTCACCACATTACAGGAAAGATGTGATTGCACTAGAGAGGGTACAGAGGAGATTTACAAGGATGTTGCCAGGAGTAGAGAATCTTGGCTATGAGGAAAGACTGGATAGGCTGGGTCTGTTTTCCTTGGAACAGAGGAGGCTGAGGGGAGACCAAATTGGAGGTGTATAAAATTGAGGGGCCTAGATAAAGTGGATAGAAAGGACTTATTTCCCTTAGCAGAGGGGTCAAAAACCAGGGGACACAGATTTAAAGTAATTGGTGGAAGGTTTAGAGGGGATTTGAGGGGAAATCTTTTCACCGAGGGTTGTGGGGGTCTGGAACTCACTGCCTGAAAGGGTGGTAGAGGCAGGAACCCTAACCACATTTAAAAGGTACTTGGATGTACACTTGGGATGCTGTAACCTGCAGGGCTACGGACCAAGAGCTGGGAAGTGGGATTAGGCTGGATAGCTCTTTGTTGGCCGGCCTGGACACGATGGGCCAAAATGGCCTCCTTCCATGCTGTAACTTTCTATGATGGTCTGAGCCCAAGATTATATGCACCTTAACAGGTGCTCAAATGCATGTGAATAGTTATAACTCATTAAATTGTCAGCTGAAAAGTTGAGCTCTCCCTCCATGTCTCAGATGAAAAACATGGTATAGGAGAAACAGTTGTAAATCTGTTTCTCCATTATGATACTTACAATTGTTAAAATTTGTTTATATAGATATATATATATTTAAATATATATGAAAATTTGTTTAGTTCAGGTTCTACCATATCCCCATGAGAGCGCCCCAATCTTCGTTCTGCTCTAACATTTTAAAAAAGTCCAGATAAAAGCAGCAGCTTATTTCCTGGTTCCCTGTCTTGAGAATTCTGCAATGCCCTTCTCTCTCGCGCGCCCCCCCCCCCCCCCCCCCCAGGTTAAATTAGTTATTCTGTACACTATACTAATTTTATGCTGTATTATACTTTATTAGAAGTATCTTAACTTTTCACTTGTTTATTCTATAGTTACAACTGCTGCATTGAATATCTGTCCAGAAGAGGATGAAAACAAAATTCTTCCATGTGGTGTTATGAATAAAGGTATATGGTTAATGTTATTCTTGGCATCCTCCACAAAACTATGAAAATAAACTTAAGCTACTGACCTAAGAATTGCAAAGACAGAGTGGGATCACTCGTATCTCCCATTTGGTGCCTCAACTGTTTTGGTTCTGTGCCTGATGTGTTCGGTGTCCTTTTTGTGCTGCTTTGTCACATAGTATTATGTTGACATTTTTTATTATGCAACTTCAGTGTTCTTTATTATCTAGCTATAAATGTCTCCATGTCTTGTTTTCAACTGCAACAAGCAGATTATGTCCAGACATGTCAACTTCCTGTGCATTTTATGCTATGTCAAACCAGTAGATAAGCTTAGTGTTGCAAGATAACATTCCTAAGTTTTTCCTGTTTAACTTCCATAGTAACAAAGCTCTTACTGACCGTCTGTGCCACTGGGAAAATCTTCAAGATAAACACATTAGTACTGAATGTCTGCTGTTGTGGCAAAGTGCAAAACTCCTTTCTTCAGGATTTTATGTACTGCATCTCATCATGAGGTTGTCTTTTTGTGTTATGCACATAGTCACTGTTACAGATAGCCCTTGGTCCCAGCATAGAAATTGTTAAAATTAATATTAAGAATTCACACTGTGGTGTCAATCATACTGCATTCCACACCCCAAAAGGGAATATATATATATATTATATTTTATTTTACATGAGGGTTCGGGAATGTAGAACATGAACTCTTACAGTTGCTTTGTGGCTGAACAAATTCTATATTCCTTAGTTTTTAATAAGTACATCTTCTGTACCTGTAACAAAACAACACGTGTTCCTATGAAGCAACTGATTTGTGTGGCTATGAGCAGGACAGCTTTGAATTTAAAGTATAGTTTTAGTTCAAATACAAGATTTATTTCCAGCAATAAGATGCACAGTACAAAATGGAAGAGGTATGTCAACTGCTCAGCTCAAACATCCCCATTTGTTTTCTCTCAAATCCAACAGCTTACCACTACCATTTGTACTCCAGCATCTTTGCACTAACCATGGGCTCTGCAAAATGCAGCAACTTTTATTCATGCTCTTACCAGTTCTATCATTTGCATGTCAAAATTTAATTTGCGAGTATCTCCATTGTCCAAATCTGGACTTCAAAACCAAGTTCTGAGGGCATGGTAGAGGTCTTGTGCTTTGCTTAAAAGCAGGGTTGCTGAAAAGCATCCCTATAGCACTGAACATACAGATATTAGAACTGTCTTATCTGCTGAACAAACCTGACCATTTTGATTTCAGTGCTACTTACCCACTGATTTATTTTTTCTTTACCCATTAAACACTAGTTTTATTAAATAACATTTTATTACATTAAAGGCGCTATATAAATATAAGATGTTGTAATGGTAAGCTTTCCACATGAGGAATTTGACACCAATTAAATGAATTTTGTTACTAATGAATCTTCCTTCTACTGATATTTAAATACCATTGTAATGAAACTGTGACTTCAGGTGGTTGCCATTCTTCACTTCAGACTCCAGTCTCCCACTTGACACTTGGACTAGTTAATGCATGAAAAAAGCTCATCTAGTTTCATCTTGTCCTGTTTCTGCCCCCGCCCCCGCCCCCCTGTATTTAAAATTTCATGTGATTTTCTTCTTGCAGGATTGCAGATAGCTGTAACTGAAAAAGATGATGCTGAGCAAGAGGAAAGCATTCCTTTGAAAAATTCATTAACTGTTGCAATTAATACCGGTGTGGAAAAAGGTATGAAAGAAGTTTTGAAAATGTTCTTCGTGTTTTGTATTGGTGTATTTGAGCAATATTTTGCAGTGTTGCTACAGTTAAATGTAACTTGTCACTGAACTACATATACACAATTTTACCAAGAGTGGATTGTCTTTGCTCACAAATTGTATGATGTGTAATCTGAACATTCTTTGATGTACTTGAACCCCTGTAGTCTTGACGTTTAAAGGCATTTTCATGCATTGTGATTCTATTCCACATTTTAGTATTCCTTGTTATCTATTTTCTCTACTAATTTTTCAAATTTTATTAAACTAACCCTTCACGTTTGGAGGGGACGGTAGGGAGAAGCAAATTTGATCCTGTTACGGTATGGTCTCAAATGCGATTGCTTTCAAATATGGGAAGTAGCTTATCTGTTGCTCACCAGCTAGCTGTGTGTAATAGATGCACTAACACTTACTCTGGACTTGGTTGTATTATATCTTGTATTCTGAGAAGGGTTGAATGATCACCTTCCTCTCTCCTCTCTCCCCTTTGCCCTTTCCAAAGAAACAAATTCTGAGTCAAGGTTAGGCTCTCGGAAATATCCTACATGGGTGTTGATGTAGTTGCTTCTTTGGTAGAAGACTGCATTAGTCCAAACCTGACCTTGCCCAGTAAGCCAGATTGGTGGATGCAGATTTTTTTTAAAAACTCTTGCATACAAATCTAGATGATTTAAGTTTAAGATTGATATTCTAATTATTCTGCTAGTGAAAAGGCAGTTCTGATCCCATTATGTTGGCCTCTGCTTTGGTTTTGATTTCAGCTCAATATGCTCAAGATCTATATCGTCACAGAACACTCCTGAGGTTCAGCACTCTAGGCCACAGCTTGTGACAAATTCCATGGTATTGCCATTGTATGCAGGTAGATAGGCAGAACTAGCTTTTGTTAATCTACTCTGTATAGGTGTGAAGCTAAAGCTGGGAAAAGTCTTAAGATGGCCAACTAGCTCTGGCATGTCTGGTTTCTAGAAGATGGCTTATGTCTTGGGCTTCTTTTAGATGATGTGAGCACCACAGATGAATGATGCATCTTGGAAATGGGACTGTCAGAAGAAACATTTAGCCATTGGTGTGCAGTCAAGGTTGTTCAAAGACTAATGGATCATTTAATCTGTGGTCTGAGACGCAGTCAACTACAAGCATGAGAACCAAAATAGTCCTGGGTAAAATGGAGCCAAAAGCTAACGCCGGAACAATGATTTTACTGCTATGCTGGTCGGCAAATTTTAAATTCAGGAAATAAATCTAGTTAGTTAATTTAGAAATTGTGCCCAGTTCAGGTGTGTTCTGTTAAGATTGTCTTCTGGAATGGCTTGGAGAGAAATGAGGTGTAGTGGGCACCAGTGATCTAGGATTGAGTCCTAAGTGGTATTGGATCTTTGCATCAGCAGAAAACTACATATGGCTAAAGCACTTGAATGTTTATCCCTTAGATGACTGGTTGTCCAAACAGCTGTTAAAGTTTTTGCCACATTGAGTTTGGAATTCTTGACCATTAAGTCTCAGCTGGAATCTCCATAGTGAATGTCTGAAATAAGGCACCTGCATACAACTCTAGGAAAGCAGTTTTGTCAACTGACTATTCTTGGAACCCTGGCATCTCAGGAAGACTGGTGACAGCAGAATATTTTTATACTGTTGATGCTGGCTCTTGTTTGATTGTTCCGTATCGTATAGCAGGTCTGTTGTCCCAGCTGCTGAAAATCAAGCCTCCGTTGAGAAGCAGAACAATGAGTTTCCCTGTGTCCTCCATCTCTTCACTCTTGTTACTTTTTTTTTAAAATTTGCTTATGGGGGATCTGGGTATCGCTGGCAAGGCCAGCATTTATTGCCCATCCCTCGTTGCCCTTGAGAAGGTGGTGGTGAGCTGCTGCCTTGAACCACTGCAGTCTGTGGTGAAGGTACTCCCACAGTGTTAAGTAGGGAGTTCCAGGATTTTGACCCAGCGACTATGAAGGATCGGCAATATACTTCTAAGTCAGGATGGTGTGTGACTTGGAGGGGAGTCAGGAGGAGAGACACTTGCCGCAGAATACCTAGCCTCTGACCTGCTCTTGTTGCCACAGTATTTGTGGCTGGTCCAGTTAAGTTCCTGGTCAATGGTGACCCCCCGGGATGTTGATGGTGGGGGACTCGGCGATGGTAATGCCGTTGAATGTCAAGGGGCGGTAGTTAGGCTATCGCTTGTTGGAGATAGTCATTGCCTGGCACTTCTGTGGCGCGAATGTTACCTGCCACTTATCAGCCCAAGCTTGAATGTCGTCCAGGTCTTGTTGCATGCGGGCATGGACTGCTTCATTATCTGAGGAGTTGTGAATGGTGCTGAACAATGTGCAGTCATCAGTGAACATCCCCATTTCTGACCTTATGTTGGCGGGAAGGTCATTGATGAAGCAGCTGAAGATGGTTGGGCCTAGGACACTGCCCTGAGGAACTCCTGCAGCAATGTCCTGGGGCTGTGATGATTAACCTTCAATCACCACAACCATCTTCCTCTCTGCTAGGTATGACTCCAGCCAGTGGAGTATTTTTCTCCTGAATCCCATTGACTTCACTTTTACTTGATGCCACACTTGGTCAAATGCTGCCTTGATGTCAAGGGCAGTCACTCTCGCCTCACCTCTGGAATTCAGCTCCTTTGACCAAGGCTGCAATGAGGTCGGGAGCCGAGTGGTCTTGGCGGAACCCAAACTGGGCATCAGTGACCAGGTTATTGGTGAGAAAGTGCCGTTTGATAGCACTGTCGATGACACCTTCCATTACTTTGCTGATGATTGAGAGTAGACTGATGGGGTGGTAATTGGCCAGGTTGGATTTGTCCTGCTTTTTGTGGACAGGACATACCTGGGCAGTTTTCCACATTGTCAGATAGATGCCAGTGTTGTGGCTGTCCTGGAACAGCTTGGCTAGAGGCGCGGCTAGTTCTGGAGCACGATAGAACATAAGAACATAAGAAATAGGAGCAGGAGTAGGCCAATTGGCCCCTCGAGCCTGCTCCGCCATTCAATAAGATCATGGCTGATCTGATCCTAACCGCCAATCCACTATGACAGGACTATCTCCTGAATCTAACAGCATTAGACACACGAAAGCAGGATCAGGCTACACGGCCCCTGGGCCCGCTCCGCTACCCACAGGGCCATGACCTATCCGAACCTAGACTCATAGCTGGGATGTGTCAGGGCCCACAGCCTTTGCTGTATCCAGTGCGCTCAGCCGTTTCTTTATCATGTGGCGTGAATCGAATTGGCTGAAGACTGGCTTCGGTGATGGTGGGGACCTCGGGAGTAGGCTGATATGGATCAGCCACTCTGCACTTCTGGCTGAAGATGGTTGCAAACTCTGCAGCCTTGTCTTTTGCACTCGCGTGCTGGACTCCACCATCATTGAGGATGGGGATATTCATGGAGCCTCCTCCTCCCGTTAGTTGTTTAATGATCCACCACCATTCACAACTGGATGTGGCAGGACTGCAGAGCTTTGATCTGATCTGTTGATTGTGGGATCGCTTAGCCCTGTCTATAGTATGCTGCTTCCACTTTTTAGCATGCATGTAGTCCTGCAGCTTCTCAAGGTTGGCACCTCATTTTTAGGTGCGCCTGGTGCTGCTCCCAGCATGCTCTTCTACACTCCTTATTGAACTGGGGTTGGTCCCCTGGCTTGGTGGTACTGGGAGAGAGGGATATGCCGGGCCAGGAGGTTAGATTGTGGTGGAATACAATTCTGCTGCTGATGGCCCACAATGCCTCATGGATGCCCAGTTTTAAGCTGCTAGATCGGTTTTGAATCTCTCCCATTTAGCACGGTGGTAGTGCCACACCACACTGAGGACACCATCCATCGTGTTAAGACGGGACTTTGTCTCCACAATGATTGTGCGCTGGTCACTGCTACCAATGCTGTCATGGATCTGCGACAGGTAGATTGCCTGTGTAACACTGGCAGATGGGATGCTTGCATCTAACAGGAGTGATCCAAGGCCCCTAGACTGTAACAATCCATTTGGTGTATCAGCAGACCTGAACTTTGTCTAGGTGCATATCAATTGCCATTGTAACAAGCAAAAGTTGGCATGATTATGTTTTGCCTAGGTCGGACATCAGGACAGCTATAATAAAACCAGATGTCTGAACACAATTTAAGAAAATTACAACCGGCAACAGATTTCCTAAAGCCAAATTAATGCCACCGCTTTATAGAATCATTAGAAATTTACAGTACGGAAGGAGGCCATTTCGGCCCATCGTGTCTGTGCTGGCCAACAAAGAGCTGTCCAGCCTAATCCCACTTCCCAGCTCTTGGTCTGTAGCCCTGCAGGTTAAAGCATCCCAAGTGCACATCCATGTACTTTTTAAATGTGGTTAGGATTCCTGTATCTACCACCCTTTCAGGCAGTGAGTTCCAGACCCCCACAACCCTCTGGGTGAAGACATTTCCCCTCAAATCCCGTCTAAACCTTCCACCAATTACTTTAAATCTGTGCCCCCTAGTTTTTGACCCCTCTGCTAAGGGAAATCGGTCTTTTCTATCCACTTTATCTAGGCCCCTCAATAATTTTATACACCTCAATAAGGTCTCCCCTCAGCCTCCTCTGTTCCAAGGAAAACAGACCCAGCCTATCCAGTCTTTCCTCCTAGCTAGGATTCTCTACTCTTGGCAACATCCTTGTAAATCTCCTCTGTACCCTCTCTAGTGGTGACTAGAACTGCACGCAATACTCTAGCTGAGGCTTAACTAGTGTTTTATGCAGTTGAAGCATAACCCCCCTGCTCTTGTATTCTATGCCACAGCTAATAAAGGCAAGCATTCCATATGCCTTCTTAACCACCTTATCTACCTGACCTACCTTCAGGGATCTGTGGACAAGCACTCCAAGGTCCCTTTGTTCCTCTACACTACTTAGTGTCCTACCATTTAATGTGTATTCCCTTTCCTTGTTAGCCCTCCCCAAATGCATTACTTCACACTTCTCTGGATTGAATTCCATTTGCCACTGTTCTGCCCACCTGACCAATTTATTGATGTCTTTCTGCAGTCTACAGCTTTCTTCAGTATCAACCACACAGCTGATTTTAGTATCATCTGCAAACTTCTTAATCATACCCCTATATTCAAGTCTAGATCATTGATATATACCTCAAAAAGCAAGGGACCTAGTACTGAGCCCTGCGGAACCCCACTGGAAACAGCCTTCCAGTCACAAACATTCAACCATTACCCTCTGCTTCCTGTCTGAGCCAGTTTTGAATCCAACTTGACACTTTGCCCTGGCTCCCATGGGCACTTAACTTCGTGACCAGTCTGCCATGTGGAACCTTATCAAAAGCCTTGTCCATATACAGGTAGACTACCTTTTATCCGAACTTCCGAAACCCTCTAAAAACCGAAGGTTTTTTCGTTCAGCGTAAGTCGTGCGCACGACATGACCAGAGTGGCGCACGACTTACGCTGAGCAGGGCAGAGGGTCAGAGTTCCCTCCTGGGTAGGAGATTGCAGGCCGAGCCGGGCAGTGTGGAGATGATACCGGGAGAGTGAACCCAACAATACAGCGGCCCGTCCGATATTATTTTCTCCACCCCCCACCTGACCCGACCCCCGATCCGTCCGATATTCTTTTCTCCGACCCCCCGCGGACCCCGACCCGACCCCCGACAAATTTCCCAATACCTTCTGAAATCCGAAAAATTCCGAAAACTGAAACTCGGCTGGTCCCAAGGCTTTTGGATAAGGGATAGCACTACATCAAACGCACTACCCTCCTTGTTACCACCTCAAAAAATTCAATCAAGTTTGTCAAGACACGACCTTCCCTTAACAAATCCGTGCTGACTATCCGTGATTAATCCATGTCTTTCTAAATAAAGATTTATCCTGTCCTTCAGAATTCTTTCCAATAATTTACCCCTGTTTAATGTTTACACATAAAGGAAGAGAGCATTGGGAGAGTGTCACAGATAGAAGAAGCATTGTGTGAAACTTTGAATTCTATGTGGACTTCTTGGATTAATGCAGAATTGAGTAGAGCTAAAGCATCTCTTAAGAAACAGGAGTTTCAGTCATTTTTAATGTTGAGATTGGGTGGTCTTTGGCATGGAGAAGGCCTCCTGTTAACTTGATTTTTTCCCCCACTCCACCCCTGCTGCTTTCTAAATAAGTTAGCAGTTATACAGCCCCTGTGGAGCATTTAAGTTGATGGTAAGTAGGATTGAACAGGATTTTTTTTGCAATCTTTCAGCTTTTTCAGATTCTTCAGCTTTCCCAGTACAGATTCCAATGTAGTTGGAAGAGTTTCCAACCCTTACCCATTAACTTCTACTGTAAGATTATGGATGACATTTTTCTTAATGCTGATCTACCATTTGTAAAATTCTGTCTATCTGTGTGCGGTGATTTTGGTCATTGCTGAATTTCTTGGGTGGAAAGGTAGCGTCTGTCAATCATCTTTGTCTCCTGAAAAGACCACCTCTTTTGATGCCCTTTCAGGTCATTGAGGAAAATCGAGAATGTTTCCTGTGGGGATTCCTGGGTAGATTTTGGACATTGTTTTAACAGGATCTGATTTTTGTTTTGAGTGTTAAATATCCAGTCCAGTGGCTTTATTAAATAAGCCAGAAGAGGCCAGCTTCTCGAGGGAGGATGTTGTACCCTATTGAGGGCTCCTGCATGGGCAACAATACTGTGGACTTTATACTGAGCATTAAGGGCATCACTCATTTATTGAGAATGAGTGGAGTATTACAAATTGACTTTGCTGTAAGGCTAAATGCCAACCAGATAGGTGGTTGTCGTTGACCTGCTACAGGATTCACTGACTTTCTTTTGTAGATCAGTACATTGTTTTTCATTTTATGGAATGACATTGACTTGGGGGGACTTGAAATAATGAGTCAAGGTAGCAGCTGGTTCCTTAGATAATATATTGAGGTCCTGAGCAGTTGTGCTGGTGCCTTTTTTTGGCTAAAGTGCTTAGAGGAGATTTAAGCTTGTGTCCGATTGGGTTGCTATACTTGTGGAACTTTTGGATTGTGACCTTAGATTTTATTGAAATTGTGAGGCTTTTGCAACTTGAAGCATCAGATGTTCTCTTCCCTATTTTGCCTTGGAACAAGTTCATGAGAATTGATCCAGCTCTTTGAAGTCTTAACTAAAATAATTTACTATAATTTCTAGTCCATTACTACTTTAATTATGCCTCCCTTTCTGGGCTACAGCTTATCTACTACATGAATAGCATTAAAAGCACTCTGTTCACATTAGCGTCACAAAGCATTGGAATTTGGAATAATATTTAATTTTCAGCCACAGTATTGACTGGTTATTGTGGTTATTTTTTTAAAAAGTAAGTAGCCTAAGCCATGAGACTAAATTTATTATGTGTATAGGTAGTGGTGTGCAGAACCTATATCTTTTTGAGTAAGAATGGCAATTCTTCGAGATGGACATGCGCAGAGAAAATTGCTTAATCTTCAAAAACAACAACTTGTATTTATATAGCGCTGTTAACGTAGTAAAACATCCCAAGGCACTTCACAGCAGTATTATAAAACAAAATTTGACACTGAGCCACATGAGATATTAGGGCAGATAACCAAAAGCTTGGTCAGAGGTAGGTTTTAAGAAGTATCTTAAAGGAGGAAAGAGAAGTTTAGGGAGGGAGGGGATTCCAGAGTTTAGGACCTTGATAGCTGAAGGCATGGCCACCAATGGTGGTGCAATTAAAATTGGGGATGCTCGAGGCCAGAATTAGGGGAGTGCAGCTATCTGAGGGTTGTGGGGCTGGAGGAGATTAGAGATGGGGAGGGGCGAGGCCATGGAGGGATTTGAAAACAATGAAAATTTTAAAATCGAGGCATTGCTTAACCAGGAGCCAGTGTAGGTCAGTGAGCACAGAGGCGATGGGTGAACGGGACTTGGTGTGAGTTAGGACACAGGCAGCAGAGTTTTGGTTGACTTTAAGTTTATGGAGGGTAGAACGTGGGAGTCCGGCCAGGAGTGTGTTGGAATAGTCCAGTCTAGAGGTAACTAGCACGGATGAGCTGAGGCAGAGTCGGGCGATGTTATGGAGGTGGAAATAAGCGGTCTTAGTGATGGTGCGGATATGTGGTCGGAAGCTTGTTTCAGGGTCAAATATGACACCCAGGTGGCGAACAGTCTAGTTCAGCCTCAGTTGCCAGGGAGAGGAGGGAGTTGGTGGCTTCAGTCTTCCAATATTTAATTAGAGGAAATTTCTGCTTATCCAGTACTGGATCTCGGAGAAGCAGACTGACCATTGAGACAGTGGAGGGGTCAAAAGAGGTGGTGATGAGGTAGATTTTTGGTGTCGTCGGTGTACATGTGGAAACTGACGCTGTGGTTTTTGGATGATACTGCCGAGGGGGCAGCATGTAATTGAGAAATAGGCTCAAGCATAGATCCTTGGGGGACCACCAGCGGTAACTGCGGGAGCAGGAAGAGAAGCCATTACAGGTGATTCTTTGGTTACAATTAGAGAAGAATGGAACCAGGCAAGTGCAGTTGGACAATGGTGGAGAGGCATTGGAGGAGGATGATGTGGTCAACCGTGTAAAAGGTTGCAGACTGGTCGAGAAGGATGAGGAGGGATAGTTTACTTCTTTCAGTCACATTATTTTCCCACTACTCTTCCTGAATCTAAACTTGTGTTTTTAAAAAAAAAAAAAAAAAAAAAATGCTTCTAGTTTATAAAGTGCGTAGTTGTGATTGCAGCATATTGCCTACCATAGCTTCATTAAGATCTGGTTACTTGGCCCATATAGGATTGTCATGGGACCAGTGAACCATCCATTTTAGCTTTAAGTAAATGAAATAGGAAATGGGGTAGCCATATGACCCCTCGAGCCTGCTCCACCATTCAATAAGACCATTTCACATTTTCCCCACATTACACTCATTCTCCTACTTTCTTGCCCACTCACTTAACCTGCCTATATCCCTTTGCAGACCCTGTATGTCCTCCTCGCAGCTTACTTTCCCACCTAGCTTTATATCGTTTGCAAACTTGGATTATATTTCACACTGTCCCCTCATCTAAGTCATTGATCTAGATTGTAAATAGCTGAGGTCCAAGCACCCCACTAGTTACAACCTGCCAACCCGAAAATGACCCGTTTTTTCTGTCCTTTAACCAATCTGTAATCCATGCTACTATATTGCTCTGTGACCACAATGGACCTCACTTGTATCTTGGAAAGAATTTGTGGTCCATTATGGACAAGCTTGAATGGTTGACTTACAAATTTGAAGTCTGCACTAGATAATCTCTCTGGTTTAGTGTCATCAGTTTCTCCCAATTCTCTCCTGCTTTAAAACATTCCTTAAAATCCATTTATTTGACCAAGCTTTTAGTCATCCCATCTAATCTTCTTTGGCTCAGCATCCTTTTTTTTTCCTGAGCACATCCGAGAAACACATTGGAAAATGTTCTATGTTAAAGACACTATAAATGCACGTTGTTTTAAGCAGATCCCGTGTCTCTTACGTGTTTCCCTTGTTGCCGGATACTTAGTCTTACAATAGCATAACTCGGGGTCATACCAATGATAACCCCTTGTTATCTGAACTGGGTGCTATAATCTCATACGTGCCACCATGTGTGCTCCTTCAATCTTCCAAAAGGTGCACTAGGTAACAGTCTGGTGAGGTGAGGCCAAATATAAACAAACAGGCAAATTTATTGTACAGTCCATTAACAAACAGCAATGATTACAGTGCATTAATTACAGCTTGTTTTGGAATGTTTCTCCCGACATAGAAAATAACAAAGCATACTACACAGGCTGAATATAACTTGCTGACCAGTAATTCCTCTGAACTTGATTGGCACTTCTACAAGGAGATCTTATCAGATTTTCTGCACTGAGCAAAACTCTGTTTTTGTTATCTGGCTAGGCAGAAGTCAAGAGCGTGACCACTGACCCTCTCCTAGCATTCCTAGACGAACTACCCGCCCTGTCTGTGTTCTCATATTTAAAAAAAAATAAATATATATATCCATACCATAGTAGGTGTAGAAGTTCACAAGACTGCCTAAGTGAACTTGCATTGTCTCAGTTTGAAGTGGTTTGAGGGAGACACCATTTCATTATATAATCTAGGTATAGTCCCCACTCCACAGCACTTGGCTGCTTATGGGGATTTAAATCACGTGAGCTAAATTTAACGTGTCAGTATTGTTAAAAATCAAGCTGTGAGGAACTTCACTGAGGTGGATGTTGGAGGATTAGCTAGAAAACTTCTTGCACCACACTTTCCCACATTGGTGGGTGGTATTTTGTATCATTATGCAAATGTTCAGGCAGGAGAAAACCTTTGGTCCATCTAGCCCACCTCAGTATTTTCTTGGTGCATTTCTAATAACCTTGGATCCTATTTGTTGACCAAAATGTATCTAATTTCATCTTGAGATGCCTTAGGGGATCTTGTTCCACCACCTGTCGGTAATCTGTTCCATATAGTTGCCACCCTATTAGTTTATTAAAAAAACTTTCCTTCTGTATTTCCTCTGTTCTTTTATTGCCCTTAATTTGTAAATATGACCTTGTGCTTAAATCCTGTACACGGCAGAAAAGCTAGCTTGGATCCATTTTGTCCATTAACTCTACCTGCCTTTGAAGAGATGAGAGAAACACACGTGCAAAAGATGGATAGCTGGTTCAGGTCACGGGTTTTCATTGTTACTCCCTGAACAATTCAACTAGTCACTGGGCAGTTCGAGTCAACTGCCATAAAGGCAAGACAGTCAGACTGCTTTCAGAAATGACTACTACCACTTGAATCTAAGAAGGTATCAGTGGCAGACTTGAATTCATAGCAATGTCTTTAGCACGCCAGTTTTGAACAATCTCCAAGTCATACTTGGTAAAAATACAGTGAGGTTTACCATAGTTTCAAGTAGTGATTTTTTAAAATAAATTACCAGCTTAATAAAAAGTGAGTAATGTGCTTTTTTTCCTTTTAGTTTTTATTTCATTGTAGGAGGAAGAATCCATCACTTGCTGAAAAAGGAAATGGGGATTACATTGTTTGTATCTGATCCTTGTACAGAGGTTTCACTCCTGGTCTCGAACTAGGGGATTACTGCCCAAGGGGTATGGCTCTTGTATGACCACCACGTACTCATTAGTTATATCGGTTCCAGTATAGGAACCTCCGTTGGACAGGAAGTGGCAGTTGTTTGTTGGCTTCCATTTGTTTTGTAGCATATGCCGCCTTCTACAAAATGTACTAAAGGTTGTGGGGTAATACAGGCATAGATTAAGTACTCTGCAGAAGAGGTTGCAATCCTGTTGAGATTATGGAAAGGGTATACAAATGAGCTGAATTATATTTAATAACCCTGGAATTTTTACTGTTGGGAGGAAATTGTTGAAATGACTACTTTTCCTCTGCCAAGTAATCATGTAAGTTGGTAGTTGAAGCTGTAACGGCATATTGGAAGAAATGGCCCTGATGGGTGAATTGTTTGCTTGTTTGGTGATTACTAAATAAAACCAGTACCACCGTTTATTCATTCAGAGTTTTGGCTCATTTTTGAGTCTTAGTTTTATGGGGGTTGCCTTATACAACCCTTTATCTGTATGATAGTGCAACTCAGGAATATAACCGTATCATTCCCTTGTGATCCAGACCAGACTTGAACAACAAACACTTGGTGAGTCGAGATTTGATAGGAAGTAAAGCAGTTAACGATTCATATCGGGTGGATGTACAGAAGTTATGATCAGATTCATTTATTTCCTATCCATAAAACTTGTCTTGTATAGTATAAAAATAATGACCAAGCATGCTATTTCACTTCAATGGATCATGTTGCATGACTTAAAGCTGATTTCCTAACTCCTTTCTCCAGTACCCTGTCCTTGCAGCCTTTAGCTGACTGCTTGCAGTCAATGTCCTGTTTTTAAGAGCTAGACTGCCTCTGCTGGAGTCAGTGATTTTGCTTTATTTTCTGGCTGTTTGCACCCAGAAAATGATCAAAAACCTTTCAACATAATGATGGGACAGTTATTGATAACTGAGACAACCTAACTAATTGCTTATTTGTAGTCTGAGGAAACATCAAAGCTAGTTCCTTATTTTAAAATTGATGTGTATAATAAATGCATGCACACAATCAATTTTAGGAGCTACTAACACAAATGTAACCATGCCATCTTTAGTTGCTCCAATGTTCCCCTGCATAGCTCAACACATTCACTGGGCCTCAAAAGTACCTGACCTTGGATATTGATATACCTATCAATTCATCCAATGAAAAGCGACGAGTTAAGAAAGTAACTATAGGTTTTATTGGCTAAATAACAGAGCCCACCCTCGTGGGTGATCGGATACAACAAGGAGGAATGCCAGCCAGTCAACTACCTTTTATACCTGGGCAGGTAGGCGGAGTCAGCAGTGGTCAGCCCAGGTATAGCAGCGTGACAAGAGGCGACCTCGTATAGTGATACAACAGTGTGAACAGTGATAACCATAGAGTAACGATATAACAGTGATAACTATAGTGTAACGATAGTGAACGATAAAAGTGGTTTACCACATTCACCCCTTTAGATTTGAGTCCGGCGGGGTGAAGTGTACTACCAGTTCTGGTATGTCAGTCTGTCCGGAGGCCTCGTAAGCCTTCCTGATCGTCGCAGCGGCGGTGTTGCATTATCCGGTGTTAATGCTGGTGTCTGCGTGGTCGGCGAAGGCTCGTGGGGTTCCGGCATGCCATCTACCTGGTCTGGAATTGGGGGGTGGGGGGGGGGTGGTGAAGGTGGTGTCTCCGGAGTGCCCGAGGGTGCGAGGTCTCGTAAGGAAACTGTGTCCTCCCGCCCGTCTGGGTATGCCACATAGGCGTACTGGGGGTTGGCGTGCAGGAGGTCCACCCTCTCGACCAGGGGGTCCGTTTTATGGGCCCTCACGTGCTTTCGCAGCAAGACGGGCCCCGGAGAGGTCAGCCAGGTTGGTAGCGTGGTTCCCGTAGTCGACTTCCTGGGGAAAGCAAACATTCGTTCATGGGGGGTGGCGTTGATGGCAGTGCAAAGTAGTGACCGGGTGGAATGCAGCGCTGCCGGGAGAACTTCCTGCCAGCGGGAGATTGGGAGGCCCTTAGACTTTAAGGCTAAGAGGACGGCCTTCCATACCGTCGCGTTTTCTCTTTCTACCTGGCCGTTCCCTCTGGGGTTGTAGCTGGTGGTCCTGCTTGCAGCAATACCTCTCGCTAGTAGGAACTGGCGGAGTTCCTCGCTCATGAAGGAGGAGCCCCGGTCACTATGTATATAGTTTGGGAACCCGAACAAGGCGAAGAGGTCGTTCAGGCATTTAATGACCGTGGTACTGGTCATGTCTGGGCAGGGGAAGGCAAAGGGGAAACGGGAGTACTCATCAACAATGTTGAGGAAGTACACATTACGGTCAGAGGACGGGAGGGGCCCCTTAAAGTCGATGCTCAGGCGCTCGAAGGGGCGGGTGGCCTTGATCAGGCTTGCTCTGTCCGGCCTAAAGAAGTGCGGTTTGCACTCGGCACAGGTCTGGCAGTTCCTGGTCATGGTCCTGACCTCCTCGATGGAGTAGGGCAGGTTGCGGGCCTTAATGAAGTGGTAAAGTCTGGTGACCCCGGGGTGGCAGAGGTCGTTGTGGAGGGTCTGAAGTCTATCACTTTGCGCGCTGGCGCATGTAATTCGTGACAGAGCATCGGGGGGTTCGTTCAGCTTACCTGGCCGGTACAAGATATCATAATCGTAGGTGGAGAGCTCGATTCTCCACCTCAAGATCTTGTCATTCTTGATTTTGCCCCTCAGCTTGTTATTAAACATAAAAGCGACCGAATGTTGGTCGGTAAGGAGGGTAAATCGTTTGCCTGCCAGCTAGTGCCTCCAGCGTCGTACCGCCTCCACAATCGCCTGGGCCTCCTTCTCGACCGACGAGTGTCGGATCTCAGGGCCCTGTAGGGTCCTTGAGAAGAAGGCCACCGGTCTCCCCTCCTGGTTAAGGGTGGCGGCTAGGGCGAAGTCGGATGCATCGCTCTCGACTTGGAAGGGGATGGACTCATCCACAGCGTGCATAGTGGCCTTGGCAATGTCTCCCTTAATGAGGGAGAAGGCTGCGCACGCTTCCTCCGTAAGGGGGAAGGATGTGGACTTCATGAGGGGTCTGGCTTTGTCCGCATAATTGGGCACCCATTGGGCATAGTAGGCGAAGAGCCCCAGGGTTCTCTTCAGTGCCTTTGGACAGTGGGGGAGGGGTAGCTCCATGAGGGGGCGCATTCTTTCGGGGTCGGGGCCGATGACTCCGTTCTCTACTACACAGCCGAGGATGGCAAGGCGCGAGGTGTTAAACACACATTTATCCTTATTGTAGGTGAGGTTCAGCCGTTGGGCCGTACGGAGGAATCTCTCCAGATTAACATCGTGGTCCTGCCGGTCGCGGCCGCAGATGGTGACGTTATCTAGATAGGGGAACGTGGCGTGCAGCCCGTTCTGGTCAACCATCCGGTCCATCTCCCTTTGGAAGACCGAAACCCCGTTGGTGACGCCGAAGGGAACCCTAAGGAAGTGGTAGAGGCGGCCGTTCGCCTCGAAGGCTGTATACTGGCGGTCCTCAGGGCGGATAGGGAGTTGGTGATAGGCCGACTTAAGGTCGATGGTGGAGAATACCCGGTACTGCGCAATCTGATTGACCATATCAGATATGCGGGGAAGGGGGTATGCGTCCAGCTGGGTGTACCTGTTTATGGTCTGGCTGTAGTCGATGACCAGGCGGTTTTTATTGCCGGTCTTAACGACCACGACCTGGGCACGCCAGGGGCTGGTGCTCCCCTCGATGATGCCCTCCTTCAGGAGACGCTGCACCTCAGAGCTAATGAAAGCTCTGTCCCCGGTGCTGTACCGTCTGCTCTTGGTAGCGACGGGTTTGCAGTCGGGGGTGAGGTTAGCGAACAGGGAAGGTGGCGGGACCTTGAGGGTGGATAGGCCGCAGGTGTTACGCGGTGGGCGGTTTAAAATCTGCTGGTTGTCGACTGAGTGGGGGGAGGGGTCCGCCGTATGCTAGCGTGACGCTTTGGAGGTGGGATTGGAAGTCTAGGCCTAGTAGGACGGCAGCGCATAGCTGGGGCAGGACGAGGAGTTTAAAATTTTTATACTCCGTACCCTTAACCGACAGGGTCACAACACAGTAGCCGCTGATGTCAGTGGCGTGTGACCTCGATGCCATCGAGATCCGGTTGCGCGTTGGCAGGACAGGGAGGGAGTAGTGGCTCACCGTGTCTGGGTGGATGAAGCTCTCCGTGCTTCCGCTGTCGAACAGGCAGGTCGTGGCGTGGCCGTTTACTTTGATGTCCATCATCGACTTGGACAGGTGATGCGGGCGGGCCTGGTCCAGTGTGACGGAGGCTAGTGTATAGCTGAGCGAGTTGTTGTAGTCTACGGTTGAGGCGGTAGTCGGGTCTAGAGGCACGGTGGCGGTCGGGCGTGGTGGGTAAAATGGCGTCTCCCACGAGGTTGGACAAAATGGCGGAGAAGATGGCTGCCCCCATAACTCACATGAGGCACTGCTGGTGTCTGTTGCCTGTATCAAAGATGGCCACCCCATGACTCGCATGTGGGGATGCTGGCCTCTGTTGCCTTGAAGGAAGATGGCCGCCCCCACAGCTCGCATGAGGCACTGCTGGCCTCTGATGATCCACCTCTGCAGGCCTTGGCGAAGTGGCCTTTCTTCATGCAGTTTGAGCAGGTAGAGTTCCTGGCTGGGCAGCGCGACCTCGGGTGTTTCGCCTGGCCGCAGAAGAAGCAGCCGGCGGCCCGATCGCGGGGGTCCGATGTCGGAGCCGGTACCGGGGGTGGCGGTCTCGATCGGGTCCGGGACGCCGACGCTGAGGTAGGTCCCAGGGGGGTTGCTGCGGGGGGTATCGCGGTCGGTCCCAGGGTCGCGAGTTACAGTACCTTGAGTATGCCTCGAGGTCCCGATGGGCCACCTCTAGAGAGAGAGCGAGGGCTGCAGCTTTGTCCAGGTCGAGGTCCCTTGCTTCCAGTAGTCTTTGCTGTGAGTAGTCGGACCGCAGGCCTTTCACGAAGGCATCGTGGACATTGTCTTCAGTATTTTCTGCCGCCGTTACCGCTTTAAAGTTACAGTCTCTGCCGAGTGCTTGTAGCACCCGTAAAAATTCCTCCACGGGCTCTCCTGGCTGTTGCGGGCGGGATCTTAGGAGGTGTCTGGCATACATGGAATTTACCGGGGTTTGGTACTGTCTTTTCAGCTGGTTGATGGCGTCCTCGTATGTTTTAAGGTCCCGGATGAGTGCGAATACTTTAGGGCTCACTTGGGCGTTCAGAACTCTTAGCATGGATTTCTGAGGCACGCCGGATTCTCCCAGGTAGGCTTCAAAGCAGCTCAGCCAGTGTTCGAAGTCGAGGGCTGAGTTTGCTGCCTGTGGGTTTAGATCCAGGTACGGTGGTCTGAGGGCTCGCAGCCAGGCCGGCTGCTGTGGCTGTTGTAGCTGGGCGTCTGGCTGGTCGCTTGGCTGGTCGTTTGACTGCTCAGTTGTCGACATTTTAAAATTTAGCCAATAAAATTGATATACCTATCAATTCATCCAATGAAAAGCGACGAGTTAAGAAAGTAACTATAGGTTTTATTGGCTAAATAACAGAGCCCACCCTCGTGGGTGATCGGATACAACAAGGAGGAATGCCAGCCAGTCGACTACCTTTATACCTGGGCAGGTAGGCGGAGTCATGGGCGGAGTCAGCAGTGGTCAGCCCAGGTATAGCAGCGTGACAAGAGGCGACCTCGTATAGTGATACAACAGTGTGAACAGTGATAACCATAGAGTAACGATATAACAGTGATAACTATAGTGTAACGATAGTGAACGATAAAAGTGGTTTACCACAGATATATACTCCCTTGATAATACTTGGCCCAGTCTAGCCCACCCAGCTCGGGTCTGCTTGAGCAAAGATGCAAAAAAAGTGCACATGCATAGAAACCTTTTTTCCCTGTTGAGTGCCTTTTGTGCCTGTATAAATACAAGTTGTATGAAGTAACAAATGTGCCAAATTAATTAATCCCACACCCTACACCTATTGAGTGCTCCTGTGCCTTGCTTTGGGTTCTACTTCACTAGATTGTGATTGGCTGTCTCCACCTCGAGCAGCGGCCTAATTTTCCCTGCCCTCTTGTAGGTTTTCCTCCGAGTGCCTTAGTAGTCGTGCTCTTCAGCACAGCAGAGGTGGTGATCTGGAATGGCTTATACCCAGCTTATGATCCTCTCCATGGTTCCCAAAATACTTGTGCTCAATGTATTTCTGAACAGCTTGTCTATAGATCCTTCTATAGAGTATGGATCTTTGGGTGTTTATGTAGCAGTTTATAATATAATCTATTCAGGCTATATATGCATAAGATTTTGATTTGTTCTGTAGGGCTGAGTAGTCTGCTAGTCATGTGACTTGTCAGTCATGTGGTTATCAGCAACAAATTCAACACGCTCCCAGACAGCCTCCCTCTGTAGCTACACTGGCCTATTGGCACCTCCTACTTGCACAAAGATCACGTTGCAGGTATCCGAGGTTTGGACATGAGTCTGCCTCCAGGCCTTCATGGCAGATGAGAGGAAAAAGACAAACGCACAGGGTAAACACTAATGGACATAAAGACAGCAAAGGAGAAGCAGAGTCCCAGATATGCAGAATGAAGGACGATATACAGACTAAGACAAACTAACAGGCATTAAGAGAACAATGTAGATGAGAAGAGAATGAGACATGCGCAAACCGTAGAGTGAGGAAGTCCTTGAGACCAGAGAAAGGCATACTGAAAGACGAGACTAAACGAGACCATGATAGTGTAGAAAATGAGCAGAGACTTGCAGGAAGTTTAAAAACATAATTCATGAACTATGCTATGAGATCAACTAATGTGTATCTATAATAAATTAATACCATTGGCCTGCTTTTCTGCATTCTGGTCAGTTAGCTGAAGATAAGTGAAGCCTTATTTTGAGATTTGATTAATCAATTAGCAGAAGCTTCCATTGCAAGCTTGGACAACGATTGCATATTGTATTAAATGTTTGGGTCACAGGATCCATGTGCTGTTACATTAATCTGTGCTTTTTAAATAAAAAAAAAAATACACACCGCCTCTGGCTTTTGTCTCGGCTGTACCCACCCTAGTTGGCACAACTGTTCAAGTAACGGCAGGATGTAAGTCATCTCCCAGACCTCAATGTGATGCAGTATCATCCTATACCACCTCAAACTATGATAGCAAAATAGCCATAATATAGTGGATTTCTCCCTGACCTTGGATGACTACAGAGAGCAAATCTATAGTAAGAGGGAAAAGCAAAATACTGTGGATGCTGGAAATCTGAAATAAAAACGGAAATACTCAGCAGGTCAGGCAGCATCTGTGGAGAGAGAGAGAGTTGACGTTTCAGGTCGATGACCCTTCGTCAGAACTGGCCAGTTCTGACGAAGGGTCATTGACCTGAAACGTCAACTCTCTCTCTCTCCACAGATGCTGCCTGACCTGAGTATTTCCAGCATTTTATGGTAATCTAGTAAGCGGGTATGAATTGATCTGAATATGGGAATTGGGCCTGCTAGTAACCTAGATATGCTTTATACATATGCACAAAAAACTTGGAACTGTAACTAGGCTGTAATGCATTCTGTATCATTATTGCTCAGGGTGCTTGCCAGGTATTCTGAATGTGATTGGTTGCTCATCTCTCAAGTTTGTAAACCAGTATATTTGACTCTTGATCTTGCCCATCATGCATTTTTAAAACTGCTTATCCATTGTAGCCAAGTAATTTGGAGTCATGGGGTTGCACAATTCATGTTGGGATTTGACCAAGGACCAATGTCCTCCTACACTACTCCATTGTTAAGCACTTTGGAGTTAGTGGTCTTTATTGGTGTCAATAACTTTGGGATTATTACTCTGTGGCTGTGTATTCTCCTAGAGCACTGATGCAATCAGCATACACACCTCATTGAGAGTAAATACAGGAAACTTTGTGATATCCGGCACCGAGCTGTTGCCGTCCCATCAAAACTGCCGGACAAACCAGCGCTAATGTTGAAACATACGGAGATTTTGAGCTCCGTATCTGGCAACAAACCCTGTTGCTTAGCAACAGCTTCTAAACAGTCGGTCGTACTTTGCAAGCGTCTCTGTAGCTTAGCAACAGCTTCAGCGAGACCTTGCAGAGCCTGACTGGTGGGGAAAAAAAAAAAGCAACAAAAAGAAAAAAAACCTACCGAAACGGCTCCTGGTTTTTGCTGGTGGCTCGAGCATTCCGGACAGTTAACCTCCGGATAAACCAAAGTTTCCTGTAGAAAAGTAAAATTCTGACTTTTCCAATACCTTGTGTTGCTTATTTTTTTTTAATAGGATCACCCTTATTGATACTTCAGGCTGATATTGATGTAACTTGTGTGGCAGTTGAAAGTGAGAATGAACACCAGGGCAGTAGGTCAAGCTATCCAAATTCCAGCACTGATGTCTCCCAGAAGGAAATTGATGGTTCTGAAGTTCATTGTGAGAAAGAAGATGGTCAGATACTGCAGTCACATGTGGCAACAACTGCTGCTGTTGATGGTGTTAAATTCGATAAAGAACAATTGATCCATGGCACCAGTATCAAGGTTACTGATGCTGTGTTACCTTCTACCACATCAGAAGTTACGTTGCTTAAACACTTTGTAGATCATAACCAAGAACATCAACTGATGCCTTTTGCTACTCTTTCAGCATCAGAAAAATTAAGTGAATTTGAAAATCTGTCAGACAAAAGTGTGGAAACTAATGTCTGCGTCACAGTAGAGGGCACGTCTACAGCAGAATCTGTGGATTCCCTCCAGTAGTGGTCATCAGAGGTCTTTAAGGAAGATCTGTAACCAAATATACTGATAATTCCTGCTCCTGAAGATTTTTGTAAAAATACTACGGCTACAAATACTGGTAAATGAGCATTTCATTTAGCCCCTTACATTGCCCAACTGATTTTAAAGGTAAATTGGAAAAGGATGCTGTAGCCTCCAGAATGAATCCCCAAGCCTTAAAATACAGAAACTGCTCTAGTACAGTATATGGTTGATCAGGTGCCTAGAAAAGAGATGAATCATCAGGTTTTTATTTTGGGTAGCTGCAGCATTTCAGCCTAAAGGGAGGTTTAAGTTTAGGATTCAAACGTGCATTCAATTGACTCGGCAAACCATTTTTTTTACTTGGCATGAAGTGGGCTAAATTGGGTGGGGGGGAAGAAAGAGTCTTATTGACAGGTGTGTGGCCTGTTGCCTAGAATTGAATCTAAAGGTTACTGCTGGTACCAGTCAGTTGAAAAATGACCATGTTTCATCTATAATGATGAACATAGATACTTGAAGTTGTAAAAATTGATAAACCTATTAAGCAAACATTGTATGTTGTGAATCTTGCTGAAACCTGATCAGTATGCAAGAATGTCAATGCCTTTGAATTGTTTCTGTATGTATATTACAGCCAAAAAATGTAATCACCCATGGTTCCTGGAAAAAGTCCTTTCACAAACTCTAAATTATGGATTATAACGTAAGTCAACTACAACTGCAAAGTCCTAGAACCAAACAGGATGTTTCCAAAAGTAGTAGTCATCAAAATACTTTTATGTACACTGCAACCTGTTTAAAAATGTGTTCAATTAAAATGACAAATAAAGCTTGTTTATGCAGACATTTTTGTGAGGGCTCATTAAATTTAAAAAGTTGATCATGGCAAGGTTGTACCAAATGATCTGTAGAAGTTGGTTTATGTTGTGCTCCCTCTTGTCTTTTCCATAATGTGCTGTGAAATAGTCCATATCCTTGCAGACCAGATCACTGGGTTAATCCTCATTTGTATTCTCCATTTTCATATTGACATATGAAAAACCAGGTTATGAATAATTTAGTGCTCAGACACTTCCTGTCACTACTATACAAACCATATTAATAAATGTCAGCCTTTTCCTAATTGTTGTCACTCACTGGTCATGTCAGTTCATGACATTTCTAAACAATCCTTCCATTTTTGTGATTGAAAATGTTTTATTTAGTACATTATGTAGCTCTGGTTTTGAGCACTGCTCCAAATGTTGCAATTTAAGCATGTTGCTCATTTTATATTCAATTTTAAATGTCTTTCAAAGCACTGACTACTTGTTTTCTGAGCAACATTGGTGGCAGATCTGGTGTACAGGCTAAGATGTCCTAGTCAAATAGCAGCAATAATGTTGAATTCTGTTGGGTCTAGCACTTTGCTGGTAACAATCTCCCTTCATTCTTGATAACATCCCAAAGCAATAGTAGGGCAGCTTTGGTGGCTTGCAATAAAATTAACTACCCAGTGGCTCTTCCTCCATTCCTTTTCCCTCCGATGCACCATTTTGAAGGTGGTGAGGCCTTGATGATATCAATGCAAGTCAAAGGTTCCAGTAAGATGAGCTATCTTTCACTTAGTGAACAGTGGGTATACATGGTTACATAAGATACTGTGGTATGGAGTGAAGCAACAAAGTAAATACTAGGCATATTTAGTACATACTCAAGTCAGTAGTTGAAGTAGGCTGTAACTAGTAGGGTACCACAAGGATCAGTGCTTGGGCTGCTGCTGTTTATACTCAGTCCTGTCATCAATATAGATTGTAATGTAGCCAAGTTTGCTGATAGTTAGATGGGAAAGTAAGCTGTGAGGAGAATGCAAAGAGGCTAGAGAGAGATATAGACAGGTTGATTGAGTGGGCAAGAACATGGCAAATGGAATACAATCCACTTTGGTGGGGAAAAACCAAAAAAGCAGAATATTTTTGAAGGGTGAGATGGAAATATTTGCAAGCAATTAGGAAAGCAAATGGTATGTTTGCTTTTATTACAAAGGGATTAGAGTGTAAATGTCTTACTATTATACAGGGCATTGGTGAGGCTAAGGTTCACTAATTAGTTCCTGCAGCAAAGGTTCACTAATTAGTTCCTGTGATGAGGGGATTGCCCTATGAGGAGAGATTGAGTAGACTTGGCCTATATTCCTTAGTTGAGGAGAGGTGATCTAATTGAAACATAAAATTCTTAAGGGGCTTGACAGGATTAATGCTGGGAAAATGTTTCCCCTGGCTGGGGAATCCAGTCCCAGAATAAGGGGTGGGCCATTTAGGACTGATGACATTTCTTCCCTCAAAGGGTTGTAAATCTTTGAGCATCCACAGCTCTCTGGGGTAGAGAATTCCAGTCATTGACCATATTCAAGACAGGTCAATACATTTTTGGATATCAAGGGATATGGGGATAGTGCAGGAAGGTGAAGTTCTAAGTCAGGTCAGCCATGATCTTGTTGAATGGCCTACTCCAGCTCCTATTTCTTTTAGTGAGGCACCATGTTCAACTGCTGTAAAGACAATGGTGGATAAAAGTCTTGTTGACCTAGGCTATTGAGCATGTTAAGATCTTTCTTTATGCATTATTGACCACCTATCTGTGTGGTGAATGGAAGCCTCGCGTTCACACAAACCATCCATTTAACTACATGTGCTGAAGATGTGTAGTCTACCAAAGTTGTCAATAAGGGCCTAAAATTACTTTCTTAGATGGGTTTATCTACACCCCTATGGAAATGGGAGTGTAGTGGTTCTGTTACTAGACTAGTCATCCAGAGGCCTGGACTAATGATCTAGAGACTGAGTTCAAATCCCACCACAGCAGCTGGGGAATTTGAATTGTTAAATAAAGCTGAAATCAGTAATGGTGACCATTCAACTACTGGATTGTTGTAAAAATCCATTTAGTTCACTAATTGTCCTTTTTAGGGAAGGAACTCTGCCATCCCAGACCCACAGCAATGTAGTTGACTCTTAACTACAATGGCCTAGTAAGCCACTTAGTTGTACTAAACTGCTACCAAGACGTATACCAAGAATAAAACCAGTTAGACCACCTGGCATCAACCTAGGCACTAGCCACAGCAAAGGCACACCCAAAATTGGGATAGCTGTCCCACAAACTAGTCAAGCAAGAGCCTGATGGTCATAGTTACAGAATCATACCTTTCAGCCAATGTCCCAGACTCACCTCAGGATAGTGATATGTCCTGTCCCACAGTCAGGATGGCATAGCCCTGGGAGTCCTCAACATTGACTCCAGAGTGCCTGGAGCCTCATGGCATCAGGTCAAACATGGGCAAGGAAACCTGTAGATTAATCAATACTCCTGTGTGTTGAACACCACTTGGAAGAAGCACCGAGGGTAGCAGGCACAGAACCTACTCAGGGTGGGGAACTTCAATGTCTGTCCCTAAGAATGGTAGCACCACTACAGACAGAGCTGGCTGAATCCTGCAGGACATGGCTGCCAGACTGGGCAAGCAGCAGCTGGTGAGAGAACACAAGGGGGGAAAAAAACCTAGTCATCACCAATCTGTTGTAGAAGTATCTGACAATATTGGTAGGCGGGACCACCGCACGGTGACTGTCCATCTTCATACTAAGGACACTCTCCATCGTGGTGTATGGCACTATCAATCACGGTGCTAAATGGGTTAGGTTCAAAACTGGGCAGCCAAGGTGCTGTGGGCCATCAGCAGTGGCAACACAATTTCACTATACTACCTTTGTAGCAATTTGGTACAACTAATAATAAAACCGGATGAACCACCTCACATCCTGCCATATCCCTCACTCTGCAATTACCACCAAGCCAGGGGACCAATGCTGGTTTAGTGAGGAGTGCCCAGAGCAGCACCAGGCACACCTAAAAATGAAGTGCCAATCTGATGAAGCTACAACACAGGTGTACCTACATGCTAAACAGCATGCTATAACCAGATCTAAGCGATTCCACAACCAACAGATCTGATCAAAGCTCTGCATTCCTTCCCCATCCAGTTGTGAATGGTGGTGGACAATTAAATGACTAATGGGAGGAAGAGGCTCCACAAATATCCCCATACTCAATGATGGCAGAGCCCAGCACTTGAGTACAAAAGACAAGGCTGAAGGGCCAAGTGGATGATTCATCTCGGCCTCCTGAGGTCCCCACCATCACAGAAGCCAGTCTTTGGCCAATTCGATTCATGCCACGTGTTAAGAAACGGCTGAGCGCACTGGATACAGCAAAGACTATAGGTCCCGACAACATCCCAGCTGTTGTTCTCCAGAACTAGCCGCGCCTCTAGCCAAGCTGTTCCAGTACAGCTAGAACATTGGCATCTACCTGCCAATGCAGAGAATTGCCCAAGTATGTCCTGTCTACAAAAAGGACAAATCCAATCTGGCCAATTACTGCCCCCGTCAGTCTACTCTTAATCATCAGCAAAGTGATGGAAGGTGTCGTAGACAGTGCTATCAAGCGGCACTTACCAATAAACTGCTCACCGATACTCAATTTGGGTTCCGCCAGGACCACTGTGCTCCAGACCTCATTAGACAGCCTTTGTCCAAATATGGAAAAAAGAGCTGAATTCCAGAGGTGAGGAGTGAATGCCCCTGACGTCAAGGCAACATTTGCCCAAGTGTGGCATCAAGGAGCCCTAGTAAAATTGAAGTCAGTAAGAATCAGGGGGGAAACTTTTCACTGGCTGGAGTCATACCTAGCACAAAGGAAGATGGTTGTGGTCGATGGAGGCCAATCATCTCAGCCCCAGGATAGTGTCCAAGGCCCAACCATCTTCAGCTGCTTCATCAATGACCTTCCCTCCATCATAGCGTCAGAAGTGGGGATGTTCGCTGATGGTTGCAGTGTTCAGTTCCATTCGCAACTCCTCAGATAATGGAAGCAGTCCGTGCCCACATGCAGCAAGACCTGGATGACATTCAGTCTTGGGCTGATGTGTGGCGCAAATTACTTGCCACTTAAGTGCCAGGCAATGACTATCTCCAACAAAAGAGTGTCTAACCACTGTCCCATGACATTCAATGGCATTACCATCGCCAAATCTCCCACCATCAACATCCTGGGGGTTGGGGGGGCGTCACCATTGACCAGAAACTTAACTGGACTAGCCACATAAATACTGTGGCTACAAGAGCAGCTCAGAGATTCAGGGTGGTATCAAGGGTATTCAGCAGTGAGTGTCTCACCTCCTGACCCCCGCACCTTTCCACAAGGCACAAGTCAGGAGTGTGATGGAACACACTGCACTTGCCTGGATGAGTGCAGCTCCAACAACACAAGAAGCTCGACACCATCCAGGACAAAGCTGCCTGCTTGATTGGCACCCCATCCACCACCTTAAACAATCACTCCCTCCACCGCCGGCGTACCGTGGCTGCAGGGTGTACCATCTACAAGATGAACTGCAGCAACTCGCCAAGGCTTCTTTGGCAGCACCTCCCAAATCCGCGACCTCTACCACCTAGAAGGACAAGGGCAGTGGGCGCATGGGAACACCACCACCTCCAAGTTCCCCTCCAGGTCACACACCACCCCGACTTGGAAATATATCGCTGTTCCAGGATTTTGACCCAGCGATGGAGGAGGAACTCCCTAACAGCACTGTGGGAGTACCTTCACCACACTGACTGCAACGGTTCACGAAGGCGGCTCACCACCACCTTCAAGGGCAATTAGAGATGGCCAATAAATGCTGGCCTTACCAGCGTTGCCCATATCCCATGAACGAATAAAAAAAGTCACATAGGACCCTGCCTGTTCTCCCGATTATCTGTCATAACTACGGAAGAGCCGCAGAAACCCCAGAAAAATTGTGTTCACTCAGTTTTACCAGGGTTTCTGTGGCTCTTACACCGAAGTTACAGCAGCAAACCCCTGTGGAAATTTACTTCAGTGTCTAAATTACAGGATTGGAATGACCCTGTTGTGGAATGAAATATGTAAATTCAGGATACTTATGACTTGTACATCTACAGAAAAAGAAATTTTGTAGCAGATAGAATCTTGTCATCTACCCTTTCACAAGTGTAAGTTACTCTACATAGCAGTTCTTGTACACTTCTTCATTAGGCCCAAGCGATTCTGGTCCTCTCGCCTTTCGTTGTTGGATATTTTCTTCCCTGATGGTTGGCCACCTATGCTTGAACCTAAGAGTTGCTTGGTTTACCATAATATGCATTCCACGTAATCCTTCTCCGTGACTTCTGGAGCTGTGTGCATGTCGCATTGTTAATTGGGAAAATGCAGCTTGACTACAGTTAACTAACTACAATTAATTACTGTATTAGCAGGAAATAATTACCATTTTAAAACTAGATTTAAAAAAAGTTAACCCTGCCTGTGACGTCACACCTAGTCTATTTTCCATGTGTAAGTAGACTTGTGTCCAAATGACTGACTGAAAAAATATGGAAATTCCCCCCTCTAATATATTTTAAAACACTAAGATTTAATTGTACTTTGTCATTATTTGGAAGCTTTAAATAACTTTACAAAGAAAACATACTGCATCTTGAAAGATAAAAGTTTAATTGAACAAGGCAGGAAAAAGACTACACTTTAAAATCCGAAGTAGGAGTACTTAGTAAAGAAAGAAATTGCATTTATATAGCACCTTATGTCCTCAGGATGTCCCAAAGCACATACTTAATTAAACAGCACATTGTCAGTTAAGATAATACGGCCTAGATTCTTTAAACATAACGTTGATATTAATCTATTTAAAATGAAAGCGTCATCAGCGTTACGATTGGAAAACCTAGACCAGTACATCGAAACTTTAATAATTGTTTTGACACTAATTTTAACTTTTTAGCCGACAATTGAAGAAAATACACTGCCATAACTCATTTAACGCTGTTATATTGCACATCTTGGGGATGAATTTCCATGGGACTTCTCCTCGTCTGCTATAACTTTGACAGAATAACCCTCACCCCCTTCACCAACCACCCCCCCCCCCCAAAAAAAACCCGTAAACGCTGTTTTTCCAGGGTTTTTTTTGGCTGAAGTTGTCGCAGACGATCAAGAAAACCCCTGTGGAAATTCCACCCTTCTCCTCCCCCTTGAACTTTTGTGCAGTGCTGACGTAAGCAGAAGATTATAACCTTTCCTACACTAGCATTGTTGTGCAGTTTGGCACCAGAAACTCAGGTGGCTCAAGTACCAGGAATGAGATTGCTTTGAGTGCAGTTAGAACAAGTGAGCTACACACACATTACTCTAATTTTGGACAAAACTCAAGAGTGAATCATACATAAAATGCTGATGAATCTGCACTTCACTTAAATATTCACTTTAGTATTGCTCTCACACCTGGAGGAGGATAGTATTGTGTGAGTTTAGAGAAATTAGATTTTATCATTTGAAAATTAATTTTAGAAGTTCTTTTTGGGAATAGATTGCCCCAAAAACAGCATTTTTAATTTAAACGTTTTTGTTTCCATTAAACATTCTAGTAGCATAGCATATTTACAACTTGTTTTGCACTTCAGGGGCAGGATTGCAAACTGTTGTTTGTCATGAACACTTTTGCAGTAGTAAAAAGGAAAAGTTGGTGGGTTATTCACCTCTCAATAGCCAATTGCAAAGTGCCGCTAACATGCTTGGGAGGAGCTGGTTATTGGTCAAAAACCCCTTGGAGAGAAGAAAATGGGATGCAAAGATGGAAACAATCATTGTATCTGAATTTTAACATAGAAGCAATTCAGAGAAAATTATGCAAAACAATCAGTTTTCAAAAATCTAAAAGTTATACACTAATTCTGGTTTTAAGAATCTTTTCTTAATAAATAGGTTCTAATCATGGGTGAACTTTGAGCTTTGAGCAGTAGGGCTAGTAAAAGAAACATGCAAGACTGATCTGTGCTGCATTATAGCTTTAAACAATTGAGTATGTCAAAATACTGAATGTAATAATTCACACCCTTAGCTGTGTGAAATCAGTACGATACTGTTCACTTTTTAAAAGATACAAACATTAAGGTAACTCCAACTTGGAACCCACTGTTTTATAGTCCGATCAAATGTTAGACATGTAACTTGAATGTTGTAGTATTCATCTGAAAGAGATGCATGGATCTACATACAAGCAACAAAGTGGAACAGAAATAATTATGGAGGTAATGTGTTTTGTATGGCTGATGACACTTATGGGTGTATTAGAATTATAGAGTTTAAAAATAAGGCAAATGTTCTGCACACCAGCAGATGTTTGCTGCAGATAAATCTGTTCACGCTAATTTAATACTTGTTTCTATTTTCCTGCAGTACTCTCAAAGTTGACATAGTCATTGTTTGGGTTCAGAGTTCGATTGAGGCAGATGAATATTTGTGCCTGGTATAATGTGTTCTCCTTTTCCATCAATAAGAGGGTCCCATTGGTCAAAATCTTTCTCAAGACCTGGAAAGTAAAATTTGGTATTCAGATTAATCCTGAAACAATTGAAATTACTTCAAGTAGCTCTGAAGCTTTCTTCCCATCACAGTGGGGAAATGTTTGTCCTGCACCTACAATGACAGGTTCACTTCTGGAATGCTTTTTACCATTTAGAGTGGGAAGCTGCCCATTCCAAAGGTGTTTCTCCTTTAAGTTCGGAGATAGATTTTTATTACACGCACGATTTAAAAGGTAAAGAAAGAAAGACTTGCATTTATATTGCGCCTTTCATGACCACCGGACATCTCAAAGCGCTTTACAGCCAATGAAATACTTTTGAAGTATAGTCACTGTTGTAATGTAGGAAACGCGGCAGCCAATTTGCACACAGCCAGGTCCCACAAACAGCAATGTGATAATGACCAGATAATCTGTTTTTGTTATGTTGGTTGAGAGATAATTATTGGCCAGGACACCGGGGATAACTCCCCTGCTCTTTGAAATAGTGCCATGGGAGGTTTAGCGTCTCATCCGAAAGATGGCACCTCCGACAGTGCAGCACTCCCTCAGTACTGCCCCTCTGACAGTGCAGCGCCTTCCTCAGTATTGTTCCTCCAACAGTGCAGCACTCTCTCAGCGCTGGAGTGTCAGCCTAGCTTTGTGCTCAAGTCCCTGGAGTGGGACTTGAATCCACAACCTTCTGACTCAGATATATTATTAAACATTTTGCATCTTTAACAAAACTCTTGCTGCTGGAAATGCCAGTGTGTTTAATACTTTTTAATGGTTTTGAAAGTGCAATTTCATACAAGAAAGTTCCACAATGACTACACATCTGAAACTCCAATGCATTGTAAAAATTTAAGAAATCCCACATTTCCCTAGTGTTCTTGGTTTGCATCAATCTGACCATTACAATTTTGTTGCCTCCCCACTATATCTCTATAAAATGACTGCCCAGTATTCCTGGTACCTGGAATTAGAAAACTGTCAATTATGACTCATCAGTTATATATTCCAATAATAAATGCATTTTATTTACTTACCCAAGTGTCTTTGTATGAATGCTAATGAAGCTTTGTTGCTAATATCAATAGCTATATGAGGATCTGTTGTTCCTTTCAATCGAAATATCTTTCCAAGGAAAGCGCCAGTCAAAAATGTGAAATCAGGGAAGCTCTGATGTACTGTTCCCCTATAAAGAACCAAGTAAAAGAAAAAACCTCAAGGCAGTGAATTAAGTTCTAGATTCAGTTCTTTCTATGGTCCATGTACAAACCAAGGTACCTTTTGAGAATATAGCTAAGTATGCAAATTACTTATGGTTACCAAATTTATTGGAATTCAAAATATACAAATATAAACATATTTTACATCAGTGCACACTACTGTCCAATGTGTAAGTATTTAAAAATCAAATATGGTTGTGCAAGTGACTTGAGATGGTGTTAGTTGAACGTGTAAGACAGCCATTGATGAACATTAGCTTAACTAATGATGACACTTTTTCTATCTTGAAGGCCTTTGCCATCACTCTACAGCATGCTACTTCACATTCAAATAGGAAAATTATTGGTAAAAATAAAAAAATCTTTAGGCTTCTAAAACGAGGTATCAGTTTAGAAATTTTGAAGTACAACAGGAAACTCATGATTTGAATTGGAAACCATTGCAGGGAAACCATATTACAAACAATTCAGCTGCAGAACAAAATCATTCTAAAATGGACTTGACTTTGAGAGATGTGGATTATTGATTTTCTGTCACTAGGTATACATAGAAGATAGGAGTAGGCCATTCGGCCCCTCGAGCCTGTTCTGCCATTTAATGAGATCATGGCTGATCATCCAAATTCAGTACCCTGTCCCTGCTTTCTCCCCATATCCCTTGATCCCTTTAGCCTTAAGAAATATATCTAACTCCTTCTTGAATATATTTAATGAATTGGCCTCAACTGCCTTCTGTGGTAGAGAATTCCACAGGTTCACCACTCTCTGGGTGAAGAAATTTTTCCTCATCTCAGTCTTAAATGGCTTACCCCTTATCCTTAGACTGTGACCCCTGGTTCTGGACTCCCCCGCCATTGGGAACATCCTTCCTGCATCTAGTCTGTCTAGTCCTGTTAGAATTTTATAAGTTTCAATGAGATCCCCTTTCATTCTTCTAAACTCTAGTGAATATAAGCCTAATCGACCCAATCTCTCTTCATAAGTCATTCCTGCCATCCCAGGTATCAGTCTGGTGAATCTTCGCTGCACTCCCTCCATGGCAAGAATATCCTTCCTCAGATAAGGTGACCAAAACTGCACACAATACTCAAGGTGTAGTCTCACCAAGGTCCTGTACAACTGCAGCAAGACATCCTTGCTCCTGTACTCGAATCCTCTCGCTATGAAGGCCAACATACCATTTGCCTTCTTAACTGCCTGCTTCACCTGCATGCTTACCTTCAGCAACTGGTGCACAATGACACCCAGGTCTCGTTGCACTTCCCCCTTTCCCAATCTATTGCTGTTCAGATAATAATGTCTTCCTGTTTTTGCCACCAAAGTGGATAACCTTGCATTTATCCACATTATACTGCATGGTAGTGGCTTTATAAATACTAGAACATGCGTTGTCAAGCCATGGGGAATGTAGTCATTGCTGTAGAGTTTAGCGATGGCATCAAGTGTAACAATAGGTAACTAGATTAATATAGTGCCTACAGATCAGTCTATGATTCTTGCTGCAGCATTCTTTGGGTCATGAAATATTAAAAATAAAACCATGCATTTATCATAAAGGAATAAATCTACCCTCCTGGTATTAATATCTTCGTCAGGTCTTGTTATGGGAAAATCTGCTCACAGGACAACACGCAAGATTGAGATGGAGGTAAATGAGAGATGTGGGTTGAAAGGTTTGTGACAGTAAAACAATTGTTCTAAGGTGTATTACCAGGATTTTCAGTATTTTGAATATGTATTGTACTAAGCTGAGGAATATTTACAATGTATATAATGGATTACTACTTGACCATTGAAAATGTTTTCATTTCATGTAGCCAGTGAAAAATTAGCAGAAAATTAATCCTAAAATCTGCAGTATTTTTAAAAATTTGCTCTTGGTGTGGGTGCTGTGGGCAAGGCCACGTTTATTATTGCCTATCCCTGGTTGCCTTGAGATGGTCGTGGGCCTTGTCCTTGAACCACTGCAGTCCTTGTGGTGATGGAGTGAATGCTCACGGATGGGAGTGGTCCAAGATGTTGAAATTAATTTATTTAGAATAAAAAAACTTCAAAAATGTGCAAAGTATAAAATTAACAAACTTCAAGCAATATTTGAAGTTACAAGGAACAGAGTTGTGGCTAGGTTGAATAGACTTTCAGCTAAAGAAGTCAATGCTGCATTGAAAAAGACATTTAAAAAAATGCGAGGTGAATACCCAATTCAAAATAGGATTGACAATTATTAGGATTAGATGGGGCCGGGGTTAAATAGGAATTAAGCAGAAACTTGGAGATTAGTAACAGTAACAGTTATATTAATAACTTGAATCAGATACATCTTAATCTTAAGTTTCTGTAAGTTATTGAATAGTCTATTAAATAGAGGCATGGCAGGGCAGCTCAGTCCCACAGAATGCACATCCTGTGCCATGTGGGAAATCCAGGACACTTCCCATGTCCTGGACAACCATGTGTGCAGGAAGTGTCGTCAGCTGGAGAAGCTCGAGCTCTGGGTTTTGGAGCTTGAGCAGCAGCTGGTGTCACAGTAGTGCATCCGTGAGGCTGAGCGCTTCGTGGATAGCACGTTTCAGGAGGTAGTCACCCCACAGATAAGGAGTGCACAGGCAGCGAGGGAATGGGTGACTGCCAGATAGAAAAGGAGGACCAGGCAGGTAGTGCAGGAGTCCCCTGAGTGCATCTCGCTCTCTAACCAGTATTTGGTTCTGAGTACTGGTGAGGGCGATGGTTTCTTTGGGGAGTACAGTCAGAGCCAAGTCCACGGCACCATGGGTGGCTCAGCTGTACAGGTGGGGGGGAAAAGAAAGAGAGTGGGAGAGCAATAGTGGTAGGGGCTTCGATAGTTAGGGGAGCAGACAGGTGTTTCTGCAGCCACAGACATGACTCCAGGATGGTATATTGCCTCCCTGGTGCCAGGGTCAAGGATGTAACTGAGCGGCTGCAGAACTTTCTGCAGGGGGAGGGTGAACAGTCAGAGGTCGTGGTCCATATTGGTACCAATGACATAGGTAGAAAGAGGGATGAGGTCCTGCAGGTAGATTTTAGGGAGCTAGGAAAGAGATTAAAAAGCAACCTCAAAAAGGTGGTAATCTCTGGATTACTCCCGGTGCCACACGCAAGTGAGTATAGAAATAGGAGGATAGAGCAGATGAATGCGTGGCTGGAGAGATGGTGCAGGAGTGAGAGCTTCAAATTCCTGGGGCATTGGGACCAGTTCTGGGGGAGATGGGACCTGTACAGGCTGGACGGGTTGCACCTCAACAGGGCCGGAACCAATATCCTCGTGGGGAGGTTTGCTAGTGTGATTGGGGAGGGTTTAAACTATTTTGGCAGGGGGATGTAACATTTGAAAGGGGAAATAAAGTGCTCAAAGGATTGGGAGAGGCAGAGAGCACTAAGTAAGAAATAGTAAGGTATTAGGTGGGGTCAAACTAAGAGAGAATACATGAAGGCCTAAGATGGGTTTACAGTGTATGTATCTGAATGCACAAAGCGTAATAAACAAGGTAAGACACAAATAGCCACATGGGAATATGATGTTGTGGCAATAACGGAGACCTGGCTCAAAAACAGGCAGTATTAAATATTCCTGAATATAAGGTGTTCAGGAAAGATAGGAGGTGGTGTGGTAGTATTGGTTAAGGAGAATGTTACAGTGCTGGAAAGGAAGGATGTCCTGGAGGGGACAAGGACAGAATCTATATGGCTAGAGTTAAGAAATAATAGAGGTTCCATTACACTACTAGGTGTATTCTATAGACCACCAAATAGTGGGAAAAATATAGAGGAACAAATTTGCAGAGAAATTACAGAGAGATGCAAGAACTATAGTGTAGTAATAATGGGGGACTTCAATTATCCTAATGTAGACTGGGATTGTAAATAGTGTAATCGGCAGAGAAAGGAAAGAATTTCTGAAGCGTGTTCAGGAGAACTTTCTTGATCAGTACGTTTCCGGCCCAACGAGGAAGGAGGCATTACTGGATCTGGTTCTAGGGAATGAGGTAGGTGAACGTTTAGGGAAGAGTGATCATAATATCATAAGGTTTAGATTAGCTATGGAAAAGGACAGGGCGCAATCTAGAGTAAGAATGTTTAACTGGGGGAAGGCCAATTTCAGTGGGATGAGAATGGATCTGGCCTGGGTTAACTGGAATCAAAGATTGGCAGGCAGGCAAAACTGTAATGGAACAATGGGCTGCCTTTAAAGAGGAAATAGTTCAGGTACAGTTGAGGTACATTCCTACGAGGGGGAAAGGCAGGGCAACTAAAGTCAGAACTCCCTGCATGACGAAAGAGAGAGAGAATATGAAGCAGAAAAAGAGCGCGTATGACAGACGTCAGGTTGCAAATACATCTGAGAATTAGGTTGTATACAGAAAGGTCAGAGGAGAAGTGAAAAATAAATAAGAGGGGCAAAGAGAGGGTATGAGAATAGAACGGCAGCCAACATAAAAGTTAATCCAAAAGTCTTCTATAGGCATATAAATAAAAAGGTAGTAAGAGGCAGGGTGGGGCCGATTAGGGACCAAAAAGGAGACTTATGCATGGAGACAGAGGGTATGGCTGAGGTACTAAATGAATACTTAGCATCTGTCCTCACCAAGGAAAAGGATGCTGCCAAAGACATAGTGAAGGAGGTGGTAGCGGAGATACTTGATAGGATAAAAATTGATAGAGGTATTAGAAACACTGTCTGTACTTAAAGTAGATAAGTCACCAGGAACAGATGGGATGCATCCTAGGATGCTGAGGGAACGGAGGGCGGAAATTGCGGAGGTACTGGCCATAATATTCCAATCCTCCATAGAAACGGGGGTCGTGCCAGAGGACTGGAGAATTGCAAATGTTACACCATTGTTCAAAATAGGATGTAAAGATAAACCCAGCAACTACAGGCCAGTCAGTTTAACCTTGGTAGTGGGGAAGCTTTTAGAAACTGTAATCAGGGACAAAATTAACAGTCACTCGGATAGGTGTGGATTAATGAAGGAAAGCCAGCACGGATTTGTTAAAGGCAAATCGTGTTTAACCAACTTGATCGAGTTTTTTGATGAGGTAACAGAGAGGGTTGATGAGGGTAATGCGGTTGACATAGTGTACATGGGTTTCCAAAAGGCGTTCGACAAAGTGCCACATAATAGGCTTGCCAGCAATGTTGAAGCCCATGGAATAAAAGGGACAGTGGCAGCATGAATACGAAATTGGCTAAGTGACAGGAAACAGAGAGTACTGATGAATGGTCATTTTTCAGACTGGAGGAAGGTGTTCCCTAGGGGTCAGTTCTAGGACCACTGCTTTTCTTGATATATATTAATGACTTGGACGTGGGTGTACAGGGCACAATTTCAAAATTTGCAGATGACACAAAACTTGGAAGTATAGTGAACAGTGAGGAGGAGAGTGATAGACTTCAGGAAGACAAACAGGCTGGTGAAATGGGCAGACACGTGGCAGATGAAATTTAACGCAGAAAAGTGTGAAGTGATACATTTTGGTAGAGAGAATGAGGAGAGGCAATATAAACTAAATGGTACAATCCTAAAGGGGGTGCACGAACAGAGACACCTGGGGGTATATGTGCACAAATCATTGAAGGTGACAGGGCAGGTTGAGAAAGTATTTAAGAAGCCCAGGATGCAGTAAGCCTTTTTAATTGAAGGCATAGAATGCAAAAGTGTGGAAATTATGATGAACCTGTATAAAAAACTGGAGTACAGTGTCCAATTCTGGGCACCACATGTTAGGAAGGATGTGAAGGTCTTAGAGATGGTGCAGAAAAGATTTATGAGAATGCTTCCAGGAATGAGGGACATCAGTTACATTGATAGACTGGAGAAGCTGGGGTTGTTCTCCTTGGAGCAGAGAAGGTTGGTCGGTGTCGGTGCAGGCTCGATGGGCCGAAATGGCCTCTATCTGCACTGTGGGGTTTCTGTGATTCTGTGAAGGTTGAGAGGAGATTTGATAGGTGTTCAAAATCATGAGGGGACTAGACAGAGTAGATCGAGGGAAACTGTTCCCATTGGCAGAAGGGTCGAGAACCAGAGGACACAGATTTAAGGTGATTGGCAAAAGAACCAAAGGCGACGTAAGAAAAAACTTTTTTACACAGCGAGTGGTTAAGATCTGGAATGCACTGCCTGAAAGGGTGGTGGAGGCAGACTCAATCTTATCTTTCAAAAGGGAGTTGGATAAGTATCTGAAGGAAAACATTTTGCAGGGCTACGGGAAAGGGCAGGGGGGTGGGACTAGCTGAGAGTCGGCACGGGCTCGACGGGCCGAATAGTCTTCTTCCGCGCTGTAACCATTCTATGAGTAGATAGAATGTATTCTTAAGCGGCTCAGACCATGGGAAATACCACAACAATGATGAGGAGAGGTCTAGAATGTAGGATTGGTAAATAATCTGGAGTTCTGCTGGATTTAACTTTTGGAGGTGGAGACAGCATCTTGACTCAGGACATTAAATGGGTTGATGCCACGATGAAGCACATTTTACATGGTCTATGGAGCAAATGGGTCAGAACTGCCAAATAATCCCCTCTCATTTCACATTTTGTTATGTTTAACTAAAGCTATCGTTGTTTTAACACTTCATTGTTATGAACTGTTACATTAAAGCCACTGAGACATTTCATTCCTTAAGTTTGTTGAGTACATATTTGAATAAATAAAACAATGACAAAAAGGTATGAATGTTTGCTTGTGTTTTTTAAATAAATATTAATAGTAAAAGGGTAGTCAAAGGAAAGGTGGGACCAAAAAGATCTTGTGGATTCAGAAGGCATAGCGGAGGTACTAAATAAGTATTTTGCATCCGTCTTCACTAAAGAGAATGCTAAATGTAGCAGTAAAGGAGGAGGCAGTAGTAATATTGGATAGGATAAAAATAAAGAGAATGTACTTAAAAGATTAGGGCCTAGAAATTCAGTTGCTTGCGCCACCAGTTTGCGCCCAAAGAGGCCACTCAGAGGCTTTAGCGCCTCTGGCCACAACCACCGCGATATTTAGTGGGGTGCTAATGGCGGCGTTAGCCTGTAGCGCTGCGCCGCCACCGATGACTTCATCGGTGTGCGCAGCGCCCCGCTACCACCCCAAGCGCCATATTAGGTCGCGCCCGCCTCTTCCGCGCTGGCCGCAAATAGCAACCGGTACACAGGGGCCTACCTGTGGCGGTAGTGGGGCGAGTTAAGGTGGAGGTGCGGCCGGCCGCTTTTTCGGCAGCCACCTGCCCGTACCTCCGTCCCCGGCCTCCTACACCCCCCCCCCCGCGGCATTGCCGGCTGTTTCCCGAGAGCCCGGCACTTCTCCTTGGTGCCGGGCTCATTTGCCGGCACTCGCGAGCGGGGATCGCGCTGTTGCAGGCACCTCCCCCTTAACAGTGGGAGGAAGGCCTGCAGTACCGCAGCGTGCCGTGCCGCAGCGGGTGGCGCTGCGGCACTTTGCACGTCGATATTCAGTTTCAGCGCCCCAAGCGGGGCGCCGAAAGCCTTGTTTAGCGGCCGGCTTCCACTTGGGGCGCTGAAACTGAATATCCCGATGGCGCAAGTGGCTCCACGCGCAGCGGTAATTCCGGCGCCCAGGCGAGCTTGGCGCCCCAAACTGAATTTTTAGCCCTAGCAGTCCTCAAAGTAAAGAAAGTCACCCGGTCCAGATCGGATGCATCTTCGGTTACTGAGGGAAGTAAGGACGTGGAGGTTCTGGCCACAATCTTTCAGTCCTCCTTGGATATGGGGTGGTGCCAGAGGTCTGGAGCAAATGTTTAAAAAAAAAGGGGAGAGGGATAAACCCAGCAACTATAGGCCAATCAGCCCAACGTCGGAGGTGGGGAAACGTCCAGAGACAATAATCCGTGACAAAATTAATTGGCATTTGGAAAATTATGGGTTAATAAATGAAAGTCAGCAGGGATTTGTTAAAGGCAAATCGTGTTTGACTAACTTTCGAGTTCTTTGATGAAGTAACGTAGAGGGTTGAGGAGGGTAGTGCGGCTGATGTGTATGGACTTTCAAAAGGTATTTGACAAAGTACCACATGATAGACTTGTTATAGGAACAGGAGTAGGCCAATTAGTCCCTCGAGCCTGTTCTGCCAATCAATGAGATCATGGCTAATCTGCGAATTAACTCCATATACCTCTTACTTAAAATTAACAATTGATTTAGCATCAATTGCCATTTGCAAAAGAGTGTTCCAAACTTCTACCACTGTGTGTGTAGAAGTATTTACTCATTTCACTCCTGTAAGGTCTGGCTCTAATTGTAAACTGTGCCCCCTAGTCCTAGACTCCCCAACCAGCGGAAATAGGTTCTCTCGATCTACCCCATCAGTTCCCTTAATATGCTCCAGAACTAGCCGTGCCTCTAGCCAAGCTGTTCCAGTATAGCTACAACACTGGCATCTATCCAACAATGTGGAAAACTGCCCAGGTATGTCCTGTCCACAAAAAGCAGATCGAATCCAACCCGGCCAATTACTGCCCCATCAATCATCAGCAATGATGGAAGGTGTCACTGACAGTTCTATCAAGTGGCACTTACTCACCAATAACCTGCTCACTGATGCCCAGTTTGGGTTCCACCAAGACTACTCGGCTCCCGACCTCATTACAGCCTTGGTCCAAACATGGACGAAGGAGCTGAATTACAGAGGTGAGGTGAGAGTGACTGCCCTTGCCATCAAGGCAGCAATTGACTGAGTGTGGCATCAAGGAGCCCTAGTAAAACTGAAGTCAATGGGAATCGGGGAAAATGCTCTACTGGCTTGAAAGAAAGATGGTTGTGGTAATTCAAGGTCAAGCATCACAGCCCCAGGACATCGCTGCAGGAGTTCCACAGGGCAGTGTCCTAGGCCCAACCATCTTCAGCTGCTTCATCAATGACCTTCCTGTAGTGTCCGCGTATCAATAACACACGGACTGCAGGAGAATGGTAATAACAGGTGTTTACTGAACAGAGGGTATGCTGGAACTGAAAGTACAGAAGCCTGCTACGGCTTTATATACAGGTGTGGTCACTGCCGGTACTACAGTATAAAAGCAGTTCTCTCAAAAGGTACATACACAACAATTCCTCCCCTTTAAGATAAACAGTACATAACATTCATTTAACAATTAAATAACTAATTACAATTACAATTTTCTCTGTACTATATACATCAACTGAAGTAATCATTTATAAATTCAGTCTTTGAGGAGGCTTCCTGATCCTGTCTGGATAGCGCCTTTCTCGAGTATCCTGTTCTTGCAGCAGAGTCAATTCTGGCTCATTGTCATTGGTTGGTTCGTCAGCTTCCAATACCACTGATTCGGAGGTAGACGCAATCTGTACTTCGGGTTCATCACCAGGTGCGCATGCTCGTGGTATGGGTTTGACTTGTTCCTGTGACTCTAGAATCTGGTCAGCATGGCGTCTCATGATGCTCTCTCCAATGTCCACTGTGTACATTAGTGGTCCCTGCTGTGTGCATATCGTTCCCGGCTGCCATTTTTCTGTTCGGTAGTCGCGGGCCAAGACTGGTTGCCCTATCTTGAAGCTCCTGGTTGGCTTCTCATTGATGTGCTGGAATTGCTTATCCTCAACATCTCGTCTTATGTTTGGTTTGAGCAAATCCAGGCGACATCTTAACCTTCGGTTAAAGAACATTATGGCTGGAGCTTGGTTGGTGACTGCATGTGTCGCATTCCGGTAAGCAAACAAATTATCCACCTTGTGTTGTAGTGGTATGTTGTCGTTATACATCGCCTTTATTGCTTTTTTAAAGATCTGAACAAACCTCTCAGTCAATCCATTTGTGGCTGGATGATATGGGGCAGATGTGTAATGTTTTACCCCATTATTCCTCAAAAACCTCCGGAAATCCTCGGACACAAACTGTGGTCCATTGTCAGAGCAAATCTGTTCTGGCAAGCCACTCCTGGCGAAGATAGTCCGTAGGACTGCAATAGTTTTCTCCGTGGTGGTGGAGGACATTTTGATGACTTCTGGCCATTTCGAATGTGCATCCACGGCGATTAAAAACATTGAGTCCATAAATGGACCAGCAAAATCAATGTGTACCCGTTGCCATGGAGATGAGGGCCACTCCCATGGGTGTAGCGGGGCCTGTGGTGGAGCGTTTTGGACTTTCTGGCATCCTGTGCATCTTTTGGTCATATCCTCGATTTCTTTATCGATTCCCGGCCACCACACAAACTCCCTAGCTAGGGTCTTCATTTTTACCCCTCCCAGATGACCCTCATGAAGCTCATTGAGCACTCTATCTCTCAACTTGGGTGGAATTACCACTCGGGATCCACACATCAAGGTCCCCCGGCACACTGACAGCTGTTCTCTCCTTGGCGAGAATGCTGGCAACAGTGAGTCGCCATGTGCTGGCCATCCCTTCACCGTCAAATCATAGACCCGAGAGTGTGTCGGGTCATTTCGGGTTTCCTTCTCTAGACTTTAGTTTGTAACAGGTAGACATTCGACTATGGTCGAATGGAATATCTCAACAGGGTCCACTGTAGGTGCTTCCTCCACCGTAGGCAGCGGCAGGCGCGACAGCCCATCAGCGTTTCCATGCAGTTTCGTGCCCTTATACTCTATGTCGTATTGATGTGCCCCTAGAAAAGGGGACCATCTTTGCAGCCGTTGCGCCGTCATCACCGGAACGCCCTTTTTTGGGTTAAAAATGGAGACAAGAGGCTGGTGATCAGTCAGTAGGGTGAATTTCTGCCCGTGCAGATAGTGATTGAACTTCTTCACCCCCCACACCAGGCTGAGGGCCTCCCTGTCAATCTGGGCGTAGTTACGCTCGGCTGAGGTTAACGAGCGCGACGCAAAGGCTGTTGGCCTCTCTGAACCGTCAAGGAATTTGTGTGACAGCACCGCTCCAATGCCGTAGGGAGACGCATCACATGCCAACCGAATTGGTAGTGTTGGATTGTAGTGGGCCAATACTTCTTTTGAAGTGATTAGGCATTTACATTTCTGAAAGGCACGCTTACACTCATCACTCCATTTCCATGCTACTCCAGTTTGCAGCAGGGCGTTCAGTGGGTGCAGAATTGTAGATAAATTTGGCAAGAACTTATGGTAGTAGTTCACCAACCCGAGGAACGACCTCAGTTGCGACACATGTTCTGGTGCTGGAGCCTTGGCTACTGCCTCAATCTTGTCTGGGGACTTATGTAACCCCTCTTCATCAATCATGTGGCCACAATACGAGATTTGTTTCCTGAAAAACTCGCATTTGGGGCGGTTGGCTCGTAGCCCATATTCTTGTAATCTAGTGAGCACCTGCTCCAGGTTGGCAAGGTGTTCACTGTCATTTTCGCCCGTAACCAGGATGTCGTCCAAATAACACTGGGTCCCTGGGATCTCTTGCAGGACTTGTTCCATCGCCCTCTGCCAAATAGCCGGAGCTGATGCTACCCCGAATACCAGTCAGTTGTACTGGGAAAGACCTTTGTGAGTGTTTATCGTGAGGTACTTTCTAGATGCTTCTTCTACCTCCATTTGTAGATACGCTTGGGCCAGATCAATCTTCGTAAAGCGTTTCCCTCCAGATAGTGAGGCAAAAATATCTTCTATCCGCAGAAGTGGATATTGTATTGTGTGCAGGACTGGGTTCACAGTTACCTTAAAGTCCCCACAGATGCAAACCTTCTTTGGCTCCCCAGGCGTGCTGCTCAATGATTTCTTCATTTCAGGAACGATGGGTGTGGCCCACTCGCTCCAGTCCACCTTGGACAGCACACCCGAACGCTCCAGACTCTCCAGCTCTGCTTTGATGGCTGGGCGGATCGCATACGGTACCGGTCTGGCCTTAAAACATTTTGGGTTTGTGTTATCTTCAATTTTTATCGTTGCCGTTACTCCTTTTAGAGTCCCAAGTCCTTGCTGGAACACCTCTTTCGCGTCAGTTAGAATTTTTGACAGTCCACCAGGTATGACATCGTCATCCTTTTTGTCAGCCACAGTTAGCGCCTGAATGGAATGCCAATCCAATTGTATTTTTCGGATCCATTCACGTCCCAATAATGGTGGTCCTCCATCTTGTAGTATATAGAGATACAGTTTCTGTGTTTCCTTGCCGTTGTATTTAACGGGCACCCTTATTTTTCCTCTGGGGTAGATTTTTTGCCCCGTATATGTCTTCAATACAATGGACGTGTCCTTCAAGGGTATGTGTGAGAATAGCCGCTCATAGTCTCGTCGATTCATGACTGTTAGGGCCGATCCTGTGTCCAATTCCATCTTTACTTGGGACCCTGCTATCATGAGGGTGACCCAAATGGTTCGGTGATCCTCCTTTGCGATCACGTTGTGTAACTTTAGAAAAATTAGTCTCCTGCTCCCGGAGTCATTATCACTCTCCTGATCTTCTGAACTACTGTCTGTCATTTTTTTTACTTTCTTGTACTTTTCCTTAGTAGTTCTTTTAGTGTTGGTTTTCTTTCCCGACCTGCAGACTCGTGCTATGTGTCCCACTTTTCCACATTGCCTGCATACTTTGTCCTTAAACCAGCAGTCCTTCTGGTCATGGGTTGTTCTGCCGCAGCGATAGTACTTTTCTGCTCCATATGCCATTTCATTGGTGCTATATTCTTGCAGTTTCTGTTGTATTTCCGCAGCTCCCTGTGCTGCTGCTTCGTAGGATACTGCCACGCTGAAAGCCTTTTCTAGCGTAAGGTCCTTTTCTGAAAGTAGTCGTTTCTGGGTTCCTTCATTCTGGAGCCCGCAGACAAACTTATCCCTTAAGGTATCTGCCAGTCCTGCTCCGAACTGGCAGTGCTTCGATAACTTGCGTAGTTCCGCAAGATAGTCAGCATTACTCTCATCTTTGTGCTGTTTTTTTAATGGAACTTGAATCTTTCTGCTATCAGCAGCGGTGTAGGGTTTAGATGTTAGAGTTTTACAGCACAGAAAGAGGCCCTTCGGCCCATCGTGTCTGCGCCGTCCATCAATCCCTGTCCAGTCTAATCCCATTTTCCAGCATTTGGTCCATAGCCTTGTATGCAATGGCATTTCAAGTGCTCATCCAAATGCTTCTTGAATGTTGTGAGGGTTCCTGCCTCTACCACTCTTTCAGGCAGAGAGTTCCAGATTCCAACCACCCTCTGGGTGAAAAAGTTCCTCCTCAAATACCCTCTAAATCTCCTGCCCCTTACCTTGAATCTATGCCCCCTTGTTATTGACCCCCCGACTAAGGGGAAAAGTTCCTCTTTACCCTATCTATGCCCCTCATCATTTTGTACACCTCAATCAGGTCCCCCCTCAGCCTTCTTTGCTCCAATGAAAACAACCCCAGCCTGTTTAATCTTTCTTCATAGCTGAGGCGCTCCATCCCAGGTAACATCCTGGTGAATCTTCTCTGCACCCTCTCTAAAGCAATCACATCCTTCCTATAGTGAGGCGACCAGAACTGCACACAGTACTCCAGCTGTGGCCTCACCAGCGTTTTGTACAGCTCCATCATAACCTCCCTGCTCTTATATTCTATGCCTCGGCTAATGAAGGCAAGTATCCCATATGCCTTTTTAACCACCTTATCTACCTGTTCCGCTGCCTTCAGGGATCTATGTACATGCACACCAAGGTCCCTCTGACCCTCTGTACTTCCTAGGGTCCTACCACTCATTGTGTACTCCCTTGCCTTATTTGTCCGTCCAAAATGCATCACCTCGCACTTTTCAGGGTTAAATTCCATTTGCCACTTTTCCGCTCATCTGACCAACTCGTTTATATCTTCCTGTAGCCTGAGGCTTTCCTCCTCACAATTTACCACCCCACCAATTTTCGTGTCATCTGCGAACTTACTGATCATACCTTTTACATTCTCATCCAAATCATTTATGTAGATCACAAACAGCAAGGGACCCAGCACCGATCCCTGAGGTACCCCACTAGACACAGGCTTCCAGTCACAAAAACAACCTTCGACCATCACCCTCTGCCTCCTGCCACTCAGCCAGTTTAGGATCCAACGCGCCAAGGCACCCTGGATCCCATGGGCTCTTACCTTCTTGACCAGTCTCCTATGCGGGACTTTGTCAAAAGCTTTACTGAAGTCCATGTAAACCACATCCACAGCATTTCCCTCATCCACACACCTAGTCACCCCCTCGAAAAATTCAATCAGATTTGTCAGACATGATTTACCCTTGACAAAGCCATGCTGACTATCCCCGATTAATCCTTGCCTCTCCAAGTGGAGACTAATTTTGTCCCTCAGAATTTTTTCCAATAATTTCCCTACCACAGATGTTAGGCTCACTGGCCTGTAATTCCCTGGTTTATCCCTGCTACCCTTCTTGAATAATGGTACTACGTTAGCTGTTCTCCAGTCCTCTGGTACATCCCCTGTGGCCAGAGAGGTTCTGAAAATTTGTGTCAGAGCCCCTGCAATCTCCTCCCTTGCCTCACACAACAGCCTGGGATACATCTCGTCCGGGCCTGGGGATTTATCCACTTTTTGGCCTGCTAAAACCGCTAGTACCTCCTCCCTCTCGATGCTAACATGTTCAAGTATGTCACAGTCCCCTTGCCCGATTTCTATGTCTACATCGTCTTTCTCCATAGTGAACACAGATGCAAAAAATTCATTTAAAACCCCGCCTACATCATCTGGCTCTACACACAGATTGCCACTTTGGTCCCTAATGGGCCCTACCCTTTCCCTGGTTATCCTCTTGCCCTTAATATACTTATAAAACATCTTAGGATTTTCCTTTATTTTGCTCGCCAGTGTTATTTCATGGCCCCTCCTCGCCCTCCTAATTTCTTTTTTAAGTATGCCCCTGCACTTTTTATACTCCTCTAGGGCTTCCTCCGTCTTTAGTAACTGCCAAAAGCCCCCCTTTTTTTCCTAATGCATTTTTGTATATCCCTTGTCATCCAAGGTTCCCTTTGCTTGTTGGTCCCACCCTTGACCTTTACAGGAACATGTTGGCGTTGTACCCGCTCTATTTCCCCTCTGAAAGCCTCCCACTGCTTTGATGTGGATTTTCCTATAAGTAGCTGCTCCCAGTCCACTTTGGCCAGATCCTGCCTTATCATATTAAAATCGGCCATCCCCCAATTTAGAACCCTTATTTCCGGGCCGTCATTGTCTTTTTCCATGACCACCTTAAATCTCACCGAATTATGGTCACTGTCGCCAAAATGCTCTCCTACTGACACTTCCACCACTTGCCCGGCTACATTCCCTAGAATTAGGTCCAGTACCGCCCCCTCTCTTGTAGGACTTTCTACATGTTGGCTCAAAAAGCTCTCCTGGATGCACTTTAAGAATTCTGCACCCTCTAAGCCTTTCACACTCTGACTATCCCAATTAATATTGGGGAAGTTGAAATCCCCCACTATTATTACCCTATTATTTTCGCACTTCTCTGAGATTTGCCTACATATCTGTTCCTCTATCTCCCCCTGACTGTTTGGGGGCCTATAGTACACTCCCAGCAAGGTGCTTGCCCCCTTTTTGTTTTTAAGTTCTACCCATATGGCCTCATTAGAGGAACCCGCTAATATATCATCCCTCCTTACAGCAGTAATCGACTCCTTAATTAATATTGCAACACCCCCTCCCCTTCTACACCCCCCTCTGTCTCTCCTGAAGATTCTATACCCCGGAATATTGAGCTGCCAGTCCTGACCCTCCCTCAACCTTGTCTCCGTGATAGCAACAATATCGTACTCCCATGTGTTCAACAACAACTTCAGTTCATCCACCTTATTTGCAAGACTCCTTGCATTAAAATAAATGCCTTCCAGCCTTGCCATATTCCCTTTTGCCCTCACATATTTTCTGTGCCTTCCCAGCTGACTTGTTTTTTCCTCTGTATTTGGCTGTAAATCACCCCCTACTATAGCTCCACTCTGTATCCCATCCCCCTGCCAAGTTAGTTTAAACCCCCCCCAGCAGTGCTAGCAAACCTCCCCGCAAGGATATTGGTCCCCCTCTGGTTCAGGTGTAGACCGTCCGACTTGTACAAGTCCCACCTTTCCCAGAAGCAGGCCCAGTGATCCAGGAAACTAAAGCCCTCCCCCCTGCACCATCCCTTTAGCCACGCATTCATCTGTTCTATCTTCCTATTCCTATACTCACTAGCACGTGGCACCGGGAGTAATCCAGAGATTACAACCTTTGAGGTCCTGCTCTTTAATCTTCCACCTAGCTCCCTAAATTCTTGCTGCAGGACCTCATCCCTCTTTTTACCTATGTCGTTGGTACCAATGTGGACCACGACCTCTGCCTGTTCACCCTCCCCCTCCAGAATGCCCTGCAGCCGCTCAGTGACATCCTTGACCCTGGCACCAGGGAGGCAACAAACCATCCTGGATTCACGTCTACGGCCACAGAAACGCCTATCTGTTCCCCTTACTATAGAATCCCCTACCACTATTGCTCTCCCACTCTTTTTCCTCCCTTCCTGGGCAGCAGGAGCACCCCCAGTGCCAGGAAGTTGGCTGCTGCTGGCTTCCCCTGGTGAGTCATCCCCCTCAACAGTATCCAAATCGGTATACCTGTTTGAGAGGGGAATGGTCACAGGGGTCTCCTGCACTACCTGCCTGCTTCTATTGCTCCGCCTGGTGGTCACCCATTTCCTTTCTTCCTGTGCAACCCTTCCCTGCGGTGTGACCAACTCACTAAACGTGCTATCCACGACCCTCTCAGCATCGTGAATGCTCAACAACCCATCCACCCGCAGCTCCAGCGCCTCAATGCGGTCTGCTAGTAGCTGCAGATGGATGCATTTCCTGCACACGTGGTCACCAGGGGCAGTGTCCCTGAATTCCCACATAGAGCAAGAGGAGCACATCACGGGGCTGGGCTCTCCTGGCATGACTTACCCTTTAATTAATTTAAATTAAATTCACTAACACCAATTAAAGATATCTCTAAGGCGCTTGTATAGTCTACCTACAGTCCCTGCTACACCAGAAAAGACCCTAGTCACTATAAACTACAGAGTTAAAGTTTAAAAAAGAGAAATACTCACCAACCAATCACTTACCTGCTCCCTGGTGACATCACACACTGATTACTTTTTACCTCTCTCCCCGCTGCTGAGTTGGTAAGGCTCACCTCCTCCCTGCTGCTGCCCCGAACTGGTCTCGGGCCTCGGTCTTCGCGCCGGTTTTTATACCGGGCTCACCTCCTCCCTGCTGCTGCCCCGAACTGGTCTCGGGCCTCGGTCTTCGCGCCGGTTTTTATACCGGGCTCACCTCCTCCCTGCTGCTGCCCCGAACTGGTCTCGGGCCTCGGTCTTCGCGCCGGTTTTTATACCGGGCTCACCTCCTCCCTGCTGCCCCGAACTGGTCTCGGGCCTCGGTCTTCGCGCCGGTTTTTATACCGGGCTCACCTCCTCTCTGCTGCCCCGAACTGGTCTCGGGCCTCGGTCTTCGCGCCGGTTTTTATACCGGGCTCACCTTCTCTCTGCTGCCGCCCCGAACTGGTCTCGGGCCTCGGTCTTCGCGCCGGTTTTTATACCGGGCTCACCTCATCTCTGCTGCCGCCCCGAACTGGTCTCGGGCCTCGGTCTTCGCGCCGGTTTTTATACCGGGCTCACCTCATCTCTGCTGCCGCCCCGAACTGGTCTCGGGCCTCGGTCTTCGCGCCGGTTTTTATACCGGGCTCACCTCATCTCTGCTGCCGCCCCGAACTGGTCTCGGGCCTCGGTCTTCGCGCCGGTTTTTATACCGGGCTCACCTCCTCTCTGCTGCCGCCCCGAACTGGTCTCGGGCCTCGGTCTTCGCGCCGGTTTTTATACCGGGCTCACCTCCTCCCTGCTGCTGCCCCGAACTGGTCTCGGGCCTCGGTCTTCGCGCCGGTTTTTATACCGGGCTCACCTCCTCTCTGCTGCTGCCCCGAACTGGTCTCGGGCCTCGGTCTTCGCGCCGGTTTTTATACCGGGCTCACCTCCTCTCTGCTGCCGCCCCGAACTGTTCCTGTAAGATATTGACAATCTCTTCAAAGCTTTTCTCCATTGGTTTAGCTGGGGTAATTAAATTCCGCAATAGGCCGTACGTTCTCGCGCCCATCAAATTTAATAATACCGACGCCTTCTTTTCATCGGCCACCCCATTTGCCTTGCAGTACACTTCAATTCTTTCCACATACGTGGTCCAGTCTTCTATTTCGTTGTCGAAAGCAGTGATACTGCCACGCTTCGGCATCTTAGGTGGTTTAAAATGGCGCCTCCCACGCTTTTCCTTCTTCCCCAATGGATTAAAATGGCGCCTCCTGCGCTTTTCCTTCTTCCCCTTGCTGCTCCTAGCGTTCTAAATAGTAATGGCGGCACCCCGCGGCTTCGGCGCGTCTCTCTTTTGTTAGTTAAATTCCTTAGTTTTATTCTTCTTCGACGCTGTCCACTGTGCGTCTCTTTTCCTTCCCCTCTTTTATTTTCTCTAACGCTGCCCGGCTCTTGAGCACCGACCGCGCCCTGTGCGCTCCACCCTCTCTCTCTCTTTTCCTTCCCGACGACGCTGCACGGCCCCCTTGCAGAACCGCTCGATCGAGCTCAAGCCCGCCGCAGTCCGGAAGGGTCAGCGCACTACCTGCTACGAGCACGATTTGCTGGAACACCTTGACTGGGGAGCCAAGCCCAGCTCTCCACAGCTTCCCCTGCGATTCACTGAACTCCGATGGATCACTGGGCAGTTGCCCGCGGTCGACGCCCGTTGCTCTGGCTTCGACCTCCAAGAAGCTTCTTTTCAGGGATGGATCCCTGTGAGGTGATGCAGTACTGCAGGTGAGTTCGAACCTGCTCGTCGCCACTGTAGTGTCCGCGTATCAATAACACACGGACTGCAGGAGAATGGTAATAACAGGTGTTTACTGAACAGAGGGTATGCTGGAACTGAAAGTACAGAAGCCTGCTACGGCTTTATATACAGGTGTGGTCACTGCCGGTACTACAGTATAAAAGCAGTTCTCTCTTAAAGGTACATACACAACACTTCCCTCCACTATAAGGTCAGAAATGGGGATGTTCGCTGATGACTGCATAGTGTTACATAGAAACATAGAAGATAGGAGCAGGAGTAGGCCATTCGGCCCCTCGAGCCTGCTCCGCCATTCAATGAGATCATGGCTGATCATCCAAATTCAGTACCCTGTCCCTGCCTTCTCTCCATATCCCTTGATCCCTTTAGCCTTAAGAAATATATCTAACTCCTTCTTGAATATATTTAATGAATTGGCCTTTACTGCCTTCTGTGGTAGAGAATTCCACAGGTTCACCACTCTCTGGGTGAAGAAATTCCTCCTCATCTCTGTCCTAAATGGCTTACCCCTTATCCTTAGACTGTGACCCCTGGTTCTGGACTCCCCGGCCAACAGGAACATCCTTCCTGCATCTACTCTGTCTAGTCCTGTTAGAATTTTATAAGTTTCAATGAGATCCCCTGTCATTCTTCTAAACTCCAGCGAGTATAAGCCTAATCAACCCAATCTCTCCTCATATGTCATTCCTGCCATCCCAGGTATCAGCCTGGTGAATCTTCACTGCACTCCCTCCATGGCAAGAACATCCTTCCTCAGATAAGGCGACCAAAACTGCACACAATACTCAAGATGTGGTCTCACCAAGGCCCTGTACAACTGCAGCAAGACATCCTTGTTCCTGTACTCGAACCCTCTCGCTACAAAGGCCAACATACCATTTGCCTTCTTAACCGCCTGCTTCACCTGCATGCTTACCTTCAGCGACTGATGCACAAGGACACCCAGGTCTCGTAGCACTTCCCCTTCTCCCAATCTATTGCCATTCAGATAATAATCTGCCTTCCTGTTTTTGACACCAAAGTGGATAACCTCGCATTTATCCACGTTATATTGCATCTAATAATAATAATAATAATTCAACTTTATTGTCATTGTACAATGCACAAGTACATGAACAACGAAATGTGATCTTGCAAGCTCCCATGAGTCCAGTACAAATAACATTAACATTAACGTAAATAGCACCGTCCTGGGAGAAGCAAAGCCGCTGCGTCTGTGTGCGCCGCCATTCCATTTCCACCATTCCTCCTGTCCGACAATCTTCAGCCCAACGCCTGGGCCTGCTCACCAGCCGCCCCTCCCGGGGCTCTTTCCGTGACCTTCTGCACCTGGTCTTCCCTGATGGTCACCCCTCCAGGTACTAACCAGGCCTGGCTCTGCTTAGATTCCAAGCCTTGCCAGTGACCCTGTCCCTAGTCCCAGGAACAGGGCTTCTGCCCAATCACCCAACCTGTCCAAATCATACTGGAGTTTCTCGGCATCCTCCTCACAGCACACACGCCCACCCAGCTTTGTGCCTTCTGCAAACTTGGAGATATTACATCTAGTTCCCTCCTCTAGATCATTAATATATATTGTGAATAGCTGGGGTCCAAGGACCAATCCCTGCAGTACCCCACTAGTCACTGCCAACTCTTTGCCTTCTGTCTGCCAACCAGTTCTCTATTCAAGTCAATACCTTGCCCCCAGCCCCATGTGCCTTAACTTTACACGCCAATCTCTTATGTGGGCCCTTATCGAAAGCCTTCTGAAAGTCCAAATACACCACATCCACTGGTTCTCCCTTATCTATTTTACCAGTTACATCCTCAAAAAATTCCAGTAGATTAGTCAAGCATGATTTTCCTTTTGTAAATCCATGTTGACTTTGTCCAATCCCGTCACTGTTTTCCAAGTGCTCTGCTATTACATCTTTTATAATGGACTCTAGCATTTTCCCCACTACCGATGTCAGGCTTACCGGTCTATAATTCCCCGTTTTCTCTCTACCACCTTTTTTGAATAGTGGGGTAACATTAGCTACCCTCCAATCCATGGGTACTGTTCCAGAGTCTATCGAGTTCTGGAAGATGACCAGCAATGCATCTACTATTTCTAGGGCCACTTCCTTAAGTACCCTAGGATGTAGATTATCAGGCCCTGGGGATTTATCGGCCTTCAATCCTGTCAATTTCCCGAACACCATTTTCCTACAAATACTGATTTCTTTCAGTTCCTCCCTCTCATTAGACCCTATGTTCCCCGACATCTCTGGGAGGTTACTTGTGTCCTCCTTTGTGAAGACAGAACCAAAGTATGTATTTAATTAGTCTGCCATTTCTTTGTTCCCCATTATAAATTCCCCTGGTTCTGACTGCAAGGGACCTACGCTTGACTTCACCAATCTTTTTCTCTTCACATATCTATAAAAGCTTTTACAGTCAGTTTTTATGTTCTCTGCAAGCTTACTCTCATACTCTATTTCCCCCCTCTTAATTAATCGCTTTGTTGAATCATAAACTGCTCCCAATCCTCAGGTTTACTGCTTTTTCTGGCCAATTTATATGTCCTCTCCTTGGATCTTATGCTATCCCTAATTTCCCTTGTTAGCCACAGTTGTTCTTTTTCTTATCGTGTCCACGGACAGTCTATACATAGCCCAGCCAGAACTGGACACATTTTTGCGCCTTGTTGTTGGATTCGGCAAGATCTGCAACAGTGCAGGGTTCCTCTAATGATGGGCATTGCAGGAGATGTTGCATAGTCTGTGCCTCAGTTCCACATTCAGAAGTTGTCGGGCTGGTTGAATATCCCCATTTGCTTAGTGACACCTTTGAGCAACCTACACCGGTCCTAAGTCTGTTAATTGCAACTGGGCAATCTGGAAGTGCCTTACCTCCTGGGGGAAGGCTTTCATCAGGTAAAATTTCCATCGCTGGGGGTTGTTCAAGACTGGCGAGCCGGTCTTTCCACAAGGCAATGCGGGCTTCAGATGAGGTTGATTGTAATGGAACAACACTGTTCATGAAGCTCTTCCTTGACTTTAGGCGGCTGGGTGTAGGTGTATGACAATGCAGAGGGTGCCTCTCATCTGATGTTTGACGGAGTCGCTCTTTCTTGCTGGCTACCGTTCTTCTTAGATCAGGGGGTGCGATACCCGCCAGGATACTGTGGTAAACCACTTTTATCGTTCACCATCGTTACACTATAGTTATCACTGTTGTATTGTTATCACTGTTCTCACTGTTGTATCACTATACGAGGTCGCCTCTTGTCGCGCTGTTATACCTGGGCTGACCACCTCCGACTCCGCCCATGGCTCCACCTACCTGCCCAGGTATAAAGGTAGTCGACTGGCTGGTATTCCTCCTTGTTGGACCCGATCACCCACGAGGGTGGGCTCTGTTATTTAGTCAATAAAAACCTTTAGTTACGTTCCTAACTCGTCGCTTTTTATTGGACGAATTGATAGGTATATCAATTTTATTGACTAAATTTTAAAGATGTCTACTACTGGCCAGCCAGAAGCCCTCCCAGAAGCACAGCCACAGTTCCTGGTCATGGTCCTGACCTCCTCGATGGAGTAGGTCAGGTTGCGGGCCTTAATGAAATGGTAAAGTCTGGTGACCCCGGGGTGGCAGAGGTCGTTGTGGAGGGTCTGAAGTCTATCAATATGCGCGCTGGCGCATGTAATTCGTGAAAGAGCATCAGGGGGTTCGTTCAGCTTACCTGGCCGGTACAAGATGTCATAATCGTAGGTGGATAGCTCGATTCTCCACCTCAAGATCTTGTCATTCTTGATTTTGCCCCTCAGCTTGTTATTAAACATGAAAGCAACCGAACGTTGGTCGGTGAGGAGGGTAAATCGTTTGCCTGCCAGGTAATGCCTCCAGCGCCGTACCGCCTCCACAATTGCCTGGGCTTCCTTCTCGACCGACGAGTGTCGGATCTCGGGGCCCTGTAGGGTCCTTGAGAAGAAGGCCACCGGCCTCCCCTCCTGGTTAAGGGTAGCGGCTAGGGCGAAGTCGGATGCATCGCTCTCCACTTGGAAGGGGATGGACTCATCCACTGCGTGCATTGTGGCCTTGGCTATGTCTCCCTTGATGAGGGAGAAGGCCGCGCACGCTTCCTCCGTGAGGGGGAAGGATGTGGACTTCATGAGGGGTCTGGCTTTGTCCGCATAATTGGGCACCCATTGGGCATAGTAGGCGAAGAGCCCCAGGGTTCTCTTGTGCCTTAGGGCAGTGGGGGAGGGGTAGCTCCATGAGGGGGCGCATTCTTTCGGGGTCGGGGCCGATGAGTCCGTTCTCTACTACACAGCCAAGAATGGCAAGGCGCGAGGTGTTAAACACACATTTCTCCTTATTGTAGGTGAGGTTCAGCCGTTGGGCCGTACGGAGGAATTTCTCCAGATTCACGTCATGGTCCTGCCGGTCGCGGCCGCAGATGGTGACGTTATCTAGATAGGGGAATGTGGCCTGCAGTCCGTTCTGGTCAACCATCCGGTCCATCTCCCTTTGGAAGACCGAGACCCCGTTGGTGACACCGAAGGGGACCCTAAGGAAGTGGTATAGGCGCCCATTCGCCTCGAAGGCGGTGTACTGGCGGTCCTCGGGGTGGATAGGGAGTTGGTGGTAGGCCGACTTAAGGTCGATGGTCGAGAATACGCGGTATTGTGCAATCTGATTGACCATGTCAGATATGCGGGGAAGGGGGTATGCGTCCAGCTGGGTGTATCTGTTTATGGTCTGGCTGTAGTCGATGACCAGGCGATTTTTATCGCCGGTCTTAACGACCACGACCTGGGCACGCCAGGGGCTGTTGCTCCCCTCGATAATGCCCTCTTTCAGGAGGCGCCGCACCTCAGAGCTAATGAAGGCTCTGTCCCCAGCGCTGTACCGCCTGCTCTTGGTAGCGACGGGTTTGCAGTCGGGGGTGAGGTTAGCGAACAGGGAAGGTGGCGGCACCTTGAGGGTGGATAGGCTGCAGGTGTTACGCGGTGGGCGGTTTAACATTCGCTGGTTGTCGACTGTGAGTGGGGGGAGGGGTCCACCGTATGCTAGGGTTACACTTTGGAGGTGGGATTGGAAGTCCAGCCCTAGTAGGACGGCAGCGCAGAGCTGGGGGAGGACGAGGAGTTTAAAATTTTTATACTCCGTACCCTTAACCGACAAGGTCACAACACAGTAGCCGCTAATGTCCGTGGCGTGGGACCTCGATGCCATCGAGATTCGGTTGCGCGTTGGCAGGACAGGGAGGGAGTAGTGGCTCACCATGTCTGGGTGGATGAAGCTCTCCGTGCTTCCGCTGTCGAACAGGCAGGTCGTGGCGTGGCCGTTTACTTTGATGTCCATCATCGACTTGGACAGGTGGTGTGGGCGGGCTTGATCCAGAGTGACGGAGGCTAGTGTGTAGGTAAGCGAGTCGTTGTCGTCTGCGGGCGAGGCGGTCGTCGGGTCCGGAGGCCCGGTGGCAGTCGGGCGTGGTGGGTAAAATGGCATCTCCCACGAGGTAGGACACGAATGTTTGTTTTCCCCAGGAAGTCGACTACGGGAACCACTCTACCAACCTGGCTGACCTCTCCGGGGCCCGTCTTGCTGCGAAAGCACGTGAGGGCCCATAAAACGGACCCCCTGGTCGAGAGGGTGAACCTCCTGCACGCCAACCCCCAGTACGCCTACGTGGCTTACCCAGACGGGCGGGAGGACACTGTCTCCTTACGAGACCTCGCACCCTCGGGCACTCCGGAGACACCACCTTTACCCCCCCCACCACCCCCCCAATTCCAGCCCAGGTAGACGGCATGCCGGAACCCCACAAGCCTTCGCCGACCACGCAGACACCAGCATTAACACCGGATAATGCAGCACCGCCGCTGCGACGATCGGAGAGGCTTACGAGGCCTCCGGACAGACTGACATACCAGAACTGGTAGTACACTTCACCCCGCCGGACTCAAATCTAAACAAGGGGTGAATGTGGTAAACCACTTTTATCGTTCACTATCGTTACACTATAGTTATCACTGTTGTATTGTTCTCACTGTTCTCACTGTTGTATCACCATACGAGGTCGCCTCTTGTTATACCTGGGTTGACCACCTCCGACTCCGCCCATGGCTCCACCTACCTGCCCAGGTATAAAGGTAGTTGACTGGCTGGTATTCCTCCTTGTTGGACCCGATCACCCACGAGGGTGGGCTCTGTTATTTAGTCAATAAAAACCTTTAGTTACGTTCCTAACTCGTCGCTTTTTATTGGACGAATTGATAGGTATATCAGATACATAGGCTGTTGTTGTTTGTTGGTTTTAAGCAACCTGTGATAAATTGGCAGCTTGCATTCAGAACGGCATCCATCTTCTTGGCATGAGTAGACCTTTCCCATGCAGGGCAGGCGTATTCAGCAGTGGAATAGCAAAGAGCAAGTGCACTGGTTCGCAATGTTTTCGGGCTTGCTCCCCATCTTGTGTTAGTCAGCTTATTCAGGATGTTGTTTCGTGCGCTCACTTTTGCCTGTGTCTTCTCGATGTGGTTCTTGAAGGTGAGGCATCGGTCAAGGGTGACTCCTAAGTAGATAGGGTGCTCGCAATACGTCAGTGTTGCTCCACACCAGGTTACTTTCAACTGGCGTTTGGCTTCAGAGTTTGAGTTGGAATGCACAAACTTGCGTCTTTGATGGGTTTGCGCGAAGGTGGTTTTCTTCATAGTAGAGCCACAGTTGAGTCACCTTTTTTGTTTTATTTTTATGTCAAACAGGGATGAACAAATTCTGTAGTTCATCCATGCGGTCTTTGAATGTTTGCCATTGCCTATCCACCGTAAACCCTTTGAGTGACATTCCCCAATCAATCCTACCCAACTCGCGCCTCATACCATCGTAGTTTTCTTTATTTAAATTCAGGACCCTAGTCTCTGAGTCAACTACTTCACTCTCCATCTTAATGAAGAATTCTATCATATTATGATCGCTCTGACTCAAGGGGCCTCGCACAACAAGATTGCTAATGAATCCTCTCATTACATAATACCCAGTCTAAGATGGCCTGATCTCTAGTTGGTTCCTTGACATATTGGTCCAGGAAACCATCCCGTATACACTCCAGGAATTCCTCCTCCACAGTATTGTTACTAATTTGGTTAGACCAATCTATATGTAGATTAAAGTCACCCATGATAACTGCTGTGCCCTTATTGCACGCTTCTCTAATTTCCCTTTTAATGCCATCCCCAACCTCCGCATTACCGTTTGGAGGTCTATATACCACTCCCACTAACGTTTTCTGCCCCATGGTATTTTTCAGTTCTACCCATACAAATTCCACATCATCAGAGCGAATATCCTTCCTTACAATTGTGTTAATCCCCTCTTTAACCAGCAATGCTACCCCACCTCCTTTTCCTTTTTGCCCATCTTTCCTGAATATTGAATACCCCTGGATGTTGAGTTCCCAGCCTTGGCCACCCTGGAGCCATGTTTCCGTAATCCCAATCATATCATATTCGTTTACCTCTATTTGCGCAGCTAATTCATCCACCTTATTACGAATGCTCCTCGCATTAAGACACAAAGCCTTCAGGCTTTTTTTTTTAATGCTCTTAGACCTTTTAGAAATTATTATTTACTGTGGCCATGTTTGATTTAAACCCTTGATTTCTCCCACTGCCACCTTTGTTTTTCTCCTTCCTGTCTTTTGCTTCTATCCTTGTTTCCCTTTCCTCTGTCTCCCTTCTCAGGTTCCCAACCCCCTGCCATTTTAGTTTAAACCCTCCCCCAGAGCACTAGCAAACACTCCCCCTAGGACATCGGTCCCGGTCTTGCCCAGGTGCAAACCGTCCGATTTGTACTGGTCCCAGCTGCCCCAGAACCGGTTCCAATGTCCCAGGAATTTGAATCCCTCCCCCTTGCACCATTCCTCTAGCCACGTATTCATCTGAAATATCCTTCTATTTCTAATCTGACTAGCACGTGGCACTGGTAGCAATCCTGAGATTACTACCTTTGAGGTCCTATTTTTTAAATTTACCTCCTAACTCCCTATATTCAGCTTTTAGGACCTCATCCCGTTTTTTACCTATATCGTTGGTACCTAGATGCACCACGACAACTGGCTGTTCACCCTCCCCTTCCAAAATATTCTGCAGCCGCTCTGAGACATCCTTGACCCTTGCACCTGGGAGGCAGCACACCATCCTGGAGTCTCGTTGGCGACCGCAGAAACACCTATCTATTCCCCTTACAAGAGAATCACCTATTACTATAGGGGAACTTGGAAGTGGTGGTGTTTCCATGTTTGTCCTTCTAGGTGGAAGAGGTCGCGGGTTTGGGAGGTGCTGCCGAAGAAGCCTTGGCGAGTTGCTGCAGTGAATCTTGTAGATGGTACACACTGCAGCCACAGTACGCTGGTGGTGGAGGAAGTGAATGTTTAAGGTGGTGGATGGGGTGCCAATCAAATGGACTGCTTTGTCCTGGATGGTGTCGAGCTTCTTGAGTGCTGTTGCAGCTGCACTCATCCAGGCAAGTGGAGAGCATTCTAGCACCATTCACAACTCCTCAGATAATGAAGCAGTCCATGCCCGCATGCAACAAGACCTGCACAACGTTCAGGCTTGGGCTGATAAGTAGCAGGTAACATTCGTGCCACAGAAGTGCCTGGCAATGACTATCTCCAACAAGTGAGAGTCTAACCACCTCCCCTTGACATTCAACGTCATTACCATCATCGAATCCCCCACCATCAACATCCTGGGAGTCGCTATTGACCAGAAACTTAACTGGACCAGCCACATAAATACTGTGGCAACAAGTGCAGGTCAGAGGCTGGGTATTCTGTGGCCAGTGTCTCACCTCCTGACTCCCCAAAGCCTTTCCACCATCTACAAGGCACAAGTAAAGAGTGTGATAGAATACTCTCCACTTACCTGGATGAGTGCAGCTGCAACAACACTCAAGCTCGACACCATCCAGGACAAAGCAGTTGGTTTGATTGGCACCCCATCCACCACCTTAAACATTCACTTCCTCCACCACCAGCATACCGTGGCTGCAGTGTGTACCATCTACAAGATGCACTGCAGCAACTCGCCAAGGCTTCTTTGGCAGCACCTCCCAAACGCGCGACCTCTTCCACCTAGAATAACAAGCATGGAAACACCACCACCTCCAAGTTCCCCTGCAAGTCACACACCATCCTGACTTAGAAGTATATCGCCGATCCTTCATCATCGCTGGGTCAAAAGTCTGGAACTCCCTACCTAACAGCACTGTGGGAGTACCTTCACCACTCAGACTGCAGCGGTTCAAGAAGGCGGCTCACCACCACCTTCTCAAGAGTAATGAGGGATGGGCAATAAATGCTGGCCTTGCCAGCGACACCCAGATCCCATAACCGAATAAAAAAAATCTTGAAAACGTCGATCAAGTCACCTCTTAACCTTCTAAATTCCAGGGATGCAACCCTAGTTTGTGTAATCTATCCTCGTAATTTAACCCTTGGAGTCCAGGTATCATTCTGATAAATCTACACTGCACTCCCTCCAAGGCCAATATATCCTTCCTAAGGTGTGGTGCCCAGAATTGCTCAGAGTACTCCCTCTAACTAGGGGGCATAGTATCTACAACTAGGGGGCATTGTCTCAGGATAAGGGGTAGGCCATTTAAGACTGAGATGAGGAGCAATTTCTTCACTCAGAGGGTTGTGAATCTTTGGAATTCTCTGCCTCACAGGGCTGTGAATGTTGAGTCTTTGGGCTGGATTTTGTCATTGGGGGTGGGCTGGGGGCGTGTCAGGTGGTTTTCGTGTCAGGATCCCGACTCCGATGTGAAGTGGAACAAAAGTGCAATTTTGCCCTAATTGGGCACTTGATTTCCAGCGTGTGGAAACCTTTGGCCCAATGAGTCTTTTCATACAGAAAGTCGCCTCCGATGATGTCATCGGTGCTGCTGGATTTAAGGCCTGCAAGCAGCCTTGCTTCTTTTTCAGCCTTTAAACTTTATGCCCATTGTTCAGAGTGCTTCCTTCACCAATTATGTCCACCAGTAGGCCAAAGTGTGCTCCAAGATTCGATGAGGCCTCCCTCCAAGCTCTGGTGGAGGGAGCAAAAGCAAATAAGGAGGTGTTCTTCCCTTCCTCAGGGAGGAAAAAGCCTCCCCAGCAGACTAAAGCTGTGTGGTTGCAAGTGGCCCAAGAGGTAAACACAATTTCTATGCAGCAGAACCTGGCTGCAGTGCAGGAAGAGGTTTCATGACCTTCGCACAGGAAAAGTGAGTATGACGTTCCCATCAGCCTCAATCTGATCCCCTTCGCCTCTCATCACCAGCACTCTGCTTTGCCAACCTCTTCCTTCACATCCCACTTGACCCTTAAATCCTTGCACCCTTACCCATTCCCTCTCTAATGGGCAAATTCACTTAACTATTGGACCATGCAGCCCTCACACTCCCCATCACTGTGATGCAATGACAACAACTTACAACACACAGGGAGGGCCCCTTGTCTCCTTCTAAGCATCTATGCTATGGAATCTCTACACTCACTCCTTCATTCCCACTCAAACTCCACTTGTATCCCTCATTGCAGGAAAAGAGAGCGAAAGAAAAAATGAGGGGGAAAGAGCGAGGACAGGAGGAGGGCCACCCTCAGTAGCTCAGCTCACCACTTCGGAGGCGGTGGCCCTGGAGATCGCCAGAGTGGAGGACGATTCGCAAGTGGGGGATGGACAGATAGGTGCATCACAGCAAACTGGTGACAGAATAGTTTAGCATCTCTCATTGACATTGCATGAGTGACTGATGATTCTGATGCTCTAACAGATTGACATGATCATCTGCACAATTCAATGTGCATGCAACCTTTACCTCACATCTCTAACTCTTTACTCCCCCACAGAACCATCGAGAGCACCGACCCCACTGTCCAGGAGGAACAGCCTGAGCCTCCAAACTCCTGAGGAAGCTACAATCTCGGAGGGCGCAGCGTCAGCAGAATTCAGCGCACCCTGCACCAACGCAGACACTCACACCTCGGTGGGACCTTCGCGAGATAGAGTACTGTTGTCACCTGGTGTATCACAGATTACAAGTGAGCATCAGCAGATGGTAGAGACAGGGACAGCAGTGGAGAGTCCTCGTCGGAGGGCACAGGACTCTGCCAGCTCGGCTCAGTTGCATGTCGACCCTGTGCCTCCGGGTCCTTCCAGAAGGAGAGCGGTGCTGGAACTCCAGGAAGAGGTGCAGGAGTCACTGGCAGGTTTTGTCTCCAGGGTCGCTGCGAGTGTGGAGCGAATGGAGGAGTCCATCGCCAACATGAGCAGAGCCTTTGTGGAGGCGTTGGCGCATGAACGCATCACCACGGAAAGGATGGCTACCTCCGTGGGAAGGATGGCTACGGTAGAGGAGAGGATGGCTACAGCCATGGAGGAGCTTAGTCGCCAAGGTATTGAAAACATGGTCATTGTTCAGAATAGACTGACCTCTCTTGAGGAGCGATGGTCAGCTATTGAACATAGATACCAGACCTTCATGGAGGTCCTCTGGAGTAGGACTTCCAGTGCAGAAATGGGTCCTCATGGCCCCCCTGAAGTGCAGCAATGTGCTGTCAAGCCACTTGCTAGCTCTGAAGTGGGGCTGACCCATGAGAGGGATGTTGGTGGCAGAGAACAAGGAAGTGGGGGCTCCTCTCCAAGCACTCACACGACCATGCCACTGCAAAGCCCTCAGTCAGAGCCCCACCAGAGTCCTCACCCAGCGGAGGTGGGTGTCTCAGCCCCTGCACAGCTGCAGGAGCAGCAGACGGTTGTGAGCCCTCACAGGTTCGCAACCCCAGAGGACGGCCGCCAAAGGTGTTGAGACAGGAGCAGCAAGAAAGTGAGCAAGGGGCCTCCACATCTGCTGAAGCCACAGGGGAAGCACCATGTAGGAGCACACGTAAGAGGAAGATAAAGCACAAGTAGTCACAAGGGTAGTCACTTGGGTGTTCTGTTGTATTGATTTTTGACAAGCCATCCTTGAATTATTATGATAAACAGATTTGATGGCCAACTGTTGAAGTTGTGGCCTGTGTCATTTCAGAAATGGGACTTTCACATTGAGGGCTTAGGGCGACTTGCAATTGTCAGTATGGTGGTCAGAGTGATAGGAATCTGCAGGTTCTTGTCCATTGTTGATGCTCTGGTAAGAAGGTGCGAGGCAAAAGTGTTTGATTGTGCAGGCTAAGCAAATTTGTGCAGGCTAAGCAAATTTGGCCAACATGAGTGCATCCCTTGCATCCCAGGCAGCAATGTGGTCATGCTCTGGCGACTTCTGGCCTGTGCATCTTCAGGTGGGTGAGCATCAGCTTGGCGCACCTGTTGTTGCGGCTGGTCTTCATCCGAATATGATGTCCAGGAGGAAAGGAAATAAATGGTTCCCACGCTTCTGGTATATACCTCAGTTGAGAAAGCGCTCAGTCAAGGTGGGGTGCAGGGTTTCCCAGGAGGTCACACTGGAGATGGGCGTCAGGCTCCAAACTTCCACAAGAATGATTAGGCCTGCTAAAAGTTCCCCAGACCTGAGACAACAAAGTTCTGCCACCTGCAAATGAACATTGGTGAAAACTCCTTTTTAATGGTGGAGCTGCAGCAGTTAATAAGCAATCCACTTGTGAGGCCGCCAGGATTAACTGGTGTGTTCCAGAGGAGACGTGCAGGATGGGGGAAATGTGTTAAAATCAGAAAGGCCTCTCTAAATGGGATTATAGAGGCAATTAACTGGTTAAGGGCCTATCCCGCCTCTTGGAGGCGGGATGGAAATAGGGTCTGAAACCACGAATGTGGGAAAATTGCTCAGAGGCGGGATCGGACCCACCCGCCATTTTTTTCGATTTTGACAACTCGCACACCTCCAAACCCGCCTCCTCGGGCCTGGTAAAATCAAGGCTGAGATAGATAGATTTTTGGACTCTAGGGGAATCAAGGGATATGGAGATTGGGCGGGAAAGTGGAGTTGAGGTTGATGATCAGCCATGATCTTACTGAATGGTGGAGCTGGCTCGAAGGACCGTATGGCCTACTCCTGCTCTTATTTCTTATGTTCGTTCTAACCAGGGCTTTGTACAGCTGTAGCATAACTTCTGCCCTCTTGTATTCTAGTGCTCTAGATAAAAAGGCTGGCATTCCATTAATCTAGGCTGACACTCCAGTGTAGTATTGAGGGAATGCTGCACTGTTGGAGGTGCCATCTTTCAGATGAGACATTAAACTGAGGCCCTGTGTACTCTCTCAGGTGGACGTAAAAGATCCCATGGCATTATTCGAAGAGGAGCAGGGGAGTTATCCCCGGTGTCCTGGCCAATATTTATCCCTCAATCAACGTAACAAAAAAAAATTATCTGTTCATTATCATATGTTTGTGGGAGCTTGCTGTGTGCAAATTGGTTGCCACATTCCAACAGTGACTACACTCCAAAAGTACTTGATTGGCTGTAAAGCACTTTGAGATGTCTGGTGATCATGAAAGGCGCTATATAAATGCATGTCTTTCTTTAGCCTTTAAAAAAAATTCTCTGTACCTGTTCATGGCATTTTAATGATCTATGTAAAAGAATCCCCAAGTCTCTTTGGACCTCCACTATTTCTAGCTTTTCACCATTTAGAAAGTACTCTGTTCTATCCTTTTTAGATCCAATGTGGATACCTTCACATTTGCCTACATTGAAGTCTATTTGCCACAGTTTTGTCCATTCATTTAATCTATTAATATCTTTGTAATTTTATGCTTCCATCTACACTGCTGACAATGCCACCTATCTTTGTGTCATCAGCAAACTTGGATATGTGGCTTTCTATCCCATCATCTAAGTCGTTAATAAATATGGTGAATAGTTGAGGCCCCGACAGATTCTTGCAGGACACCACTAGTCACATCCTGCTAATTAGAATACCTGCCCACTATCCCTACACTCTGTCTCCTGCCACTCAGCCAATTTTCTAACCAGTTCAATAATTTACCTTCAATTCCATGAGCTTCAACTTTAGATAACAGTCTCTTATGAGGGACTTTATCAAATGCCTTCTGGAAGTCCATATAAATAACATCCATAGACATTCCCCCATCCACTACTTTAGTCACCTCTTGAAAAAATTCAGTCAGGTTCGTCAGGCATGACCTACCCATTACAAATCCAGGAACGGTTCCTGAATCCAGAGAACTCTGGAAGATTATAGTTTGGGCATCTACAATGTTCTCATCTACTTCCTTTAAAACCCCGGGATGGAAACCATCTGGTCCTGGGGATTTGACACTCCTTAGTGCCATTATTTTCTTCATTACGTGAATTTTGGTGAGTCCCTGACCCTGATCCAGTATTAGTAACCTTGGGATGTCCAGCATGCTATCCTCTTCCTCTACTTCTACTGTAAATACCGACGAAAAGTAATTATTCAACATGTCCGCCATTTCCTTATTTTCATTGACAATTATCACCGTTATCAGTTTAAGGAACCCACATTGCTCCTGACCACCCTCTTTTTCCTAATATAATTGTAAAAAATTGTGTTGACTTTGATATCCCTTGCAAGTTTCTTTTCATACTTTTTGTTTTTTTTAGCTCTATCTGTTCTGTGACCCTTTGCTATTCTTTGTATCTCTCCCGTTCACCACAATCTGCTATTTTTTGCATTTTTGTAGGCTTTTTCTTTTAGTTTTACGCTGTCCCTCACCTCTTTCGTCGTCCATGGCTGTTTTTTTTTGGCAAGCAGAGCTCTTGGCCCTTGGGGTGTAAAGTGGTTCTGGATCACATTAAATGTTAGCACAATTAAAGGTCAATAGGATTAAAAGGGACAGTGGCAGCATGGATACAAAATTGGCAAAAGGACAGAAAGCAGAGAGGAATGGTGAATGGCTGTTTTTCAGACTGGAGGGAAGTATAGAGTGTTGTTCCCCAGAGGCTGGTATTAGGATCACTGCCCTTTTTGATATATATTAATGACCTGGACTTGGGTATACAGGGCATAATTTCAAAGTTTGCAGATGACACAAAACTCGGAAATGTAGTAAACAATGAGAAAGAAAGAAAGACTTGCATTTATATAGTGCCTTTCATGACCACTAGACGTCCCAAAGCACTTTACTGCCAATAAAGTACTTTTTGAAGTGTAGCCACTGTTGTAATGTAGGAATCAGAGCAGCCAATCTCTGCACAGCAAGCTCCCAAAAACAGCAATGTGATAACGACCAGCTAATCTGTTTTAGTGATGTTGAATGAGGGCTAAATATTGGCTAGGACACCGGGAATAACTCCCCTGCTCTTCTTCAGAATAGTGCCATAGGATCTTTTACATCTACCCGAGAGGGCAGACTGTGCCTCAGTTGAACGTCTCATCCAAAAGACGGCACCTCCGACAGTGCAGCATTCTCTTAGTACTGCACTGGAGTGTCAACCTAGACATTTGTGCTCAAGTCTCTAGATCTTCACAGATTTCTACTACTTATAGTTAACAAAACTTGCTTGTGAAAGCCAGAAAGGATATTTAGGCCACAAATTTAATTGACCTTAGAGGGCGGGTCTGTTGTGAAAAATCGGAAAAATTGCCGGCGGGCTACGAACCCGCCGCCATCCCGCCTCCACACAACTTTGGCAAGTGTCGGGTCAGCCGCTCCTGAACTGACCCGACACCAAATGGCGGGAGAGGCAGTTAAACAACTTGTTAACTGGCTGGATAATCCTATTTTAACTGCCTGTTCGGATTTTGCAGGTTTTTCAGCACGCTGCCCACCTTCAGAAAAACACGCCAGCTGAATCGAGCCGGGTTGAGCGAGGACCTGAATTGTGGCAGCTGCTTAAAAGCAGTCCTGCAATCTCTCATTCTTTCACATGCCACAACTTAGTGCTGAGGTTTGGGAGACATTTTTCTTCTACTAATCTTGTGAGTGTTGAGGCTGAAATCCATCTGCATTGTGAGCTCCTTGGAATACCCTCTGGCCCCTTTGAGCGCAAACAACCTCCATTCCTGGACGGAGATATATACCAACGGTATGGGAACCATTTATATCTTCTCATCCTGGTCCTCAGATTCGGATAAAGAGCAGCCGTGGCAGCAGCGCAACCAGGCACAGCAGCACCAACCTTCTCCTCAGCCACCTGATGCTGCACAGGGCAGAGGGCGTCAGTGCAGGCCTGCTCCTCGCCGAAGGAGATACCCCCAACACTGGGTTTACAGGCAGAGGATGAGCTTCCTCAACATGAGTGAGCAGCAGTGCCAAAGGAGGCCGAGACTTTCGCGAGAGGTAGTCGCTGACATCTGCACAATGCTGCACTAACACCTGGAGCCCCGAGGAGTGGGTGGACACCCCTTACCAGTGGCCGTCAAAGTCAGCACTGCCCTCAACTTCTTTGCTTCGGGCTCCTTCCAGGGATCAGCTGCACACATCAGCGGCATCTCCCAGTCGGCCGCACACACATGCATCATGCAGGTTACCGATGGCCTCTTTGAAAAGGCGCACAATTACAACCACTTCTCCACGGATGAAGCAAGTGTAACTGCACATGTGGTTGGCTTTGCAAATATGGCAGGCTTGCCAAGGGTGCAGGGCGTCGTAGACTGCACATATGTGGCTATTAGGACACCCCATCACAACCCAGCAGTTTGTCAACCGCAAGGGATTCCACTCCTTAACGTCCGGCTGGTGTGTAACCACAGGAAGAACATTATGCATGCTTGCGCCAAGTTCCCTGGCAGTTGCCATGACTCCTTCATCCTGCAGCAGTCTACTGTGCCTCAGCTCTTCAATCCGCCAACCCAGCTTTCCGGATGGCTACTTGGCGACAAGGGCTATCCCCTGAAAAAGTTGCTCATGACACCAATGAGGAGGCCATCAAACGAGACTGAGAAGCGCTACAATGTGAGCCACATTTGCACCAGAAGTATCAGAGCAAACCATCGGCTTGCTCAAAATAAGATTCCGATGCCTCGACAGATCTGGTATGCACCAGCCAGGGTGTTCAGAATCATCGTCATCTGCTGTGCCCTGCACAACATCGCACAGCAGCGTGGCTTAGTGTTGCCTGAGGAACAAATGGCTGAGCGCTGAGCATTCTCGGAAGATGAGGAGGGGGAGGACAGGAGGAGGCATGCCTTGCGGGGCCGGATGTGGCATATGCAGCAGCACTCGAGCACATTGCTGGCCGTCACGCAAGGGATGCACATTCCATGCCAGATTCGCATAAGCTTACGCTTCAACCACAAGTGGCTGGCATACGGCTATGAATGTGTGGACGACCTTCTTAACATGCCATACATCATCTCTCCAATAAACGGTGCTTTCCTATCATTCTCAGCACCATCATTACAAATGCAAGTCACCCTGAGCCCTCAATGTGCAACTTCCATTTCCCAGAACACATAGGCCAGAACTTCAACGGTTTGCCATCATAAGAACATAAGATGTAGGAGCAGGAGTAGGTCATTTGGACCCTCGAGCTTGCTCCGCCATTCAATAAGATCATGGCTGATCTGATCTTGGCCTCAACTCCACTTCCCTGCCCGCTCCCCATAACCCTCGACTCCCTTACCTTCCAAAAATCTGTCTATCTCCACCTTAAATATATTCAATGACCCAGCCTCCACAGATCTCTGGGGAAGAGAATTCCAAAGATTCATGACCCTCAGAAGAAATTCCTCCTCATTTCCAATTTAAAAGGGTGCCCCCTTATTCTGAAATGATGCCCCCTAGTTCTAGATTCCCCTACGAGGGGAAACATCTTTTGTTTGATCTCCTCACAAAAGAATGACATTAGAAAATATACAACAGAACAAAACATCCAAGTGACTACCCTTGAGACTATTTGTGTGTTAACTTCCTCTTACACATGCTTCTACATGGTGTTTCCCCTGTGCCTTCGGCAGATGTAGAGGCACCTTGCTCACTTTGATGCTGCGCCTGCTTAGATGCCTTTGGCGGGCATCCTCTGGGTTTGGGAGCCTGGGAGGACTCCTCCACAGTCTGCTCTTCCTGCGGCTTGTGCAGGGGCTGTGACGGCCATCTTAGTTGGGTGAGGACTCCGGGTCTAACTGAGGGCTCCGCAGTGGCGTGAGCGTGCTTGGAGAGGAGCCCACACTTCCTTATTGTCTGCCACCAACATCGCTCTCATGGGTTACCCGCACTTCACTGCTAGCAAGTGGCTGGAGAGCACCTCGTTGCACATCAGTGGGGCCATGAGGACCCATCTCTGTACTGACAATCCTCATAACGGGGACGTCCGTGTACCTCTGATGTCTCTCCTCAATAGATGCCCATCTATCCTCCATAGCAGACCATCTATTTAGAAGAGTCACCATGTTCTCGTGTGTCTGGCGATTATGTCCTCCATGGAGGTTGCCACCCTCTCCATGGCGGCACGTTCATGCGCCATTGCCTCCACAAAGGCAGTGCTCATGTTTGAGATGGACTCCTCCATTCTCTCCACACTCGCAGTTACCCTGGATGCAAACCCTGCCAGTGACTCCTGCACTTGTTACTGGAGTTCCAGCATCGCTCTCTTTCTGGATGGCCCCAGAGGCACAGGGTCCACATGCAGCCGAGCAGAACTGTGAGTGCCCTATGGCCTCCGACGAGGACTTTCACTGCTGTCGCTGTCTCCACCATCTGCTAAAGTTCACTTGTGAGCTGTGATACACCAGGTGACACTACTCTATGTCGTGAAGGCCCCGCCAAGGTGTGCGTTTCTGCGCTGGTGCTGGGTGCGCAGAGTCCTGGTGACGCTGCAGGTTCCTCTGAGGAGTTGTCCGGTTCTTCCTCCTGGACAGTGGGGAGGGGGCTCTCGATGGTCTTGTGGGAGAGTAAAGGCATGAGCAGACACATCCTATTGTGCAGATGATCCAAAGTCAATCTCTATGAACATATGCCATTGCAGTCAATCATGAAATCTAAATGCAAGGGTTAAAAATCTATTCTGTCACCAGCTTCGTCCAATGCGCCTGTCTCTCCGTCCCCCACTTCCAGCTCCTCACCACCTCCCACGGTTTCGTGCGCAGCCTCCTCAGCACTTGTCAACGTCACCAGGGATGGTGGGCCTCCTCCTGTCTTTGCTCTCTCCCTCTTATTGTGGGCTATCTTTTCCTGCAAGGAGGAACAGAAGTGGAGTTTCAGCGAGAGTGATGGAGTGACTGTGAAGAATCTATAACATTGAAGCTTAGAGGGAGACCAAGATGGAGTGAGGTTCCAAGAGGAAGCTGCCTCCCTGTGCGTTGTTAGTTGTTGTCATTGCATAAGTGAGAGCGAGTGTGAGGGATGCATAGTAGGATGGTGGAGTGATTCAGTAGAGAGAGAGAGAGAGAGAGAGAGGGATAGGTAAGGGTGCAAGGGATGTAAGGGTAAGGTGGGATGTGGAGGAGCAGGTTTACAAAGCAGAGTGCTGGTGATGAGAGTAGAAGGGAAGCAGATTGAAGGCAAGTGTGATGTGATGCTCACTTTTGATGATCGCAGATGATCATTAAACTGTTTCCAGCACTGGACCCAGGTGCATGAACATATGGACCTTGCACTTACCTCCTCAGCAATGTACAGCCAGGCTGCCTTTGTTTGCTGAGGAGGCTTCCTCCGGCCATCGGGAGGGAACAGAATCTCCCTGCGCCCCCTTACTCCCGCCACAAGAGCTTGGAGGGAGTCCTCATTAAACTGTGGAGCAGCCTTGGCTCTTGCAGCAGTCATAGTAGCCTGGGCCCAAAGACAAGCAGAAACGAGAAATAAAAAGCTGAGGCTGCAAGGGCCCCTTAAAAACAACTGCAGCAATGATGTCATCAGAGGCAACTAACAAACCCGATCCCACTCATTGGACCGGGCAGTGCGCACAACGGGACTTGAATAGGCCACTTAAATTAAAATCTCAATTCGGGAGTGGCTGAAACTAGAAGTGGGACTGGAACCTGCCCACCAGGCAACCTGACTCCTCTATTAAATTTGTGGCCTTAGTGTTCAAAAGGTTAGACAATTTTGGACTATTACCCATCCAAACATTCCATAAACAATTACAAACCGTGTTCTTGATTTAGCAGATGCTATTAAACTGGATGGTATAATTCACTGATTTGTTTGGTTTACCTTTACTTACACTTTTACTCACATGATTGTAATCATCTTTCGCTGTATTGTGTTTGAATCAAGTTTTTTCATTTTCAGGATATTTGTAACCCACTGGAAGTTTTGAGAGTTGATGAACAATATTGGCTTCTGTACCTTTGCATATACCTCATCCTCCAGTGGGATCATCCATACATCCAATGCCACTCCACATCTATGTGCAAGAATAAAATATAGTGCAACTTAGTTAATGAACTCTGCAGCTAATGTCATACACACATTCAGCAGGCGCTTTCGCAGCCACAGGTAAATTAATAGGTCTCGGTTTGACACTGGGCTTGGCAGCTATGAAGTTATCTTCACAGATTAATTGAAAACATTTTAATATTCTTTTTAAAAATATCAGGGATGGGTGAGAAAAGGCCATTTACCCATTAAAGCTCATCCTCTAGTAAATTAATTCTCTTATCACAGCATCTAATTGTATTTTGAATGTTTTTACCTCGTATCCTGGTAGATTATTCCAGTCATTTATCACCCTTTAAATAAAGAAGTTTTTTTTCCTAATACCCGTTTTATTTATTTTTCATTAACTTCTATTTGTGTCTTTTGGTCCTCCTTCCTTTCTTTACTTTGTACAGGGGCCGTAGTACTAATGTGGATTTAACCTGATCATAATCAAATCTCCCCCACCTCCTTAGCCATCTTTTTACTGAACTGTAAAGTTTTTCCTCAAATGTTTCCTCACATCTTATTCTCTTTACTGTGGAATCAGTCTTGTTGCCCTTTTCGCCACCCTTTATAATGCAAGTATAGCTCAGAAATGGCTGTCAATGTAAAGTTTTATGCCGGTGACAATTGTGCGACTGCAGCCAGTAATATTGGGGCTGCTGTAGAGCACTCGATCACCACCCATTTTCTGACATTGATGAAATTGCTAGATGAAATTGCTAAATGAATTTGCTAATCGGCTCAATTTGTGCATTAGGGGAATTAAGACGGCACATTGGATACTTAAGAGGCAAGCTCTCCATATTACAGCATTGCTCTTTTTATGCATTCAACTTACCCAAATGGAACAGGCATTTACCAGAGAGCTTGCAGTGAGAAACCGGGAGTCTTAATTTAAAGGTAAGCTGCTGCTAATATTTTCTTTCCACGTTTTAAAGTTTTGTGCACTGTGAATTGCATTCATTACTGTACTGTATTTGGCAGAGGAGAACCAGCAAAAGCATGAAGTGGGCTGCCTGCGAGGTCCAATAACGTGTGGCATATCGTCAAGTCCCAACTCTCCATTACATAGCGGGTCTCCTGTACCAGGCACACTGCCTGATGTGGCAGTAGAGATGTGCCTAAAGTGGCTGAGGTTTAGCAAGGAAGCATCGACAGCTGTGCCATATCCTTCAAAAAGACTTTGGTCCCACATGTAACATCTAAATGATACTGCCAGTGGCTGCTAAAGTCAACGTGACCCACAGTTTTTAACATGTCCAGGCTAGTACTAGGGACAGGTGTATCAGTAATTAATGAGTTCACAGATTTGTCAAGAATGGGAGCAATACATTATTTGGTAGGGCCAAAAATGTCATCACTTTCTCCACTGATCAACAGCAGCAAGTTGAAAGGGCAACACAATACTATAGAACTGCTGGATTTCCCACAGTTCAGAAGCTCATTGACTGTCCGTATTGCATTTGGGCTGCTGTGCATAATACTGCACCCTATGTGACCCAAAAGGATTTTTAAAACAATTTCAATATGTACATGTGTTCACCAACCAGCATAGAAATATGCAGGTCAACATTTACTTCCTCAGAAACTCTCACAATGTCTTCCCTTTAAGGCAGTCATCCGTGGTTGAAGAGAAATGAAGAGTGGAAGGATGGCACCAGGGAGACCAGGGGTATTGTATGTAGCCATGGCTCCTGCCACACATGCATGAACCACGGCTCCTGCCACACATGCATGAACCACGGCTCCTGCCACACATGCATGAACCACGGCTCCTGCCACACATGCATGAACCACGGCTCCTGCCACACATGCATGAACCACGGCTCCTGCCACACATGCATGAACCACAGCAGTAGGGTGCAGGTGCAACAAAGCTCATGCTACAAACAGAATCATCAATCATAGCATCTTGAAGCAGCAAGACTTGCAGAACATATTTCCCACTTCAGGCTTTCCAGAATAATCACTGTCTGCTATATGACTTAACCCTGGAAAGAGGCTCGGCCTGCAGATGACGGTCAATGACCAGAATGGCAAAGCCATGAACTGGTAACAGGGTTTAACAGTAGTACCAGAGCCACACCATTTCTTAGAGGCAAACCATGTGACATGAATCAGTCATTCATGAAAGAAAGACTTATGAAATAATACTGAGCGGCCTTCGGGTGGCACTGTCCAGGGAGAGTATAAATACTCGGGCACAGGCCCAGCTTGTGCATGACATTCTTAACAGGAACTAGTGAAGGACACAACTAGACCTCCATGTTGTAAAACAGTTGATTAAAGCTTTGTTTAACGCTGAGACCATGTGCCTAGTAGTTTTCTTACGTCACCATGTATGTCAGTTAACCTTAACCAGACCGTCTTGTCCTACTCTTTCATGCTTAGTTCTTCAAACACCATCCATCTCCATGTTAGGTTTGCCTCCTACTATATCGTAACCAATAATAAATATATATTAAACACAATCTTCAAATCAAGTGCGTGCTATTAATTTACTTTATTATGTAGTGTGAATGATTTGAGTGGGCATGCTGCTACCTTTTAGTGATTGTGTGTTCAGGTGTGTGACAGCTGATCTACCACTCACTCAAGTGATTCCCATGTGGAAAGAGTGTGTTGGCTGGTGGGAGGGTTACATTGACGGTCTTTTGGGATTCTGGTGGCCCTGGATCTCCTTGGGCTGTGCAATGCAAGGGTCCTACATGCAAGTCAGCCACATTTGGGGTGATGATGCTGTCTGATACTTTCAGTTTTTCCCCATTTTGTCCTGTGCTTCGTACACCAGGCACTTCTGTGGGGGGGAGGGTGAAGCATTTTAATAAGTTCTGTGCCTTCGCCCCCACCCTCCTTGAAGTAGGACTTGCAGCTCTAGGCCTGTAAAACTGGCTATCCACACTCCATAACATCTAATTCTACAACAATATTGCTCTCCCAGTGTTATTTCAAGTGTTTAACTTCCTCCTAATTACAGTTCACAGCTGATTAAAATGATTAGTGTTTCTCCTCTTTTGTTGACTGGCCTGGTGTGCAGGAGATAGAACCACATTTTAACCCACAGACTGAAAATACCCAAATTATGCTTAAACCAGCAGGCTTCATTACTCCCAAAAACCTATCTTCACTGTTAACACCTGAACAGCGGATCAATGGCAATTTCTGGTTAGGATATTTTTAAAAATTGTATGGTGACTAAAACTGAACCCAGTTTCTAATTGTGGCCCGATTAGTGCATTGTAATTATTTTACCATAACTTCCCTATATTTGTATTTATCTGATCTGGCTATAGATCTCAGCATATTAGGAAGATGGTTGTGGTGATTGAAGGTCAATCATCACAGCCCCAGGACATCACTGCAAGAGTTCCTCAGGGCAGTGTCCTAGGCCCAACCATCAGCTGCTTCATCAATGACCTTCCCTCCATCATGTCAGAAATTGGGGTGTTCGCTGATGACTGCACAGTGTTCAGTGCTCTTCACAACTCCTCAGAAAATGAAGCAGTCCATGCTCGCATGCAACAAGATCTGGACGACATTCAGGCTTGGGCTGATAAATGGCAGGTAACATTTGCGCCACAGAAGTGCCAGGCAATGACTATCTCCAACAAGCGAGAGTCTAACCACCGCCCCATGACATTCAATGACATTACCATCACCAAATCCCCCACCATCGACATCCTGGGGGGTCACCATTGACCAGAAACTTAACTGGACCAGCCACATAAATACTGTGGCAACAAGAGCAGGTCAGAGACTAGGTATTCTGCAGCGAGTGTCTCGTCTCCTGACTCCCCAAAGCCTTTCTACCATCTATAAGTAAGGAGTGTGATGGAATACTCTCCACTTGCCTGGATGAGTGCAGCTCCAACAACACAAGAAGCTCGGCACCATTCAGGACAAAGCAGCCCACTTGATTGGCACCCCATCTACCACCTTAACCATTCACTCCCTCCACCACCGGCGTACTGTGGCTGCAGTGCGTACCATCTACAAGATGCACTGCAGCAATTCGCCAAGGCTTCTTCGGCAGCATCTCCCAAACCCACGACCTCTTCCACCTAGAAGGACAAGGGCAGCAGGCGCATGGGAACACCACCTTCCTGATTTAGAAGTATATCGCCGATTCTTTATCGTCACTGGGTCAAAGTCCTGGAACTCCCTCCCTAACAGCACTGTGGGAGTACCTTCACCACACGGACTGCAGCGGTTCAAGAAGGCAGCTCACCACCTTCTCAAGGGCAATTGGGGATGGGCAATGAATGCCGGCCTCGTCAGCGACGCCTACATCCCCATAAACGAATAAAAAAAAATTAGCTTTTTTATATATTGGTTCACCCCCATTAACTGGGCATTGAAAGTGGCATGTCTATTATTACTCTCAGGTGCCTTTCCAAGTCCCTATTTATTCAATTTAATTCGCTGTATATTTGTATCAGAGATTTGTTCAGCTAATGCATGACAATTTACATTCAACAGAGTTTAATTTATGTTCTGCTTAACTCCATAACTGACTAAATCTTCCTGCAAATGTTCTGCTGCATCCCATTTCTACTGCTCTCTTTATTTTTGTGCCGTCAGGAATGTGACCAAATTACGGTTTGAGGTTATCTAGGTAATTTATGTGGCTGATGAACATGAATTGAAGCACTGACCCTTGTGGAGATTCACTGAACACTGCACATTCTGACATTACTCCTCTCTCAAGTGCTCTCTTTCCTACAATCAAACTGCACAATTGCACATCAAGGCAAGCAGATATTACCACATGGTAATAGCATGAAGTACCTACAGAAAAAAAGGAGGTAGACAGCTCAGGAACAGAGGACTTTGTTAAAAGTGGTATAGAAGTGCAGAGAGGACCCTGGAGATGAGTATAATCAAGATTTTAAGCACAACACTAAAGCTCTAACATCTATTTGATATTAAAAATGTTGACTAGATAGCAACATTTTGTTTCAAAGTGCATTGAAACTCCATTTTAAAACTGCCAACATTTCAATATTGCACCAGTTATGCCTTTAGGTGGTGTTATAAATGGCTGTTTTGGATTATAAATTTGTCATGGTGACTTAACTTGAAAAGCTGTGCTGCATTTAGTAATTTTACTGAATTATCCTGAATTTCCAGACACTTGCCAGCAGATGTCTCTTAAACAGAAGAACCTTGCCTGTGCCAACTTAAGTAAGCTCAACTGAACATTGTCTTCCCGACCCCATTCACACAAGTTTGTCTTCCTTGGAAATCTGATTCTGTTAGGCCCATTTCCAAATTCCCTCCCTTGAAACTTTCCCCCGTTTTAAAATTCTGGTTTATTTTGGTGTCCTTGGGGTACTTCTGTGTCAGCACCTTCAAACAAGGTGCTACTGAAGGTTCTGTTTACAAAATCCTCCCCCCCATTTTCCCTATCCACCCTTCCATCTCTCCTTCCTTTGCTCCCCCACCTGGGTCCAGTTATCCCTCCGCTCTCTTAACCCTGCTTGACCTAAATACTGCACTTGGTCTTGACTCATGTACAATGTCACGGGAGATCAGCGAACACATTCAAAACAAGAGAGCAGTTAGACAGGAAGTTAGAATTCTGAAAGATAAAAGTGACAATACAGTTAAAAATAAAACAGTTGAAATAGTAAATGAATATATTCACCAATTTATCAAGTATTTCTGCTACATAGGCTTACTTGATATATTGGACAGCAAGTTTATGTTATTCTCCCTAGTAACTAACTACCCTTGATAAGTCCAAGTTAAGGTCCAGGGCAAATGCGACTGCTAGAGCTTGGGAAGGGGATTCAAGAATGATGACTTCTCATGGATGGAAAATGTTCCCAAATTAGTTCAGTTTAGAAAGAGGGAGAACCTCTCCAGCAAAACAGAAGGGCTCAGCCAAATTACATTCAAACAGTGAAGTTTAGTAAGAACTTCTTATTGAGGCCAATTTATAGATAACTAAGAATAATCCCTTTGAAGATAAGTCATGTGACTACAGTTCTCATTAATTTCACTGGAGTGATCTCTGACAGATGGTTGCAGGAATGGATAAATTATACCACCGACTTGGCCATCCTTTGTTGTACATTGTGAAACAATTTCCATATGGCATGAACAATTGGGAAGCTTCTGACAAACGATCGTCGACCTGAAACGATAAGCCCATCGCCTTCTCACCACAGATGCTACCTGACCTGCTGAGTGATTCCAGCGTTTTCTGTTTTTATTTCAGATATCCAGCATCTGCAGTGCTTTGCTTTTTGGAAGTTTTAGTTCTATCTACATATATCAAAAGTAGAACCAAAATTTTTTTCTTAAATGATGAAATTATCATTTCTTGACCTCAAAAGGTATATCACAAAAGTATTCTGAGTAGATATTCTTTGGCCACAAAAACTTAAAAATTACACTTTTTTTAAAGCATGAGTGGTATAAATATATTATGCAAGCAATACGATAAAAAAAACATTGCCACTTGTGGGAAGAGAGATTGGTAAAGTTTGTAAATTTTTTAAGCATTCATGTATGAATAGAATAGAGTATCTCACACACACGAGCTCATGAGTTATTTGGTCAGTCCTGCTTACTGATATTTATATCACACAATGCACGATGACATATTCTCCAGTTACAAAACTTCAACCAATTTTACAAGTTTATAACAGAATCATAGACTTGGCATTTGGCAATGTCATTTTATTTGAACTAGAGTTATAATGAAATATAGCTTTAAAAAACAAATTAATTGAAGTCCAAATTATCTATTAACATGCAGAATATAGTAGGATGTCCATGTCACCTTCGGATACTTAAGATCTTTTCTATCAATAAATTTCATTGCATCGTGTCCCAGATTTATTAAGACTTACCCAAACCGAAGCTCTTTGCTGAGTGAATCAATAACTGTAGCTCCACCAAATGAGTGGCCCATAATAGTTACTTTAGACAGATCGAGAGAGTTCTACAAAAAAGTGGTTAAATTAAAAACTTTTAAAGCACAATACATTTTAGGGTTTACGGTTTTGAAATATGCAGTAACAGTTTTTTGAAGAATCTTATTTTGAATCCGGTTGCTTATAATCTATGGTCAGTACATTTCCTTTAAAGTAACTCCCCAGCTATTTTATAGGTGAAGAATAAAGCGACCTGATGTTTTTACACAACATCCAACTGGAAACTGGTTTTCCAGCCAACCCAAGTCATGACCCGTAATTGTTTACAATGCAGCTGTTCCGTGGAATCATTCTCCCTCAGGTGACATCAAAGAGTGGCCTAGCAGAGAGGGCTTCTGAAACCTGACGAATCATTATGCAGCTCAGAGAATTCAATCAAGATTTTTGTGTCTTTTTGATCAAAAAATACCATCCCTAGAGTTAGCTTCCCCTTTAACGGTTACTAGACTATGTTCATTTTATTTACAGATATCTTATGTAGCAAGTGTGATTTCTTTTTTTTTTTATTCGTTCATGGGATGTGGGCGGCACTGGCAAAGCCAGCATTTATTGCCCATCCCTAATTGCCCTCGAGAAGGTGGTGGTGAGCCGTCTCTTGAACTGCTGCAGTCCGTGTGGTGAAGGAACTCCCACAGTGCTGCTAGGGAGGGAGTTCCAGGATTTTCACCCAGTGATGATGAAGGATCAACAATATACTTGCAAGTCAGGATGGTGTGTGACTTGGAGGGAAACTTGGAGGTGGTGGTGTTCCATGCGCTTGCTGCTCTTGTCCTTCTAGGTGGTAGAGGTCGCGGGTTTGGGAGCTGCTGCAGTGCATCTTGTAGATGGTACACACTGCAACCACGGTACGCCGGTGGTGGAGGGAGTGAATGTTTAAGGTGATGGATGGGGTGCCAATCAAGTGGGCTGCTTTGTCTTGGATGGTGTCGAGCTTCTTGAGTGTTGTTGGAGCTGCACTCATCCAGGCAAGTGGAGAGTATCCCATCACACTCCTGACTTGTGCCTTGTAGATGGTGGAAAGGCTTTGGGGAGTCAGGAAGTGAGACACTCGCCGCAGAATACCTGCTCATGTTGCCACAGTATTTGTGTGGCGATGGTAATGCCGTTGAATGTCAAGGGGCGTTGGTTAGACGCTCGCTTGTTGGAGATAGTCATTGCCTGGCACTTGTGTGGCGTGAATGTTACCTGCCACTTATCAGCCCAAGCCTGAATGTTGTCCAGGTCTTGCTGCATGCAGGCATGGACTGCTTCATTATCTGAGGAGTTGCCAATGGCACTGAACACTGTGCAGTCATCAGCGAACATCCCCACTTCTAACCTTATGATGGAGGGGAGGTCATTGATGAAGCAGCTGAAGATGGTTGGGCCTAGGACACTGCCCTGATTGACCTCCAACCACCACAACCATCTTCCTTTGTGCTAGGTATGACTCCATCCAGTGAAGAGTTTCGCCCCCCCCCCCCCCGATTCCCATTGCCTTCAGTTTTACTCGGGCTCCTTGATGCCACACTCAGTCAAATGCTGCCTTGATGTCAAGGGCAGTCACTCTCACCTCACCCCTGGAATCCAGCTCCTTTGTCCATGTTTGGACCAAGGCAGTAATGAGGTCAGGAGCCGAGTGGCCTTGACAAAATCCAAACTGAGCATCAATGAGCAGGTTATTGGTGAGTAAGTGCTGCTTGATAGCACTGTCGACGACACCTTCCATCACTTTGCTGATGATTGAAGAGACTGATGGGGCGGTAATTGGCCGGATTGGATTTGTGCTGCTTTTAGTGGACAGGATATACCTGGGCAGTTTTCCACATTGTTGGATAGATGCCAGTGTTGTAGCTGTACTGAACAGCTTGGCTAGAGGTGCGGCTAGTTCTGGTATTGGTTTATTGCCAATATGACTCACTGCTTGATTGTTTTGAAAACTTACAAACTACTTGCCAGGATAGCTGGTTTCACATGAATCATACAATTTACTTATAAATAAACATAAGTTGTGAAACATCTATGAATTGCAAAATAAACTGCAGCTAGACCGGAGGAACATGAAGACTGACTTCATTCAGTGGTCTATTGATGGTCTGTGTATCTTCTATGAAAAATGTTCAATCTTTTACTGTGTAATGCTGGTTCTTGAATGCTCCTTCTGTTTTACAAAAGTGGTTTGTGAATGCAAAAGACAGTGAGTTTTTGAGTTAGAGAGAGAGAGAGAGAGAGAGATGGGTACAGAATGGAGAGAGGGAGGTGGCTGTGCATGAATGAGAGAGCATGGCGTGAGAACAGTTGCAGGATAAAGTCCGGTGCAAAAGGAGGGGCAGCAGGTACGAAGAGGGAGAGTGAATGTATGAACGAGCGAGCTGGTGTGACAGACACGAGAGAGATGTGTGCAGGCAGTTACATGTGTGTGTACATAGGCTACTGAGCAAGACTGCATGCAGACCCGCATGAAAGAAAATGTATCTGGGTGCATGCTAGACGGGGGCAGGTTTTTGGCGCTAGCAGCCCATCAGTTCCATTTAAATGAGTCCGGCATCAAAATGGCTCTGGGCTCTGTCGCGGGAACAGGCACACGCTGAACCCTGAAAAGGGGGGGGGGGGGGGGGGGGAGGGAAAGACAACACGCGCGAAACATGGAATTAGCAAATGAAAGTGTGCACAAGAGTGCGTGCAAAAAGTGAAAAGTCGGGGAAAACAATAGAATGACGAGCACAAAATGATGGCGAGGAGGAGCCAGAGACAGACACATGGGGGGCATTTTAACCTTCACTAAAAAGGTGGTATTGGAGCATGGGGGGTAGTGAAATTGTTTTTAAAAAAAAATGAAACATCCGATTCCCGACCTGAACCCGCCTCCTTCCGGTTTTAACGGTGTCAGGACAGGAAGCAGGACGGGGGCGGGCAGCCAACCCGCTCCCAGGAGGCAGGACGCCAATTTAAATGAGACTGGAAGCCTCTTTTTTAATCTCCATTTCATTTTTAACAGCATGTGGACAGGTTTTACACAATTTGTAAAACCCAGCAGTTACCGCAAGGCGGGGACTGCTGGATCCAGGAGGAAACTGCCTTTATACCTACCTTCTGGATCCAGGGTCCCTACCACTACCACTGGAACTCCAGGAAGAGGTGCAGGAGTCACTGGCAGGTTTTGTCTCCAGGGTCGCTGCGAGTGTGGAGCGAATGGAGGAGTCCATCGCCAACATGAGCAGAGCCTTTGTGGAGGCGTTGGCGCATGAACACATCACCACGGAAAGGATGGCTACCTCCGTGGGAAGGATGGCTACGGTAGAGGAGAGGATGGCTACAGCCATGGAGGAGCTTAGTCGCCAAGGTATTGAAAACATGGTCATTGTTCAGAATAGACTGACCTCTCTTGAGGAGCGATGGTCAGCTATTGAACATAGATACCAGACCTTCATGGAGGTCCTCTGGAGTAGGACTTCCAGTGCAGAAATGGGTCCTCATGGCCCCCCTGAAGTGCAGCAATGTGCTGTCAAGCCACTTGCTAGCTCTGAAGTGGGGCTGACCCATGAGAGGGATGTTGGTGGCAGAGAACAAGGAAGTGGGGGCTCCTCTCCAAGCGCTCACACGACCATGCCACTGCAAAGCCCTCAGTCAGAGCCCCACCAGAGTCCTCACCCAGCGGAGGTGGGTGTCTCAGCCCCTGCACAGCTGCAGGAGCAGCAGACGGTTGTGAGCCCTCACAGGTTCGCAACCCCAGAGGACGGCCCCCAAAGGTGTTGAGACAGGAGCAGCAAGAAAGTGAGCAAGGGGCCTCCACATCTGCTGAAGCCACAGGGGAAGCACCACATAGGAGCACGTGTAAGAGGAAGATAAAGCACAAGTAGTCACAAGGGTGTTCTGTTGTATTGATTTTTGACAAGCCATCCGTGAATTATTATGATAAACAGATTTGATGGCCAACTGTTGAAGTTGTGGCCTGTGTCATTTCAGAAATGGGACTTTCACATTGAGGGCTTAGGGCGACTTGCAATTGTCAGTATGGTGGTCAGAGTGATAGGAATCTGCAGGTTCTTGTCCATTGTTGATGCTCTGGTAAGAAGGTGCGAGGCAAAAGTGTTTGATTGTGCAGGCTAAGCAAATTTGTGCAGGCTAAGCAAATTTGGCCAACATGAGTGCATCCCTTGCATCCCAGGCAGCAATGTGGTCACGCTCTGGCGACTTCTGGCCTGTGCATCTTCAGGTGGGTGAGCATCAGCTTGGCGCACCTGTTGTTGCGGCTGGTCTTCATCCGAATATGATGTCCAGGAGGAAAGGAAATAAATGGTTCCCACGCTTCTGGTATATACCTCAGTTGAGAAAGCGCTCAGTCAAGGTGGGGTGCGGGGTTTCTCAGGAGGTCACACTGGAGATGGGTGTCAGGCTCCAAACTTCCACAAGAATGATTAGGCCTGCTAAAAGTTCCCCAGACCTGAGACAACAAAGTTCTGCCACCTGCAAATGATCATTGGTGAAAACTCCTTTTTAATGGTGGAGCTGCAGCGGTTAGTAAGCAATCCACTTGTGAGGCCGCCAGGATTAACTGGTGTGTTCCAGAGGAGACGTGCAGGATGGGGGAAATGTGTTAAAATCAGAAAGGCCTCTCTAAATGGGATTATAGAGGCAATTAACTGGTTAAGGGCCTATCCTGTCTCTTGGAGGCGGGATGGAAATAGGGTCTGAAACCACGAATGTGGGAAAATTGCTCAGAGGCGGGATCGGACCCACCCGCCATTTTTTTCGATTTTGACAACTCGCACACCTCCAAACCCGCCTCCTCGGGCCTGGTAAAATCAAGGCTGAGATAGATAGATTTTTGGACTCTAGGGGAATCAAGGGATATGGAGATTGGGTGGGAAAGTGGAGTTGAGGTTGATGATCAGCCATGATCTTATTGAATGGTGGAGCTGGCTCGAAGGGCCATATGGCCTACTCCTGCTCTTATTTCTTACTGCCCCTCCACACCCCCCCCCCCCCCCCAGATGATGCTGAGGCCGGCCACAATCTTCTCTTCTCTCCCCCCCCCCCCCCCCAACTGATCCTCTGCTGGCCGGCCACAATCTTCCCTTCATTGCCTGCCTCAATCCTCCGCTGGCCGGCCACGATCTTCCCTTCATTGCTTGCCTCAATCCTCCGCTGGCCGGCCACGATCCTCCCTTCATTGCTTGCCTCAATCCTCCACTGGCCGGCCACGATCTTCCCTTCATTGCTTGCCTCAATCCTCCACTGGCCGGCCACGATCTTCCTTTATTGCCTGCCTCAATCCTCCACTGGCCGGCCACGATCTTCCTTTATTGCCTGCCTGCCCCCCCCCCCCGCCCCAAAATCTCATCTGGCCCTGGTCATCCCTCCACGCCGCCCCAGAACAAATGCTTATCTAACATTTTATGCGTAAATCTTGAGCAGAATAGTTTTAAATCTGCATGTGCCAACTATTTTCAAGAACCCAACCACAGGACACATATAATGTTTTGGCCAGAAGGAAATGTGTGTACGCTCCCTCATACTGATCAAAAGGATACCAATAAGCAGCACTAAATTTAAAATAATAATTCTCTGGTTGTGGGTCTCGCTAGCAAGGCCGGCAATTATTCACCATCCCTAGTCGCCCTGCGATATTACAAACAGGATATAGAAACACTGGAGAAAACAGGGAGGGGACAACTATCGGAAAAGCCCAAACAGGCCCAGGCTCTTTTCTCCAGAAAATAGTAGACTGAGGGGTTAACTGATAGAGGTCGTTAAAATTTTGAAGGAGTTTGATTGGATAGACATAGAGAAGATGTTTCCACTTGTGGGCGGGACCAAAACTAGGAGCTATAAATATAAGATAGTCATTCATAAATCCAATAAGGAATTCAGGAGAAACCTCTTTACACAGAGTGGTGAGAATGTGGAACCACATGGGACTGGAGTCACATTTAGGCCAGATTGGGTGAGGACAGCAGTTTTCCTTCCCTAAAGGATATTAATGAACCAGATGGGTCTTTACAAAAATTCGATAACTTTATCACTTTTATATGCAGATTACAGATTTAAAAAAAAATTGAATTCAAATTCTTAAACTACCATGGTGGGATTTGAACATGCGTTCCCTATTATTAATCCAGAGTAAAATGTGCCCATACCTTCATTTTGGTGAAATCAAAGTTTAGTGGAAATACATTGTGGACTGGTTTTCCCATGTTTATATCAGTAAGCAGATTTAAGGCCCTGATGCACTCCTCTGTTCTCTGATGTACCTGCAAATCATAAGCAACTAGTTAATGAGAACTTCAGCTATTTTTAAATAGTTTCAGAAAATTAAACAACATTATCAAGTGATGCACTTCCGGATATAGAAAAATCTGACTAGGCCTTTCGCAACAATTATCGTATTCAACAGAATTATTCACCAAATGGAATTATTGGCTTAAGAGGAATTGATTAATTAAAATTAGTGTTAATGAGAGGCAGTCATAGGTTTTGGTTTGAATAGCTGTGCAAGAATTGTGCTCTCCAGGGCCCCATTTTCTATTTCCAATTTTTCAGTACCATGACCCGATTGATACTTCACTAATGTCAGTTTTTGACGCTATACACAATAGCTAATAAAAATACAAAAAGATCAATTAGTCAGAATAGTAAAAAGCACCTTGTTTCTCGATCAATCCTGCTCAGGGTCTTAAAATGATGGGCCCAGAAAAGATTCGCTGAACAGTAGTGGAGGAATTTGGGGCCCCCAAAAAATAGCAACCCAAGGCTTCGGACACATTTGGGAATGTTCAAAATGGAATATACAGCTGTTGAAATTGAACTTCAGCAGGGAAAGCCACTGGATCAAATTTTCAGAGGAATTATTTGTGGCAATGGCTCTACTGCTTCTTATTTTTCCCCTACAGTTCCATTAATCAGACCAATGGGTTTCCCAGTGGGAATGCCCCATCTCAATTTTCTGGAAAGCCAGAGAAGATGCCAGACAGGTCATACTGCACCAGATGTGTTTTGTGCCCAGACATCTGCAACTACAGACAGAAATGCAAATGCCTTGCTTTGACAGAAGATTTGGTGTATGCAGAAGCTTCAATTCCTAAGGTGAGCTTTGACAGCCAGCCACAACAGCAGGCCCAATGTCACAAATAGGGGTGATTACTTAGTTCTCAGAAGAAACACTCCAATCACAGTATGGCATGCTTTCAGTAATACTGAATGAAAGAGGGCATTCCAGGGTGATTAACAGTCAGCATAGCCTAATTAGTTGGTGGCATCTTGGCAGGCAAGCCCATATCTGCAATCATTGGCTCACCTACCTGGCAAACATCATGGGGAACAGTCTTCACAGGTTCTAGGTGAACAGAGAGTCAGATTCAGAACTCTGCAATCTGCTGCAAGGACACTTGCAGCTAACGTGCACCTTAGGACTGACAAAGCCAGTTACATCAGCTGCAACCTCCCTCCAGACATGCTGCAATACTGAGTGGAGGACTGAGTCACGAATTAGAAAAATGGGGCCAGCCTCCTTGCAACTAACCTTCAGCAGGTTTGGAGCTGCTTTCTCTTGTGCCTTGCTTTTCGTTTCATATCATTTTTGTCTGTTACTCCTTAGCCTGCTACTCAAATGTAAGCGAGTTAAAATGCCTTTTGAACTTCTACGGGTGCAAGTATTTTTGTTCCCACTGCAACTGCCCCCGCCCCGCCCCAAATCCGGCACTTCCCTTTAATTTTCTGTATCCCTTTAAATTTCATCCACACGGACATGAATCAGTCATTTATGAAAGAAAGACTTATGAAATAATACTGAGTGGCCTACGGGTGGCGCTGTCCAGGGAGAGTATAAATACTCGGGCACGGGCCCAGCTTGCGCAGGACATTCTTAACAGGAACTAGTGAAGGACACAACTAGACCTCCATGTTGTAAAACAGTTGGTTAAAGCTTTGTTTAATGCTTAGACCAAGTGACTAGTAGCTTTCTTATGTCACACACCATTTTGTTTTTAATCACACCAGTAGTAGTGCATACATCCAAATAGGCACCATTATTATGGTAATAAACTGACCATGGAGAAGTGTGTACAAACAGCACACCACTTCAGGTGGGCTTTGTACCCACTTTTAACCATTACTTGTATTGGAAAATCTACCCTCTTATATCCTGTGACAGCTAATAAATTGTGAGACTGGATTTTTTGTATGAAAATCAAGCGGGCTGCTTTGTCCTGGATGGTGTTGAGCTTCTTGAGTGTTGTTGGAGCTGCACTCATCCAGGCAAGTGGAGAGTATTGCATCACACTCCTGACTTGTGCCTTGTAGATGGTGGAAAGGCTTTGGGGAGTCAGGAGGTGAGACACTTGCCGCAGAATACCTAGCCTCTGACCTGTTCTTGTTGCCACAGTATTTATGTGGCTGGTCCAGTTAAGTTTCTGGTCAATGGTGACCCAACCCCCCCAGGATGTTGACAGTGGGGGATTCGGCGATGGTAATGCCATTGAATGTCAAGGGGTGGTGGTTAGACTCTCGCTTGTTGGAAATAATCATGGCCTGGCACTTGTGTGGCTCGAATGTTACCTGCCACTTATCAGCCCAAGCCTGAACGTCGTTCAGGTCTTGTTGCATGCGGGCATGGACTGCTTCATTATTTGAGGAGTTGTGAATGGCTGAACACTGCAGTCATCAGCAAACATCCCTATTTCTGACCTTATGTTGGAGAGAAGGTCATTGATGAAGTAGCTGAAGATAGTTGGGCCTAGGACACTGTGGTGTCCCACAGGGATCTGTGTTGGGGCCTCAACTATTCACAATATTTATTAACGACTTAGATGATGGCACAGAAAGTCATATATCCAAATTTGCTGATGACACAAAGATAGGCGGCATTGTAGGCAGTGTAAATGAAAGCATAAAATTACAAAGGGATAGTGATAGATTAAGTGAATGGGCAAAACTGTGGCAAATGTGAGGTCATCAACTTTAGACCTAAAAAGAATAGAACAGGGTACTTTCTAAATGGTAAAAAACTAAAAACAGTGGAGATCCAAAGAGACTTGGGGATCCAGCAGGTACATAGATCATTAAAAGGTCATGAACAGGTACAGAAAATAATATCTTTATATCTAGAGGACTAGAATACAAGGCAGTAGAAGTTATGCTGCAGCTATACAAAGCCCTGGTTAGACCACACCTGGAGTACTGTGAGCAGTTCTGGGCACCACACCTTAGGAAGGATATACTGGCCTTGGAGGGAGTGTAGCGTAGGTTTACCAGAATGATACCCGGACTTCAAGGGTTAAATTACGAGGAGAGATTACACAAATTCACGTTGTATTCCCTAGAATTTAGAAGTTTAAGGAGTGATCTGATCGAAGTTTTCAAGATATTAAACGGAACAGATAGGGTAGATATGCTGGTTGGGAATTCTAGGACTAGGGGCATAGTCTAAAAGTTAGAGCCAGACCTTTCAGGAGTGAAATTAGGAAACACTTCTACACACAAAGGGTGGTAGAAGTTTGGAACTCTCTTCCACAAACTGATCAATTGTTAATTTTAAATCTGAGATTGATAGCTTTTTTTAACCAAAGGTATTAAGGGATATGGGCCAAAGGCTCTGGAGTTAGGTCACAGATCAGCCATGATCTCATTGAATGGTGGAACAGGCTCGAGGGGCTGAATGGCCTACTCCTGTTCCTAACTGATTTTAAGGGATGATTATGGATATTGTCATCGGACTGTTTGGGGTCGATTTTCATAAAGCTGTCGGGAAGGAGGCGGGACTACAACTTTCGGGTTTTAGTCCTGCCTACATCGACGTTCGGCCAATCCACGCGATTTTCCCTTGATTGACCTCGTTAAGCCCGCCCAGCGGGCTCAGCAGGCCAATTAAGGGCCACCCGGCAACAGGTGAAGTCACAGACTGAAATTTCATCCGTCAAGAGGTCTTGGCAGATGAAATATCAGTGTTTTGAAGCTGTCAAACACCGACACTCTGACTTCTAACCTGAGTCCTTCTACACAGACTCAGAAGTCTCACCGGCAGTGAAAGCTGAAGGCTGTCACTTTTGACAGCTCGCAGCCATTTTGCTTTCAGTGCCGGCTGAGTGATGGACTCCCGAAACCTAGAGAAAGAAAGGCTGTCAAGGTAAGTACAGGTAATTTAAACTTCTTTACACACTTTAGACACACCAAACACACTTACCTTTGCACTCATGCACCCACTCATCTGAACACCGACATCGCGACCCCTCCAAGTCCTTCAACCCGACGGCCCACCTGCTCTAACCTGGCGTGGTTTGGAGCCATCGGGAATCCCTCACGACACCCCTCGAAATAGGGATTAGGCTAAAAACTGCCTGTTAACTACCTGTTAACAGCCAGTTAATTGGCACTAATCCCTTCCCGCCTCGGGTCGGCGGTCCCAGTGCGGGGCGGGTACCCGCCTCCCCTGAAACTTGCGTGGAGGCGGGTTTTGGGCGGGATGGTGTCGGGAGCCCGAAATCGGGAATCACCCCCCCACACACCTGAAACCCCGCCTGACGGCTCCAGGAAAATCGACCCCGTTGAATGAGAAAACAATGTTTCAACTGTCTGAGTTTCAAACACCTATGTTAACCTGCTCAACCACACCCTCACCACCACCTTTGATGTCCTAGTCCCTATGAAAACAATTACTCTCTCACCCTGGACGTTCCCCCTGGTACGGCCCTGATCTTCACTCTTTTAAGTTCAAGGGACACAGACTTGAATGGATGTGGCGGACGACTGGTTTAACCATTCACCGCCAGATCTGGCTGGATCACAAAGCATTATCGGGTCCTGCTTTCCTCTGCCAAAATTGCTCACTATTCCAGAATCACTCTGGAATGCAAAGATAAACCCCGGCTTCTATGCTCCACTGCTAACTGTCTTCTTAAACTCCTCTACTCTGTCTCCTACAACAAGTGTGAGCAGCTCATGGACTTCTTCGCCACGAAGATTGAGGCCATCTGTTCAGCTGCCTCTGCCACTTCCCTTCCTTCCCCTAGCCCACCGGGCCAAACTTCCTCTAAGGTTCTCCCCTGCCCTAGCCCTGAACTCAACTTTCTCCAGTTTCTCTCCGATCTCCCCTCATGACCTCGCTGCGCTCATCTTGTCCACGAGACTCACTTCCTGCTCCCTCGACCAAACTGCTGACCACCCAACTTCCTTTTCTGCCTCCCATGTTAGCTGACATTGTTAACGGTTCTCCCCCCTCAGGTACTGTCCCCCTCTCTCAAATCTGCCGTCATCACCCCCTCCTCAAAAAACCAGCCCTCAAGTCCTCTGTCCTTGCAAACTACTGCCCCATCTCCAACCTCCATTTTCTCTCCCTCTCCAAAGTCCTTGAACATGTTGTCGCCTCCCAAATCCGTGCCCATCTTTCCCGCAGCTCCATGTTTGAATCCCTCCAATCAGGATTCCACCCCTGCCACAGTACCGAAACGGCGCTCAAAGTCACAAATGACATAGTTTGTGACTCTGACAAAGGTAAACTATCCCTCCTCATCCCCCTTGACTTGTCTGGAGCCTTTGACACGGTTGACCACTCCATCCTTCTCCAACGGCTCTCCACCATCGCCCAGCTGGGTGGGACTGCACTCGCCTGGTTCCATTCTTATCTATCTAATCATAGCCAGAGAGTCACCTGCAATGGCTTCTCTTCCTGCTCCCACATCGTTACCTCTGGTGTCCTCCAAGGATCTATTCTTGGCCTCCTTCCATTTCTCATCTATATGCTGCCCCTTGGCGACATCATCCAAAAACAGTCAGTTTCCACATGTACGCTGATGACACCCAGCTCTACATCACCACCACTTCTCTCGACTCCTCCACACTCTCTAAATTGTCAAAGACTGCCTGTCCGATACAGCTATGGACAAGCAGAAATTTTCTCCAATTAAATATTGGGTGGACCGAAGCCATTGTTTTCGGTCCCCGCCACAAACTCCGTTTCCTAGCCACTGACTTCACCCCTCTTCCTAACATCTGCCGGAGGCTGAACCACACTTCGCAACCTTGGTGTCATATTTGACCCTGAAATGAGCTTCCGACCATATATCCTAACCCATTTCCACCTGCGTAACATCGCCCATGCCTCAGCTCATCCGCTACTGAAACCCTCATCCATGTCTTTGTTAGCTCTAGACTTGACTATTCCAACGCACTCCTGGCTGGCCTCCCACGTTCTACCCTACGTAAACTGCCCGTGTTTTTGCACCAAGTCCCATTCACCCATCACCCGTGCTCACTGACTCCCGGTTAAGCAACGCCTCGATTTCAAAACCCTCATCCTGGTTTTCAAATCCATCTATGGCTTCGCCCCTCCCTATCTCTATAATCTCCTCCAGCCCCACAACCCCCGGGCTATCTGCGCTCCTCTAATTCTGCCCTCGAGCATCTCCGATTATAATTGCTCAACCATTGGTGGCCGTGCCTTCTGTTGTTAGGCCCTAAGCTCTGGAATTCCCTGCCTAAACCTCTCCGCCTCTCTACCTCTTTTTCCTCCTTTAAGACGCTCCTGAAAACCTACCTCTTTGACCAAGCTTTTGGTCACCTGCCCTAATTTTTCCATGTGGCTCGGTGTTAAATTTTTTGTCTTATAATACTCCTGTGCAGTGCCTTGGGAAGTTTTACTACATTAAAAGGCACTATATAAATACAAGTTGTCGTTTATTTTAATTTTAAAATACTAATTGTATAGCTCTGGATCTCTGTGTTACCGTTTGTTTACTGTCTCCACAATAAAACTCAATTCGGTTCAGTAAGCAAGAACAATTTCTTGTTGCGTTACCTGGAGATTCCGAAATGGAAATTCTCGTTCTCCCACTTTAAGTGGCTTGTAGTAAAGCCATTTCTGCTCCAACTGATCTAAAGTAAGTGCTGAGCTGGTGGATGAGGTAGATTGTCTGACTTCATTGACTGTTTCAGTTTTCTCTTCAAAGTAATAGGTTGCTGAAGCTGATCCATCCCTGAAAATGAACAGAGATAATAGTTTTTCAGCAATTTCATTAAAAGGTAGATTTAATGTGATCTTATTGAATGGCGGTGTAGGCTTGAGGGGCCGTATGGCCTACTCCTGCTCCTATTTCTTACGATATCCCAAGTCTTCCTCAAGTTTCATAAACTTTATGGAAAGCTGAGAGATCATTAAATTGAGTCACCCCCCCAATCCAAACGAAAGAAAAACAGTTGTGCACTCAGTCACAATCTCACAGCTTGGCCTCATACGTACATACTGACTGGAATCCTTATTCGTATACTGGGGTATTAAAAAAATGAAATCATATCAGTGCATAAACCCTATGTATTCTTCATTAATGTAACACTTGCCAAGACGTACCACGCATATCTACTAATTTATTAACACTGCATGGAGCAAAGGCTTATCATTTTGGTAATGATTTAAAGCATTGCAGAAGATACACAGAACACATCAGTTTCCATTCTGTTTTCAGCTTTCGCGATGACCTGGCAAATATCGAACTGACACTACTCCCTTTTGCTAATGACTGCTCTCTCAGGTGGGGAGTTAACATTACTGTAAAGGCAACAACTAACAGATGTAAATAGACATTGGACACTGGTCCAGAAAATCATGTGTTGAATTGAGACCATCAAGAAAAATTAAGCTAATATTGCTACTGTATAATAATTGCAAACGCTCTTCAGTTGGCTTGTTAATCTCATCAGATTCACCATGGAGCAAACAAGTAAGTGTCTGGAGAAGTTGGTAGAAGGATAGCAGAGCCCAGTTATTACCATCAGCGAGTGCTCAACAAAGCCTACTTCCACCCAGTGATGGAATACTGTAGCCCTCTTTTGGCAATATGTAGGGAAAGAAAATCATCTCTTGCTCCTGGTCTCAGTACAGACAAGTGGAGTTGACAAGAGCGGCTTACTCAAAACTACAGAGATGTCAAATCATCTACAAGGTTGTGACCAAAGGAACAGACCAATTTATAATGCTTAGGTCAGGCTTAAGGAACACAAGAGTTGCTGCAACAGCACCTCAATCCTAAAATTCATAAAATAACAGGGGCAGAGTTTTACACGTGGCTTATCCTGCCTTTCGATCTCTCCCCCCAACTGTTGTTGCGTGGAACGAAGTCCAAATGCATATTCAAAAGTCACTCACCGAAGCAGGGTTGCTGAGCATGCATTAGCTTATCAGAAATTGCTTATTATTTTCCTGCTATTGTTAGTGATTTTTAAAAATTTTTTTATAAACACATGCTTCTGTGCTCTTAGCAAACACCAGGATCAAATCTGAGACATGTCCTGGTTACAGTAGCAGTGTCTGGTTGCACCTTGTTATTCCATCAGCAGGGGGTGCTGTAGGCTGCAAGATCAAGGGGGGGAATTTTCCCAGCCCTGGGGAGGCGGGTCTGCCGGGAAAATGGCAGAAACTGGGAGTGGGTACCGACCCCGCTCCCAACCCGCCTCCGTGCCATCTTCCCGGGAGGCGGGTCCCCGAGGCGAGAAGGGGATTAGAGCCAATTAATGAGGCTTATCCCAATTTTACCCTTGCAAGTGCGGGCTTCCAGACGGCTGCGAGGCGAGCAGTGGGTCTGTTGGGGTGAGAGGGATCGAAAAGTCCGCTGTGGAGCTGAGTGATGGGTGCAAGTGTGGAGGGGTGAGTGTAAAAAGTGTTGGGAAAAGTTTCCTCACCTTTGCTTCTCCTGCAGGTTTTAACCCTTGGGGATCTGGAGGTGCCTCATCTCAACGGTAGAGATGACAGAATCTGAGATGCAGCAGCCATCTGCTTTCTGCTGAGGAGAGGGGTTTTGGTGAGTCTTTGAGCAAGGGCTCACCTTAGAACAGAAATTGTCAGCGTTTGACAGTTTCTCAAAGCTGTCAAACGCTGACAATAAATTTGACAGATGAACGTCATACGCTGATGTCCTCGGTCACTGGCTTTCCCTTAATTGGCCGGTAAGCCCGCAGGGTGGGCTTAACAAGGTCAATCAAGGGAAAATAGCGTGGGTTGGCCAGACGTCATCGGGGGCGGGACTGAAACCCGACAACCAGCAGTCCCGCCCCCATTGACAAAATCTAGCCCAAGGGGACAGGTTATATTGTAAACTAAAAGAGGAAAGGTTGTGTATTCCGAAATACATTGATTCACCAAGTTTTTGTTTTATTTTAAACATGACAGATGGTCAGTTTTTTTTCCCCCAGTCGTCCAAAAAAAGGTTTACATACTATGGGAAGAACTGAATGGACATTTTTTCACTGTTATACCAGGGAAATCACCATCTTATATAAATTATGTTAACACTTAAATAAGCAAAATACATACAGACAGAGAGCATAGCAATAAAATTATGGGAAATTAATGGCCATAATGGGATTTCAATCTCATAGTAAATTGACAGCATTTGTTGATGCTTTTTATCAGAAGTCAGCATTGAAAGGAAAAAAATTGTTGTACAGCTGATAACATTAATATTTAGAGTTGAAGGATCAATAAGATATTTTAAAAAGTAAAATAATGTTTTGTAAGAACAATTTGAAAAATTCAGTAGATTAACAGAATTCAGCTCTGCCTGAAATTTCTGCAGGGGTTCTCCATATCGTCTGCTTCTTAGGCAGTCCCTCGGAACCGAGGATGACTTGCTTCCACATTAAAAATGAGTTTGCAGGTGACTGATGAGTCCAATGCGGGACCTACAGTCTCTGTCACAGGTGGGGCAGATGGTGGGTGGGGTACTTGGGTTGACGTGTGCTCCTTGCGCTTGACTTCTGCTTGCTCCCGGCGAAGAGACTCGAGGTGTTCGGCGCCTTCCCGGATGCTTCTCCTCCACTTTGTGCGGTCTTGGGCCAGGGATTCCCAGGTGTCGGTGGGGATGTTACACTTTTTCAAGGAGGCTTTAAGGGTGTCCTTGAAGCGTTTCCTCTGCCCACCTGGGGCTCTCTTGCCGTGCCGGAGCTCAGAGTAGAGCGCTCGTTTTGGGAGTCTCGTATTGGGCATGCGGACAATGTGGCCCATCCATCGGAGCTGATCGAGTGTGGTCAAAGCTTCGATGCTGGGGATGTTGGCCTGAGCAAGAACACGGACGTTGGTGCGTCTATCCTGCCAATGGATTTGCAGGATCTTGCGGAGGCAGCGTTGGTGGTACCTCTCCAGTGCTTTGAGGTGCCTGCTGTACATGGTCCATGTCTCTGAGGCATACAGCAGGGCGGGAATCACTACTGCTCTGTAGACCATGAGCTTGGTGCTGGGTTTGAGGTCCTGGTCTTCAAACACTCTCTTCCTCAGGCGACTGTAGGCTGCACTGGCACACTGAAGGCAGTGTTGGACTTAGTCGTCGACGTCTGCCCTTGTTGACAGTAGGCTCCATATCTACTGCCATACCTTCAGCGGAACTCCTGAAGAAATGGCGCAAATGATAAAAGCGGCCATTTACGCCGTTTCCCTGGGGTTTTTGTTGATGGTATGGCAGTGGATTGGGAGGACCCTGTGGAAAATCCACAATCTTTTGCGAAGCCATCGCAATGCTGAACAAGATAAATATCAAGTATACTGCACATCGAGAGAGGTAAAGCTCAACTGAAATAATGAACCATTTTCAATATGATAACTGTAAAGTAGATGCTATACTCGAGTTTATGGAAAATTAATTGCTGAAGTGCAGAAATACTTGCTGGCAGTTGGTCTGTAGCAGCTGTATACTCGGAGGTAGTTAATGTGGCAGCACTGCAATATATACAGGGTAAAGTGATGCAGCACTAGTTCCTCCGGCATCATGGAAACCCATCTCAAGAGGAGGTTTCTTTCCACCAGAGATGCAGCACTACTGGGGACAAACATAAAAAAGAGCTGGCGCTGGATGACATATACTGCCATTTTTTCCCCCCTCATCAGGGCATCTGAGCTCCCAACCCATCTGTATAGACCAGCAGTGTTATTTTTAAATTATGCTTGTACATTTAATCAGGCCAGGAGCAGAATCTAAAGTTCTACAAGTGACTTGGCAGCAACTGTGCATGTACGGCTTTGTGCATGCTCAGTTGCTTCAGCGTTGCCAGTTCTCAGAAATCTGCCCTGCAACATAAACAAGCAGCCTTAACTCAGCGTGGAGCCTCCTCCAATGGAAGTGATTCCACGATATAAAAGGAGTATCTTCTTTGCACGGCCACCTCCCATAGGGTATCATTACACCAGAGTCACTTCAGAAGCATTACTTGCTGGCTGTACGATTCTTACAGCCTGTTTGCAGATAGCTTGTTCTTGTTTAAGTGTCTACTGAGTTCTGGCAAACAATGGTAAATTCCACTCAGATCTGAAGCTGCTTTTATGTTGGAGCAGTGTTCATTTGTGTTCTGGAAGGCCAGCATCTGGGAGCTGGTTTCCAGTACTCAGCTGCTAAATTTGGCTCCTTTATCCCAGTGGCAGACTTATAATCCCATAAAATACTGGGTCTAGAATTTGCCACTGGTATAAGAAAACTGGATTTAGCAGTATAACTGCTAGAATATCTCTTTCAGAATCTGAATTAATACACCAATATAAAAGCAGCAAGAAAGTACAATGGTAAGTGGTCATTGAACTGCTGAGAGAATTGTTACAGCAAAGCAGTGCAAAAGAAAAACAGCATCACCAGAAACCACTTTAAAACGTAATTGTTTTCACAGTGCATCTTTACAAAGATGAAAACGCTGGGACAAGTCATAGTGCGAAGAGAATGTGTCAACAAATCATTGCAGGAAATAATGACACTGTCACAATCTGGCGTAGGAAATGTGGGTAAGGAGTGTGACTAATACAATGTGAATCATTTTGTAGCAAATCCACTGCCTTTTTACAGCAGCATTTTACAGTGCCAAAATAGGGGTCAATTTTACGATTTTGGACTCATGGCACAGATATCATGGGCAGCAAATGGTGCACAGGGAGCTCTCAATCATAAAATTTACCCCAGGAATTCCTGAGGTTACTCTGGTTTAAATCAGTACTAGCTTAGGATACATAAATCAGCTCAAAAAGGGGGGAAAAACTCCATTTATATAGCATTTTATTTTTAACAGCAATATTCCAAAGTGCTTCACATACAATTAATCACCTGGGGGGCTAAATTCGGTTGATTTGTGCCTCCTGTTAGGGCACTAACGGGGTGCAAATCAACTAGTGCCTGGGCGCGGCGTCGCTAACGCCTCCCGCGAAATTCAGTGGGAGGTTAGCACGTGCTAACCGTTAGCGCCATGCGGCGCTGCGCCACTGGCGATGATGTCATCGCCGTGCGCAGCGCCCCGGCTGCAATATTGGGTGGCGCCCCCTGACTTATCACCGGACGCCATGTCTGCCGGGGTCAGGGGGGCCTACCTGCAGCCAGGACGGTGCTAGTTAAAGGGGAGGTGGTGGGCGGCCATTTTTGTTGCTGGCCGCCTGCCAGCAACTGCCCCCGTTGCTGTCCGTGGCCCGTGAAGCCCCTCCGCAGAGCGCCCCCTCCCCGCAGGGTGCCGGCTGCTCTCTGTGAGCCCGGCACTCGGAGTGCCGGGCTCATTTGCCAGCACGCCTGATCCCTGGTGGCCCAGATGGGCGCCACGATATTGACTTGCAGTGTCCCAAAAGGGATGCGGGGCGCTTCCAGTAGTGCCCCTCCTCCCTCTTGGGGCGCTACCTGGGAAAATCGGCTGCGGGGGTGCTAACTTTTTCGGGTCGCTAATATTAGCGCCCCGGAGAAGGTAGCGCCCCCCAATTTTTACCCCTTGAAGTGCAATGATTGCTATGTTGGCAAACATCCCAACCCTTCTGCAGATAGCAAGGCCCTATAAGTGATAATTAGGTAAATGGCCAGTTCATCTATCTTTAATAGTGTTACTCGAGGGAGGAATGTTGGTAAAGATACTGGAAAGCTCCCTACTCTTCTTCAAATAGCACTATGGGATCTTTAATATCCACTTGAACCACAGAGAGGTGCAACCTTGCTTAATATTTTATCCAAAGTTTGCACATTAGACAATGCTGCACTGGAGGTTTGCTTAAGCAAGCATTATACTGTGAATGAATTCAAACTGGTGCAAGACAGCTTCATGAAGTGTGCTTCACACCAGAGAGTTTAACTGTGCTCTGAGTTATACAGCCACTCTCCCATTGATGGACAATCAAAACTGCTTTGCATCAAATTAAAAAGTGGCACTATTATTTGTGGCAAATTATTTGCTTAATTTCTGGTTTGGGGCTTGAACCCAAAACCTTAGGACTCAGAGGCTAGAGTGCTTTAAACGGAGACAAGCTGGCAAATGACTTGAATTCTGAGAATGCATTTCAACAGATTTTAAATGCAATACAATAATTAAAAATAGTTTAGTTGTAAAATAAGTTATGCATGAGGAAAATCATTATGAATTTGACTATGATATTTAATTGTTTGCCACATAAGTGAGAAATAAAGTCAAGCAGTCTGCTTATCACAGGTCACCTCATCAAGGTTTCAGATCTTGAAATGATGCATACATTTATCAGCAAGGCAGCAAGTACAGTTGCTGGAATAACCTCTGACTGTAAAAGTTTCTTAATGTTTTGTTTGAGTCATAATAAATAACATTGCAACAATGCAATGAAATGCAAGTATCAAAGTGCACAATAAAGAATTCTCAACTAATATTGCAGAATAGGGAATTTAAATGTTTCTTGTACACAGTGATTTGAGTTTGTTATACTGTGAATGATTACATTTTACATTGAAATAAATTACATATACGCAAAAGATGCTAGCAATTCAAACAATTTAGCTAATGTCAAACTACAAGAGCAAACTCAAACAAGTTCTGAACATTAGCAGAGCCAAAAGATCAAAGTGCTGCCTTGTAACTATCAGGCATTTGCATCTTTGTACATTGATACATTTTTTAAAATTAGACTCAAGAGTTTCATTTAAAGTACATGCATAAGCAAGATAGGCAGCATAATTCAAATTAAAAGATAAGATTGATTAGTATTGTGAAACCTGAAGATAGTATTATTCCTTGAACAGAGGCCCAACCACCACCACCCTCCTCCACCTGGCTGAACTTGTTCTCACATTGAACAACTTCTCCTTTGACTCCATTCACTTCCTCCAAATCAAAGGTGCTGCAATGGGAACCTGCATGGGTCCTAGCTATGCCTGCCTTTTCATGGGATATGTGGAACATTCTTTGTTCTAGTCCTACTCAGGTCCCAACCCTCACATCTTTTTCCAGTACATTGATGACTGTATCTGTGCCGTTTCCTGCTCTCACCCTGCACTAGATAATTTCATTCACTTTGCTTCCAATTTCCACCCTTCGCTCACCTTCACATGGTCCATCTCCGACTCTTCCCTTCCTTGCCTTCTCCGTCTCCATCTCTGGGGATAGGCTATTGACAAACATTCACTACAAGCTCACTGACTCCCACAGCTACCTGGACTACACTTCCTCCTACACCGCTTCCTGTAAGGACTCTATTCCATTCTCCCAGTTTCTCCGTCTCCGCCGCATTTGCTCTGACGATGCCACCTTCCATACCAGTGCTTCCGACATGTCTTCCTTTTTCCTCAACTGAGGATTCCCCTCCACTGTGGTTGACACGGCCCTTGACCGTGACTGTTCCATCTCCCGCACCTCTGCCCTCACCCCGCCCCTCCCTTCCAGAACCACGAGAGTTCCCTTTGTCCTCACCTTTCACCCCAGCAGCCTCCACATTCAACAGATCATCCTCCGCCATTTCTGCCACCTCCAGCGTGATCCCAACACCAAACACATCTTCCCCTCACCTCCCCTTTCAGCATTCCGAAGGAACCACTCCCTCCGCAACACCCTGGTCCATTCCTCTACCACCCCCAGCACCCCTTCCCCTTCGCCCGGCACCTTCCCATGCAAGCGCAGGAGATGCAACACATGCCCTTATACCTCCCCGCTTCCCACTGTCCAGGACCCCAAACACCCCTTCCAGGAGAAAACAGCAATTTACTTGTACTTCTTGCAATTTAGTATACTGTATTCACTGCTCATGATGTGGTCTCCTCTACATTGGGGAGACCAAACGCAGATTGGGGGACCGCTTTGCGGAACACCTCCGTTCAGTCCGTAAGGGGGACCCCGAGCTTTCGGTCGCCTGTCACTTTAATTCTCCGCTCCACTCCCACTCTGACCTCACCGTCCTCAGCCTTTTACACTGTTCCAGTGAAGCTCAGCGTAAGCTCGAGGAACAGCACCTCATCTTTCGATTAGGCACTTTACAGCCTTCTGGACTCAACATAGAGTTCAACAATTTCAGATCATAACCTCGGCCCCTATCATATATATATATTTTATCCACACTTTTTGTCTGTGTCTTTTTTTCCTTCTCCCCCACATGGCAGCTGTCTTTCATTCTGCCAGCGCAATTTACACTTCATCTAGAGCCATCCTTTGTTTCTTAATCTGTCCCATTACCATCTCCTTTTGCCTTGAATATCTCTTAACCTCTCCTGCCTTCTATCCTATCACAGATCTTCCCTTTTGTTCTTTCATCCCCTCTCCCCTTTCCCAGCCCCTACACTTGCTTAAAAATCTGTTCCATTTCCTGCTTTTTTCCAGTTCTGACGAAAGATCATCGATCTGAAACGTTAACTCTGTTTCTCTCTTCACAGATGCTGCCTGACCTGCTGAGTTTCTCCAGCATTTTTTGTTTTTTATTTCAGATTTCCAGCATCTGCACTATTTTCTTTTTGTAGTATTATCAGCTTTATTTTGTGATCATCAGGAAACATGGACCCAGAAATTGCTGGAAAATTAACGCTGAATTCACAGTGCCTGCCATTACTAGTTTTTAAAAAATTCATCAATTTGTGGCGAAGAAGAGATATACCACGAGTTCTGATTCTCCACAAATTGCTGAACCATTAGCCTTGGCAAAACCAAAAAAATTCCAGCCTTGCCATGAGCCTCTCCGTTGAAATGAATTGCAGGTTATGAAATTGCCAGACTTGTGCCGTAATTGTGAATTAATCTCGCCGCAGCCATTTAGAGCTAATAATTCATGTTATAAGGACCCTATTAATGACGTGATTTATACCCGACATAAAACACAACCTTGGAGGCCTAGAAAGGGCACAATGAAACTGGAGTTTCACTCCCGCAGGTAGTGAGTTGTTCCTATCGGTTTTTTAAACTCTTTATCTGTGTTGGCGGTATTTTTGTGCCAGTCTTGCCACCCACACTCTTGGTTAATGTCAGAAGGCAATATTTTCAGGATACAAAGTTGTTTTGACACTCAGAAATGCAAATTAGATAAGATTTCTTTCAGAGAATAATTTTGGGATGCAGTATGAGTGAGAATGTTTGTACATTTCACACATCTACCTTACCATTCACTCATTATTAACTTCTCAAGGACCAATACAACAATTCCCAAACACAACAGTAGCGCCCCGTTTCCCTCTTGGGGTACTACCAATCAATTTTGGCCGCGGGGGGTGCTAATTTTTCCAGGGCGCTAAAAGTAGCACCCCGGCGAAGTTAGCGCCCCAAAGGGGGCGTGACTCAATTTTTCCCCCGATGACTCTATTCTATAGACACATGAATAACAAAAGAAGTCAGGATAGGGATAGGGCTACTAAGGGGTGCACAAGATAAACTCACAGGTAATGACAGCAAAATGGCAGAAATATTGAATAGCTACTTTGCCTCAGCATTTACCAGGGAAACTAACATGTGGGCATGACATTAGAAGATATAAAAAAAAAGATAAAGATATAAAAAAAAAGATAAAGGCATTTACGATAGAAAGGGGGAAAGATAATTGATAAACTAATCAAACTTAGAAAGGTTAAAACCCCTGGTCTGGATGGATTGTATCCACGTATATTAAAAGTTAGGGAAGAGATAGCAGAGGCACTATTACAAAAATATAAAAATTAATTAGAAAAGGGAATAGTGCCAGAGGACTGACAGACAGCTAATGTTATTCCTATATTTAAAAAGGCAGATAGAACAAATCCTGGAAACTATAGACCAGTTAGCTTAACGTCAGTGGTAGGAAAAATAATGGCATCTTTACTCAAAGTTGTAATAGAAAAACATCTAGAAGCTGAAAATAGAAGAGCAGTCCACATGGATTTCAAAGAGATTATGCTCGACAAACCTTACTGAATTATTTGAAGAAGTGACAAAGAGTAGACAAAGGTAATGCAGTAGACACAATATATTTGGATTTTCAAAAGGCCTTTGTTAAAAAGGTACCACATAGTAGACTCATGACTAAGGCCAGAATATGTGGAGTCAGGGACAGGTAGAAGAATGGATAGTTAGCTGGCTACAAAACAGAAAACAGAGAGTAGGGGTTAAGGGTAGCTACTCAGACCGGCAAAATGTGGGAAATGGTGTTTCACAGGGATCGGTGCTGGGACCACTGTTGTTCACAATTTATATTAATAATTTGGACTCTGGAATCGGAAGTACAATTTCAAAATTGCGGATGACACCAAATTGGGATGTGTAGCTAGTAGAAAAAGGAAGAATGTGACAAAATGCAGGAAGCCATTAAAAGCTTGCAAAATGGCCGTGTAATTAACAAATTAATTTCCATATAGATAAGTGTTAGGTGGTGTATTTTGGTAGGAAGAATAAGGAGGCCATTTACTGCTTAGATAATAAGAGTCTGAATGGGGCAGAGGAGCAAAGGGATCTAGGGGTACAGGTACACAAATCATTAAACATAGTGACGCAGGTTAATAAGGCAATTTAAAAAAGCAAACCAAGCAATGGGGTTCATTTCTGGAGGGACATAACTGAAAAGCAGGGAAGTTATGTTAAACTTATATCGAACGTTGGTTAGACCACACTTGGAGTACTGTGCAGAGTTCTGGTCTCCATATTATAAAAAGGATATAGAGGTATTGGAAAAGGTGCAAAAAGGATTTACAAGAATGATGCCAGAACTGAGAGGATATACTTATCAGGAAAGGTTGAACAGGCTGGGCTCTTTTCTCTAGAAGAGAGAAGGCTGAGGGGTAAACTGATAGAGCTCTTTATGAAAGGTTTTGATCGGGTAGATGCGGAGAAAATGTTTTCACTTGTGGGGAGTCCAAAAACTAGGGGTCATAAATATAAGATAGTCACTAATAAATCCAATAGAGAATTCAGGAGAAACTTGTTCATCCAAAGAGTGGTTAGAATGTGGAATGCACTAGTAATTGAGGAAAATAGCATTGATGTCTTTAAGGGGAAGTTAGATAAGCACACGAGGGAGAAAAGAATAGAAGGAATTTTCCTCAAATCATATCTATATATATAAAGCGGCTCTTCTGTCTGTCCCGATGTCTGTCTGTCTGTCCGCCTGGTCTCGATACGTTTGGAAGTTACAGAGCGTACCGACGCGCGCATCGCCTCAAAAGAAAGCTTGCGATTCCGGACCGGTCATAGGCGTATTTACGTTTCGGCCGGACAAAAACCGCGCCCGCGGTATCCGAAAAACGTTCAGCGTTCCGCTCATTAGCATCTTATTAGCGACCGTGTGACGTCGAGGTCGACCAATCGGACGGCGGGTTCCTGGCGCGTGCCATCCTACAGTTGAGTGTCGAGTGACTCGACGATTGACCAATCCTACTCTTCGGTGACCTGACCGGTCGACCAATCGGTGCGTGTGTGGGCGGGCCTTATCCTTCTGAACCGAGGTGAGTGGCCGCCATCTTGCTTCCATTCTTTTTCCTGCTTTCTGCGTCTTTCTTTTCAAATATACAATTCCAGCAAAATAAAATTGAATTTATTAAATTGTTTTAAAAAAAACTTCATTCATTTGTAAATATTTTTTCTAAACTGAACATTCTTTTTCCTACCTTTTCCCGTTTTTTTGTTAGGCCTGAAAGCCTGGGACTTTCTTGCCCAGCCAGGCCCGAGCTAGGGCTTCTGCTAAGCTGCTCATCACCCCCCTCCCCCGTCACGTTACCCGGGGCAATGGCCTCAGCCACGAGGGTCAGGGGGTGCGCGCGCAGCAGGAGGTGAGACGCGGCGTCGGATCTCGGCCTTGGTGAGCGGGAAGGGTTACCCCGGCAACCGGCAAACTTCAAGCCGGCTCGGCCGGGGGGGGGGGGGGGCGGGGCTCTCAGCCGCAATCGGCGATCTGGAGGGCGGGGCTCCGGAGAGTGAGATGCCGCTGCTCGGGAGGGCGGGGGGCGGGGCTCGGGACATCGGGGGGGCGGGACCTCGGCCTTGGTGAGCGGGAAGGGTTACCCCGGCAAACTTCAAGCCGGCTCGGCCGGGGCTCGGAGTGCGGGGCTCTCAGCCGCAATCGACGATCTGGAGGGCGGGGCTCCGGAGAGTGGGACGCCGCTGCTCGGGAGGGCGGAGGGCGGGGCTCGGGACATCGGGGGGCGGGAGGCGGGACATCACGGGGCGGGAGATCGGGGGGCGGGACATCGGGAGATCGCAGGGCGGGACATCGGGAGATTGCGGGCCCGGACTACAGATCGGGGGGGGGGGGCGGGGCTCGGGAGATCGGGGGGGCCACCCTCAGGGGGGGCGGGGCTCCGGAGATCGGGGGGGCGGGGCTCGGGGGCGGGGCTCCGGAGATCGGGGGGGGGCGGGGCTCGGGAGATCGGGGCTCCGGGGGGGGGGGCAGGGCTCGGGAGATGGGGGGGGGGGCCGTGCTCCTGAGATGGGGGGGGGCGGGGCTCGGGAGATCGGGGGGGGGCGGGGCTCGGGTGATTGGGGGGGGCGGGGCTCAGGGACTCTCCCCCCTCCCCTCCCTTTCCCCCCCTCCCCTCCCAATCTCTCTCTCTCACTCACACTCCCAATCTCTCTCTCTCTCACACTCCCAATCTCTCTCTCTCACACTCCCAATCTCTCTCTCTCACACTCCCAATCTCTCTCTCTCACACTCCCAATCTCTCTCTCTCTCTCACACTCCCAATCTCTCTCTCTCTCACACTCCCAATCTCTCTCTCTCTCACACTCCCAATCTCTCTCTCTCTCACACTCCCAATCTCTCTCTCTCTCTCTCACACTCCCAATCTCTCTCTCTCTCACACTCCCAGTCTCTCTCTCTTCCCCCCCAGTCGCTCTCTCTTCCCCCCCAGTCGCTCTCTCTTCCCCCCCAGTCGCTCTCTCTTCCCCCCCGTCGCACTCTCTTCCCCCCCAGTCGCTCTCTCTTCCCCCCCAGTCGCTCTCTCTTCCCCCCCAGTCGCTCTCTCTTCCCCCCCAGTCGCTCTCTCTTCCCCCCCAGTCGCTCTCTCTTCCCCCCAGTCGCTCTCTCTTCCCCCCAGTCGCTCTCTCTTCCCCCCCAGTCGCTCTCTCTTCACCCCCAGTCGCTCTCTCTTCCCCCCCAGTCGCTCTCTCTTCCCCCCTCTCTCACACTCCCAATCTCTCTCTCTCACACTCCCAATCTCTCTCTCTCTCACACTCCCAAACTCTCACTCCCAATCTCTCTCTCTCTCACGCTCCCAATCTCTCTCTCTCACGCTCCCAATCTCTCTCTCACACTCCCAATCTCTCTCTCTCACACTCCCAGTCTCTCTCACACTCCCAGTCTCTCTCTCTCACACTCCCAGTCTCTCTCTCACTCCCAATCTCTCTCTCTCACACTCCCAATCTCTCTCTCTCACTCCCAGTCTCTCTCTCTCACACTCCCAGTCTCTCTCTCTCACACTCCCAGTCTCTCTCACACTCCCAGTCTCTCTCTCTCACACTCCCAATCTCTCTCTCTCTCACACTCCCAATCTCTCTCTCTCACTCCCAATCTCTCTCTCTCACACTCCCAATCTCTCTCTCACACTCCCAGTCTCTCTCTCTCACACTCCCAGTCTCTCTCTCTCACACTCCCAGTCTCTCTCTCTCACACTCCCAGTCTCTCTCTCTCACACTCCCAGTCTCTCTCACACTCCCAGTCTCTCTCTCTCACACTCCCAGTCTCTCTCTCTCACACTCCGTCTCTCTCTCTCACACTCCCAGTCTCTCTCTCTCACACTCCCAGTCTCTCTCTCTCACACTCCCAGTCTCTCTCTCTCCTTCCCTCTCTCTCTCTCTCCTTCCCTCTCTCTCTCTCTCCTTCCCTCTCTCTCTCTCCTTCCCTCTCTCTCTCTCTGTCTCTCTCTCCTTCCCTCTCTCTCCTTCATTCTCTCTCTCTCTCCTTCCCCCTCTCTCTCTCTCCTTCCCTCTCTCTCTCTCTCTCTCTCTCCTTCCCTCTCTCTCATTCCCTCTCTCTCTCTCTCCTTCCCTCTCTTCCCCCCAGTCGCTCCCTCTCTCTCTTCCAACAACAACATGCCCTCGAGAAAGCCTCGGCACCGCCGGGCTCCCCCAGCAATGAAGTATATATAGTAATAAAATATATGAAATATGCACGGTCCACTTATCATGAATCCCAGTCAGGAGAGGGAACCTTTACAATGTCAACTAACGTGGAGTCCAGGATGGGAAGTTTGGAGACTCTAATTTGTGTTGTACCATGGCTCCAACACACGTTCACACTCCTTTAACAGTTACTACAAATACACATGTAACAAATTGTTGTTTGTACCGCTATACACAACTACATAAAATAATAAAGCAGCAGAGACTGAGAGTAACTTCAAGTGATCTTTACTGGGTAACTGGAACTTCGGCACTGACTATACAAATCGATACGCGTCTGTTATATACGCTCGCAACTAAGGATGTACATCCGCAAAACAAAGTAGTCCCTTCAATGTTGTATACATTACACTTCCTCCCCCTTTAGTTTAATAGTATATTAACACAAAATTTCTATAATTAACATACAGAGCCTGTCTTTACAGTAACCTTTTTGTTTCCTTAAAAGTAACAAAATTCAAATTCCAACATAACATTTTATTTTGTCAACAGCCCTTTTACAAGTCAAGTCTCTGGGGAGGCCTCCTCTGCCTCTCTGGGTAACGTCTCTCCAGACTCTTTTGCTTTGGGGAATGAGACTGTACAGGTACAGGTGCATCAGGTGAGCTCTCAGCTGTGGATGAGGCTGGTGCTGATGCTGATGAATCAGGAGTGTCTGTTTCCATGTCAGGTGAGTCTGGGTGAGGTATAGGGGCGTTTTCCACCTGAACATCCAGAATTTGGTCCACATGACGTCTCAAAACGTTCTCTCCCACATCCACTGTATAAATCAGTGGTCCCTCTCTTGTGGATATTGTACCTGGTTGCCACTTTTCCGTCCGGAAATCACAAGCAAGAACTGACTGTCCCACACTGAAGCTTCTTGTTGGCTTAGCATTCAAATGTTTGAACGGTTTGTTCTCTACATCACGATGTACTTTCGGTTTAAGAAGGTCCATGCGAGATCTCAGGTTCCTGTTCAAAAACATCATCGCTGGAGTCTGATTAGTGGCTGCGTGTACTGCGTTCCGATAAGCAAAGAGGAAATTGTCTATCTTGTGTTGCAGTGGTAGATTCTCGCTTTGATGGCCTTCTTGAACGTCTGTACGAATCTTTCTGCCAAGCCATTTGTAGCTGGATGGTATGGGGCAGATGTGTAGTGCTTGATTCCATTTTTCTTCATGAAACCTTGGAATTCGTCAGAGACAAATTGTCGTCCATTGTCTGTGCAGATTTGTTCTGGTAGGCCATTTCTAGCGAACATGGTCCTCAGAACTGAAATGGTCTTTTCAGATGTGGTTAATTTCATTTTAATGACCTCGGGCCATTTGGAATGTGCATCGACTGCAATCAAGAACATGGAGTCCATGAACGGTCCAGCAAAGTCGATGTGCACACGTTGCCATGGTGATGAGGGCCATTCCCATGGATGGAGAGGGGCTTGTGGTGGTGCGTTCTGGACCTTTTGACATCCTGAGCAGCTCTTTGTCAGGTCCTCGATCGGTTTGTCAATTCCCGGCCACCACACGTAACCACGGGCAAGGCTTTTCATCTTTACCGTACCTAAGTGTCCTTCATGCAATTCATCTAGCACTCGGTTACGAAGCTTGGGAGGAATCACAACTCGTGAGCCGCACATCAGTGTTCCCCGACACACTGATAACTGCTCCCTCCTAGCTGAGAATGCTGGAAACAATGAGTCACCATGCGCTGGCCATCCCTTCACAATGATGTCAAACTTTTGACAATGTAGGGTCATTGCGTGTTTCTCTTTCAATGAGGGAGTTTGTCACTGGTAGCTGCTCAACTTGTGTGAAATACCTCTGCTGAGTCAACTGTTGTAGTTCTCGCTGAGGTCGGCAGTGGTAAATGTGACAAACCATCGGCGTTGCCATGTTGCTTGGTCCCCTTGTATTCAATGTCATACAGGTGAGCCCCTAGGAAGAGTGACCATCGCTGTAGCCGTTGTGCCGTCATCACTGGAACGCCCTTCCTTGGGTTGAAGATTGAAACGAGGGGCTGGTGGTCAGTTAACAGTGTAAACTGTTGACCATACAAGTAGTGGTTGAATTTCTTGACTCCCCACACAAGGCTGAGGGCTTCTCGGTCAATCTGTGCATAATTGCGTTCAGCTGTAGTCAATGATCTTGAGGCAAAGGAACTTATGTGACAACACGGCACCAATGCCATGGGGTGAAGCATCACATGCCAGTCGAATAGGTAAGGATGGGTCAAAGTGAGCTAGCACCTCTTCTGAAGTAATGAGTCTTTTACTCTCTTGAAAAGCTTGTTCACAGCTGTCACTCCACTTCCATTGTGACCCTGTCTGTAGCAGTGCATTTAGTGGATGTAACACTGTGGATAGGTTGGGCAAGAACTTGTGATAGTAGTTCACCAGTCCAAGATATGATCTCAACTGAGACACATTTTCAGGTGTTGGTGCATTAATCACAGCTTCAATCCTGTCTGGAGACTTGTGTAAACCGTCCTTGTCAATCACACATCCACAGTATGAGATTTCCTTTTTGAAAAACTCACACTTGTCTCGGTTCGCTCAGAGCCCATACTCCCGTAACCTGATGAGCACCTGTTCAAGGTTGGAAAGGTGGTCGTGGTCATTCTTGTCATCAAGATAACACTGAGTACCTGGGATCCCCTGCAGGACTTGGTCCATTGCCCTTTGCCAGATTACAGGAGCTGATGCTATTCCGAATACCAGCCGATTGTACTGGTAAAGGCCTTTGTGCGTATTTATTGTCAGGTACTTCTTTGATGCATCATCAATTTCCATTTGGAGATAGGCCTGGGCCAAGTCAATCTTTGTGAAGCGTTCCCCTCTTGACAGGGAAGCAAAGATGTCCTCAATGCGAGGCAATGGGTACTGTACTGTGTGGCGGACTGGGTTAACAGTCACCTTAAAGTCTCCACAGATGCGCACTTTTCTTGGCTTTCCTGGTTTTGGGCTGGAGGTTTTCGTCATCACTGGATCTATAGGTGTGGCCCATTCACTCCAATCCATCTTGGACAGGACCCCTAACTGCTCCAAGTTCTCCAGCTCTGCTTCTACTGAAGGGCGAATTGCATAAGGCACTGGTCTGGCCTTGTGGAACTTTGGATTTGCGTTCTCCTCAATCTTAATTTTTGCTTTCATGCCCTTAAGTGTTCCTATTCCCTTCTTGAACAGTTCCTGAGAGTCAGAGAGTATTTGTGACAGTCTCTCAGGAGTGGCGTTGCTGTCCTCCTTTGCTGACACAAACAGTGCTTGGCTGGTGTGCCAATCCAACTGTATTTTCCTGAGCCATTCGCGTCCCAGCAATGGTGGTCCTCCATTTTCCACTACATAGAGGTTCAATTGTGGTATTTTTTTTTCTTTGTATGTCACTGTCACTTTTATTTTACCTTTGGGGCACACTCTTTGTCCTGTGTATGTCTTTAACAGTACTTTAATTGGCCTTAGCGGTATGTGTGAAAACAGTAGTTTGTAGTCATGTACAGAGATCACTGTTAAAGCTGAGCCGGTGTCCAACTCCATTCTCCTGCCACTTCTGGAGTAACCCATATTATTCTGTGATCCCTCGTCTCTTTCACACTGTGTACTTTTAGACAAGCCAGATCCTCTTCCTCTGAGTCTGTGTCACTTTTTTCTTTATCTGAACTGTCTCCAGTCACGTAGTGTACCTTCTTGTATCTATCTTTGAAAGTTTTCTTGTTTTCAGTCACTTGATGTACCGTTTTGTTACTCTGTATTGCATCAGTTTTCGGCTTCTTATTTGCTTTGCAGACTCTTTCAATGTGCCCTCGTCTGCCACATTGTCTGCAGTCTTTGTCTTTAAACCAAGTCATTGTGGTCATGTGACATTTTGCCACAGCGATAGCACTTCTTTTCTTGTTTCAGTGACATTTTACTAGTTGAATATTCCAGGGATTTTTGTTGAATTTCTAAAGTGCCACGTTCTGCTGCTTCCATTGATATTGCAATACTCAGAGCCTTCTCCAATGTGAGGTCTTTTTCCAGACAGGAGCTTCTTTTGTGTGCTTTCATTTTGCATGCCACACACAAATCTGTCCCTCAATGCGTCTGATAAGCCCATTCCAAATTGGCAATGTTCTGATAATTCATGCAACTTTGCCAAATATTCAGAAATGCTTTCATTTTTGCTCTGGTTCCATTTATGGAATTTAAATCTTTCAGCTATGAGCAGTGGTTTGGGGCTTAAATGGTCTTGGAGTGTGTCCACTATTTGTTTGACTGTTTTGTTTGCTGGCTTTTCAGGGGTTAATAAACTACATAGCAGCCCATATGTCTTTGCGCCCATAACACTCAGCAAAACAGTGGCTTTCTTTTCTATCTCCACTCCGTTAGCCTCACAGTACAACTCCACTCTTTCAATGTAAGTTGCCCAGTCTTCAATGCTGCTATCAAATGCTGCAATCGTGCCAATCATCGCCCTTTTTTTTTTCCAAACCCGTTTTTCTTTCTTTACTAGTTAGCTAGTGTCATGCCAGTCCTGTGCACTTTTCACTTGACTTACGTATCCCCTGCCCAGCTTAGCAAGCGTGCTCCGTTTTCTCTGCCTTCTCGCTCCTTTCTTCCAAATTTCGGTGTCCTCTGGATGCGATGCCAGAATAGGAAGACGTAGGTTCATAATTCTCGTCGCCAATTTGTTGTGTTTGTACCGCTATACACAACTACATAAAATAATAAAGCAGCAGAGACTGAGAGTAACTTCAAGTGATCTTTACTGGGTAACTGGAACTTCGGCACTGACTATACAAATCGATACGCATCTGTTATATACGCTCGCAACTAAGGATGTACATCCGCAAAACAAAGTAGTCCCTTCAATGTTGTATACATTACACAAATATTTAGCATGTATGATGGTGTTTATTATATGCAGGGTTAACTATACCCTTTCTATTTTCCCAGTGAGGAGTTCTTGGACAACCCACTCGTGAATTTGGCACTTGAATTATGAGGTCACCTTCACTATCAAAATAGAATACTTATTTTTCAATTGACATTTATTGGGGGAAAAATTTGGTTGCTTTGCACCTCCAGTTAGCGCCCTAAGACGTGCAAAGTAACTAGCGCCCGGGCATGACGATGTTTGCGCCGCTCGCGAAATTGACCAGACATTTTGCGGCGGTGCCAAACACTACCACCACAATCTCCTGCACCCGCAGATCGTGATGTCAATCGAGTGTGCAACGCCCTAGTAGCGCCCTGGACTGGATATTGAGCGACACCCCCTGCCTTACCGCCTGCCGCTAGCAATGACAGGTTGAGGGGAGCGTTTTGAAGTCGGGAAGGGACTGGGGGAGCGCTTCCTGCCTTTTTTTGTCGGCAACATTTTTGCACCACGAATTCTGAGAGAGAGAGACTTTTGGAGAGATTCAACGCTGTGTGAAGGAGTTTTGAGTAATGAGCAGCTCTTTGCAAGTTCATTTTGATTTGACCTTCCTTGCATCGATTTAGAAAAAAAAAGAGACTATGGGGGCTGCACTCTGAGCTCTTTCCTTGGGCCTCTCCATTGTTCTTTCCAGCAGAATTGATGTACAGGTCTCTCCAGGCCGAGATTCAAGGCTGCAATGAGCAGGGTGTGGATGGAGAGCAAGATCGACCCTCCCCTTCAAGAACTGGCCGGCACCAGTGTGTGTCTGTATTCCATTGCTAACTGACATCACGAGCTTCGCCAGCGCTCTGAGGTAGCACCTCGCTTCTCAGTGTTAGCGCCTTGAGAGGTGTGTAACACCTGATTTAGCGCTCCAATCACCTCCAGGAGCGATAGAAGCCAAGTTTGCAGTTGGAGGCGATAATTAGTGTCAGGCACTAAACTTTGCACCCGGCCAATAATTGCGCCCCAAACGGGGCGATAACCGAATTTCTCCCCCATTAGGCGATACCGAATTTCCCCATTATGTTTTAAGGAGACAACTTATTGGTGAACAAAACCTCTTGAAGTGTCAGACTGAATTTATATGATCCAGAGAGAAACAGAAGTTTACAACAGTATTCTTTTACAATTGGAAGCACAAAATACTGCCTGTACGTTCAGTGGACTTCCATAATAATCTACTTCACACTTCTGCTTGGACCAGTTAGGTGCAGTGAAAATCTTTAAACATTCATTAAAAATAGTTTTTACTTTTGCATACAAAATACAACAACCTGAATAAAGATGGATTAAAGATGGTAATCAGATCATTTTGTTTACAAAAATAAAAAAAAGTCACCAGTAACCATTGAAGAGCACACATAGTGCTTTGCAAAAGGAGAACATCTTATTCTGGTCTGCTAATTACTGTGCAACAGGTTTGTTTGTCACAGTATTCCACTGGCCGAGGAGTTTCTAGTCTAACTGAGGATCATAATCCACTGTCAAGACTAGAAACAGCTGGCACTCAGTAGGAGCTCTGGGACACAGCCTTCCACTTAGCAGCAATTTCAACAACTCATGAGTGACACAGTTCATGCCGCACTATTGACTTGTGTTCAAACAAGATGTTTTGTGTAATAATATTTAAATGTTGAATATTACTAGACAAGTAATGGAATGTGGGGTCTCTTAACAAACAAGTCTGCCTGTTCAACATCTCATCTATAAATGAGTTAGCTGATCAGGGATAGAGGTGGGTACTACAGTTGGCCACAATACATACAGATACGCTCATTGCGTTAGGGCTTAGAAATCTCTAAAAACAGGCCATAGAAGAGTAGCTCTTACTGCAAAGTGCCATACATTCCAGTCAGAGGATAGACACTGTTTTAACTGTTGCATTCCATTCCACCACTGCCTCAAATTGATGACCTTGCAATTCTACTATTGTCTATATCTACTTGCTGTCCATTATTCCAGAACTGACAACGTATACAAGACAACTAGCTTAAGCACGGTTGAGATTTAATGCCCTTTTCTAATTAGTTTAGCAGTGACCCGTGAAATTTGGTCTGTTCCCTTAACAATAGCACACATCAGCAAAATATTCATGCTGAGAGGCATGAACCTCAGAATTAATTACTTTTTTCTTGTTGGTTTGTTGTAAAAAAAGAACTGGCGTCCATTTTGCAAATAACCTACAGAGGTTAGTCAAACAGTTACATGTTGGGAGATGTCCTGCTCAGACTGTCTATGAATATTAGAAATAAAAGATTACTGACAGACTCCACTTTATTATTGGGACTTTCATGGTTTTCTTCCAATCAACCAACACAATTTTTAATAAAAGGAAAATGCTGACTACAGCAGGTGTTCTTGTAGAAAAGGGCTTTGTTTCAGTGAAGAAGCTTTTGGGAAACCATTTTTGCTAAGGGAGGAAGAGACAGAGAGCCAGTGTCATTTTGTCATGATTACATCACAGAATCACAGAAACCCCACAATGCAGATAGAGGCCATTTCGGCCCATCGAGCCTGCACCGACACATATCCCACCCGATCCCTGTAACCCCTACACCAACACATATCCCACCCTATCCCCGTAACCCCACGTATTTAATCCCCCCAACACTAAGGGTCAATTTATCATAACCAATCAACCTAACCCGCACATCTTTGGACTGTGGGAGGAAACCGGAGCACCTGGAGGAAACCCACGCAAACACGGGGAGAACGTGCAAACTCCACACAGACAGTCACCCGAGGCCGGATTCGAACCCGGGTCCCTGGCGCTGTGAGGCAACAGTGCTAACCACTATGCCACATCATATACAAGTGATGCCGTTACATTTTATCACAAATTCCTTTCCAGCAATTGAGGTAGTTCCTGCAAACCCTGGAGGATTAGTGCGATAATGGAAGGCACAAAAAGCAGGTGTTGTGGATATCTAATCCAGGAAGAATTTCTGACATGCTACACAATTGTGCAGCCAGGTGACGGCATTGCTCAGTGGCTGCAGAAACTGAATGCTAAAGTTAAATCAGTCTGTAGGGCCGAGTGGGCCTAATTCATAATCATATAGGTCGATGTCTACCTGAAAATTAATATGAGTACAGTATCTCGCTTATCCAAATGTCTATAGGATTAACAGGAAGACTGCTTGGAGGGGGAGGATCTAGTAAATATGGAGCACTTTTTTCAGTGGTGGAAGACACCACAATTGTGCTGGTGACAATGGAAAACGAACAGAGTCCACCTCAAAATAAAACAGCTTCAAAATATTCATTAAAATATCACTGCTAAGTAATTTCTCCTTCCATGGGATTGAGGACATTTTTGCCTGTATGTGATGAATGAATGAGGAAGAATGATTATTCTTTGTGGGCTATTAACTCCTTTGGTAAATATTCATAATATACACTCCAGATTTCTCCCCTTATACAGCAGATACGACGCCCTCTCTGCGTATACATGCACAACATCCCCCCACATATACAGGACACCAATGTTATTTTGGAACATTCTCAGATAGTTGCTGAAAAATGCTTGCATAGTCTTCTTTTCAAAACTATTTAACCCTCCAACCTGGTTGCCATCCTGCCCCAGTACTGAGATTGCACTGGTCAGAATTACAAATGACATCCTGTGTGATTGTGGCTCACTGTCTTTCATCATCCTTGACCCCGCTGCTAATTTCAACATAGTTGATCAGTCCATCCTCCTCCTTAGAGTCTGCCTCCATCTTATTTCCACTCATACCTGTTGCATTACGGGCTCAATTTTCAGTGTGCCGTGGAGTCGGGATTGGAGGCGTGCAGGGGGTTAAATTCCCGAAATCGGGGGTCCCGACCCCATCCCGCCCCCCAACCCACCTCCATGCCAGTTTCAAAGGAGGCGGGTACCCGCCCCGCAGTGGGACCCGCCACCCAGAGGCGGGAAGGGATTAGTGCCAATTAACTGCCTGTTAACAGGCAGTTTTTAGTCTAATCCCTATTTTTAAGCTTGAACTGTGAGATTCCCGACGGCTCCAAACCACGGCAAGTTGGAGGAGTCGGGCCGTCGGGTTGAAAGGCTTGGAGGGGTCGAGATGTCGGTGTTCAGGTGAGTGATGTGTGCATGAGTGCAAAGGTAAGTGTGTTTGGTGTGTCTAAAGTGATTAAATAAGTTTTACATACATTTTCTTACTTTTTCAGCCTTCGTTCCTTTAGGTTCGGGGAGTCCCTCATCTCACCGGCACAGAAAGCAGAATGGCTGCGAACTGTCAAAAGGGACAGCCTGTAGCTTTCTGTGCAGGAGAGATTTCTAACCGAGTCTGTGGAGAAGGACTCGGGTTAGAAGTAAGACTGTCAGTGTTTGACAGCTTCAAACAGCTGTGCAACACTGATATTTCATCTGTCAAAACCTCTTGACAGATGAAATTTCAGTCTGTGACGTCACCTGTTGCTGGGTGGCCCTTAAATTGGCCTGCTGAGCCCACCCAGCGGGCTCAACAAGGTCAATCAAGTTAAAATCGCATGGATTGGCCGCATCTTGATACAGGCGGGACTACAACTCCGAAAGTTGTAGTCCCGCCTCCAACCCGACTCCTGAATGAAAATCCAGACCTACAACTTCTTAAATGGCTTCTCCTTCTGTGCCTGCTAGATCACTCCCTGCATACCACACAGCTCTATCCTTTGTTACAAGCTCAAACCAGACATTAAGTTCTGGTGAAATGATAGATCCCTTAGCTAAATCTCAGAAAAACGGAAGCCATCCTCTTTGGCTCCCACCAGCACCTACATGCCTCTGGTCTTGACTATAAAACGCTCTAGCTCTCATCTCAGGCCAAGTCCCACTCAACCATCTCCTTGCTGACTGACATTGACTTCTGGTTTCCCAACCCCTCCAATTTAAAATTCTCATCCTTGTGTTTAAATCCTTTCATGGTCTTGCCCCCCCCTCCCTATCTCTGTAACCTCCTCCACAAACTCGCCGCTCCTCTGACTAGCTTCTTGTGGATACCCCCTCCCTTTGCCCTACCATTGGTGGCCGTGCCTTCATACATCTAGGCCCTACCTACCTTGTGGAATTCTCTCTCTAAACCCATCCACCTATCTCTTCTCCTTCAAGACTCTCCTTAGTACACACCTCTTTGGCCAAGCCTTCAGTCATCCTTCCTAATATCTCCTTTGGCTCAGCATTCTTGTGTCTGGTAACGCCTTGGGCCATTTTTCTATGTTACAGATACAGCATAAATGCAAGCTGTCATACTATCATCACTCCAGATAATGGGGACTAAATTCGGTTGATTTGTGCCTCCCGTTAGCGCCCAAGGGCGCTAATGGGGCGCAAATTAACTAGTGCCTAGGCGCCGTGTCGCTGACACCTCCCGCGAAATTCAGCAGGAGGTTAGCAGTGGCGCTAATTAGCGCCACGCAGCAATGACATCATCGCCGTGCGCAGTGCTCCGCTCACGCCCCGGCTGTAATATTGTCCGCTATGTCCGCCGGGGTCAGGGGGGCCTACCTGCAGCTGGGGCTGCACTAGTTAAAGGGGAGGTAGTGGGCGGCCATTTTTGTTGCTGGCCGCCTGCCAGCACCTGCCCCCGGCCCCCGTGAAGCCCCCCCCCCCCCGTGGGGTGCCGGCTGCTCTCCGTGAGCCCGGCACTCCTCTCGTTTGCCGGCACTCCCGATCCCTGGTGGCCCAGCTGGGCCCCGGGTTGTGCTGTGCCAGGCCCCGCCCCTTTAATAAGGGGAGGAAGGCCTGAAGTACCGTGCTGTGATATTGGCTTGCGGGGCGCTACCTGGGAAAATAGGCCGTGGGGACGCTAACTTTTTCGGGGCGCCCTAAAGGGAAAATAGGCCCCAAAGGGGCACTACCCAATTTTTTAACCACAATCTGTTTTACTGATGTTGATTGAGGAATAAATATTTGCTAGGACGCTGGGGATAACTTCCCTGCGCTTCTTCAAAATAGTGGCATAGAATCTTTTACGTTGACCTGAGAACGCAGACGGGGCCTTGGGTTAGCGTCTCATCTGAAAGACAGCACCTCTGACAGTGCAGCACTTCCTGGAGTGGGACTTGAACCCACAACCTTCTGACTCCGAGGTGACGGTGCTACCAACTGAGCCACAGCTGACACTTATGTGGGTGAGGGATTGTTGAAAAGGGTTACAAGTTTACCTGGTGATCCTGTGCCACAATTAATTTGTTAATTGTTATATTTTTTACCTCCTTCATTCAAAGTGCAGCGAAATGTTTTCCTGCACTTAAGGATGACTATAAAAATACAAGTTTTTACTTCTTTACATCAATGCTTTTTGCATTAAAATGTTATTTTGCATCTGTTTCAATGTAAGTAAGTCGATAGACCATTATTATTACATTCATCTATCGCACCCACAAATACGCAAGCCTGCTGTGTTACACTCACTGAGTTTACCTTCTGCTAATGCAAAAGTCAAGTCAACGGTGACTCATATATATATTTAATATTTTCCAGGAGTACATATCAGGAAATTGTGTTGCCCCAGCTACAAAATCTGGCAAACTCCTTGCATATGCTGGCAAGCAAGATGGACCATTCATCACTGCTGGGACTTGAATTAATTAGTGCGGAGTTGTCTAGATTAACTGAACAAAATGCCTCAGGCTGAACATTCTACACTTTCTTGTGTTGTGTTGCCGAACAATATTTCCACTCTACAGTTAAGATGCATGAATCTGATATTGTTCAGACATCATTTACTAGTAAAGGGTTTTGCTTATTCAGAATTCTAGTTTTATTTCTTACCTGTGTTCCACGGCAGCAACTACAAATCCCTGTGAAGCCACTTCAATGCATATAGCTGAATACAGAGTCCTACAAAGAGAACAAATTTTGCTTAAATTGGTAAGTTAGCAGTTGGACTTCAGCAGAAGTAGCATTTGGAGGCCTGCTTTGTGCAGATTTTTGACAGCAAACACTGGCACATGGACTAGGCATCTCAAATGCTGTATCTAGCACCTTGGCATGGCTCAAGAAGCATCCCAAAATGCTTCCCATACAATGAATTACTTTGGAGTAGAGTAATTCTAGTTCATTCAACAACATCAACCCATCCACCTCACAGCTTGATGGTCATTAAATCAAGATACAATTCTTGGTTTGCTTCAGTATTTCTCCCAATTAAAAAAAAGTTTTTTGCAAAATCCAGAATTTTCCACAATCGGGATACATATACTCCCCTCTGGTGGGTTATGTGCACGTGCAGACATTGAATGAGGACAGAATTAGATCAGATGACTACCAGCTAAAATAATTCTCCTTCGAATATCCACTGGTTTGTAATGGCTCGCCATCCCTGTGGATGGAATAGTGTGATCAGGTATTCAGCATCACTGGGTAACAGAAGACAAGCTTCTGCCCATAATCCCTACACATGGTGATAATCTCGGTCATGTTAATGTGGAGAGGCACATCAGTAGGAAGGGTGAAATGTAAAATGAAGTGGGCCACTCACTCTGGGCAACACGTGCACACCTTTTTGCCAATTATACATCAATATTTACAAAGTTCTAGGGGCAGGTCTGTAATTTATAACATTGGTTACAGAAGACAGGGGTAATATGAAAAAGACAGGAGGAAATATTGAGAGTCTCTCACCTTCCTTCCATCTTCAACCAGAATTCTTTATTTTGACCTTGAATTTTTTTTCCACCATATACACCAGAAAAATCCCAGATTAAATTGCTAGACTCTGTCACATTAGATGAATTCACCTAGTGGAGGTGCTAGGTTGAGGAGGAGAAAAATCCTCCAGATCACTATTCAATGACACCTGCTGGAATGCATGTGACTGGCTGTCAGGTGATGACAGAAGTGGATTGGCTCAGTTAGAATTCTTCCCATGGCCAAATAATTTGCTGAAAGTCATCAAGGCATACACATCAAAAATAATAACCACTTGGCAAAGAACTACCAGCTGCTGTGGAACTGCACCCCAGCAAAAATATGTCTTCAAAAGAAAGGAAGGGAGGAGAAAAAATTGACAAAGTTCATTGTTAAGAAAATTGTAAAGGAACAACCATTAGCAGAGTTTAGCCTTTTTCTTATACAAGATTTAGACTTGTGTTCCGATCTCTGGCCATAAGAAAAAGTGAACAATGAAAAAGGCTATTCACCCCATGAAAGCTCATCCCTCTAGTAGTTCAGCTCACTCAGCAAAGCATTCAACTGTTAGAAAAAATTGGCACTAAGGGAATTCTCAAAGTAGTCTTAAATTTATTTTTTGTGAATTTAAATGTATTTCCTCTTGTTCTACCAACCTAACTGACCTTACAGAAATACTCTGGTTTACCTTATCAATACCATTTAATACTTTAGATACCTCAGTATGATCACCCCTTCATAATCTCACTAGACAAGAGAGTTTAAGCTTCTATAATCTTACAAATGGCTCATTCCCATTACATTTGGGATCATTCATCTAGCTTTTCTCTGCATCCTTTCCAATTACTGTATGCCCCATTTGAAACGTGATCAGATTTACATACAGTATTCCAAGAGCGGTCTGACCAGTTCTTCAAGAGCTTCAGCATAACTTCTGTTATGACATATATATATATATATGCTGGGGTGCCCGGCGGTGAAGAGGCTTTTTTGAGGGCATGTTGTTGTTGTTGGAAGAGAGAGAGGGAACGACTGGGGGGGGGGGGGGAAAGGAGAGAGAGAGGGAAGGAGAGAGAGAGAGGGAAGGAGAGAGAGAGAGAAGAGAGGGGGAAGGAGAGAGAGAAGAGAGAGGGAAGGAGAGAGAGAGAGAGAGGGAAGGAGAGAGAGAGAGGGAAGGAGAGAGAGAGAGAGAGGGAAGGAGAGAGAGAGGGAAGGAGAGAGAGAGGGGGAAGGAGAGAGAGAGGGGGAAGGAGAGAGAGAGGGAAGGGGAGAGAGAGAGAGAGAGAGCGCGAGGGAAGGAGAGAGAGCGAGAGAGGGAAGGAGAGAGAGAGAGAGGGAAGGAGACAGAGAGAGAGAGAGGAGAGAGAGAGAGAGGGAAGGAGAGAGGAGAGAGGGAAGGAGAGAGAGAGAGAGAGGGAAGGAGAGAGAGAGAGGGAAGGAGAGAGGAGAGGGAAGGAGAGAGAAGAGAGAGGGAAGGAGAGAGAAGAGAAAGGGAAGGAGAGCGAGAGAGGGGGAAGGAGAGAGAAGAGAGGGAGAGAGAGAGAAGAGAGAGGAAGGAGAGAGAGAGAGAGAGAGAAGGAGAGAGAGAGGGAAGGAGAGAGAGAGAGAGAAGAGAGGGGGAAGGAGAGAGAGAAGAGAGAGGGAAGGAGAGAGAGGGAAGGAGAGAGAGAGAGGGAAGGAGAGAGAGAGAGAGAGAGGGAAGGAGAGAGAGAGAGAGGGAAGGAGAGAGAGAGAGAGAGGGAAGGAGAGAGAGAGAGAGGGAAGGAGAGAGAGAGGGAAGGAGAGAGAGAGAGAGGGAAGGAGAGAGAGAGCGAGAGAGGGAAGGAGAGCGAGAGAGGGAAGGAGAGCGAGAGAGGGAAGGAGAGCGAGAGAGGGAAGGAGAGCGAGAGAGGGAAGGAGAGCGAGAGAGAGAGAGAGAGAGAGGGAAGGAGAGATAGTGAAATCCCTGTTCTATGCGGACGACCTGGTTCTGCTGTCTCCCACAGAACAGGGATTACAGCAACAACTAGACCTACTCGACAAATACTGCCAAAATTGGGCTCTAACAGTAAATCTAAAGAAAACCAACATCATGATTTTTCAAAAAAGGCCCAGATGTCAGGAAAACAAATACCAATTTACCCTCAGTGATACCGCTATAGGACACACTATGAGCTACACCTACCTTGGTCTAACTATTACAGCATCAGGGAGCTTCAGCATAGCAGTGAATGCACTAAAAGAAAAAGCCCGAAGAGCCCTATATGCAATAAAAAGAAAATTCTACAACATCCAAATCCCAATCAAAATCTGGCTCAAAATATTTGACAGCATAATCCTGCCCATTGCACTGTACGGTAGTGAAGTATGGGGCCCGCTAAATCACCAAAGCTACACTAAATGGGAAAAACACACAATAGAAGCCCTACATGCAGAATTCTGCCGAAGCATCCTTCGCACCCAAAGAAAAACGCCAACAAATGCATGCAGAGCCGAACTAGGCAGATACCCACTGATAATAAACATCCAAAAACGAGCACTAAACTTCCTAAATCACCTCAAATCTAGCTCCCCAGACACCCTTCATTTCAAAGCCTTTCAGACCCAAGAGCTAAACCCAGAAAAGAGTCCCCTGAGTCAGCTGCTACTGAAACTAAGTACTCAGCCGGACCCTGACCAGCCCCAGACCAACACAGCCGTCCAAACACCAATCCGAGTGAACCAAATCATTAAACAATGCAAAGAAACCTACCTGGATCATTGGAACAAAATAACCGAAAGCCAAAGCAGATTAGAATGTTACCGGGCCCTAAAAAGAGATTATAAACTGGCAGACTACCTCACGACCATCAGAGACACAAAACAGAGACAGACCCTCACCAGGTACAGACTAAGCGACCACCAACTGGAAATTGAAAAAGGCAGATACAAGAAATCCTGGCAGCCTAGAGAGAATAGAATATGCGATCAATGTCTGGCCGGCGAGGTTGAAACAGAAATGCATTTCCTCCTAAAATGCGAAAAATTCAACACATCAAGAAACATATTATTCAACAAGCTAAGCCAAACAACCCCAGATTTCAAGGAATTGGATGACCTGTCAAAATTGAGATTAGTCCTGGGAGAAGGAGACAGACCATACCTTGGGGCCAAATATGTAACAACATGTCACAACCTGAGGACTGTTTAAAAGTAAGACTGTTTAAAATTAATATTGTTTAAAAGTAATATTGTATGTACCCAACAAATGTCAAATCGATTGACACCTACAGAATGTTGGAAAACTGTACCTTTTTGATATGTAAGCTTTGGCAATATGGTTCTCTGTAAACTTTCATGCCAATAAAGCATTTGAATTGGAAAAAAAAAAAAATTGAATTGGAGAGGAGAGGGAAGGAGAGAGAGAGAGAGGGGGAAGGAGAGAGAGAGAGGGAAGGAGAGAGAGGAGAGGGAAGGAGAGAGAGGAGAGGGAAGGAGAGGGGGAAGGAGAGAGGAAAGGGAAGGAGAGAGAGAGAGAGAGAGGAGAGAGAGGGAAGGAGAGAGAGAGGGGGAAGGAAAGAGAGAGAGAGGGAAGGAGAGCGAGAGAGAGAGAGGGAAGAGAGAGAGAGAGAGAGAGAGAGAGGGAAGGAGAGAGAGAGGGAAGGAGAGCGAGAGAGAGAGAGGGAAGGAGAGAGAGAGAGAGAGAGAGAGGGAAGGAGAGAGAGAGAGAGAGAGGGAAGGAGAGAATGGGGGAGAGAGAGAGGGAAGGAGACAGAGAGAGGGAAGGAGAGAGAAGAGAGAGAGAGGGAAGGAGAGAGAGAGGGGGAAGGAGAGAGAGGGGGAAGGAGAGAGAGGGGAAGGAGAGAGAGGGGAAGGAGAGAGAGAGAGAGGAGAGGAAACACCAGCTGGAGAGAAAAAGCTGGAGAGAGAGAGAAACAGAGGCCTGAACCGCGAGACCGGAGACCGGGAGGAGCAGCCCGAACCAGGACAATAAATAAGAGGCCTGGGGAGGGTGAACCCGAGAACGCGAGGCCCAGAGACCGCGGGATCGGAGACCGGGAGGAGCGGCCCGAACCGGGAAAACAAGTAAGAGGCCTGGGGAGGGCAAACCCGAGACCGCGAGGCCCAGAGACCGCGGGAACGGAGACCGGGAGACCAGGGCAGAAAACAGCCTGGTCAGTCAAAAAAACCCGGGGGCCTGAGACCGACACGACGACGCGAGGAGATCCGCCCAGAGCGCGGAAAGCAAATGAGTCCGGGGCACGGAGAGTGGACGAGTTTGGAACACGGAGAGAGAGAGCGAGTCCGAGACCCGGAGAGCGAGTGAGAGAGTCGGAAGAGAAAAAAAACAAAAAAAAACGGAGAAATAAGTTTTACCTAATTCTACCTAAGTTTCATTTTAGTTAAAGTTAGTTCGGAAAAAGTTTAATTTTATTTAAATTTAGTTCGAAAAAAACCTGAAAAAAGAACAAACCCGCGAGGAAAAGGACTAGAAACCCGAGAGAAACGATAAACTACCCGAACCAAGATCCTGTGAGAGAAAGAGAAAGATAAACCTTTAAGAACAGCTATATCAAAGATGAACCCCTGAAAAACTCCCAATTTTGGACCTAAAAGTGGGCTAAGGTGGAACACGACACAAAAAAGAGGAAAAAAAAAGATATCTATCTGAGACAAAAAACAAACGACTACAATGAGCAGGGAAATGATATATCCTGAGCAATGCACAAAAAATAAAGCAAAGGAAAAATACAAGTACACAACACTAAAAAATAACCCAGAGATCCTCTACGTTGACTATACCACACACAAAGGGACTAAGCTGAAGAACAACCTCATATTCTACACCGAATACGTCACCTCCTGGAAGGAGACTTTACAAAAACACTACGCATACGTCTCCAGTGAAGGTATTGGCAGTGGAGGCAGACTGAAAATATGTAAAGATGGAAACCTAGATAAAGATGACCCCCTGCTAACCATAAGCTACTACAACAAAAATAGATCATGATACAGGGGAATGTGGAAAATCTGGACTCCTTCGAAAAGGAATTCCCCCAGTTGAAAACTAAGGCAGACACAAAGAGGACCAATGGACAGGAAGCAAAAGAGAGTCGAACAGAGGATGATGAGAGCCAAGTGGAGGAAGAAGAAGAGAGACCAGCAGAGGAAAACACCTCCCTGTCCACCTCCACCCCCCCCCCACACCTCTCAACGAAAACAAAATGATGAAAGAGAATCTGGCCAAACTAGAACTTGATTTCAACGAATACAGAGAAACACTGGCCAAGCATCTGAAGGAGGAATTCAAACAGCTAAAAACGGAACACGAGTCCACCATCCACAAGATGAGAAAGACCATAGAGGAGCAAAGAAATGAGATCAAAGAACTCCGTACTCAACTAAACAAAACGAAGGAGACCGTAGAAAGGCTCAGCAGGCAACACAAACCTCTTAAGGTCCAAAAACCTGAGGACACAAAAACAACACACACAAGGACACAGAACCCGCCGGATGCCACCCCACACGAAGACACACCGAAAGCCACAAACCCCGCTCCAACCAGCCCTCAGTCGAATCATGCCCAGACTACTGCTACCCAGTCCTCACACACAGGAACACAAAAACCGACAGATACCCCCCCAAACGAGGACACACCGAAAGCCCCAAACCCCGCTCCTGCCACACAACATATCCCAGAAACCCAGCCAACAACCAGCCACCAGGCGAGTCCTACCCAGACTACTGTTACCCAGTCTGAAAAACCAGCCCCTCAGGCGGTCCTGCTGACCGACTCCAACGGAAAGTTTCTGGACCCCCAGAGGCTGTTCCCAGACCATCAAGTCCTGAAAAAATGGTGCAGCAACACAGACCAAGCAATGAAGATCCTGAACAAAGAATCCCTTGGAAGCCCCAAATGGATTGTGATCCACACAGGCACGAACGACCTACGCACCCTACAGGAAGGCACTGCTAGGGCGGTGAGCAGGATGGCGGAAAAGGCCAGCAGGGAATTCCCCGAGGCGCGGATCGTGATCTCCACACTACTGCCCAGAAAGGACACCCCAGCCTATATAATCCACAACACCAACAGGGAGATCGACACGAGATGTTCTGTCCTCCCCAACGTCTCCCTGGCCCATCATCCAAACATCAACACAAGGGACCTCTATGACGAAATACATCTACTCAAACAGCGGATGTGGGTCTTCGCAAGAAACCTCATAAACACTGCCAAAAGACGCAGCCCTCCCACCCCCTCTACCATTGGGAGCCCAAACAGGACCACCAATGTCCCCCACCCCCCATTACAAAACCAACAACAGAACCGTGCTTTTATACCTGACCCAAGATCCCCCTCTAGACCACAGACTGTAGACCAAGAACTGAGAAAGATCATGACGATGCTGAACAGCCTGATAGAAAGCCGGATAAATTATTAATATTGTTATTTATCATTATCATTATTGTTATCTTATCAGTATTATTACTATTATTAGATAGATATATGTGCATGCCTCATGAAATTTATACTAAATCATCATTTAGCATTATAGAAAATAGTGTTTCCACACTCATCCCACAAAATAGGTCCATTTTATTTTGTTTTATTGAACTATATAAATGCGTTCTTTCCACATAAGCTGCTGGAATATCCAGGGCCTCCGCTCCTCAACTTTTGGGATGAAGAGTACAGACCCTGAATTCCTAAAAGCTATAAAAGACATTGATATAATTGTGTTAACAGAAACATGGTGCCAAAAGGACGTGCCGACCCACTGTCCTCCAATGTACCATGAAATCATTGTGCCCTCAGTAAAGAACACTAAAACACGCAAGGGCAGAACCTCCGGGGGAATATTGGTGTGGTATAAGGGAGAACTGGACAAACACATCTCACCGGTAAAACAGGGAAAATCACACGTATGGCTAAAACTAGATAAAAATATAGGAATAGCAAAAAAAGATGTTTACTTATGTGCGATCTACATACCCCCAATAGAATCGCCATATTTCGAAGAGGAGTTAATTGATACTCTCCACATGGAAATCAGCCATTTCCAGGCCCAAGGAAAGGTGATAATATGTGGGGACCTAAATGCAAGGACCGGTTGTGAACCTGACTTCATAGACCCACAGGGAAACAACCATGTGTTTGGCCAGACCCCTTTAGATGTCACACCAGCCATCGCAAATCGGAACAACCTCGATCGTGAAATAAATAAAAGCGGTAGGGAGGTAGTGCAACTCTGCCGAGCCTTAGGCCTGTACATAGTTAACGGTAGGTTCAGAGGGGACTCCCTAGGGAGACTCACATACTCCTCAACTCTTGGGTCTAGTGTGGTGGACTATACAATCACTGACCTGGACCCCTGCGATATCAACTCATTCACTGTCAGGCAGCAATCCCCCCTCTCAGACCATAACCAAATAAATATGTACCTTAAACTTTCTGCCCAAACTACAGACACAAAAAAAGAACCCAGTAAGCTCCATAAAATAAACCAGACATACAGATGGGCCCCAGACAGTGGAGAAAAATTCATCACAGCACTAAAGTCACCTGATCTCACAAGTAAAATATCAAAATTTAAAGAAAACCCATACGAGATCACCAGAGATGGTGTAAACATGGCCATAGAGGATATAAATATGATCTTCCATGAGGCAGCTGTAAAAGCCGACCTTGTGAAACAGAAGAGGAAGCGTCACAAAAGACAAAATAAAAATAAGAAATGGTTTGACCACGAATGCAAAAATGCCAGAAAAGACCTGAGAAAAATATCAAACCAAAAGCATCGCCCACCAAACAATCCGGACCTACGTACTAGATACAATGAAACCCTCAAAAGATATAAACACACCATTAGGAACAAAACACAAAACTATACCCACAAAATACTCGAAGAAATTGAAAACTCCACCAATCCAAAACAATTCTGGGAAATGTGGAATAACCTGAGTACAACACAATTGCAAGCATTACCAATCCAAGATGGCGACATCTGGAGAACACATTTTGAAAACCTCTACAAAGACATCCCAATAAACGAAACAAACCCAAGTCAACATCAGGTCACAGAAAAACTCCACACATTAGAAGCAACAATTAAAGACAACCAAAACCCTCTAGACTCCCCAATCACATGGAAAGAACTGGCCACAAAAACAAAATCTCTCCACCTAAAGAAAGCCTGTGGCCCAGACAACATCAAAAATGAAATGCTCAAGTTCAGCAATATGGAGATGCAGGGTGCGGTACTCAAATTATTCAACATCATATTACGTTCAGGCTGTTTTCCAGATATCTGGTGCCAAGGACTAATCTCCCCCATATATAAAAGCAGAAACAAATCAGACCCAAATAACTACCGCGGCATCTGTGTCAACAGTTGTCTAGGGAAGTTATTCTGCAGTATTCTAAATAGATTACTTGATTTTCTTAACAAACATAATATCCTCAGAAAAAACCAAATAGGCTTTCTTCCAAAACACCGCACCGCCGACCATATCTATACCCTTCACACCCTCATTGAAAAACATATACACCAAACAAAAAATGGGAAAATATTCGCCTGTTTCATCGACTTCAAGAAAGCCTTTGACCCTATATGGCACGAAGGGCTCTATTATAAACTTCTTCAGTGTGGAATAGGGGGCAAAGTCTATGACCTTATTAAATCAATGTATCTGAAAAACAAATGCGGGGTCAAAATTGGAGACAAACGCACCGATTTCTTCACCCAGAGAAGAGGCGTCCGACAGGGCTGCAATTTGAGCCCGACCCTGTTCAACATATACATAAATGAATTAGCAGACATGCTGGAGCAAAGCGAGTCACCAGGTCTCCGTCTCCTTGATGGAGAAGTGAAATCCCTGTTCTATGCGGACGACCTGGTTCTGCTGTCTCCCACAGAACAGGGATTACAGCAACAACTAGACCTACTCGACAAATACTGCCAAAATTGGGCCCTAACAGTAAATCTAAAGAAAACCAACATCATGATTTTTCAAAAAAGGCCCAGGTGTCAGGAAAACAAATACCAGTTTACTCTCAGTGATACCATCATAGGACACACTATGAGCTACACTTACCTTGGTCTAACCATTACAGCATCAGGGAGCTTCAGCATAGCAGTGAATGCACTAAAAGAAAAAGCCCGAAGAGCCCTATATGCAATAAAAAGAAAATTCTACAACATCCAAATCCCAATCAAAATCTGGCTCAAAATATTTGACAGCATAATCCTGCCCATTGCGCTGTACGGTAGTGAAGTATGGGGCCCGCTCAATCACCATAGCTACACTAAATGGGAAAAACACACAATAGAAGCCCTACATGCAGAATTTTGCCGAAGCATTCTTCGCACCCAAAGGAAAACACCAACAAATGCATGCAGAGCCGAACTAGGCAGATACCCATTGATAATAAACATCCACAAACGAGCACTAAACTTCCTAAATCACCTCAAATCTAGCTCCCCAGACACCCTTCATTTTAAAGCCTTCCAGACCCAAGAGCTAAACCTAGAAAAGAGTCCCCTGAGTCAGCTGCTACTGAAACTAAGTACTCCTACTCAGCCAGACCCTGACCAGCCCCAGACAAACACTGCCGTCCAAACACCAATCCGAGTGAACCAAATCATTAAACAATGCAAAGAAACCTACCTGGAACATTGGAACAATGTAACCAAAAGCCAAAGCAGATTAGAATGTTACCAGGCCCTAAAAAGAGAATATAAACTGGCAGACTATCTCTCGACCATCAGAGACACAAAACAGAGACAGACCCTCACCAGGTACAGACTAAGCGACCACCAACTGGCAATTGAGAAAGGAAGATACAAGAAATCCTGGCAGCCTAGAGAGAATAGAATATGTGATCAATGTCTGGCCGGCGAGGTTGAGACAGAGATGCATTTCCTCCTAAAATGCGAAAAATTCAACACAACAAGAAACATATTATTTGACAAGCTCAGCCAAACAACCCCAGATTTCAAAGAATTGGATGACCTGTCAAAATTAAGATTAGTCCTGGGAGAAGGAGACAGACCATACCTTGGTGCCAAATATGTAACAACATGTCACAACCTGAGGACTGTTTAAAATTAATACTGAATGTACCCAACGATGTTCAACAACTTTAAATTAATACAGTTTAAACTAATATTGGATGTACCCAACGAAGGTCAAAATTGTTTGACACCTACAGAATGTTGGAAAACTGTACTTTTTGTTATGTAAGCTTTGGCAATATGGTTCCCTGTAAACTTTCATGCCAATAAAGCATTTGAATTGAATTGAAAAATTGAATTGAATTGAGA